>NC_041354.1:7849385-8504385 GCF_004354835.1 Perca flavescens | reverse complement strand
TCGCCTAAACCAAACAGAGTACTTCCATTAGATAAGATTGGTCTGACATCTCCTGTTGTTTGCTACGTGTATGAAAGGGCAAGACCGGATGGCATATCGTACTGACATTATGCTGTGTCATATCTTGTCTTCTTTGTATAGCTAACAAATATAATATCAAATATAGTTGCAAAACATTTACATCAACTAAATATTTACAGGCCACGCATGGAGAGTGTAGCAGTACTGGTGAGAAAACAAAAAATCAAATGTCACAATATTTTTGACCAAATTCATCAATGTCGATATTTTGGTGATACTGAAGGGTAGACAACTAGTGCTTTCACAACATATTTACACATCAAGATTTTTGATAAATACTCATCAGTATTGTGGATATAATGACTAAGTGGGTAAAGGCAAATAATATGTGAACATATAATATAATGAGGATTGCTGGCTGAAGAGATGTTCCAGTTTTTTCTATCAGATAAAGACACGTACAGAAGAATGTATAAAATCAAACAGTCATCTTTTGTCACCAGGACCATTTTCCTGGTAAAAAGTAGTTCCAATGAAAATGCAAGTATAGGCCTATGTTTGTAAATGTTTTTTTTATTTGTTTGAAACAACACTTAATGTCTTAATGAATGTAATCATCCTCACGACATTCACTTCCTTGTGAAATACATTTGTGTATCAATCTGCAACAGCTGTTCATTATTAAGCTAAGCAGCCTGAAAGGAGGTTTTGTTTTTTGATTGTCATTACGACCCTTATTTAAACCCTCCCAACCCTAAAATTAAGATCTGACCCATTAGTATTAGTAACTTGTATTAGTATTACAAATGCAAACTGTGTTTTTGCAATGAGCAGACACAATGCAGAGAAAATCTACACTAATTAAATAAGAAATGTCTGTATTGATGTTTAAAACACAGACACTGCTGTTGTGTAGAACCAATTGTTGAAAGTATTTCACAATCCTAGATCCACAAGAAACACAGCAGGTTGCTATCTTTACAGGCGACCTGCTACAGGTAACAAGCTACATAATTCCTCATATTTAGGGACTGAGGCTTGGCTGTAGCTATGAAAAATGAAGAAACATCACGGCGGTAATCTTGCAGATTACCACTTTAATGAGGACCTTAGTACAAATATTAACCTTGTGATCTTAGTAAAACCATAGTCTTAATGGATTTTATTACAAACCTCCTCAAAATCCACTTTAATTTGCACTCCCTTATATTCTAATCAGCAGAATAATCACACATCTATGCAAATGCTCCAGTTTATTAAAAACATTTCCATTGCAGTTCAATTTGACCTGGTAATAACAGCTACCTGTTCCTTATGAAAAAAACAAACATGTGTGAGTCAAACCAAAGAGGTCAGGGAGAGAAAAATATCTGATAAATAATTCACTTTAAAGCGAAGCAGTCCTGCTGATAGCCTAACAGGCGACTGAGTGAGGTGGAAAATAGGGGAATTCTAAATGACAGCTTAAGCTGAAAGAGGGGGAAAAACCGTGCGGGTGGGAAATCACATAGATTACTGTGAATGAAAGAGGAGAACCCATGAAGGAGTAAAACTGATGCACAACACCTGGGGTAAAATATGCTTTCTACATGCTTTTATCAAAAGCACCTCTAGATATCTGACAGGTGGCACTATCTTGATTGTTATTGAGAAATATCACTTCCTAATGTTTGCGATGGTGCTAACAAACTGTTTGTACGCTACAAAAAATGTCCATCTTATATAGTGTAATACTATTTTTCTTAGAACGTGAAAATATTCTGGATGACAGATGGATCTTTTTTGGAGTTGTCACAATGACACCATAACTAACTAGAGTGATACAGGAACAATCTCATATTAAATACCAAAGGACTAATTGGAACCACATGCACTGGAGACACTTACATCTCTAACAAACCAATGTCAATTATCTCCTACAGACAAGATGTCCAGGTACAAATAAAGAGTTTTGTTCTAAATGTGAGTGAGTCTTCATTTGAGTCATTGAGTATGACATTCCCCTAAGGTTCCCTGGACACTAAAATGCCAAGCACAGTGGTGGTTGTTTCGGACTTGTGCACCGCTGCACAGAAAGAAAGTCTTATTTGCACTAACAACCTTCATGCTATGTACCTCCTTTATTCTCAAGAGAGCTAGGCTGTTGCTTATGGCTATACTGTATAGCACTAGGAATGCAGACAATAACAAGCAAATTAAAGGAATTAAGACGAGTGAAGCTGCTTGGCATAGAACTGGAGGTTTCAGCGGTCTCCTGGTTAACTTGAGTGTGCTACACTGAAAAGTGGGTAGCACAAGAGCCACCATTATCATTCGTTGTACCTGGTGGTCTATTCTTACAGACATTATAGCAGGTTCTAAAAGATAATCAGTTCTGCATGGTTAATCTCTAACAAACTGCAGTCAGAACATTGTTGTCGTTCACTGAACCTCAATGCTTTCTCATTTTCAGACGCCGTTTAGACACGGTCTTTTTAATGCACAAAAGTAACTGAATATTGTCAGCTTTCTGCAATAAAAGGTTTTTTTAGACATCATGTAGAGAAGCATTTTGGCGTTTAAGAGAGTTCAGCACAATGCCATTAAACTCCCCAAGCACATTTTATATTTTTATGGAATGATGTATGGGAGAGTTTAACCTCTTCATTTTCTGATCTGATTAATTTCTCTATCAATCTGTGGTGACAAGCTGCACAAATGGGTATGCTGTGTACAAAACACAATGTACTACATCTATTTCATGGATTTTTAAAAAATCCATCTCAGCATCCTTCATGAAGGGCAGATTTACTTTTCCCTTCCTACTTTTTAGATATCATTCAGACAATGTCTTTGTTAGAAGTGTCCAAGGGCAAAGTGGAAATACATGACCCTCTCTCCTCTTCTTCAATGGAGGGTTGAGCTCCAGCACTGCTGCCAGTGTCAGATGCCAGCATTGATAAGGCCAGAGGCAAGATGGCAACTGTCCACCCTGGAGCCTGCATTTTAAAACTGCTCCTGCCTGCAGCTTTCAGATGGGCACTAACTGCATAAAAGAACTCTGTCTCTGCAAGCCTTTTAGTCCTTTTTTCTTGCCATTCTAAAGGTTTTTTTTTATAAAAATAATTTTCAAAATAATGTACTGTGTTGTGATGAGTTACATTCTAGATAGACAGGACATCCTTTAAAAAAAGTCTAAAGGCTAATTTTTGGAATCAATTTAATTATTTTAATTAAATCAATTTTAATTTTATTTCTGCCATATCAGTGGAGCTTTCAGGCAAACGAAGACACTGCTAAAACTACCATTTACAGCACAGCAAATAAAGCCGTAAGATGTCACAGACCTCACCAACAAGCCAGTCACACATGAGCCACTCAGTAAACACCCTAAACACACCCTCTAGCCATGTTTAATGGTTTCCTCCAATCTCAAGATGGCAGATTCTTTATCTGTAAAAACACACCTGGGAACTGTGTCTTTGACAAACTACATCAGTTGCATCAAAGAATATTTCACAATTTTGCCAGTGAACTGCTTGACGTGTAATTCAGTGGCAAAGATAATTCAAAGGAAATGCAGCTGGAGAAAAGAAATGACATGGTTTCCCAATGCTTAAACACACCTGCAGAAAATGATAGCAGGAATGGTATTCAACCAGACTTCCTTGAAGTGTACATTAACTGTGCACTCACAGTAGCCCAAACTAATTATCGATGAGGTCACTGAAACACCATGCAATCAGGCTGCTATTTCATCGGATATAGCTCAACAAAAGCTTTTTTTGCAGCTCAAATTATTTTCCTTGAACATTATTTTAAAGTAAGTACTGACCTCAAAACTCACAACCCGAATTGAATAAAGAACTTTTTCCCAGTTTCAGTGCTTACTGTGATAAAGTTAATGTGGCTCTTTCCTCATCTTTCCTCTGGCACTGTGTCATCTGCTTTTGAAACAGCAGCAATTAAGCTGCAACTAAGAAGCCCATCCTGAAGGTTTGAAAGTTAGCCGATAATGATCTGCTTGCTATTGATTCTGATGTACAAGCTCTACAAAGCCATTGTCACTCATAAACCTGTAATCATCAGTATGGTAAACAATAACATACTTCTAGGTTGTCCTGAGCTAGCGTCCAGCTACACTGACATTCTTTCATAACAATCTGTTCTTTTTAGTATGGTAAATTGAACTTTTGTATATCACAAGACTTAATTCTCCAACTAAATCTTTACTTGTTACATAAACTGTTTCATTCATACTCAACTGCACATTAAACTAATTGATGACTACCAAGGAAAACCAAATTCTATATCATGAAGCTTTGTGACTCATTCTCTTCATAGAGTATGGTTAGAGCGGTTAGTGAGCACTAATTTAGGATCAGCCAAAGGGATTTAAATGTGTCTCATGTTTATGTGCCTGTGCTAGTGTGTCTCCCATGTCTTTATCTCCAGTTGTGGCCTGGCAACAATTACATCCTTCTTGATTCTAGTAATAGTTGTGCCCTGTGCACATGTAAATCTTATAGGACCTTGATGTGTACCACAAAGTTGAATTATGAGCCCATTACTAATCTCCATCTCCATTTGTCCATGTTAAATAGTAATGTAACACCCACTGAAAATCTTGGTGGTTAGAGGTGAAACAGGTTTGAACCTTTCAAGCAACAGCAAATGTTAGGAGCATAGAGTAGCACAATTGCAATATATTATTTAACAAGAAACATTTGCTTACACACACACATTTGCTTACACACACACACAATATATATATATATATATATATATATATATATATATATATATATATATATATATATATATCTTCTCATTCAAAACTTTGAATGAACACATATGGAATTATGAAGGCATCAAAACTATGAATGAACACATATGGAATTAAAAAAAAAAGTGTGAAATAACTGAAAACATGTCTTATATTTTAGATTCCTCAAAGTAGCCACCCTTTGCTTTTTTTGATAACTCTGCAAACCTTTGGTGTTCTCTCAATGAGCTTCATGAGGTAGTCACCTGAAATGGTTTTCACTTCACAGGTGTGCTTTGTCAGGGTTAATTAGTGGAAGTTTTTCCCTTATTAATAAAAAAGCAAAGGGTGCCTACTTTGAGGAATCTAAAATATAAGACATGTTTCCAGTTATTTCACACTTTTTTGTTAAGTACATAATTCCATATGTGTTCATTCATAGTTTTGATGCCTTCAGTGAGAATCTACAATGTAAATAGTCATGAAAATAAAAAGGAAACGCATTGAATGAGAAGGTGTGTCCAAACTTTTGGCCTGTACAGTATATATGCTCCCAATGACAATGCTAACATGCTGAATATTTAGTAGGTATTAAACAATGTTAACCATTTATCTAAGCAAATGGATAACATTGTTAATTAGCACTTATGTACAGCTAAGGCTGTTGGGAATGTCATTAGTTTTGGTCATAAGCCTACAGTTTGAATTGGATAAATTAATTTTTGACCTGATGATGGCGCCACAGTAAATAAAAAGTTAGATGATCAACAAAGTTATTCCAGTTCATCCTGAAGGGAACAGGAATGTATTTACCAAATTTCATGGCAACCCATCCGGTAGTTCCCAAGACATTTGACCTGCTGGTGACACTATATGATCAGCCAAGGGATCTGAGGACTATACATTTTGGTATACAATTCCATGGTAATACATCCAATAGTTGTTGAGATATTTTTGTCTGGACCAAATAAAGTGGTGGACGACTGACAGACTTATATTGCCATGCCACTAGCATGACTTAAAAGTTTAAGATTATAACTTAAAAGATAAAGATACCTCATCACTTAATCAAGTCAACAGGTTATTTTGCATAAAAGCTATGGTATCACAAACTAACTTTCTAGAAGAGGAGTTGAAGGACACTGTTTCTTTCAATGTAGTCTGTATGCAGTCATCTTCCTGTTCTCATCTGAAGGAGCTTTCTGCAGCAATGCTGCTGTTGAGAGCACACTTGAGCTGTATCGAGATGGCTGTCATATCGTCATATCGTTGGCTGCCTTGTTACCAAAGATACAATGTCAGCAAAATCAGCCAATGAAGGCTATAATATGTCAAAGGGGTTGGCACATTCTCTCTCTACGCAGTTTTCTTTTTTCCTTCAGCTCTCTTTATCTTTTCCTCCCACACTCTCCACCCTGTTCATTCACTGTACAGAAAACATCAGGTTCTTTTCTCCTCCTCTCACTTTGAATCTTTTCTGTCATATACTGTAGGTCTGTAGCTACAGGGGATGTATAGTATATCTATGGGTAGGTACAGTATTTCTTCCTCTTTGAAATCTTCCCATTTATGGCCAACCAAAGCTGTGATCTATAATTTATCTGCCATGAGACCTGTGTGTGCACATGACGGTAAAGAGAGTGTAAGGGTGTGTGGTGTGTGGTGTGTGTGTGTGTGTGTGTGTGTGTGTGTGTGTGTGTGTGTGTGTGTGTGTGTTTTATACAGAGTGTGACATGTTTCTGCACATTATAACCTTGAAACAAGAAAAACAAATACCCCACTCATCTATATCTACATGTGGGTGGTGGGTGTGAGTGTGTTACCATGTGGGTGAATCCAAGAGGACAGCTAAAATTAACGGATTATTTTCAGAATTACTTTGAGATTAGAGTTGAACATTTAAAAGGAAAAACAAATGTATTAATCTGAGAAAATTAGAAAGTTAGGACAGCAATAATTCAGAATTAATCACCAGGGAGGATTTTACAAAATATGCTATAAAGTTGCATTATGAGAAGGCATCCATTGTTTTTGAAGTTTGAACCATAGGGGCTCGTATACTGTATATCTTGACCTCTGCTGCTGTATCAATTTTGACAATTCTCTTTTTTTAAATCCATTTATCTCAAGTTCCTCAATATTTAATTGCTGTAGTACCATTTAATGCTGCCAGGAAAAATACAAGCAACATCAAAGAAACGTTACTTTCAGAGCAAAGAGACATGATGATCCCAGAAGATATTATGGATATATTCTGCAGAAAAACAGGATGGGCAGGCGTACTGCAGATTTTAGACCCAGCTGCATGTATTTGATTAGGGGTGGGAAAAATAATCGCAATTCTCTCTAGAACAATTCGATTCTCGATTCAGATAAGTTAATAATCGATGAAAATGTGTTGTTGATTTTTATTAAAAAGTTACTGTCTCCAGACAAGTACAAATTAGAAAACAGAGTGACTGAAAAAAGGATGGGATAATAATAAAAATAATAAATAATGACTTAGAGTTTAAGCAAGAGTGCAGAAAAGAAATACACAAAAAGGGCCAAAAGGAAAACATTTTTTAATTTTGTATAATATACACATGATCTTATAAGACATACATAAAATAATTAGGCAAAACACATATAGTCTGTTCATCTACTTTATCACATTAGATATGACACTTTCATGTTCTAAGAAGCCAATTATCCACCTTTAAACATGACTGAGCCTCTGACATGGAAGATTACTGGGAGAGAAGGTGACTTTCACAAGCATGTTTAAGGCTTAAGCATGGAATGACCACAAAATAAAGATCTCAGTAGACAAAACATTTCATTAAAACTTGTGTTTGACAAATACATGTCAAAATCTAAGCTTTGTCTAGCTGCTTTGTCTAGGAAGTGATTAGTAAACTCTGAGTAGCAAACTCAGATTTATATGTATGTTTTTAAAAATCACACATGTAAATGTACATAAAACAATTGTTGCATCGAGATGCATCGATAATCGGTTTAGAATCTAATCGTTGGCCTCTGAATCTGAATCGAAAGGTGCCAAGAGATTCCCACCCCTATATTTGATTGTGTTTGTAGCACTGAACTATAAAGGAAAGTAGCTTTTGACAATTAATATGCATCTATCTAGTAGCTTTGTACAAAGTGATTCCAAAGTCATCCTTCAAAAATGTCAAATATGTAAACATGTTTAAACTCTGTATTTCATGCCTAATATGCCATGTAATCAATCTAGACAAGATTACATGGAGAAATGTTATCATCCTGCATCACAAAGTGTGGCTTTCCTGAGCCCTGGGAATTGTCTTTTTTTTTTCGAAATGAAGTTCTGGTCACAAAGATAATCTGATCTCTGCCCACAGGAGGTGGTGGATTGAAACTGTGTCAAATCTAAACTCTCTTAACCAATGATTAATCTGCTAAATCCACCTACAGCACATCTTTTGCTAATTCTTTCTTGCAGGGCGACCTGTCTACAGTGTCATGTTACTTAATTTCTAGATATTAAAAGTTAGTTAGCTTTTATGCAGTTTACCACTCGTAACTGCAACATATATTGCAAATGCAATTTGTCCTGCATAAATTTGGTGTAGATGTGTTTGAGTGTCTTTTGTCTATTTTCTCTTATCTCCAACTCACAGACTTAATTACCCATGTGAGTCCATAAGGAGCGCGCAACACAGAGAGGTGGTGCACCACTTGTGCTGGTAATTATTTTGTACTTCACCGAGCTTGTAGACAACCCACTGAAAATGTAAGCAGGATCCGTGATGACAAAGCATCAGCTGCTCTGGGCTGATTACAGAGTCTTAGCCTGTAAAATGGATTAAGCAGAAAGATTGGAACATTAGCCATCTTGACATAAAGGTCAACTCTGTGCTTAGTCGGATGAGTCACATTTTCTTTCAACGCGTTGTATGTTTAACTTTCATCAAAGTAATTCCATTAGTTCAAATGAGAGTTTTTGGATAAATAATAAGAGCAGCAGCAGAATCTCTCTTTTACATTTGAGGATGCTAAACATACAGTTACTGTGCATTAAAAGATAAAGGTAATGACTCTAAATTACAACTGGATTTTCCCCTAGAGTTTACTTGGTTTCAGCAAAAGGAACTTGTCATTTGCCCAGGGACTACAGGTGGAAATTAGCAATTGTTGCTATAACCTGGCCCAAGACATATTCTCTTGTTTAACAAGTTTAATGTTTATTTGTGCATTGTCCCTGTTTCAAATAAATCAATTTCCAATTCCAATTTTCTGAAAGTAACTATAATTGCTGATTTTGTTGGTTTCCCTCCAAGGTTTTCAATGTACATTAATAATATTTCTCCAGAGCAACCAGAGGGAATGGAAACAGTGCTGACGGCAGCCACGCTCTATAGTGTGGTAGGATTTCTAACTGAACTATGACCGGCACAAACTTTCACTCAACAAAGGTGTTAAAATGCGAGTCGTATACGTAAAAAATGGACTTATGTCGTAATGAGTTTAGTGTGGGGTGGCTGCTCTGCAGGTTTGCCAGACTCTGGGTAAAAGGCTATGAATAATATATTTCTCATAAGGTGGTAAAGAGTCTTGAAGAAAAAAAACATTGGTGCACTGAACAACACTGTCCACCATAGAGTCATGTCGCTAGCATTGCTAACGACTGCCTGCAGTTTAACCACTGAAGAAAACCTCATTCTATTACCATCAAGCAAGCTCAACATGTTCCTAACTTTTCCTAACACAGGCACCAACTTACTCTATATTGTTCTACTATTATGCTTTCCAGAAATATTTCTTCCCAATAAAGTTGTCTAGCTTTAACTGCCTAACACAGCTTGCGGTCACTCACTATATACACTGTTGTCGATGTTGAAGCGTATTCAACATCACTTATTGAAGTCTTGTGCTCCAAGTGAAACATTTCAGCAAACTGTCCCTATAATGAGATGCTTTACTTAGGAAAAGGTCTCAGAACCGGCTAGCCCCGCTGAGCTCTGCATGCCAGCCAGGTGTCAGCGCTTTACGCCAGTGTTCCGAGACAAGACCCCTCACCGTCACCAGCTGCTGTCCACTAATTTCCATCCCCTCATCTTTCCCTTCTGTCTTCTTACTTATTCCTACTCTCCTCTAGTCTTGTTTGTTTATCATGCTCTTTTCATTGCTCCTAATTTTTACCACTTGTTTTTGCCTCCCACTGTTCTTCATTTATTTCTCACTCTTCCAACTGCTGCTGAGGATTGTAATCTCACTTGGCAAAATGTTGCAGAAAATTAAAATGTTCTTTTGATAGGTTTGGAATTGCACAAACGCTGACAGCATTTGCTAGCACACTGGTTATTTTTTAGCATAGTGGGCTAAAGGTCAGACCAAAGACTTTTTTTTTTTCTTTTGGTCAAGTGAAAATCTCCAAGAACTTTTCAACAACAACCCCAAAAACGTGCTTTGAAGAATTATTAATTACAAGCTGTCACTGGTGATGTCCACGGGGGTGGGTGGGGGTGAGGGGGGTGAAATTATTAGGTACTGAGGTATTGTCAACAGCGGGAAAAAAAGACGGAAAGGAAAGGAAAAAGAGGATGATGGATAAAACAATGTGCTCTTGTTGACAACAGTTACAGTAATTTGGAGAAGCTACACACAATTTCCTTAAAACAAAAGTTTAACAAACCACCACCATACATGTTGATTAAAGCTCTAAATTCACCGTTTTATCAAGCTGACAGTGAAACTGACAAAACCCGTTAACACATCTGGTTACTTTACAACTTTAAAGATATATGGATGTTACCTGCAGAATCTTCCCCTTATCTCCTACAGAATGTGAGCTGCTAATTTAGTCCAAAGATCTGTCTGATCATTTAGAGCATCAGTCTGTGGGTGTGCGGTAATTGCAAGATGTGCGCATTACTGTGGCGAGGGATAATCAAGGACATGCAAAGGGGTACAACAACTTGGATTAGCTGAATAACACTTTAGAACAACAGCTGTCATTTTTCCTGCGCCATACCTGGCAACCTTGAGGAGTACAGTCAGAGATAAGAAGGTATTCAAAACCAAAAGGTAGGGGAGTGTGTGTGTGTGTGTGTGTGTGTGTGTGTGTGTGTGTGTGTGTGTGTGTGTGTGTGTGTGTGTGTGTGTGTGTGTGTGTGTGTGTGTGTGTGTGAACTCTTAGAGACCTTATATCCTGCATTATGGTCTCTGACAAGTTGCACTCTGTACACTGAACGAATAAGAAAGAATTCAACAACCATGTCAGAACATGAAGAGAAATCTGCAGTCAACTCAGAAAATATCACAGATCGTTGTGATATTTGCACAGTCTAGCGGTGATCGAGCAATACATCTAGCATCCACTCTTCTAATTCCATCATGTCTTCCTCTGGCTTTGTGCTTCTGGAATTATGCCTGGTGGTATATCAACACCAGTTTGCAGTCATCAAACTGTAATCCACACCAATGATTTACTTTCTATGCTTGTTACTTAGGCTTCTAATCAATGTCCCCAGCTGTTGTCGGACTGATACGCCATGTGGGAAGAGCATGGGTAAAGAGGTGAACTAAAAATGACAAGAGCTTTCTCAATATTAAGTCAAGTTCATTTGTATAATCCATCATGCACAATCATAACAGGCCCAAAATAGCATTAGTGGCAAACTCATCTCTCTTAAGAAGACAGAGGTCAATTAAAAGCTATATGGAAAGAAATTCCTTGTAAGGAAACTAATGGAAGCCCCAGTGAGTTGGCCAGCAGTTTGTTGTTTTGTATTTGTGAACAACTGAACTAAGAAAACATTCTGCATCATGCACTGACATAAAAAAATGCCAAACTTAACTTGAAATGGTTAGGAGGTGCAAATTGGGGATAAATCAGCCCAAATCTCCTGTAATCTTGTGAAATTTGCATCAGCATGCTATTCGTAGTTGAGTGTATACTTCAACATGCTACTAGGGCTTGGACGTTGTTGGCGGCTGTTGGCACAGTCTCCTCATCTTTGGGAGCTCTTGCTCATCACTATCTCACATTTAATGCAGGCCATGAAAATTATTGATTCCCTGCAGACAAGGAACCAATGAGCAGCAGTGACTGTCCACTTTAACATTAAAGTTGGGCAGCAACTTGATCAAGTGTCAAGTCACAGCGGGGCTGCTGTGAAATTGAACCTTTGAATGTGAGATGCTCAAGGCTTTAAAACTGGTTAGTCAATGTTATGTAATGTTAATGCTAGTCCATATGGCTGAAATGCCAAGTGTAATTTAATGATGAAGAGAAGAGCATTCTAGTTTCTTTTCTTTTACCTATAATCACTGCCATCCATGTCAGGCTGAATTATTGCAGCATCCAAATGTGTGCTCTGCATGGGCAGCTTCCTACACGGAGAAGATATGAAATTTGGCTTTGTCAAAATTGAAAATTATAATACATTTGATATGTCTGCCTTCGCCTTTAGCACAGTCTGTACAATTGATGTGAAACACTCAGAAAGTGGTGTGGGCAGCACATGCCTTCCTAAACTGTTACAATAACGTTAGGAAAATGTGGAAACCCCATTTACATGGCATCCGTGTTTGGTATTCACCACATTAAATAAAGAGAAAGTGTTGTGCTTCAACTAATTGTTGATAATATAATTAATATTAGCATTTTAATTATACAGATACCATTTGTTAACCTGCAATTTTTTCCAGGACTCTTCTGTTCAATTAATTAGCACTTAATAAAAGTACCTTACTTGTAATACATTAATTGTGCTTATCATTTATCAGTGACTGAAAAATGTCCCAAAATGAAACAATTCCCTCTCCCCTTTCCTGTATTAATTTCATTGTTCACACACAATGTGCTATAACTGTACCTGAGCCCCCCTTCAGTGTAGCTTACAGTTAATAACAGTGGATTCAATGAAGATGAATTTCCCCTCTGCTATGATCCTATTGTTATTGTGACTCCATCTTGGCTACTAAAAATATTCACCTCATGACTAAGGTGGAGATGTGGCACTCTACCAGGAGAACCAGCATATTAAACCTCCTGACTCTGATCAGACAGATGCAACAGGCAAGTGCACTCCTGAATGGATTGGGGCTGGGGGGAAAGGGGCTATCGGATCTCCATAAATGACCATCTACCAATGTTTTTGACTGGCCACAGATCAAAATGTAAGTGATAGGGGTTTGATCAGAGGTAGAGCTTGAAATGGTTTTCTGGCAGGGCCCTGCCATCTAAAGTGGGCAGAGAACCCCGGGGGAAAGAAGATTATATTTGTTTTACTGAAGCATCTTTGTTCCCAGTAGATTCAAGATACACTAGGCAGGATAGTTATCTACTCTAAAAAGCAATCTCATCAGTACCATTTACTCAGGCCCTGTTTGCACAAATTCTCTTTTGGTGTTTGGTATGGACAATCCTTCAGTCTCACAGGGTCAAATCAAAACTGGCAATGAGAGCCAGCCCAGGTTGGGAAAAATGAACATGTTTTGTACAGTTCCTGATGTCAACTTGCAGGACTCATGGATTCTTGAATTCTTTGGTTGCTATTTAGAGCTACCAGTGTACGTTAGCTGCCTTGTCTAACTTTTAAGGTTGCAGAAACTGTATCTTTTCCATGAAACTGATGAACTGAGTCCCAAAAGAGGTACTGTTGCAATCTCCTGAAGTAGCTTTTATGTTTCCTTTTCACTTTTTTTCCATTACTTTGCAAAAAGCAATTCCATGTCAGCATTAGTATAACTAAAGTCAACATCATGTTTACATGTTTAACATGCATGCTTACAAAGCTGTATTGTGCCATCATCCTCCTTTCAAGGCATAATCCAACTGTGTAGTTACATATGAACTACATACTGATGATTACAAAATGAATTTAGGCTTCTTCTTCAAATAATTGAAAGAATAAAATGCATATTAATTAATAAATGCCAAGACTGTACATTTGACTCAGACAAACATGAATGGCAATGGAATGTTGTGTGAAGAATTCAGCACCACAGTTGGGTGGACAGCGTCACCTCAGGGTTTTCTGTTAGCCAACAGCCAACAACCAAGGGCCTTTTCTTGCAGCCGGCGCAGTGCAGCGCAAAGCCCAACGCAAGTGTCTTTGCTAGTTTAAGACCGACACAGTTGTCAGTTTCCCATCTAGCGGCCATGTTGTTTAAAATAGCACATGCACCTGCGCCCATCTTTGCGCCCATCGGCGTGCTGGTCTTACAGGAAATGTGTTCAGGTGCATTATTGCCATATTGCTATCTTGAGGCAGCGGGAAATGATCGCGCCATTGACCAACAAAAACCTGGTCTAAAGTCAATAGTGCAGCATTTCATTGTTATTTTTAAACAGCAAATTAGTAAAATGCACCTAGGCTTAGGCACAGCACACGATCACCTTCCCCCAATGGGAAAATTCCCCTGCTGGGGAACGTTTTCTGTCTAAAAGGACTGTGCTCCTTTCTAGACCTCAAGAAAGATTTTAATCTACCAGGTACATCTTTCCATTCGACAGAGTATGGAGGTGAGATTTCCCAGGACTAGAGCTGGATTTTGACCGGAGCAATGTATGGAATAATGTTAAATTGGCTTCTAGAAATCCCGACCACCAGCAAATCCACTATAATTTTGTCCACAGGACTTATTTGACCCCTCGTAGGCTGTGCCTGATGAAAGTTATTGATGATGATTCATGTACATTGTGTTCGCTAAAGACCATGGGCACATTTCTTCATATGTTTTGGGAGTGTCCCCCTGTTGCACAGTTTTGGCAAAATGTTGCCTCAGAACTGACGACATTCATTTCTGGGACAGTTCTGCTACTGAATGACACTTCTTCACTTCAGATTTCTAAATGTCAGAAAAGGATAGTCCTTGCTGGGCGAAGAAAATCCTGCGCTGAAGCCCCCACACACTCTGACCATTAAGCAGTGGCTTCTGACCTTTCTTGACATAGTTTATATGGAACTTTCAACAGCCCGCATCAATGGTGCTAGACAGGTGAATGTGGATATGTGGCTTTTTATGGCAGAGACATTGAAAGTCCCACCGTGACTACTGTTGCCAGCCCACGGGGTCCTGGGGAGGGTGGGGTGATATTGTTTTGCCTATGTATACACATATACAGTCCTCATTTCAATTCAGTTTATTCATTTTATTTATTTATTTTTTTTTGGGGTGTTACATGTATGTTCTTTTACCTGTAACATGCTGCTGATTTGGTTTATGTTGTTGGTTGAATAAAAAACATTTGATCACAAAAAAATCCTAGCATGACTTTGACATCACTCGCAGGTGTGGGCTTCACACATCATCAGGCCATCAGAAGAATACCATCTTACTGTGTAGCAGTGCCAGCATTATTTCTGCATTACTAAAGTTCTGGGGAGCTAGAGAAGTATTGTAAAAGAATAGAAAAACTGTTGCAAGAAAATAAAAGTATTTTAAGGTAAATTGAGCTTTCAAAACAATTTTAAACTGTTAGCTCTTCCGTATCCATTCAATATGACCTGGTAATTAAAATCCTATCTGAGTGATTGATCACAAGTGGACAGCTCTAAGCATGCATGTTTACACCTGGCAGTAGAATGTATCTCCAAATGCTTCCTAAATGACCACTTGTGATCTGAGCTCACATCCCCGCTCTATGTGAAATAAACACTTACATTATTCCTGTTATCATATAGGCTGGTGGTGTGCAAGTGTGTGTATAAATGTTGTTACTCTCACATAAATCATATATTAGACTGAGCGAATACTAACGTCAATGAAAAAAGCGCTGTCTGCCGAAAGAAGGATGTCTACTGATGGGCAGCGGGACCTGTGCAGGACAAAAATCTATTTTTAAAAGCCTCTGCAAAATTTCCTCCCAAATGGAGCACTACAAATCATATTTTTGCAAAATCAGAAATGCATATCTATAACTGTCATGCACCCTGTGAATTCGCTCCTTCTGTAGCAGACAATTATGATGCTTTTATTCTGCTCACTGTTCTCTCCCTGAACGTTATTAATCCATTTTAGAGAGAGAGGACATTATGACAGATGGGATACTTCTTGTGCTTGTGTCCTCCCACTTTGATTGCAGCGACCCATCCATACCGCCCAGGGGGCCATATGTGCTGTACTCCTCCTTGGAGGAGTGCAGGGAAGGGGCATGGAGACATGCCAGCTCACAGTAGCCTCATTTTCAATACAATGCCAAACATGTAAAAGACTAGCTATTCAAGACAACTAGCCTATAGTTGCGTAACAGTTTTTTTTCTAAAGCAGTTTCAGTTCCAGATTAGATTTTGTTAAGAAGTTAAAACAAAATTGATCATGTCATTTCATTTCATATAATTTTCACATTTTGTTGCCAGAAGAAATTGTTTACTAACTGGATTATTGTTCCCATTAAAAAAACAGCAGTTTGGATTTTGTATTACAGTAAATCACACTGGATTGACCTCAGCCTTGACAGCTACCGCAGGGTTCTACTGTGAAAAAAAGTGTCTGTTGGCAAGAATCCAGGGCTACTCTGTCATGTCAGAAAGAGCTTTTATGGACCATTTCCAGCACCACGCACCATTTCTATTGACCTCAATAGTCACCTCCACTCGTCAGTGCTACAACGGAGTGCTGCTTTTGAAAGGATAGTTGCCCAGGTTGCCGGTTATCTCTAATGTACAATATCTTAGGCTGTAGAAGAAACAGCAGGGGACAGAGATTGAACAGGTGAATTTGCATCAATCTTTTCAGTCTCTGCAGGGGACCCTGCCCCGCATGCTGAAGCCTTTGTTCCTTGTCAAACACTATGACAGATTGGAAAAAAGTAAGGAGGTCAAAGGAGTGACAAAATGTGATGCAAATACACATTGTGTTTCCATCCACTTATTGAAGGAAATCAGATTGCAATGCACATTCCGTTGAAATTGTGCAGTAATTAAATGTATTCCTTTGGCTCTGCACCTCATAAATCTAACTCAGCAAATTAAGGGTTACATTACATTCCATAAAAGCAACAAGTCAATGCTTTAGCAGGGTAACATTGCACCCATCGCCAATTTAAAGTACAACTTCCAAATACCAAAGTTATTACAAAACCAGACTAACATAAATGACCTTCCGTGGCTTTTCAGTCCCACTTCATCAAGAGTGATATGAACAAACTGATCGAGTCAGCTGGGTCCACTGAGTTAGATGCTGTTCCAATTGCCTCCAATCTAGCACCCTTTGTAGAGCATGTATTGCCACTGGCATTTGGAATCTATTCAGCATTAAAGGAACACGCCGACTTATTGGGAATTTAGCTTATTCACCGTAACCCCCAGAGTTAGACAAGTCGATACATACCCTTCTCATCTCCGTGCATGCTGTAACGCTGTCTGACGGCTCCAGCGGCATCAGGCCAGCACAGAACATGCAGGTAATGGTTCCAGTAATCCTACTGCTCCCAACATGTTCCTATTTACATGTTGTGATTTATAGAGTCACAGCGTGTACAAAAAACAAGGTAACATGAGACACAGCCGTCTTCTAACTGTAAACAAACCGGGAACTATATTCTCAGGCGGAAGAATATAGTACTTGGGCGGAGTAATATGCTCGCAGCAAGCCTGTCTGAGAATATAGTTCCCGGTTTGTTTACTGTTAGAAGATGGCTGTGTCTCATGTTACGTTGTTTTTGTACACGCCAGACTATACAAATCACAACATGTAAATAGGAACATGTTGGCGTTATTTTGTCACTTTTGTCACAATTGGGAGCAGTAGGCTAGTTGGAACCAGTTACCTGCAGGATCTGTGCTGGGCTAAGCTAATGCTGGAACCGGCCAGACAGCGCTACAGCACGCACGGAGATGAGAAGGGTATGTATCGACTTGTCTTACTCTGGGGGTTACGGTGAATAAGCTAAATTCCCAATAAGTCGGCGTGTTCCTTTAAGAAAGAAAATGAAAGAAAATACTGTAACAATACCAAGAAAAACAATATATATATATATATATATATATATATATATATATATATATATATATATATATATATATATATATATATTATATTATATTATGGCTTCTTATAATGCTCAACTAAGATTTGTAAATAACATAAATCCTCAAGGTAATCCTAAATTAGAGACTCATGCAGACACAATAAGTAAGGAACTGGTTGCATTTTTCTGGTCCAGAAGGTAACAGTTATGTAAATGCAGCGTCCTAATGTGTCAGTAGCACTTCTCCAGGATTGATACTTTGACAGCATGACGGACTTGAGCCTTCTATTTTTGGGAGATAGCTTCAACTGTCACTGACACACTGACTGAAGTGTCTTTCATCAGAAGAGAGATTATGTTTTAGGGCATATTCTTATTTAAGCTTTTTTAGTTCTTGTTAGACCAAAAGAAATTATTTCATCCATTGGTTTAGGGCTGCAACTAACGATTATTTTTATTAGCTGGTGATCATTTAAAGTAATCAATTAAAGTGAAAAATGATCACCTGTTCCCAGATATCAAGGTTACAACTTCAAATAGATTTTTTTGTCCGATCAACAGTTCAAAACCTATTCCATTCACAATGCTATAAAACAGAGCCAAACTTTACTTTCCTGGTTGTCAATCGATTAACTGCATTATTGTTTCAGCACTACATTGGTTATTGATATACACTTTGTGTTTAAAGGTCCCATGGCATGAAAATTTCACTTTAGGAGTTTTTTTTAACATTACTATGCATTCCCCCAGCCTGTCTATGGTCCCCCAGTGGCTAGAAATGGCGATAGGTGTAAACCGAGCCCTGGGTATCCTGCTCTGCCTTTGAGAAAATGAAAGCTCAGATGGGCCGATCTGGAATCTTCTCCTTATGAGGTCATAGGGAGCAAGGTTACCTCCCCTTTCTCTGCTTTGCCCGCCCAGAGAATTTGGCCCACCCATGAGAAAGAGAGACATCATGGCTTTCAGCCAAGTGGCAGTTGGTCAAGGCCACACCCCCATCCTCCACCTTGCCCCGCCCCCTCTCTCCTCCTCAATAGCTACAGACACAGAAATGGCACATACTAAGGAAAGTTTATGTGGGACTGGCTCTAGTGGCTGTAATTCTGCACCAAGGCTAAATTTCAGGAAAGAGACTTCAGATACAGTATTAGGGGACCACTAAGGTCTATATAAAAACGTCCAAAGAGCACCATGTCATGGGACCTTTAAGATTTAAATAAATCAATTCACTAAATATATTTTGCATGTTTTCATTAGCATGTAACTTAAATAGAGGCATCATACAAGTAAGTACTGTTTCTGTATCAGCATGAGAGAGATCCTCAGTGTACAGTGTATGTACAGTACAATGTACAGTAGCATTACTTCCAGCAATGCAGTCATTTTCAGCCAGTTTTATGTTGTTGTTTTTTTCTCAAAAGTAAGATGACAGGTAATATAAATGTCCTCATTTCCAGGTGCACAACACCCCCTGCAAGTTTAACAATTAATGCAGTGCTTTTGACAAACTACCCTCTCAATAAACCTCTGGCAGAGGTGGGCTTTTCACAAAATGGCAATTGAATACCTTGTGTGCACTGTCAGAGGCAACTTGAAGAATCATTCTGCAAAATGGATATGATCATGTGGATATGATCTCGTATTAGTCAATATCCTCAGTATGAAAGGATTCTACACTACACTGGATTGAAGACATTTACTCATCACTACCCTACATACTTTACATATATGTTGAAGCATTAGCTTCGCATTTAGCATTCACATGTGCTGCGACTGTCCCCAGAGGCGGCAGGCATCTGACCCAATGATGGCCCTTATTCTCCCTAGCAGATGCAGAGAGTGCAATTACCGCTCACACAATTACTCCTCCTCACAGTGCACAGCAGGCCGCCGGCTTCAGATTCTGTCTAACATGTCTCTCAAAAAAAATATCTCCAGAGCTCTGCTGAAATAAAGGAATCCTCATAGTGGGCATTTCAAGCCATCATATCGGAAAATATTGTGTATGAACTTTGAACGCAGAAGAGGAGACATGGAGAATATAGTATATGATTGACAGCGTTGTATATGTATCCAGGTTATGGATAACGCAGTATTATATAATATAAATAAGTAATTTGCCGAATTTAAATTTTCATCAGAGAGTAAATACTACTCTATATTCTTGCAGTCTTAATATGGACCAATTTATATAAGGACATTTACTCTGACAATAAATATACAATCTCTTCTTATTGAGCTTTGAGGAATTTAGGGCTATTTTGGGCATTTATGACATTTCTCAGGTGCAAAATGCTCTGGAAGAATGAGGCTTTTCTCTAACTATTATTAATCAAACCAACAATGCATCCAAAGAAGCCACTGGCGTAGAATGTACTTTTTTGCCCCTGAACGACACTCTGCTGACCAATTCCCCATCACTTGCTCTGACTCACCCCATTTTGAAGAAGCAGCACAATGACTTTATTACCGCGGCACAGGCAGACAGGGACTCATAAAGCTGACGGGTGTGATAACTCGTCCCCTACCTTGTCATGGCTTGGAGAGGAGGATGGAACAAAGGTGTGATGGAGAAGGGCATGAAGCCATCGCCCCGCAGTGTGCTCAATGGGTTTTCCCAGTGACACCCTGTCGCTCCAGATTTAAAGACTGAGGGGAAGGCCCGGACAGCGATGGGTGATGGAGTGCCGAAGATGCACGCATAGCCGATGTACCTTGGTGTTTATGTCTCGCCGTGCACATCTCCGAAGAGCAGTTTGTTCTCTTGACTGAAGCACTTTTAAGGGCTGTGAGGGGTGAGAAGGGCATTGGTGCCGTCTGACTTTCTTTTAAGCCTTTTTTTCTTCTAGAGATAGATCGATAAGGTGCATACCTTTTCAGATTTTCACAAAAGTCCAGTTATTTTTTTATATTAATAGTATTAATATTGAATCAGGTCATAATTTCATCATTATTTAATGTGGGCACCTGTCTACGCCTGCTGAGTTGGACAAACAAAACATACTCTCCACCTTCAGCTGGAAAAACCTTTACATATCTAAAGGACTGTGCACAACAACAACGACTGGTACTAATACAAAGCCAAATATTTAAAATGTTTTAAATTCAAAATTGACTGCAATATCACAGATACAAGCAGCCAGACATAGAAATGATTCTTACAACTACTAAATACACCGTTTCCCATATATAAATTAATAAAAGAACATGTGGTGAGAACAAGCAAACCAAATACAAATGCATATTTCAGACTGAGTACAAACTGTTTTCTAGATCAAGCGGAATTTGATATAGTGAAGTAGAAACAGGAAAATAAGGTGAGAGAGCACATCTAATCTGCAGCGTTATTCTTTAAGGCGGTTTCAACTACAGACTGAGTGTGATTTTTCTTGTCAGTCTACAAACCTCGAAAATGACCCATATGCTGCAAGCTTTTTCAGATCTACCACTGCTATGGTTAAGATTACGAATAGGAAACGATTATAGTTATATAAGAAAGCAACGTTATTTGTTTGCAGGAGACCGTGTGTGAATAATCTAAATGACGGCTGATTACGTTGTGACGCTTGATGCCGATTTAGATACAGTATCGCTGCTGCTGAAAGTTTACGTCATTTACACACACATTGAATGAATGCAGGAATGTGTAATCACTGTGCAGAAAGATGGCTGCTCTGACACAGTTGAAGGACCTCACCAATGTTATTCTATATAATGGCACTTTTTCTTCTGTCATTCTTTTAACTGACGGACTGGAGCAGCAGACACAGCTGTTTGGTCCATTGAGGACATGTCTATGACCATATATGGCTGTGCAAGTGGTAATCAGGCCTGTGCATGCGCACACAGTTAGTGAGTGAGATTTACAAATTGTGCATTTGCAGTTTTAATAATCTGGTGACAAATGCATCTATCCATACTGCTGCGTTTTCAATTCAGACTATTCATTTTGATCCTGACAATTATTTTTAGTCGAGATGAATATAAAACTAGTGCAGTGTGTGCTTTTGGTAAAAGCTTTGACTTACTGGTCAGAGTATGTAGAATAGCTGAACAGTTCAAGAGGTCATCACTGGTGGGAGGCATCATCTCCATTTCACAGCTCTGGAAGTTTGCTCGGGGAGACTGTCGACCTCTACGCTGACACAAACTTATTGCTTGTGTAAATCACACTACAGACACACACCACTCCTGCCCTTTTGCAATGAATATTTAAACAAGTATACATACATACCACACTTCCTTACATTATCTAGAATATTATTGCTTGCCTGGAGTTACACTTGAATTGTGTCTTTGTCAAAGGAAGTGCAACTTTGGACACTATCGTTTATATCTTTTCTATATGCAGACACATTCTTCACATTCTCATGATATAGTAGATGAGAAAATATCCAAAAAGAAATACCTGCTTCATGCACTTGATGTTGTTTTCGATGTGAGGTTACTGGGTACACAGAAGTGACGGTGTGTATCCACACTAATGCATCTCTGCTCACAGACAGATGACACACCTCCAGACCTATCTGTTCATTTACCTCCACAATCAAGATTCACGGCTCTATTTTCCACTGCCCTGTTTGCCAGAGGTGCTCTGTTTTCTTCAGTGTTAAATGAATTAAATGGGCGGACTGCCAAAAAGCACTGCTCATTTCACATACCAGATATAGCAGCGTGTCTGCGTCTCGGGTATGTATAGACAGAAATTTGGAGTGCGTTCACACGTTGCCTGCGGGCGGATTCAAACTGATGAATTGTGCTTTCAGAACTCTGCACCGTAAACTCTATTTTTACAGGTCAAGCTGTGTTAAGGTCATAAGATAATAAGAAAAGAAATATTAATACCGGCTTTAAGTTATAACGACCAAAAGCATCACGTTTAAATGCCTGCTCAGATTCCACACTTCCGCACAAAAAGAAGTTGCTAAAGAATGTAACGCTGATGAGCACAGTTGCTCTTCTAAATGAGCTGCAATAAGCCTTGTGTCTGAGAAACAGACAGCAGAACCTCCGCTCTGCATGACTGGCTCTATCAATGGCAGCATACGGAGGTCTGGCGCTGGCCAGGTGGCTCTTACATCTGGCCCATTAGCTCTCAACCACTGCAATGACTCTCCACACCACTGAGAGCCTGTTGAAATAATATCATCAGGACCTGTAAGTGCTGAAGGCTGCCTTGCCCATTGCCTGCTCACAATAGCGAGTCACGGCCACACTCTGAATCTGACCTGTCTGCTCTGAGTCCAGGTCCATCCCTGAATGGAACACCTTGCAAAACAAAAGGGCTCTGCAGTTTAATGCGGTGTTACAGTATGGATTTGATCAAATTAGTAGTGCTGGATTTGATCAAATTAATGTAGCTCTGGACAGATTAGTCCACACAAAATGTAGTTCATTTGGTGATTGATTTTCAAGTGGAAATCAAAACAAGCAATTCTAATATGTCACCTTGGGTTCCGGGAAGTTTTGTTGACCTTTGATGGATTAAAAGACTAGTCATTCAATTTAAAAACAAAACAAAAAAGCAGCAGCTGAGTTTAAATAATATATGTTTGTGTCTTGGACTTCCGCTGTGATAACCTAGAGACACGTCTGTCTCTTGTGAATTTTGTGTCCCTGTCAGGTAATGGTAATTAAAACGAACAAAGGGGCCAGGTCTTTGGCCTTTACTTTCCAGTCTCCAGTCCCCTGACTCTCAGGGACAAACCCCAACCTCCAAAAGCATGCCTCTTGCCCTGAGCACTGCACCGAGTGACACATTCTATCCATCAACTGCTGCGCTGCAACATACGAAGCAAAAAAGTGCAGGGATGGCAAATTTTTCATGCATATGATATTCGGGGTATAGCACATCCGCCTACGTTAAACCGGGGGGACTTTGAAGATGGATTACCAGATCACGTCACGAGAAAAAAGGCTGTTATGAGCAAGCAGCAATTTCAGGAGATGGCACTCAGAGTGAGTAGAGTGTGTGGGGAGAGGAATACAGATGCTCATTTGGTACGAGCAGTTTATTTTCATGTCAATAGAAGAATACGTTGCGTTAGTGCTGTCAAAAAGCCACTCTTTCTGATATTAATGATAATAAACATAGATGTCATGGCCTTAAATTTGAAAATATATAGCCACTGACATGTCATAGAAAAGTCATGATAACAAGCACACATTTTTGCTTTCTTCCATTTGGTTTTAGCAATACATTTTCTTACAGCCAGGCTACATTTGGCATGTTAAAAATCTTCACTTCAGCCCTGTGTTTTATGAGTGCAATTCTATTGAGCGAAAAATTAAATGCATAATTCAGGGTTAAACAGGCTGCCCAATTCATTTTACAAAAGGGGGCACAAGAAAAAGAAAATGGCAAGCTGTGGGTTGTTGCTTAATTTATCATCATGATACAGCAGTGACGAAGAAGGTAGAATTGAAATGTTGCTCTATTTTTCTCCTGCTGGCAACTAGTCTGTAAAAAAATCAACAACAAAACATATACCCTGCTTTTTTGTCCTTAAATGACAAGAGTTTCCTGATGAAGTTGCTCCTAAATAAAGAAAGACCAGCATAATAAATGCCTGGGTCTTTCTCTTGCCCAAAACAGCATTACAGTGCTTCTAATGGTCTTCCTTGTCTGAATCACACTATCTGCGGACGTGCTCCCAGCAAGAGTTAATTAAACCCCCAGAGATGAATTGTGGGAGGGAACTGGGGAGTACGAGGGTGGGAAATAAAGGCCCAGCAGATACATGACCCCATTAACAAACCAGGGGCAGGGGCAGTCATTATCATAAGCTCTCTGAAATGAACAGCAATCCATCACAGCCAAGGTTAGCAGCTCTCACTCAGCAATGCTTTTTCATCTCAAGGAAAGCACGTGGGAAAATGTACGAAGATGGCTGTTACAGCGGTATGATTACACAACTCTATAACTTCGACAAAACCGCCACGGGAACGTCATGTCTTGCAAACTACCTAAATTAACAACATAGATTAGTCATGGTTATATGCATTCCCAGTGTTAGTTCTGGCCATGGTACAAAACTCACAATGTTTCCTAAAAACAAATTTCATGCTGTGGGAATAATGAAAAGAGTGCTTGCTCTCCTCAAATGAAAGGATTATGTATCAACTGTTGAAAAAGCTTCAGTTAAGGGGTTATTTTCTGACCCGGGACTTATCCTTCTACTATTTACAATCCCACTAGGGATGGTGCTAAAAAAAATCCTCAAAAGCTTTATGTTGCTCAAATTAGAGGTAGCACCCTTATCTAATAATACACACACAGACGGGCCCAAACGTTGAAGCCAAAAAGCGAAGAACTAGTGATTTAACGATACACTCAACTCACGATTCGATAAGATTTACCATTTTAAGTTCACGATACATTTCTCACGATTATTTTCCTAACAGAATGAAATTAACTCTTTATGTATATAAACTGTGCAACACAGCAGATGTGTCCTCTAATCAAAAGTGCACCTGAAATAGTATTTTATCTCAATAAAAAATAAATAAAAAATGTATGACTAAAGAAAGGCTTGTTTATTGCTAAGGCCATATGGTTAAATTTAAATGATTTATTTAAAGTGTAATAACAATAACTTATAACAACAACTTTTTTTACCAGTCATTTGCAGTTAAACGACAAAAAGAAGAAACACTAGAATTCTAATGTCATTTGGAAAATAGTTTGACCAAAAAAAACAAAGTCAATAAAGTCTTTTCTGGGCATCCAAAATATGAGTTCTGGCAGCTACGGTCACAAAGTCAAACCCACAACACAAACAATAAGCAAACAAACTTCGTAATTCATAATGTGACTTGGGGTAGCATCTCCCATTAATAGACTGTCCATTTTTAAAAGATTTAAGTTAGCACCCCAGCAAAACAACAGGTGTCACCAACACCACACCAACCTGCAGCTGACATTTTCAACCATGTGGTGTTGTTATACGGTATTCTAAGTGTGCAAAAACACCAGTATGGTCCGTGGACATTGTAAGAACAAATAAAACGGAGAAGAGAACAATGAATTAACTGTTGTCCAATTACTGAGTATTGTTTAGCTCTTCAAACAAGGACTTAAGGCCAGGTTACACACAGTTTATTTGTACTTTCATGTAGGACTTGAGCTGTGCAAAGGAAAGAAGAGTTTAAATGTGTGGGCACATTTTACATTGGATGATGTGGAAGATTTTAAATAACCTTGTCTGGCCTTGCTGTCGCTGTCTTTCCCTCTGGCACTCTGTCCTTAATAATGCTTCTCAGTACTTTTCTATTGTGTGAAAACTGTTATATTTACGTTTTAAATAAAAACAAATTCCATGGATGGAGACTGGATATGTGCCCCACACTTCATTGGCACAGGCTTATTAAAGTTTAACGTCAATACATCTTGTGGCTTCATTTTTTTAGGAGGAATTTGAGTTAGGGCACCGTGTCTTCTGTGTCCGTCTGGGAGAGAAGCCCAGCACTGAGAAACATCAACGTTATCAGTGGCAGTGTTTTTATACTACCAAAGATGACAGGACACTGGGCAAGCTGGCTAACCTGATGACTAGAACAAATTGGTGGAAGATGACGATGCATTCAGAAGCTGTCTCTGCCAGATCCCTGTGGTTTGTCATTTGAGTCCGAGAACTACTGCTAGCTCAGCAAGTCAAACCCCTGCAGCTCATTACAGCACACTAGGACACTCTAGTTTGTCCAGTGAGTCAGACTCCTGTAGCTCATTCTTTCAGGTTGGCCCATTGGTTAAAATTGCCACCTGAAAATACACTTGAGCACTCCTGAGCTGCTATGGTGATGCAAATAATTTGCTATGGGTTCATATTCTGAGTCCTTTGGGAGATAGATCACTCCTACTCCATCTCCCACATACTGTGTCTATTTAATTAGGTTCTCTCTACATATCCAGTCTTACTTTGACATAGCCCCATGGGAGCAAAAAGCAAGTTTGGGACTCACCAAATGCATGTAGCTTGTGCTGGTCAAGTGCTGAAACAGCATAGCGAGAGAGTTCTGTTTCCTTGCTTGCAACATCATCATTTTAATTACCTGTGATGGACAAGAACAGTATCATTTCTTACGTCTTATGACAATGTCTTTTTCATCTAAAACTTTAATAAATATCAAAATCTACCTTCCATATGGACAGATTTGAAAGTCCCTCAACTGGAGTCCAATGTGGAAGGTCTCACTTGCTGTCCACTGGACAGCTGAAGTGTCCTTGAGCTCTGTGCGAAAACATTAACCCAAATGTATAACCATCAACATACACATGCACATAATTTGGTTTTACAGAGCCTTATGGTAACATCAAAACCTGGTAAAGGAGGACTGCACAGGGCGGGCTGGCTCTGTCCCAACAGATCGACAGCAGATGTTGGTTGCAGATTTTATTTTTTCTCCCCTTTCTCCAAGGCTGAGTGTGTGCAACTTGTAATGTGCTCGACAGTGTACCGTTTGTCTACCAAAACACCAAACTGCTATTTGTCACACTCAAGCAGCATTTATTAGAATCTTTTATAGAGGTTTTCCAAACAGAAACCATTTTGTGAATTGTGCATGGCTCAAGTTTCAGATTGAGAGCTGGCGGGCAAGTCAAGACAATTTTATTTATATAGCCCAATGTCACAAATCACACATTTGCCTCAAGGGACCCTATAATCTGTACATAATATGAGGCCCTCTGTCCTTGCTTAAGATACGGAAAAACTCCTCAACACTTAAACAGGTAGGCTCGATACAGTGGATTGCAGGGGCTGGACGTGTGCTGAAGAAAATCCTGCAGATGTGGCCAGCTGTGGTGCTGAGAGCAGCAGATGGTGTGGCATTTTAAACATGGCACAAGTCTATTGCTACTTACTTTGTGAAAAAAGAAAATATCTATTTCTCACATGAGCTCCAATTTCACGGAATTCATTAAAAATAAGTTTTATTACCAAGTTCTTACAGCTCGGTAAAGGTCAACCTAGTTGTGGAACCTCTTTTTAATTTAAAACCGTCGTAAACACTGAAAAATCCTTTAAAAAAATTATTATTGCTTTTTACACTTTTCAAATCTCCCTAACCACGAGGCGTTTTCCTTGAAAAAGAAACTGAGCAAGGAGCCTCAAACCCGACATGCATTACTCGAAAGGTCAAGCACATTCTGTTGAGATGATAAAATTCATCCTGAGGTAAGATAACACTTTAAATATTTAAGGGTAATGTTATGTTAAATGCTATGTGATGTGCAAAAGCAGACAAACTCACTGAGGGTACATAGTGGACAGGTGAGGTACTATATATTCTAGAGGCATGCCTACAACATTTACAATCAAACATTTCAGTTCATCCTCAATTACAACCACACCCATGATAAACCTGCACAGGTGTTTTCACTTGATTTCTCTTTTAAGAAATGTGTGGGAGTGACTGCTTGACTGACATTTCCATTACTGGTTGTGTTAATGGAAACAACAAAGCCACCTGTGGTAGGTTGCTATGGCAACACAATAATATGGCACACAGAAGTAGGAATTCCATTGTCACAAATAAAATATTACAAAGCAAATTCCCCGCAGTTCAGCCCAACAAGAAAGCAAATGGAAAGTGTGTCTTCTCTAACGCAGTATACACCTGCCAGGAGAGAGGTTAACAACCTATTGGACACGCTGTGTAACGTAACATGTGCGCACCAACAGCTAGCTAGCTGTAACAGTAAAATATAACTAACAAAACAATATTATTGCTGTAATTTCACAATTAATTATGAAAACACTCACCTGTTGCTTTGCTTCCTGAAACCACAGAGCCGCCGCCACGCCATCTTCTCATGCACTGCCACGCTCCGGTTTGTTTTGTATCCAGTTCTGCTAAAATTCATGCTGAACACCAAGTCTTTTAATAAGCTCTTTGTAAGTTTCATGGTGAAAAAAATACGTGTTTCTCCTGTATGGTAGCTCCTGTAGGCTACTAGCTATTCCGACACTTTGCACAGACGGTGACTCAAAAGTTGACACTTTTAATGACAGTAGCAGCTCGCCAGTGGTAACTGCACGCGCGTCGCCCCACCAGCCACAAAGCTTTAATACATTATTATTAAAGATTTGAAATGAGCAAATCAATTAGGTACTTACTTTTTATGGGTAATAAATAAGTTGTAACAAGTTATAAATAAAATATTAAATAAGGTCAAATATTAGGGTGAATACGAGGAAGAGATATGTCAATGGTGTTGACAACCATACTGTCTATGTTGACAACTTGTTTACATCGAGCCGTAATATGGTAGCCTTTGTAGGACAAAATACATAACCGTTGCCAGCCCCACTGGTCCAGTCCAGCAGATGGCGACAACGCGAAAAAAAAATATAGCAAGATGGTATGGTAGCTTTTATATATGCCAATGTATGGTAAGCCAAACTGTAGATTTCGTGTTCTGAACATCTGAATTTACCGTTGGACATGCCCATGCATGAGATGGGAGGCGAGACGGGAAGGTATGAGACGGGAGGTCTCCAGGCTGCAGCTATACACTCTTGGAAACTGTAGGCTGTTGCCACTTTTTATATGCATGCACTAATATATATTTAAATATTGATGTATATGCTATAAGCAGGCCGTTTTATTATGTTTATGAAAAAAGTAATGCATGTATGTAGGCCTACTTGCTTTACTGAAATCTAAATGTAAAATTACGTTCTTTTCCCCAAGTCCAAGGTCTGTTTTGCCTGCTTTTCTAATTCATGTTTCATTCAAGCAACAACAGTCTTCTTTTTGGAGGCGAAGCTTAATGCACCAAGCCAGACAACATTATTGCTTGTGTCGTGTGTTAGCGAAAGCCCTCAGTGCCTGTAGCCCCACCCAAAGAAATAATCACCAGCCACTACTGCTGTCACTCATCTTCTATTTGGACCCTTGTGAAGCAAACCGTGCCAAACATGTTATATAATGTGCTGGAACCAAGGGGAGGGGCATACATACTTGATGTTAATGAAAAATAATTAATCCGATTTCAATTCATATTAGAACATGAGGGGCTATTCATTTGTAATGAATATGCAGAAGACCATTGGGACTTACATTTTTGCCTCTGCTGGATGATGCACCAGATTACCAAGGTTTGAGAGCATTCATGCATCAAACTTTCACTTAATGAAGACTTTTAATAATGTATGATTTTAATTAAGGTTATAGTGTACTCTATTGTTCAGGAGCACTTTGATGTCATGCAATTTCCTGTGATCTAGTGTCAGTGTCAGATACCCCAAAAAAGCAGTGTGAAGCTTGTAAATCTCACTCCCAACGGAACGTATCTAATCAAGTTTGCTCTGTCTGTTTGTTTCTACATTGTTTTGCCAAAATAACAGAGCAGCAGGGTGTAGTGGTGATTAAGGAGACCACCCTTCAACTGGAGGATGCTATTCTCAGGCCCGCATGTTGTCAAGCATCTGTCCGGTTGTTGTGTGTCTCCGGGCAACACAGTGAACCCCCTGCCCGCTCAAGGGAGGTCTGTTCTCAATGCCACCTGGGGAGGATTTCCAGTGTCACAAACTTTGGAGCACATACAAAGTGTAGATTATGTGTGGCTCTGCAGCATTTTTGTACACACTATACATCTGGAAAATAAACTTTTGACTAGATTAAAATTCTATGTATTCCACCCACAGCTCTCCCAAATTTAAAGCAGCCATATTGGGCTTGTTCGGCCCACTCAGTAGGGGAAACAGGGTTGTAGCATATAAAAAGTGACAAAACAAAATTCTCTAGTACACAACATTTGGTGGCCTAATCAGCCCGAAAGTAGGGTGACATTTTTGTGAGAATTGAACTCTATCTCCTTCTATACCCACACTGAGGATTTTCAAAGAGATAATCTAAGTAACACATTTTTCTAATAGAAAAATCCTGGATCGCTACAGCAACTGTATCAGCAGAGTCATCATGCCAAACCGTCCACCTGAGACAGCTTTGCCTACATAATTAGAAGTGCTCTTCAACTGCTGAAATCATACAAAAAGGGATGAAAAATCAAGCTGATCTGACAGGAAAAAATAAGTAATGGTGGCTTGTTAATTCATAATCACCCTGAATTACTGATTTAGTGAGACTGAGAGGCACAGGGCATATGGAAAAGAGAGGGCTGCAGATGCTCCCCAGCGCCTGGGGGGCTTCTAGGAATGAGAGCAACTCAGTGCCTTGTCACACACAAACACGCCTGTATGCATGCCCATAAGCATAAACACACACACACACACACACACACATAAACTATCCCAATATAAAAACACGTTTGATAAGGAAATTGTTTCAGTTTTTCTTGCGGTCTTATTCAGACCACATCAGACAATATTTTTTAAAGTTTAGATTAGTGGTTTGGATGCTGACAGCCTAAGGGAACTTAAATAATGAAAAAGAGATATTTATTTACTCATCCCTGGACAGTCAATTGCAGAAGGGAATGATTGAAATTAGGTAATTTCCTTTCTTTTCCTTTCAATTAATTTAATCCATTCGATCCATCCGTATCAATTCAATAATCAAAATAATAAAGTTTATCCTTGAATAGATTTTTGCCGGTTTACCTGAAGTGCTTTCTAAAAGAGCTACTGAGCCATTCACTCCATATCTCCAAACTGAATCGGAGCATGGTAAACAGGCGGCGGTTTTGTAGGCCGCAATTGAAATGAAAACTGGCTCTTCAGAGAATCCCCCCCGACGCCTCAAGCGAAAGCAGAGGGTTTCTTTTTCTTTGACCAAAAGGATTATCTGGACAAGCCACAAAGAAATCCCTGTGGATTCATTTCTTGGTCTAAGAATATTGCACATCCTATCTTCTGACATACAATACAGCCAAGGGAGGCTGGAATAAGTGTCCAGACTTTTTTTTTTTTTGTGTGTGTGTGTGTGTGTGTGTGTGTGTGTGTGTGTGTGTGTGTGTGTGTGTGTGTGCTATCAATATCTACAGCTGGCAAAAAAGGAGAAAACCCTTTATCCCATGACAATAATGCTGGGAATGGATGCCTTGCTTGTATTTTGTGAAACCTAAGAAACTGCAAACATTCTTTTTTTTTAAATATTTATGCTCATAGAATCAGGTATGGATTTGGATTCAGGAATGACTTCTGGCTATTTTTTTGCTTAAAACTTGTTCTCCAGCATCAAAGCATGGACGTATCACTAGTGCATCGCAAAAAAAGTTGAAGATATCTGGTATTCATAGCTACTCTCGTGAAAGAAGTGCTTGAGTGAAATTATAGTGCCTACAACAGATTACTAAAATTGTCAACTGATGTGTATTTTACAGACCTATGCTAGGTTAGCTAGGTTGCTAAGTGCTTCTGGAGGTTTTGTTCCCCTTTGAGGTTTCCTCACCAGTAGACAGTAATTGGGTGCATGTTAAAACACAAAGATCTCACCCAGTTGAGAAGAGACTAACTGTTCACTCCTCCTGTGATACAACATTAAACATTTTAATATAAAGCGTGATCACAACCACTCATGTCTGATCCTACACCTCGGAATCAACTTCAGTCTACAACTCTAATCTCTAGCTGTGCAACTGTGGTTTGTGGGAAGAACATTTTGCTTGAGGTTGGCCTGAACTGATGAGAGGACATAAATTTTTGAATGAGGCAATCTTTCTGATTGAACTCGTGCTAAGCTTTGTTTAGCTACTATTGAGACAGAACAATAAAGACTCAACAGTGTGAATTCATGCGTAAACATCAAGTCGGAGCCCATGGGTATTGAGGGCTAATTCAGTTTTAGCAACACATGCTTTTGACCACTTAAACCTAAATTCCTTTTGGCTTGACTAATGATAAACACTATCCTAGAGCCACAACAGATATGAGCATTTATTAGAGTCAACATACGACTCAGCAAACAGCCTTAGGACTGTACCTACAGTGTTATGGTGCATACAAAGAACCCCTGTCGGGAACACATTCAGCACAGGAAGTAGGTCTGATTAGGAGTGGCTTATTATATGTATTTGTGACTAATGTCAAAACCCTGAATAAGGTAGCAGCTCTAAGTGTTTCTCAGAATGCACCTTCACAACTGGTTGGCTAAACTCAGCAGTCAGCAACACAGAGGGGGACACTTTCAGAGGTTCTAGGTTCAGGGGCGTTGGACTGGGGGGGGAAAGGGGACTGAGTACCCAGGGCCCTTATGTGAGGAGGGCCCAAAAGATGCTAGAATGAATAGCTGTGGATGCAGGGGGAGGGGCCCATAGAAAATGCCTTTCTACAGGGCCCAGAATTCTTTGCTACGCCCCTGTCTAGGATTACCCTGTCAGGTGCTCTCCTGAATGTTTTTTAGGTTGCTGAGTCCAGTCTTTAATGAATTCCAGTTTAAGCTCTTCTGCCTGTTAATTAGTCCTTGATCTAGCTATTCACAGTGGTGGAATGTAAGTACATTTACTCAATACTGTACTTAAGTAAAACATTGAGGTACTTGTAATTTACTTGAGGTTTTTCTTTTCATGCCACTTTCTACTTCTACTCCACTACATTTCAGAGATACATTTTCCATTACATTACATTACAATTTTTTTCACACACAAAACACGTTTACTATAAATGAAACTACCCAACAATATCTAGACCTACAAGTACAGCTGAAATGTTTAGCCAATCAAACACTTAGGTGATTGACAGAAACGTTTTGATCATTTCCAGTTTCTAAAATGTGAGAATGTTTCTGCATTGTGTACTTTTACTTTTAATACTTTAAGTACATTTTCCTGACAATACTTAGATACTTTCACTTAACTAACATTTTCAATGCAGGACTTTTACTTAAGGATCTGAATACTTCTTCCACCACTGTCTATTAAAAGCTATGATATGCAATGATATATAAATCCCCCAGTAATAACACATTGCATTATAATGATCCCTAGTTTTTTTTTACTACAGATTTGGTTTCTCGATTTTCAATGTTTTTTGTCTGGATTTTACAACATTCACATCATACAATGTCATTAGAGTCCATCTGTTCGACCAATGTAAGAACAGCTTGCCAGATATTACTGAATTTAATATTATTACCATGTAAATAATAACAAATTTGTTCAAGAGTTAAATAGTGCATAACATTGTTGATCCAGTGTTTAAATATAGGTGGAGACTTATCCTTCCATTTTAATAAAACAATGTGTCTGGCCAAGAGAGTTGCAAATGCTATCACAGTTCTATGCTCTGTGTTTTTTTGTGTATTGTCTGCCATAAAATAATCAATACAATTTTACACGGTATACAAAAAATGCCTTTTCTTTATTACCATTGTTTAGTTATATTTGAAGTGACCCCAATACATGTTTGGTAAATACTGAGCAAAAAAGGTTATGATGAAAAAACTAAAACAAATATTGACTTGTAATTTGTGTGTAGGTAACAGCTTCAGGTATTTCTTTTATTATATTGTCTCTTTCATGCTTATCTTCAGGGAGGCAATAATACTTTAAGGTCCCGTTATCGCATGCAGCAACAATAGATGGCTCTATAATTCACTCTATATTACAAACAGACACTCACATACACACCATCTTTCAAAAGCCAACTCCATGCAGCTTGGACTTAGATGGAAAAGCCACTTAACCCAAAACAGGCTGTGGGAATAACAGATAGGACTCTGTCAATCTGGGAGCTATTTGTATTTGGATTCATTTAAAGATCCCTCTGTATTACTGAAGAGATTGTATTACCTTTTCTTAAGGACACATTTTACCATACTATCTTTCAACTTGAACTTCAGGGTGTTATACACCATGCATATTGAGTTGGGGGCAACTGTGAGTCTCTGCTGAACACATACATATCACACACTGTCGCCTGCACTGCAGTAGGCGGACTTCACATCACATTAAAATGTTAGGCAATAAAAACACATCATCCTAATGCTCTAAAAGTATGAGGATCGCGAGAGTGTGCGTACGTGAATCATGTATTTGCACGACAGCAAAAGGTGAGGAGACCTAGGTTGTGTTAAACATTTGAATAAAAGGTTTTCACTCACTTGTCTCCCCTCATCTGGAATGCCTGCCTCTGGCTTATACACTGGCCGGCTACTTGGCCAAAGGTTAGCTAATGCAGGCTGTGCATCCATGAGTGAATGGCCACAGTTTGTGACTGGCAGCCCATGGCGGCAGATCATCAGTCCAATGTAGTCTCTCAGATTTTAGCATTCCGGTCACATGTCTGCCAATCTTCACTCATACATAGTAGTTATAGTCATTAGTTTTACAGGACATTTCAGTCAATCATGCAATTTGCTTGTTTTTCATTTTTTATTGATTAAATAAACACTGCGCTGCTGGTACTACTACAGCTGTTGCATTGGTCTCCATTTCTGAAGGAGCAGATTGATGCCACTCATCCCAGTTTATTATTGCAGAAGTGCATGTTGCCCCTTCCTCTGTAAAAAGGGGAAATATCAAAATGAACTTAAGTGTTCCTTCGGAGAGGTAAACCCACAAGAGGTATGGGACCAAAGCCGCACCTCAGTGTTTGTTTGGCTTGTTCTCTCTCTGCTATCCCTGCTTGCCTCTGAACACAGATGGGGATTCATCTGTTGCCTGTCCCCTCTTGACTCGTTTTGCTTTTCTATCTATCCCCCCCCTCCCCTCTACCCCTCTCTCTGAAGAGCCTGTCTGCCAGCAGAAGCCCTGTACCTCACCGTGCGCTTATCAGACAGTTTATCCTTTTCCTGTGGGCGCCGTCCTCCATCTGTGGCTGTGACAGCCAATCGCCACGCCGAGGGTCCATTCCAAGCCGTGATTTAGACACCCAGCCTTGCCAGCACTGCTCTATCAAACCCCCTCCCCCCCCCCCCCACACACACTTGTCTCTCCGCCTCATGTGAATTCTTTCACATGCGAGGTCCCTTCATTCTGCTGTTCCACTTATGCACGCAAAGTTTAACACATGCACGAAAACAGATGCAATAATTAAACCTTTCCAACACTCTGTAGGTAGCCAGGCAGGGGAAGTGCATATACTGTATTGAATCCAAAGTGGACGAATAATAGGAAGGGACTAATGAATAGGCCTTGTGTTTACCTTCCTCAGTGCTTAGGCTCTCCTCCTTAATAGCCTGGCTACAGTCGTATCACTCAGCACTTGCAAACATCCTCAAGAGGTATCTTTGTTAATATTTTACTCAGTAGAGATAGTAAATAACAAGCAAAGCATTTCCAGAGAACAAGAGCAAACAGAACATAGCGAGAGAGAGGAAGGAAGAGGCTGAAGAGAAGACAGCTGTCTCCAGGGCGTCAGCCACAATTGCTTTCTCATTTTTAACTTGTCAAGTCGGCTTCATCTGTTTTATCACCAATGGAACTCCAAACACACCAAAGGCTAAGGCAGCTCCACAGAGCAAATATGGCTATTAAAAATTTCGATGGGGCAGCAAAAGAGGATTGAAGAAAAATGCCCGTCGTGCATCAGCTCTTTTCACTGCTCCTAAAAAGAAAAAGAAAATACAAAACAGAAGATAAACAAAGGAAAAGTTCTCATCCAAGCTACATCGGTTTCTTGGAAACCATGCTAAATGTTGTTTGTTCAGCAAGGTATCAGGAAATAAAAGGTAGTGAAAAACATCCCGTTGCAAATGCACAACCAACTTTAGACTGAATTTAAAGTGTCTGCTCCCTGTTACAAACAAATGGAAATAAATAAATAAAGTAAAAATCGAGCCAAGGTTGAGGTGCACCTCCCATCCCAGCACAGCAGGTGAGTGAGAGATAAACATTTGTGCAAAGTCGGCCGGGTCTAGTCAAGCGGCTGCTACTCCTGGTTCATTTGCAGTTGCCAGCGATGTGTTAAATGGCCATCTGTGATGGGGTGAGAGCCCCTGTAATGACTTCCTGTCTGGGAAGGAAGACTGGCGTGCAGGGAGGGCTGAAACACACAATCCGTTTGAAAACATGAAAGTTGTAGCTGGGAGCGGAAAAACAGTGAGATGTTCATGCTTTTTTAAGTGATAAAAGTTTGTGTGGCCTCTCTGAAGTAATATTTGAGATGAATTCTCAAAGTGAGTTTAAAAAAAGTTCAAAAGAGAGGATGCAGATCAAAGAAATAATTCTTCTCCATAAAATTCCATCCAAAAATATCTGTAATAGCTATGTTTAAAATGATATTCCTATGGGAAAATGACGTTCATAAATATTTTTTTATAACTGCTGGTACTGAAAAAAAGACTTTAAATGCCTGTAATATGCTTAAATAATAAATAATATATAGTTATTAATTCCTACCAGTACAGTCAGTTGCTGTTTCTGATAATATCAAATCAAAATATTTAGGAAGGGCAGCTCTAAAAACAAACACTTAACCTTAATTATAGCACATTTCATATAAGATCAAAATCAGACTGTGTTTTGCAAAGTACACCTTGATCCAAATTTCATACGCATGCCTCTCAAGCAAGTCTATAATTCTTTGGAAATTATATAAATCACCCACAAAGAGCGTGGGCAATACTGTGCACTAAAAAGCAATAACACAGCAAAATATCTGCAACAACCTCAATCAAAAGCATGGATGTGGTGGTCTTTAAGGAGATTATGGTATGATTGAAGTTAAGTTGTTTTATGTCTTAGTTTAGCGGGTGGCCATTTCCAAGTTTCTCATGTTTCTTGTGGATATGATTGAAGTCACTTTGAATATTTTGGCTGAGCATCCAAGAAGAAAGTAAAGTTGAGGAGCTACTGTATTTTAAAGATGCTCTATAAATGTTGGAATGGTGATCTAACATGTGGTTTGGAAAAAGGTACTGCATCTAAAATGTTACACACTGTGCATTCAACATTTATCAATTTATTTATAATTGTTTAATTATATTTTATTTTAAATTCTCATCTTTGATAACATACATATTTGTACTTGGTTCTTTCACATCTTTATTTTGCTGTACAGACAACAAATTCCTTCTACACATGTACTTATAGTGAATAAAGTGTGATGGCCCTAAGTATTATATTATTATACATTCTATTATTTCATGTCCACAACATGTTAACAATATCTTAACATTGTAGCTGAGATTTTAAACTTAAACTTAATTTAAACTATTTGATACTATTTATTGTTGGGTAGCTTGTGCTATAACAATGCATCGTAATTTTTGGCATCAATTTCGCTGAGATGTAGTGGAGCACAGTCAAATTGAAATTTTACATACAAATAGTGTACTGACTACTTGAGTAACTAGTTACATTCCATCAATGGTGTTTAGTGATGTCAAACCTTTGACTGAGATTATTGTTGAGCAGTGAGAGGATTATGATGCCAATCATGCAGGAGTGAGTTAGCTCTAAATGATACACAATCTATTGTTTTAATTATATAGAAGAACCATTCACATGTAATTGTATTCATGTGAAATATGACAGTTGCCATTAACAAACACAGCAGATGCTCCTCTGTATTGCTATTTGTGTGTCCATTCCAGCCAACCTCTGAAATGCAGGTCTCCACTTAGAGGGCATTTGCTGCTGCATAATTGCCCATAATCATCTTTTCACCCAGCTTGCTGTGTAATTTTATAGCTTGACAGCTCTCTACTTTTGTGTTCTGCTTTCAGCACCGTCAGCGCTTTTGCATTCAGGTTCTGTGGCAGTAATTTAGCTTTCACTCCAGATCTTTCACGCCTATCAGTGTGACTCACAATCTAAATTTAAATAGGACCGTCGCCATGACTGAGAAAGATGGACAGCAAATGCAGACTCCATCTCTAACTGTGTTGTTTGCAGACTGTATTTGCAAACATAGTTCATTTGTCTTTGTATCACTTTGTACTTGACAATAATTGACTGGACAGATTTGAGTTCATTCAAACAGCTGATGTAGCTGTGCTAAAACCTGCTAAAATGTGTTAAATGAACCCTAACAGAAGCTAGTTCATGTAAACACTGATTATCTGTATGCTCCCAATCAAATGAACACTCATATAACACAAAATAAACTTTATCAAAATAAGGTGAATGGATCTTCCCAAGCATCTGGCTGTGTAGCCGAGTGAGTGGGAGGAATCTTCTGCCTGCATGATGCTGCCTGGATGGAGCTTATTCCCTTGGAAAGAGGCAAAGTGAGGACAGGAAGTGGCTGCGAGTGCTTTCCACTCAGCCATGAAAACAGCATTGCTGTCCCCACTGCTCGGCTGTTTCGGAGTCTGCCACCAAATCAGACTGTGATATTGACACATGACCCTGGGATGCTGCCCCTCGGGGCTGGTCAGCGGCTCGCCTGTCATTTTAAGACCCCACTATCCACCATAATACCATCCATCTCTGTTGCCCTCATTCTCTCTCTGAATGAGTAACAAAGTCAGCAGTTAGCAATCAACCTGAATCCATGATTTAAAACATACCTTTAGAAAGCTATCTGGGATGTCACCCATCAGGATAATCAGGATATTTTCTACTCACCCATAGCTCCAAATAACCATCACATACTGTACTTGCAAGGGCCAGCCACCAGCTGCTGAGTTTTCAACCCCACTGTCCTCCCTCCTCTTTAAACAGTCAGATGCCAGATGATTTACAGCAGTGCCACCAGGGAACAAACAAAGTTACATATGCTCCCAAGGAAAAACCTGCACAACACAGTATTATTATCCTGCATTCCGACATATTATGTCTTTTATATCTTACTGTACCTGGCATTACATTACATCCAAAACCATAGGAACAAGTATAAGATGTGCAAGATGTGCATCCCTTCCAAGCAAATGTAATTTCTGTTATATTCTGTTATACCGGCTATCAGGAAAATGTTACTTTTGCGAGCCTCAATGGACACCTGTACCTCCAACCAATTATATGTACATGAAACTATTTAAATTTTGTTTGTCTTCAGTGTAAAAAAAAGAAAAAGGTCACATCCACATGTTCCTGGAAACATGCACTGCCACCACAATTATTCAATGTTATTACTACAGCCACAACTAAAGAATGATTGATGCATGCTTAAGACTAAAAGCCACATGGTTCAGGTGACCTCTGCCACCCCGCCTAATGCTACACTACATTGGAACTGACCACTGCCATTGCCCATTTTCCAGGTTAGTGCAATATAAACATTTGCGGCCGGCATTGTGTTTACCACGAAATGTAATTACTTGTGCAAAAAAAAAAAAAAAAGGATGCATTTTGAAAATAGTTTGTAGAAGATTGGGTTGCAGAGGAAGGGGCAGAAACTTTGCTAAATGTCTTTGCTACTGGTTTGCGAGATAAAGGTCAACAGAAAACTAACAGTCCTTTAATTCATTTATGTGACTGCCATGGTGCATTTGCATTCTCATCTTATTATTTGGGCTCCGGGCACAAACAATATGCTACTTGCTGACCAGCAGTGGATAAAATATAAATAAACAAACACAATAAAAAATGAATAACAGTAATAATTGTATGGGCCAAAAAAAAAGCTTTGAAACCTGTTGTCACTGTTTTTCATTGGGACATTTGCCCCCAAGGCCCCCTCAACGGCCACCTTGGATGAGAGAAGGTGAGGGAGGAAGACATAGAAAGAAAGAAGAAATGTATTGACAGCCGTGCCCCGACTAGCAAAGCCAAAATACAGAAGCACCTTGTAAAAATATCAGGCTTGTAATTAATAACTTCACGCATATTTAACATGCTCTTTATTCATGAGCACCTGCTTTCAATGACCTGAGGGGCATGCAGAATCAACCCGCATTTTTAAACATTTGCAGTTGAGATATTTGGGAGCCAAACATTTTATAGGTCATCTAAAACCGCTTGACGTAATTACTTTGGACAGTGCTGTGACTTGGTCATTTATCCCCTCAGAAACACATCCTGCTGAATGATCCTCACTCTTTCTCAGTGGTCAAAGACATTTTAATGTGCTTAGTGTCCACGTCACATAAATATCTGAGTCCCTGAGCATGTAAAGTTCATCCAGTTTAGATATCAGCCAAGTTACCACAGAGCCTCGACTTTGATGAGGTAGGTGGAAGATAGAGAGAGAGACCCGTTTTGGGCTAAAAACAACTTACTTCATTTATATTGAGCAGAAGAGGACTATTGCTCCCTGGATAATAGTGCAGACCATGGGTTCAAATACCACTTGTTACCTTTGTAACAGTGTCTTAAAACAAAAGATATACCAGAAAAACAATTTAAAACACAGCTGCAGATGTCTTTGTAAAAACTACACATCCCCTGTGTATATAGACTCAAACTGGACTAGTTTTGAGGATTTGATAGAGCTCATGATGGCTCAATGGTAAGCACCGGGGCTTCACAGCCACAAGGTTGTAGGTTCAAATCCAGGTCATTCTGGCCCTTTGTGTGTGGAGTATGCATGTTCTCCCCATGTTTGCATGGGTTTTCTCTGGGTGCTCCCACCATCCAAAACATGTACTACAGCCTTGATCAAGGAACTGGCTCAGATCTGGAGATGGTCCTTGGGTGCTGTGATTGGCTGCTCCCTTGAGGGAAGGGTTAAATGTAGAGAATGAACTTTGCTACATGTATGTGTATGTGACAATAAAGTACCTTTGCTCATTTCTCTTGAACTTTTGCCACCGAACAAATTGCCTGGCTCTTCCGTAGCTTAACCAAAACTACTGGGCTCACTCACTGGAAATATCCACAAAACAAGTGTAAATGGAATGTTGTATCCATGCTAAAATGTATTTTGAGACTAAAGACTCAAACCACAATGAAATAAAAATTGACATATTGGTAAAAGAAAAGGAGTGGATAAAGTGTCCAATTGTGAGAGATTTGAAGTGCAGCTGACAGAGAGGCCTCTGATTACATTTGCATAGGAATTTTCCAATTTGAAATGCATAATGCAATCCCAGGAGAAATCTGAAAATGATTATTTGAATGTGAAGTCGGAAGTCAATATATTTTAGATTGATGATTAGGTGACTGTGACTTGATTAACAGAATAATTTGACATTTGGAGAAAAACGCTCCTTCGCTTCCCTGCCATTAGTTACATGAAAAGATTGATATCACTCTCATGTCTGCACGTTCATTATTTAATATGCAGCTGGAGCTAGCAGCTGATTAGCTTAACTTAGCACAAAGACTGGGAACAGAGGAACATTTTTTGTATCTATACAAAAACTGGCAAAGAAAGTTGTTTTTACACTTCAATTATTGCAAATGTGAATACAAATATTACTCAAAATATCAAACTATTCCTTTAACCATTGACAACCCAAGCATTGCAGTACTGGTTCCAAAATCTGGCTTTCAGTAGAGTACTGCTGGTTCACATTAGCTATGTCCCAGTACCACACTACATATTATTTCTAAACTGGTTTTGAACTGTAGCTACTGTGTTCACACTGAAAAAATAGCAAAAGTCTGAATGCATGTCATTTTTTGATTTGATTTGAACAAGATCTTTTAATTAATTTAGATCTAGAATGCACAATAAAAGCAAATGAATGCTTGAGGGGACCATTATTCAGATGTTAACACAGTTTAAATAAAATTTCAACCATTTATTTTTGTTGACCTTCCAAAACAATACCTTGTGAATTCCATTGCTCGGCTGATTTAATCCTTGTCAGACAGTGAATGAACATTCACCAATCAAATTGAACAGTCTAAAAGATTTCAATGTACTTCTGACAATCAGTGGCATTTTCTTCCAAAGTGATGACTGTTTTGGGGGGCTATTAGGCCGGCCCAAATGGAAAAACTATGACCGCTTATAGTAAATGCAGTATATCTAAGTGATCATTTGGGAAATACAATAACAGGCATAACTGGCCCACAGCTCTCCTAATTAGAACCAATGCGCTGGTTACTCAGTGGAAGCAGCCGACTATTGTAAGACACTATTAAACTTGAAGAAAATAACACTGTAAAGGTCATCTCCAGTACTGTGACAGCAATTTTGTCCATACTGTTCTTATCAGTGTCCTTGGTACCTGCGTAGGATTTGGGATTTATCATTGTTATTCTGGCTACATGGCATCGAAATGCTCTCTTTCACTTTCTTTCAACTGTTTGCCCAAGCTGCAGCGACAGATGTTTGAATGTCAGTACAGATGTCTATGAGAGGAATTTAGCTATGTAAGACTATTCGAGTCATGTACAAACACTGTCATGTACAGTCACTGTGTTCACTCCCTCTCAGTCGCTTCTGTGACTCCTCGGGGCTCAGTTGTGCTGGTTTTGTATCCTCCCAGCTAGTTAATTACCGTTAATTACACTCACCTGGCATCCCAGGTGTAAATCAGCCCCTTAGATTAGATGGCTGGAGACGAAATAAGAAGCACCAATGTACTGTAAGCCTCACATTCTACCAAGAGGGAATTAGTCATTCTACAGGAACACACTCCATCTGTGATGTCCAGGGCATTGCAGGAGCTATTTTGGGATGAGTTGGAAGTGTTGTTACTTACTTTTACTTTGATTTTTTTTTTCACCCTGCCTCATCTATTTCCGCAGTTGGTGATTTTCTACATTTTCTTATTTTTAGCCCTTTTAGAACACACTTGAAATCTATTGTGTTCAATTTCAGGTGCTGCCTCTGTCAAAGTCCACATTTTATGACTGAAAACTGTATATACTGTATAAATATTATAAAATAATGGGTGGAAAAAGACATTTCACTCCAAAGGATCCTCCAAATCACCTGTTTTTTATTTATATCGGAGCCCACAGTATCTTCTATTCAAACTGTATGTCAGTCAATTATCTTAATAGTGCATTCAGGTAGTTCTTGTCAACTTGTTAAGTCAGGAGATACTACGTGACTGTCATATTTACGTTTTAACTGAAATCTGGGAACCACTGGTCAGTGGACCGTTAACAAACTCAACAAATCCTCAAAATTAAAAGACAAAACATGTAGTAAGTAAGCTTCACCCCTAGCGGCAGGACAACATAATTTGTCAGTGCCTTCCAAAAGTGTTACGTATCACCACTGCCAAAAAATCCCTGATCTTACACAGCTATAGTGAAGGGTGGGTTAGGTTAAAGCACAAAAACTACTTGATGAAAAAGCTCCGACAATCCAAGCCTCGCACAAGCTCCACAGTTTATTGTTAGCTGCGTAGATATATTGTTCATCATAACTTTAATACAGAAGTGCAACGCTATCAAAGAGCAAATTAAATTACATTCTTACATTCACTCATGGGCTAGCCTCTAGTGAGAGACTGTATTGGCAATATAAATTATTGCGGATTTTGGATAAGGTGAAGGGAGCACTGTTTGGGGTATTTATAGTGTAGATGTGAACTACAGAATTTACTGAACTATGAAACGGCAACAGCTATGCAGAGAGGCAAGCAAACGGGGAGATCTGCCTTTGTAGCTGGTAACTCTCTGATAATGGGACTGTAGTGAAGGCAACCTTTAAAAAAAACCTTCCAGGGCACAGGGGAGCAGTAATGCTTTGATTGTTTTTTTTTATTTTTTTTTATCTTTGCAGCCAAGTCATAATAATAGCATTTTAACTTCTACACTACTTCAGTGTGCCTTGGACCTCTTTAAAGGGTTGTTTCTTCTACAGTGCCAAGATCAGTAAGCTAAAGTGCTTACTACTAAACACTCCTCGTTGTACATTAGATTCTGATTTTTGCTAAGGATGTCTTGGTAGCCTCTAAACTAGCCCAGGGAATCTTTGCAAAACATTTTCTTAGAGGTGTAATCTCAGGTGGAAACCAGGCCATGTGTTTACGCCATGTGGGAAATAGCTTCTAGTTCTGCTACTACAACAATTGACCTTTAAAAGTTACATTTGTAAGGATTTACAGTGGTAATTGGCAACATGTTTCTATGATGAGTGGAAAAAAAGAGGTTGTGCTTCAACAATGGAGATTTTGGGTGGAGTGCTAAACCCAAACTCCAATAGGCATTTTCCAAAAAGTGAAGGAACGGTAGCAAATCACACGTTCCCAAGTTAAGGAGGACAATATATACTCTCATTTCACTTGTTTAATTAGGCTCACTGAGGCGTTTGAAAAAGTTTTTTTCAAATGCTCAAATACTACCTTGTCTTCACTGTTTGGAACATGCACATTTCTATGATGTTGCTACAATGTTTTCTCTATGAGCAAGCTATGATAATAGCTAATTTGTTGTGATGACATTGACAAACACAATGTAGTACTATCCACCATTGCACTATTATTATCATTATTATTATTATTTTGATCTGTAATTAGAGGCAAAAACAGAGCAAGACAGTTTCTGAACCACCACCAGCCCAACCAAATTAATCTTCAACTTACACATTTCAAATGAACACTACAAATGTATGTAAGTGGGTTGGCCACATTTATATATTGAGTTGTCATGGCTGTAACATTACTATGTTCCACTCTCCGCAATACCTTGGAGACAAATAGTTGTATTAATCATGATACAGAAATTGCACAGCAGGAAGTCTGCATGTCAGCCAACAGCTTTTCACCCTTTCAGCCCCAAATTTATTATCTTGAATCCTAAATAGCATTTAAAAAATATTCAATATTCACTCTACAGAGTGCCATGGCAACAGCTGTTTCTTAAGTGGTATTAACATTGCTTTTCAATTGAAGTCACAAGCCAGACTGATGACAGTGACACTAAAATGGTGCAACGTGAGCTCCACCTAGTGGTGTACAATGGTAACTTTTAAAGCAGCAGGACTCAAACGCTACCAGAGTGAACAAAAGATTGATCCCATTATCTACTAAATGACCCATCTTTAAGAGGCAGCAGGATCCAATCAGGGTGTTTTAACGCCACGGTCTACAAATCAGCTATCCCAGCCTACTAATCAAGGTACACAGCCTACAAATGAATTTCAGACGAGCACTAGCCTAACTACAAAACTACACTGAGCATACAGATTTATAATGTTGAGTGGGGAAAAAGCATGGCTATTTATTGCAATTCCACTACAACCCCACCCCCCCCAAAAAGCTTTAATTCCCACTTAGCGGAAGAAAATACACAAAATATAAAGCAGCACATCTTGTCACATCAGCAAGTTTCGGTGCAGATTACATATTTGGTAAAATTGTATCATCTCTGGTAACTGCATAGTCACCACTTCAATCGTTGCAGTTACTGTGTTTAACAAAGAGCAACACCAACTGCTTACTTCAAGTACCTGAAGATTATAGCAACGTATTTATGTATTTTTATTGAGGCCAAAACACAAAAGATGAACAAGCTTTTCAATAGTACATAGTAATGACTTTATTGTAATTAGGAAAATCTATTTTATCAAAACATTTTCAAGTTTTCAGGACAAATGACACCAGTGCAATCAGTGACACCAAAAATTCTCTATAAACAAGACATACATATAATACATAACTATGGTCACAGACGGCAAAGGCCACAGTTTCAAGTATTGCCAAAAGTAACAAGGACATAAATACACAAACACCATTATAGCAACAAGGCCATTCCATACTTTTAACATTTCAATGGTCAATTCAAGTCATTCCATACAAAGTTCTAAAAATATACAAATATTTTAATGATATCGCTGCCAGCACCAACCGAACGCAACATTTCTCAGAATGTGAATGTTCCTCTAAAAAGAAAACATGTTTTTTGTCACGGTTAGTTAACATATGGACATAACGTTACATTAACCAATACATGTCTGCCATGCAACAAATGTTACATTCCTAACAATACTTTCCAATTGATATAAAAATGCAATGTGATTAAATAAGAGGTTTTTATTGCCTTTTTAACCATTTAGGAGGTAGTTTATTACATTTTGAAACCTGCATTATCTGGCAGATTTTAAGTTGCTACCATGCCCTTTGGAAGAATACTGTAGTGGTTTTTCCAAACAAACACTACCATGTCAAATGTTTTTGGCCCTGTACCACATATACATAATTTAGGTCATCTATGAAGCACCCTTTTTACTGGGGTGTAGCCAGCTGGTCAGATAGTGTTTCTTGTGTTATTTTGTGTCCATGGAGGAGTCATCAGCACATCCCATAATCCTCTGCAACTCCTGAATACATGGCCCGATTGACTGGCTGTGCAACTGAGCCATATTCAACCTAGAGACAGAAAGCCATCTGTTAGTAGGGCTGGGCGATATGGACCAAAAATTATATCTGTATTTTTAGGCTGAATGGCGAGATACACATCATATGAATACAAATTTTCTACTAAATGGGCTAAATGTTCAGTTGTAGGTCAAAGCCACATATGAGATGTTAAAAGCACTTTTAAAAACCAACTGTGGTCAAATAAAATGCAGACTGTGTTTTACCCCGTTCAAAAATATACACCTGCAAAACCTGCAAATACAAATTCTCTTGAATAAATATCCTCCTCTCTCGACACACAGTAGGCTACACTTTTATAACAAGTCATTCCCAACCCAGGTATGTTTTTCTCAAAAAAAAGCAATGGATGTTAATTTGCATTTCAACTCCTAGGTTGTTTGAGGATCGAGCGCCATTTCATCTATGAAGTAAACAAGCCCGCCTCTGCTCCGTCAGTCACGGAGAGGCCGCTGTACTGAAAAACACGGTATGCTATGTTCGTACTGCATGGTGATGTAGCCCTCATTCGCTGACCCTGACGTTGACGAGGAAAGGGGCATGCAAGACAAATATGAGTTGGCTGATGATCTTTAGTTTTATAAGTTGTACCTTGGGAGAGCGGGTGCCGTTCATCTGCATGTAGGCTACTGCTTGTGCTGCAGTAACACAGAGATGGACTCGGGCATGCTTCACACTCGTGGTGCGAGCGGGACCGGAGCGAAACCGGAGATAAGGAGACGTTTCAACTTTTAAGAAAGCTGCTCTGCGCTCCATCCCAAAACCTCCTTACTCATGCATCCCGCTCTGCTTAAATACTCTAAATTTTGACGCCACCCCTGACAAAGCCAGATGGCACCCCAGAGGGCCGCAGCACCCCGGTTGAGAAAGGCTGGGTTAAGCAACCAAACTGAGCGGTTAACATGATAATTTCCTTGTTAAATATTGGCACACTATCAATGTACGTATGTATTGTTTAAGATCTTTATGTGGACTGTTCACAAGCCTTTACAAACTAAAGGGTTACCTTCTGAGCAGCTCGCGTCCTCTGTCTGGTCCAGGGTGGTAGTGCTGGAGAGCAGTGAGGCTGTGAGCTGCCAAAATGCTGTAACACTGTTCTCGGAGAGCATTATGGTTTGCTGTATCCCACTGTGGCAACTCGCTGGTGTAGCGCCATGCCATCAATGTGTGCTCCAACACAGCGTCCCACTCTTTGTTCCTCAGAAGAACTTGGCCCCACTCCTGACACGAAACCTGAGGGGGAGGATAAGGAGGTAACGGCTTAGAATGACAATGAAACACCCAGCTTACAGAGCCAGGTAACATATGGCGTTGCAGTTTTTAATATTTCAGTGACCAAAAATTCACTTTATGAAGACTAAAAGCTCAATGAGAAAAGAATAGCAGCAGTGTGCTTAAAGATGATGAAGAGCCAATGACTACAAATCTAAAATAAAATGCATCACTTTCCTGCAAATGAGAATTGGACAGTATACCAGTAAAATTAAATCTGCAGGTTTCCCCAAGTCATCATTTATACAAACATGGCTTAACACTAATGATACTCACTTTGAAGGCCACCAGGTGAGGATATGCCTTTCTGTAGCAGTGAGCATCCCTGTTGGAGCCAAGCCGTGAATAGGGTATGGACCTGTAAACATTTGCTTTCTTTAGTTGCAGGTCTTCCTGGAGATACTTCAAGTCAGATGCTAGGATCCTGGGCTCTTGGCTCTAGAATGCAATGCAATACATTAGTTTTCAGATTACATTGTATGGTTCAGAGTTGAGTAGTATTTTATTTTACATCTTGGCTACTAAAATTCTGCTTTGGCTGAAAACTTTCTTATAAATACAGTGAAGCGAAATGGCCAGGAGGGATACCTGTTCAACTAAGATGAGGGATCTGATTAGCTGTACAAGCTGCTGTTTGGAGAGAGGGGTATGGTGCTCGTCCATCCTCTCACACTGCTGCTGCTGCTGCTCCTCCATCCTCCCAGTCCACACCCCACCAATGGACAAGTCCACTGCAAAACAAAAGGTATAAAATTAAGACAATAATAAACCAGAGCGAACAAGGGCTGTGGTAAACAATCAATCACTGGGTGAGTTGCATTTTCAGTAATTAACGTAATTGGGACTAGTCATCTGTTGGCAAGTAGTGGCATTTACTTCCAAAATGTTTTAAATGGTCAGATAAAAGCAGAACAGCTTTACGGTCTGAACAATATTTTAATTTCATTACTAGATGTCAGAATCCCCAACGTTGAATAACAAGGGAAACAGTTGTGGTAGAAGACGGCACACTGAAAACCACCAGTCTTTACAGTTCACTACACACTAAAAACAATTTCCGTCATAACGTTAACAAGTTTCTTTTTACCCCCCCCCCAATTGTGCTTCCTATAAAGTCAGCTCACAAACCAACCACACATTCGTTTTGCAGGTAACGTTAGACAGATGGTGGTTTTGATTTGCACTTACAGGAGTGCACACGTTTAGTGTTTGAAGTTGAGTTTCTCCATCTTGGAAATGGAGATGGAGCCAAACGTGCACTTAGAATCTCTAGATAGGACCTTCTCATTCGAGCTGTAAAAACAAATAAACACGTAACGTTAAGTTAAAACTGGGTGACAGTGGCTCGTGTTGAAATGTTTTAAAAGGTGACGCAGTGGTCCACGTTAAAATGATTGTTAACAACATGTTGGCGCGCGCTTGTGATAACATTAGCACGATAGCAAAGTGGCGCGTCCTGCACAAAGAACTAAGTTCGCAGCCTAAATTAATAAATACTGTCATATTTCAGACTTACCTGCAATTTTGGGCTGCGGAGCAGGTATTTCCACCAAGGCACGTCGTGTATGGCACACAGCTGCCATTGTGACCAAACTAAGATATGGAGCCAACTACCTGCAAGTGATGCTACTGTTAGCCAAACTTTAAACCCCACAGGGTGCCCAACACTATCTTTTCCACGGTAACCTAGTAGTAGTGTGGCTTCAGCTGGTGACCTCGGTAGCTGCTGTAAAGGCGTCAAATCAGTTTTCGAGTAAGCTAATATCCACCACAAAGACAACCTTGCTTAAATTTAACTAAATGCTACAAAAAAAAACGCGATTGTAAAGGGCAATGAGAGACTGACAACTTTTGTCTGTACAATACTGCTGAGGCGCGCGACACGAGCTGCCGCGCGGGCGTGGTTTGTTGCATGTGTCGTCCTGATTGGTGAGCGTCGCAGCATGTGTAGAACACGCGCCCAATATGCAAATGAGGTAGCCCCGTCCTCCCAATGGTCCTCCCCAGAGCCATAGTATCACTCTGGTCCTCCCCATATGTCAATGGTCCTCCCCCACTACTCTGCTGCTTGGGAAAAAGATCACGTGACACACACCATACAGGGTGTTTATATACTGTCTATGACGTGTATTCAATCAGTCAGTCACTTAGCATTGATAGCTTTTTTTCATACACGATATGAAGCATATATAAGAATTAGTGCTGAAGCTGAATGGTGTTTAGCTCATGACAACGATGGCAGTGTTAGTTTTCGAGTAGTTGGTAAGCTGTCAGAGAGGACACAGAGTGTGCTAGGCTTGGTGGTGTAGTGCTGCTGTTAGTTACATAAATCTCTGAGAACGTTTAGCTGGTTCCATCTTCTCCACTCAGATGGATTTTGAATTTGACATTTTGTAGACAAAACAATGACAATAATACAGCCAAGGGTGAATGCAGATTCAAGTTCTTTCCGGTAATACTACCCCAACCTTCATAATAATATAATAATAATTATTATAATAATAATCTCCTCCCGCCCTGAGCTGCATGCATCCCTGAACACACACATTGTATTTATTTAAATTGTGTAATTGCACAGAATCGTTTGTGAATGTTGACAAAACTTTCAAAACCATACCACTTTGCTGGTAATTTGTCAGCTAACCACAAAAATGTTGCTGACATAATTTGTGTGGTTTGGTCATCAAAAAAATCAAACACAGGAACATTAAATCAAACACACACTTCCAAGCACTGTGTGTGTTTAGTAAGTAAAGAAGTGCGGTTGCCCACCATTATAATGCCAGAGATACAGAAGTTGCATAGCTTGTTTGACCTGCTGTCCGTAGTGTTGGAACTTATTTTGTCTGTCATTTCACTTGGGAGATTTTTGCCTGGCAAAAACCCACAGCACTTAATATCAGACAATCAGCTGTAGGAGAAGTTGAGCACACTGGCCTTCTTTCACCAAGGGTTGCAGCCCTAATATTAATATGTATCACACATGTCATTTGTTACGCACTTTGTGTCAGCTGGATTGCAATGCAGCTGCATGCAGTGGACCTAAGGGCGCAGTTTAGATACTAAATGATGTTAATGAAACACTGCCTGTCCTTTGCTTGTAAGCTACAGTTCTCAGCACAAATAGTTTTACCTTGTGTCTCAGTATCTGTTATTGCTCCTTAAGAAAAAGAAATGGACACATATTTTCTAAACCACAATAATCCAATAAACTCTCTTCCTCTTGTTGTCTCCCCAGAAGAGTGCAGAGTTTCCGGACCACAACTAAGAAGTTCCTCACTCCATTCATGCTTTCTTCATACTGCACTCACAGTATACTCATAGTATTGTATGTCATTTTTATTATAAAAAAGTAAGTAATAGTAGTAGTATTCATTAGGCTATGTCAAAAAATCCATACAAAGTCATACAAAATGTCATAAGTGTTATTACTGTACGTTGTAACACTGTTATACACTGTGCATGCCATAAAGGTGGACGTAAAACATTTAAACTAAAAGTGTCCCGTGTGTCATGGAAATGTTCACTATTGATTTTCATCACAATCTTTTTTCTAAACCATAAAGACCTGTTGTAATGTACGGAGGGGATGGTGGAGGTGGTGGGTGAGTCAATACGTCATTGAACTTTCACCCTCAATCTCCAATTACTCAGTCTTTATATTGCCAATTAAACCAAATTTTTAACTCATATAGAACATTATTTTCATTCTAACCATGCTTTGTGCCTGGCAGTGGCAATGTTTTTTTTTTTTTTTTTATTATATGAAGTTAATCTTCCTTACTTCAGTCCTTCCTTGTTGGGATAATAAGTGTCTTCAAGTCAGGTGCAGCTCCAGCTGCTGTACCTACCATCTGCAGCGCTTCAGTTGTCATGGACCCTTGAATTAGTCAAAAGAACATTAAAAGGTACCTTGAAACTTTCTCTCTACTGCATCCTTAATGCACATAATAACCAAATTTTAGATATATGAAAAAACTAGATATATGAAAAAATAATATGAAAACATGTTAAAATCTACATGTGCATGATGTGCATTCAGTTAAGTGGAGGGTTCATCCACAAAGTCACAACGTTTTATGAAATGGACATTAAACTTATTGGCTGTGGTATATTTCTTTTAAGATGTAATAACGCTCAGAACACACCAGTGCTTATTGTATGTTACAGCGAACCATTCAAACCAAGAGACACATGGTAAGAGACACAGAAATATCTGTAAAATGTTTTTTAATAGGATGGTGGATTATTGAAAAAAAACAAAAGAAAAATAGGAATTTTATTTCTTCTCAAGAGAGCTAACTGCATCTTGATACATATTGAGGAATAATAATTCATTCAAGCACATAACTCATTCCGAAACAGATGATAATAAAACACAAAAACTTTAAAAGTATTACCGGTAGATTTAATTAACACAGTGATCAATCTGACAAATTCCGTAATAAATTAAAATATTTTATAAATTGTTAATATTAACACGTCATTATAGTTTAATATATTTATTTTTTTTCGGGGGATAGCTTATTATTTACTGTTTGTCATTCTTAGCTGAAAATAGTCTATATGGTTACTTATGAAGCAGTGGTAGATAAATAGTATTTTTAACATTTCCAACAAATGTTCCTCTCATCTTGCAAAAAAAACTGTATTGTAATTCAACAGGGCTGAAATCAGTTCACTTTTACATAGTCATTCAGAAATTCTACCTAAGATTAGGTTGAATCTTGTGAATAAAATGATGCAACAATTTTCTCACTGGACTGACAGTGACACGTTTACTTCTACTTCTACATGTACATTATAAATATCTGTAGTAAAACTGCACTTAATGAACTGATTGAACTGAAAGTGAATTCACTCCAGCCCTGAACAATATTAGAGCAAATTAAGCTGAACACTCAATGGCTTCTTGGAACTGCTACGGCAAATAATATAATTATATTGTATGTATGTACATTATATACATTTATTAAATAAGTTACATAATGCACAGGTAAAAGGGTATCTATTAGGTACATATCATATTACAAGGGTCTGTGACAGTATGGCATTGTAAATATACATTACAATATTGTCATCAGAAAAAGCAAGTGTAGTCAGATATGACTGCCTTTCAGCATCGTACTCATTTTTTTCTTCTCGTTTTTTGTTACTTTAATGGCAACTGCAACAAGTCTTTGTTGATTTTGATACGGAGATATCCAGACCTTTTATGAAAAATATATGACTTTTCCAGCAGACCAAAAAATAACAAGATGCTTAAAAGACAGACTTCTACTGACTGCGTAGGCCACGCTATAATGAATAAAGAGTAGGCTCTACTTGCTAAGCAGCGTTTTAAGGGAGCGGGTGAGTGCGTTAGCAATGGCCGACATGGTACTGGAGTGGCGGACCAGGGCTTTCACGCTGTGCTCCCCTGGTGCTCCCACGGTGGCAGCCTCAGCAGCTTTGAGTAAACAGATATAGTTCATGACAACCTCGTCAACCTTTGCCACGACCTCTCTCTGTTGGTGTGAGGCTGAGGCTCCGAGCCCCCGAACTAGACACATACAAGCTTCGCAGAGACAGCATAGCACCTGGAAGCTACAAGTTACAGCCAGCAGCATCTCCTCAGGACTACTGTGGGCCTGTGCCATCCTCCGGCATGCCCGGCCTAATTCTTTTGACTCAACAGAGAGGAGCTGCTTGAACTGGGATACGTCCTGGAGAGGCATCTGGGGTCCACGGTCGCAGCGACCTACGCTGGATCTCACCAGTGCAATGAGCTCACTGGCGTCACGGCGGACATCAATGAAGCCGGAAGGGAAGCCATACATGCGGTCCTTGAGTGCATTGATTCGTGCGAGACGGTCGCTAAAGCTCATGTTATTAAGGACCTCCCCATAAAGCTGCTCCCCAGCTACATCCACTGCCGAGCCACAGGGCAATATGGCTGATGCAGCGGCACCGCCATTCTCAATATCGTTCTCACCACGGCTTCTTCTGGGCCTTTCCCACTCAATATCATCCTCTTCTCCCTCATTCTTACGTTTAAAGAAACAATAGCTAAAAGGCCCATTGCATCTCCAGGGACTGGTGTCCAGTTTTTGAGAGCCCTTCATGTGTTTAGCATCTTTCTGCAATGGAAATGCCACAGACGCCCTTCTACTGTCTATTGTACAGCCTGTAGACCAGCACGTGTGGGCAGAAACAGATCCTTGGGAGTAGCTCTTGGAGAGCCGCTTCCTTGTTGGCCTCCGCTGGACTTTGGTCTCACCTTGCTGGGGCACAGATGGTGACAAGGGCTGCTGGCTCCGACTTCGAGTGGGTTTATCAAACAGAACCTCCACACTACCAGAACTGGCAGTCACGTTGCTGGAGCTGCGCTTGAGCTCCCGTCCCCGTTGCAGGCTATTGCAGAAGGGATCTGTCTGCTGTAGGGTGGGGTTAACAGCCTGAATGTGATTCTGCCGGGACTGGACTGAATGGATGGTATCCTGCGTGCATCCTGAGTTGCTGGAGCTAGAGTTGGCTTTCGAGGGAAGAGACAAAGGAGGTGGAGGAGGTGGTGGTGGCGGGGGAGGTGGTGGAGATTGTGGGTTGGGAGTTGGAGATGTGATGCAAGCCCTAGTGCCAGTAGATGTCTGCCTGATAAAAGCAGAAGGGTGGTCTCCCCTTCCTAGTGAGATGGTGTTGAGTTCTGCTCGTTGACCACTTACACTGGGGGCAGCAGAGAAACAAAGAGAATCATTAGGACGAGACTGAGGAGATTGACGAACTGCATGCTTTGCCCTCAGGTCTGATCTGAACCAGTCCTCAGTGCTGCTACTAGGTTGGCTTCTTGACCGAGGTGGGGGACGGTTAGTGTTACCCCCACCCTCACGATTTCCACCTGTAATGAATGCCCCATCACGACTGATACAGCCCTCTCTCTTATACAGTGACAGGAAGTGCTCTGGGTCCATACCACTCCTCTCTAGTTCACTTTCCAAGCCAGAAAAAGAGCTTCTCCTCTCAGCAGTAGCTTGCCTGAAATCTAAACTCTCATTCATGTCATTCAGTCTCTGAGCATGCATGTCAGAACTTCTCTTGAGTTTGGCAGGAAGTGTGGCAGAATGGTATGACTGTGGATTTTTATTTGCCAGCTGCACGGTGGTTGCATTAGGGGTTACTACATTTGGGCTGAGGAATGGGGATGATATGGAGGAAGGCATACATGGGCAGCGAGCAATAGTGTTCCCCCTATTCTTAACCATTTCGACAAGCTGAGGGTTACTAGTGATAAAGCGCCTGGTGTCCTTTTTTACAGCCCCTCCCATGCCTGCACTATGCAGCTTCCCTCCCTGATGCATCTGGCTGACTGTTAGATAGTTAATTAGTTGTCTGTAGGCCTCGCTGCCTTCCTTCTGGTTCAGGCCCTTAAAACAGGCCTGTTGTTTAGCATGCAGATCATTGTGGGGCCTCTTGCTCCCAGTACCTGTGGTCTCTTTATGCTTAGACGGTGTGGCTGAGGAGGGCCGGCCTGGTTCAGCCCCAGCAGCAGGAGGGTAAATGTTGGGCAGCATTTTCCGAAGGAGGGCAGGGTCTGCATGAGGGTGGAGGTCCTTTCCCTGAGTGCTCTGGCTAGGGACGCCACGAGGAATTCCAGGTTTGTTATCTTCATAGTTTAGCACCCTGAGTAATGAGGAGGAGGAACTAGAAAGTGGGTGCCTTTGCAAACGATGGCGTTTTGATTCAACTGCACCAGGGCCAAGTGGTGAGTCAGTCGGGGTGGCACAGGCACTACTGTTTGTGCTGCCACCAGCATCCAGTGATGAGCACAGAGAACCCTGTAGTGAACTGTGGGCTTCTCCTTGCAAATTTGAAATCCGTTTTGCTAGATGGTACTCACACAACCGTGCAACACTCTGCTGTCTAGAAATTGGCGGATGATCATTTTGTATGTCCGATCCCTGGTCGGTCCCCTCTGATCTGGATTTTTTGGTTGGGGACAGCAATGATGCTACAACTAGATGTTCATCTTGCTCAACAGCTGCAGTACCATTTTCTGCACCACAGTCCCCCGAGTTGGCAACATCTAACAGGCGATCAGAGGTAGTGGAGGGAGGGCAGGGGATTCTGTGATGGTCATTGGGGAAATTGTTCATTGCAACGCCCTCAGCTACAGGATTTTCTGCCAAAAAAGAACTCTGTCTTGTTTGACTTTCCCCTCTCTCACAGAATGAAGTGCGCTGGTCCATTGCAAGATGGCAGCGGCTCCCACCACTCTCACCCCGATGCCCTTCCCTTGTGCTGAAGGTGTTGTACTTCCCACTGGAGTCTGCAGACTTTTTGTGATGCTTGCCTCCTGGTGTGGTGGAACTTGGGCGCTGTAGAGTGCATGAGAGGTTAGTCTGGGACCTCACCACCAAGCTGTCCGGCCCTGATGATGCGGTGTCCAATAGGGGGCTTCGTCTTGGAGGAACTGCTGGAGGCTGAAGGTGTCGTGTCGGACTACGGGCTTTCTTCTGTATTGTTCCTGCTGTGCTGGGTGAGATGGGGAATTCTGTTTTTTCCTCAAGTAAAGGTTGGTACCCTTCCCTTGTGGCCACCAGAAGACGCATGTGGCTCTCATTGAGCCTGTGAGTAGCAGCCAGTTCCGAGATTTCAGTCATCTCTGAGGAGTTGGTCTCATTGCCAGAATCGGAGGACGACTCTTGGCTGGGGCCTCGAGATGTGTAAACACCTAGAAGATAAGAGATACAGAGTTAAATATGGGTCATGACGCTAACTAACCTATCTGCTTTTAAATGTGTACTGTAATAAATATTGCACAGAGCTATGACCATATTTGCAATTGATGAGAAGGCACGTTGTACAAACCGTTTCTGCTCTGGTGTCATGAATGTGTTTTGGGAGTTTGCTAACTTAAAGAGGGCAAGAGAGAATTAAAGCTAAATGGAAAAAAAAAACTACAAAAAGAGCAAATAGTTACACTGTTAATGTTGAACTTTTCTGTGATATATTAAAATCCCACACATTTTTAGTGGTCTAATCATATCAAATGAGAGACTGAAGACCACAGACGGAGACACAGGATTTATTTGGGTCGAGTCATGGTGAGTAAAATCCAATTCTAAAAGAAAGACGTGAAGGATGGTGATCAAACATTACTGTACTTGCATCAGAATTCAACAGACCTGGATTGTTCCTGTTGAGTGGTGGTGGCGGCGGCGGCGGAGGCCTCTGTTCAGAGACAGACAGCGCCTCCAGTGCCTGTAGAGTATTCATGACCTCATTGTCCAGCCTTCTCTCCCCTCCCCTGCTCCCTTCCCCCTCCCCGTGTGTTGGAACGGCATCAATTAACGATACTGGGATATCGTCATTGTCACGTGTGCTTAGCGGCCTTCCCTCCGGCGCCGCGTCCTCATCCGAACTGTCCCGAAATCCTGGTGGCGGAGCTGCGATTGCTAGGTTGAGTGTCTGCAGCAGTGTGTCGTCGTCATCCTCATCAACGCTCTGGTCTCCCTCGGGAGGAGGCAGCGACGTCAGGTCGATGATGTCATCGCTAGAAGCGGAAAGCGCGAGGAAGGAAGCTTTGCCGGCTGCAGTGGCTAACCCTCCTCCTTGGTTGCCACCGTTTTCATCCCCACCTCCGTGGTCGTCACCCACTGGTGTCCCTCCTGTGGAGTCTTCTTCGCAGGAAGCGTCGTCGTCATCCTCCGCGTCGTCCGTTGTGTCACGATAAAACAGATCCCTTAGCAGTGGCTCCTCACCACCTTCCTCAGTTATAATGTTACTATAGACATGCGTCAGACCACTGAACTGGAACGGCACCCTGTCCTGTGGACGGCAGTCTGTGTTGTTGTGCAAGTAGGGTGGTCTGTGCTCGGCTACCTCAGGGCTCTCCAACAGTCTTTCGTAGCCTATGTTCTTAGGCTGGTTCAAGGGTGGGTCCCCCCCAAAAATAAATGACACTTTGGGGCTCCGAGGCGAGTCTTGAGGTTTGTGTCTGGTAGCGGGGGGAAGAGGAGGGGGCAACGGACTTCTCCATGTCCCAAGGTCTCTGTCAGGGTTTTGGGGTTCCTGGGAGTAAGGAGAGATGCTGTTTTCTCGCCGTCCATTGTCTGAATACTCAGAGTCCCTGTTGTAGACCTCTCCCTGGCTGGGTGATGGCTCCTCGTTGTCCCCCAAAGATGTGCTGTATGGCCATTCCAGGACACGATCCTGACCTGCAGAACACAGCAATACAAGGTCTTATTATTTTAGGTGTTACATATTTTATGTTGATTACATTTTAAAGTGGCTGCCTCCTCTTCATTAGACTTTTTGAGTGCTTCACTATAATACTTTTGAGGTTTTATGCTGCACTGTAAAGCATAAATTTTTAATAGGGCAGTCAGCATTAACGCGTTAATCGCGATGCGATTACGGGCCGAGCATAACGCGTTCATTTTTTTTAATCGCATTAAGTGCAGCCGCCATTTATTAATTTATTTTCACTTTACTCAGCTTCGCAGGCTACTATTTTGACCCTTTGCCGCACCTTGCCATACTTCCTCGTAACACATCCTGCTGCTGCAGACTGCAGGCATGATGGAGAAAAAAAGCAGCAACACAATTCTGAATGGCGCTTTTTATTTTCCAAAACTCCTAGACGGGTCGAAAGCCATATGCACATTGTGTAAAGCAGAATTAAAATATCACCAAAGTATGTCAACCTTGAGCTACCACCTACGAGCTAAGCATAGTAGTACAGTTAACGTGACTCAGGTTGATGCTAGTGGGCTCAGGCAAAGCACTATTTTGGAGAGTGCTACTTGCCGACCTGTGTATGAAACCAAATCCAAAAAAATTACTACCGCGCTTACAAAATGGGTGGCAACTAACTGCAGACCTGTCAGCATCGTAGAAGACTCGATCTTCAAGACTACGGTTGGCATGTTCTGACCCGTCTTATACATTGCCGTCGAGGGGGACCGTAGTTTCACGCATACACAGCCTGTACGACACCGAGAAGCCAAACAGGAACTGCTGCAAAGTGATGCAAGGTGATCACTGGATGTCAGTGAGTAATCAAAATTATTTAAGAGTTACTCCACACTATATAGACTCTAGATTCAAATGTGTGACTAGATTCACACATTTTTCTTTTGTTTACAGTAAATAAATAAATAATAAACAAATACAAATCTTAAAATCAAGTTCATAAGGCCACTTTCTTTGCATTCATTTGATTCCCAATCAAGATCCACTGGTAATAATTGCTTTCCATTGTTAATATGTACTTAAAAACAGTTCTGAAATGCAATTAATAGAATTTTAATCATTTGATAAAACATGTGATTAATTGCGATTAACTATACATTTTAAAAAAAAATGATCGTTTGACAGCCCTAATTTTTAAGCCTCAAGTCTTTTTCTTCTAAGCTTGTTTGAATGGTTTATATGGACTGTTCGGCCAGGACAAAGACCTTGCCAATTGTTTCTACAACACGAGGAAAACTGTGCTGGGGAAAGGCACAATTTTAATTCAATTTTTGTATAAATGAGTAGCAAATCCATCTGATTCTGACCACACACATGTACATGCACACATATTTAATAATAACTTACTATTGTCTTCCCCTCCTGTGCTATTGCAGTGGGGCATACTGAAGATAGATCTCCTTGAATCCACTAGGAGGCGGTAGTAGCCTGCTGTTAGACAGGCAAGGTTCATTGCATCACTGGAGTCCATGATCAGTGTGATGGGCTGTGAAAAAAAAAGGAGAAAAGAGAGGGTATAAGGAGGGAAGAAAGAAAAACAACAGATGCTATCATTTGTGTAGGGTGGAATAACTGTGCTCACCCTGACATCCAGCACATGCAGCTCCAGTCGGACGTTGGTCTCATCCTCAGTGAGGATCTCTATGCGGTTGACATGGCTGAAGTCGGCCAACAGGGCCACTAAGTTGGTCCGGGTGTTGATGATATGACTGATGCCGTAACGTGGGCCCACTAACAGCGTCACCTCTGTCTGCTTCTCCCCTTGCTACAGAAAATGTATGTGTATGCATACAACAGTTAAAAGTCATTCAAAAACAAATCCACTATGACAAACGTTTATCCTAGAAAATGTTAACACTGGCAGAGATGCAGTTCCAAAACAAACAAATATTTTCCAGAACTAATGGCCTTACCAAAAGTATTGATTTGAACTCCCTCCCTCCATAAAGTCGGAGTTCGCTGAGGTACCTCAGGTAGTGCACCTTGGCCTGTAGTGCAGTCAGCTACAGGGAGAGCAGTGTAATACATTAGAAAGCATCCAAAACCAAATCACTTCAACCAGAACAGACACATTTGTCTTCTTATGTCAGAATGTAAAGCACTCTCAAGCCATTTTGATCTGGACCACAGATTTTCCATTATATTCCATTATGTCATTCAAATCTGATCAAAATCTGAAGCGCTGCTCCACAGTGGTACTCTTTATGGCTTGCTTGTGTGGATGTTTTCAGCCATTTAGGGTCATGGGAATTTCAAAATTCAAACTTGAGAGCACCAAAAGTGCATTTTTGTACTGATGCTTTCACTGCAATGACACATATCGACAACCTTGCATGTTTTATATATTTTTTGTTAATTCTTCACTTCTATACAAAGCAGATTATGTGATTTTTATATACCTTTTTCTATTCATAACTGGCATGTTGAGTGTCCCTGTATTTCAGCACCACACGCCCAGGGAAGGCAATACATTTGTAATGCAAAAGTTATAATAATAATACATTTTATTTATGCCCGCCTTTCTTGATACTCAAGGACACCTTACAATAAACAAATAGTAGAAGATAAAAACAACACAGACCACACAAAATTACAAAGCAAAGAACAACAGACATGTATTATGTGTATATGTGCCATATATCAAGCTGCCTTTTTAACCACTTATAATACTCATCAGACTAATAGGGTACACTATATATATTGTACAGTCTCCTGATGTTGCACCTACATTTAAGAATGCCATCAGTCTCAGAAACAAACAGCTAATGGGATGTCTGACCTTGCCAGACATCAGTTTTTATGAAATTCTTGCTCAGTCTTAACCACCGCCTTCCCACAAAACTAGGCGAGCAGCCTTTTTTGGTAAGGACTGAGTGATAACCTCAAGGCTGTAATGAGAAAGCTAATTTGGAGCATTGATGTTTTTGAATTGCATGTCAGTTTGTTTGCTGGCGTTGCCTGGCCGTATTTTTCCCTAATGAATAGAGTGGATATCAACTGCCACTATGAATGCAAATGGTTTGTCAGCTCATCATACTGCTCGAGACTTGGAGGGAAGAGATCAATATTCCCTAAGTATGACTGACATTTTATAGACATTATACACACACACGTGTGTTTAATGAGTGTGTTTAATGTGAAATACGTTCCTTCATCCACTACATGAAGCTGTGTTGGGTAGATTAAGTCGGACATAGAGCAATGCTAATTTCTGCTGATGAGTGATGTTGCCCAATCATTCCGCTTCAGTGAACGCTTCATGGCTCGGAGACTAGTCTCCGAGCCATGAAGCATTCACGGCCATATAGGGTTAGGGTTAGAACCCTATTCTAAAAAATGATCTACAAGATCTTGTAGATCATTTTTTAGAATATCACTCACTATCACTCACTTAAACATGTAAAACATTTAACCAATCACAGAGGAGCCTGACCACTATAAACATATTCTCTTCTGTGTTCTTCCAACACCTACCTTCTAAACATCTACTGGCTTGGGTTGAAAAGTAGCGCTATCACAGTGGCAAACATAAAAAGGACAAATGTGATTCATCCATATGGTGCATTAGGGTGTTGTGCAAACTCTGATGGGGTGATAGAACTACAGTATTATTATATTCTGTATGTCCGCTATGAGATGTAAACCTGTAGGATGACATTATTTAATTGTATTGACCCTTTATGTCTGATTTATTCATTTAGAAAACTGTGAGTTTCACACTGGATATGCATTGTATTTTATAGTAAAACTAGAGACACACAGAGAGCTTAGACACACTGAAAGAATGTGGATGCCATATAATGATATGAAATATGGATATTGTGAAAGAAAATAGACTAGACTTGGAATTACCGAATTTAGAGTCACACCCAACCTGGATTGCCTAAAAATCTTACAACTTATTGTTATATCTTTTTATTTGTAACAAATCCCATGAAAGAATAATACCAGTAATGTGTTTTTTCTCTCAGTACTTTCTTACTTCCCTGCCCAGTCTGTGGCACTCAGCGCCAAGCTCATTCATCACTACTAAAGATGTCCATCTTTAAAAAATGGGTAAAAAGTATATAGTCATTTTAAAAGAAAAAAGGCAAAGTCATTTCTGAAAAGAGCTGGCCTCTGTAGTTCTTAGAATTATGAGTCATGACGTTTAGCTAGGATTAATACATAGTTGGTGCTCTTGTGAAGGCAGCATGATGGTGTATATGTGGGATAGACTCAAAATAAACTATGGGGCCCATAGCGAAGAAACATGTCACCAAGAGCAATGCTGTGGGTTTTTAATCAAAGTACAGTACTTTTTCTGCCTCATCCACAAGCATCTATAATTCAGTTTGGAAGCATTTGTGTCTTCTCTGAGACCAAAATAACACAATTGTATTCCAACTGTCTAACTGAGATTAACATGCAGCTAACCTTATTTGCACGACAGCTGAGAGTAAATCACTCGCTTAAGTTGACACGGGTTGCATGGGTTAATTTTGTTTTAATTTTGTTTCAGCACCCTGCGGATTTTTACGTGTCAAAGTAAAAATGGGTGTTACGGAATCAATGGCCGTATCATTAATACAGTTTTACAAAGAGCTAAAAAGTCAGCGGATATGAATATCTTATTGTGCACACAGTTTGACAATGAATTTTGCTTGTTTTTCACATTAGCATTCAAGGGCTGGCTTCATTGAGGGTCTTAGGTTGACAAGGGTGAGAACCTTTACAAGGTTGAGCATGACAGGGATGCTATTTTTAGGATACTTAAAAACAGAGAGACTGCTGTTTGTGTGCATATGTGTGTGTGTGTGTGTGTGTGTCAGAAGTTTATTAACAAGGGCAAAGAAAGACAAGGAGAGCTGCTTACTTTTTTCCCTGGAGGCACAAGGTTCTGGTTGGTTTTTAGGATGTGTGTCAGAGCCTTCTTGATGTTTTTCTCCTTCATGCTGGACAGCACGACGGGAGGCAGAAACAGTGGCAGACCCCACTCCTTTCTGTTGAGAGGAGATTGTTTTCTGCATAAAGTCACTCTTGGAAAAAAAAGTACTTCTACTAGACCTTGGATGACATTTAATCTCAGACAAACTGTCAGTTACAGAACAGAACAGTCAATTGAAGATGTATCTAACCAAGGAGGGAAATAAGAAAATGAATTCCTGATAAACTTCTGTAAACCCATCAAAAAAAAAAAAAAAAAAAAAGTCTAAGTCAGTCTATTATTTATAATGGATGGAACAGCTCTAGGCTGTACAACAGTATAGTAACATTACAGATTATGTTGCTAGTGTCAAAAAACACTAACTTACTGGATGTATTTCAGGGAGACCTTCTGGCTTTGTCTGGTTGTCATGGTAAGGATGTACATCTGCAGAGCAGCCAATCGTAGCGCAGCATCGTACTTCAGCTCCGGGCCGAACCGTTCCAAGACCACATCGTTACAACTCTATCGCAAAGCAGGAAGCAAAGTTACATAAGGATCCCAAAGTCACGTTTTTTGGGCTTGTGAAGTGCATTTCATCACTCCATCGAACAATTCCAGCAGCAGTGCATCCCTGCTAAACTGAAATAAGTTGTTCTCAACCTTTGTGGTTTGAGATTCCTTCAAAGGGGATACAGTTTCCAGTCCCTGATGGAGGACTCGGAAGCATAAAATGGTGAACTCTGGCAAGAAAAGATGATTAGCTTTCCTTCTCTCAGGGTATTTCACTTGAGTAATTATCAAAGGAATCCTATGGGAAAGCTATTTATTATTTTAGAGACAAGTAGTTTAAACAAGAGTGGGTTTATTTGAGGACTTTATTTGCAAATGAGGATGTTGTCCTTACAGTATCCATTCTGTTACTTGTAAATCACCAAAAATCATTTCCAAGCCACGCACTAGATTGTATTCCTCTCAAACTTGACAAAGCATTTTACTGAATTAGTTTTAGGACTTTACTGGTGAATTTGCTCACCTGTACATAGAGGTATTCAAATGCCACAGCGTCTCTCCGGAGCAGCTCCACAGGGTCCCTGGGCACAAAGCTGATCCTAAAGAAACACTTCATCTTGTCACAGCCAGGCCTCTGGGTCACCTGGGGTCACAGACAGGAAGGAGACAGAAAGGGAGAAAGAGATAGATGGAGGGTCATCGATGAGCAGAAGAATTAACACATGCACAGACAAAGAAAAAGCAGCGAAAAACCCCACAGGTTTGTGCTACAGTGCAATCATTATTGGTGTAAAGGTGGTATGTGTAACATAACATCTATTTAATAAACATGTTAGTCTCTGCACCTAGTTTCAGTCCTGATACTGGGTGCAAGTCAAGAAAGAAGGGCAGGGACGGTTTAATGTACAAAGTAAGACACAACAGAGTTGCACTGTGGGAACTGTAGGATCCAGTGTTATTGGCCCATACTAGGGACTAAAAGTCCGAACCTGTCAGCCTAATTACATCCATTTTAATCTTTCTCCTAACTTCATAGAAGTGCAATACAAAATTGATTGAGCAATACTATGATGAAAGCTGTGGTAAGCAATTTATTTTTGGCCACTGGAGCTTTAAGTTGAATGTATTATCAGCAACATATATAAGGATAAAAGTATTCATTATGCAGCAGAATGGCTCCTGTCAATGTTATGTGATCTTTTTTTTGGGGAGGGTTTTTCCGCCTTTAATGGACAGGTGAGAAAGGAGAGAGAGAGGGGGAAGACATGCAGGAAATCATCACAGGTTGGAGTCAAACCCTGGACCTCTGCGTCGAGGCATAAACCTCTAAATATATGTGTGCCTCTCTACCCACTGAACCAACCCGGCCACATCACATTTTATTTTATTGTGATTAATTATTACTAAAGCATCATATTCAATGAAATCATTATAGCTATGTAAAAATCTGCAGAGTAAAAAGTACAATATTTGCCTGTAGAAGTGCAAACCAGCGTAAAATGGAAATACTAAAGTACCTCAAAGTTGTACTTTAGCATAGTTCTTCAGTAAATGTATTTAGTTACATTCCAACGCTGGTGACTGTAAAAGCAGTTGTAGTACTAGCAGCAGCATTAATAATCATGCCGTTATTCAAACCACTTTACAACACAAATACATGGTTGTGTAATTCAGCAGCAGTAACCCTGAAAAAAATGGGCGTGCTTGCGGTGGTTGTCCGTGCATTTGATTCAATTTCTTATTCAAGACAAAACCACGAGACCAGCATCATCTTTTAAATATTGATTACATTTTGTAAACCATTTACCATGTGTATAGAGGGCGAGGGGGTTTATTTTCTATTTTCTATTTCAAGGACTACCAGCTTTTTCCCATACACAAAGATTGACACTCAGCTGTATTACAGTATAGCGTGTATATGTTTTATCAAGCGTGTCACACTGCCAGTGTGTGTGTGCCATGTGCACAACTTCACATCTGAACTGTGTGGTATGAATATTAAAATTGTCCTCTTGTGATCCCACAACCTCATTAGAATGTAGCGGGCACTGTGGATGAGGGTGTGTGTGTGATAGTGTGCGTGTGTGTGTGTGTGTGTGGGTGGTTGTGCATTTGTGTGTGTGTGTGTGTGTGTGTGTGTGTGTGGGAGAGTAGGTGTAATGTGAGCTGTCGCCCCTGCTGTGCCAGTGCTGATAAATGACACTAGGGTTCAAATGCTGCTTGAATATTGAGCAGGAATGTGTGTGTGTGTGTGTGTGTGTGTGTGTGTGTGTGTCTGACTCAAAGAAGACAAAGAAAGTGATGGAAGAGGAAACATCTCGTACCTGATTAAGCATCTCCTGTTCATGCAGGAGAAGCAGTTTGCTTCCAGAGCCTTCCGTCCTGTGCTCCAACACCAGGGAGAAGTGCTCGATGCATTTGATTGACAGCTTCTCTTGCAGGGTCAGGATCACATCCTGAAGTAAATACACCGCATTAAACATTTAGTCAGAGTAGTTGCTTAATAGTTATGTATGCATGTATTATCATAGTATGTTGATGTTTGCAGTTACTGTAGTATACAAGAAATCAATGTACTTTTTTAGTTTTGTACTAACATGAGATGATGCAATACAATATGTGCACCACCAGTATTCTTTATTTTGTCATTGTTCCAGTCTGAAAACACAGCTTAGTAAAACATGGGGGAAATTATTTGTAATACATAATGGCACTATGCATGTCCTATTTGCAAAGTTAAACTATCTAGATTTTGTGCTTCACATTTGCATTCTTCATGGATTAACAAAATATTAACCTTGAAAAGAAATCTCAAAAGATGAAAATGTGAAAAGACGGTGGGTGGAGCGGAGACAACCATTGAAACTCTGAACATGTCTTTTATTCAGACAATAATTTCTCAGGTGTAAAACATGATAGAACAAGGTCAAAATATGATGGCGTAAGACTGTTTTTCAGGACTGATCACTTATTTCATACTTTTTTTAAAGCAGAGGTAGAATAGTTAGATAGTAGAATATTTCTTTTTCTTAGTGTAACTGTTTAGAATTTTCCAAAAGTGACTAAAAAATGAATATAAATTTCCTATGTAAATTTACCAGGATCTTTCTTCCTTATTAGTTACTTTTGTTAGGTATGTATTTACTGTGAACCACATCTTATCAGTCATTTCTATCTGCTACTATAGTCAAATTAGCCTTTATAGCTAGATAACATTAGCTTACCAGCTCACATTGGATAACTATTATCACATTGGATAACTATTATCTATTATACTATTAACTATTATAAATAGCTAAGTGATGATGATGATAGCATATATTTAATATAAGCATTGAATTCTAATACAGGTCATTGTATGTCAGAGTATAGGTTCTAATGACCTAAATAGATTTTGTAAATCAATATTAAAACTAAAAGCCTTGTTAAGATAACAGTTACAGTATTCGCAGTGAAGCTGAGAAAAGGAGTGATTCAGCTCTTTTGCTTCAAATACACGTTGGGAGCCACAGTGGATCAAAACTGAATCTACAAGTCAAGATTCAAAAATTTGAATATGCTCTTTGCCACCTTGCCTAAATAGATGAGATGCTCAAACAAATGGAACCCATACAGTGATTGAATTTAACGGTCTGTGTGTGTGCACCAAGACACACTCACACTCATTTGCACTCTAAATGAATTTCTCCCTTTAAAATTATACATGCTGCAGAGACTGCTAATTTTGCTGAGTGTGCCTTAAGGGCTGGAGCACACACAGACACACAGACAGACACATACACACAGACACACACACCTTGATAGAGGTACTGCTGTCGAAGCGAAAAGACTTTGTCTGCCCGTTCTCCAGATAGACCTTCAGGACATTTGGCATGAACAGAAGAGAGTTGTCCTTCACCGGGTTCTGCAAAGGAGGAATATTATCAGTCTTTTCATCCTGTGCATTTGAGGTCCCTTTAACAGAAGACAGGTGAGGTTTAATACGTGAACAGATTTCATAAAAGTGTCATGTCATAACACATTTTTGTGATTGTCTTATCTTATCTGGCATTCACTCAACTGTCTGTCTTATGTGGTAACCATCTGGCATTGCTTATATAGTTCAAACATAAGTATGTGTGTGTGTGTTTGTGTGTGCGTGTGTGTGTGTGTATTTGTTTGTGTGTGTGTGTGTGTGTGTGTGTGTGTGTGTGTGTTTGTGTGGTAGAACTGACTGGAACCTGGCCGTTTATAATGACCTCCTCTGCAAAGCGCACTTTGACCGGATTGGACTTGAGCATGGCTTTTTTGGCTGCACTGATGAACGCTGATTTAGGGGACTAAGAGGCAACCGTCCAAAGCGAGAGAGAGAGAGAGAGAGAGAGAGAGAGAGAGAGAGGATGGAAAGAGGAAGAAAGAGACAGACAGATGGAGGGAGAGAGATAAAGAGAAGCATAAACACAAGCACAAATGAAGTGGGTTTCCAGCACATTAGCTATAACATTGGAAAAATCGATGAAACATTAACACAATAACCACTAATTTCTTGAAATTGGGAAAGTGCAAACATTTTCTATGTTCATTTTTACAAGAAACACAACCCTGGTGCAACACCACGCAACCTTAAGAGGAGGATGATGAATGCATTTAGTTGGAAGAATACAAGATTATCATTTAATCCCCTTTAAAGCAAAAGGCTCTTTTCATGGAATTTAGGTACAATACGAAAAATATAGAATATCACCAGCCTTATCCTTTAAATGCGGGACAGAGTTTAACAGGCTTGGAGGGGAGTGAAGGCCTGCCTAAACTTTGAGAAAGTTGCAGGTACAAGCCACAAATCCATACTTCCCAAAATATGATATTAAGGGTGGACAATGCAATTCATGGAGTTGAACTTATTTTTTCCGAGTACGGTTATGACAATTCAGAGAAGTGCTACAACATCCCTAGCATGGAATAAAGAATACTGAGTCATCATGATCATGTTTTCGTTTCTGATAGTTATATAAAGGTATCATTATTGTGGCAAAAGTATCCATTTTTAAAAATGCAACCTTTAGTAGTGAATGAATGTGTTTAGGGAAAGTGGTTTATAAGCCTAGATAAAGAGAGCAAATATGGCAAATTGAAACAAAACATTGTATTCAGAGCAACAACACATATACATACAGAGTAATCCTTTTCTTGGATTTCATTTAAGCCACATTTTGATTAACGTATCTGATACATACAGTACAATCCCTGTGGTGCATTTTGCAAGAGCTGATCTACTCACAGGAAACGGTTGGACAACAGTCAACATGATGGATTCTTTGCAGCTCCTAAAGCGAGAAGACCGCAAATCATGGAGTCAACAAAATCATCACAAAACAACAATCACATCGAACAACAATGGCAGATAAGCGAAAAGGAACTTGACTAGCTTGGCTGAAATGGAATGAGATGCCTATGGCAATCACCACTTCCACATAACTACACATAGACTCATTATTTTCCCATTTTAAAAAATGTAACAGTATTACTGGTGAATCAAAAAATAAAACTTCAGTCACGCTAAACTGAGTGCATCGAAATAATAACAAGAGCTTGCTTTCTTATTAATTCCAAATATTTATTTGTCTGAATGTTATGTGATGACGACTATGCTTGTGTGATGAGCAAATGAGTAGAGCGTGACTAATACTTGGCAAGCACTTCATTAGAGCTTTTTGTGAAGTTAAAGATGACATTTTAAAAACAAAGTAATGATAATTACTTTGTTTCACTGTTACTGTTTTTGTGCTATGATCAGTATTAAACTTGCCATTTTAAAGATCCAATTTTGTAAAATTTTAGATTTCCAGGTATTTTTTTATTATAAAGTAGGTCGAGGTGCAAAACGCTCAATCCACAGAGAAATGCACACAGCCCATATTCAGAAACGACGCCTTTAAACGAGCCTTCAGGATTTCCGTAAGGTTGTCATGTCACAACTATACTATATATAGGTAGAAAGTGCTGCTTCAGTGCTGTTGTAGTCATTCCCCGGCTGCAATAACAGTGCAGACGGTGAAGACCCGGAAACACTGACCAATCAGAGCAGGCTACAGAATACAGGTATATTCACACAGACAGTATGAGAAAAAATAATGTGTTTTTTGAACATTAAAGCATGTAAACACTAGTTCTAGTAGAAAATACAAGTATACACCTGAAATTGAGCATCATATGGGACCTTTAAATGTTTCAAACTGGTTTACATTTTTTTATAATGACAAAATTCAATATTGCAGGATGTGGGTTGGAATATTAAGCCAATTTATGTTTTAAAACTGCACACGTACTGTATGTGCATTAGGCATTGGATTTTATAGCTGTTGACAGGTTTCAAATGGTCAGTTCCCCCAAATTATTCTCACTCTCAATGCGTTTTTTAGTGCTTTGAGCACCACAAATGAATTCCACTCACCAGAGAGGATATCTCAAAATTTGGACAGATAAAACTATGTGCATGGCTGGATAGCACTAGAGCTAAGCAGAACAATGTCTTTTTCGTAATACGACGGAACTGGCCCTTTAAATTTAGGTTATCAATAACTTTCAGTACAGGGTTTGGGTTTACAAAATCCACCACCTGATTAACCTGAACTGAACACTGACACAGACCACTGCTTCCCCACGTTTTTTGCATTCACCTGACGAGGTCGATGACTCGCTCTCTAGGAGCTGAGCTGACGGGTTCATCGTTGATCATGATGATCTCATCGCCTGGCAACAGCCTACCCTCTGATGGACCACCTACACGCACACAAACACATGCAAACAAGCCATAGTTGACACACACACACACACACACACACACACACACACACACACACACACACACACACACACACACACACACACACACACACACACACACACACACACACACACACTGTTTAGGAATGAATCAGTGGAAGAACAGCTGAATGGATGCTGCTAACGTGTGTGATATTGTGCATATAAATGTGTCAGCTTACAAGTAAATTGGGTGTGTCCGTCTCCTGACACATGCAATAGGTGTTTGATAAACTGCTGCGTCCTCAAGCACACATATTCCATTCCTTGGCAAACAACTCTAAATAGAATATTCATTAGTTCAATTGTCTGCTTGGAATTCAGCGCCGATTGATTATTGAGTTGCCTAATCACTGTGTGTGTCTGGGCAGCCACTGGAGCTGACAGCTGATAGGACTCTGTAAGCAGTGGTTTGGCAATTTGCCAATCAACCAAAATAAACAATACTTCCAGTAAAAATTATAATTATTTCTTTACTTTCTTTGATTTGTGGGGTCAAAAGTACTTTCTTGTGCAATCATAGTCTGGAGAAGTCAACCGTCTGCATGGTTTCCTTTTAAACCGTGGGTCGGAGAGAAATGTATTTTCAATTGCTCTGTATATCAGGCACATATTGCAGAATTGACAATAAAGTGGACTTGACTTGACTTAAACAACCATTACAGCAACCGTTTGCACAGATTCTGCAAACAGTAAGGAGGACCTAATGAAGTAGCTCAATGCAATATTTTAACATGCATACCTGGATGTATCAGGGCTTGTTTTCCTACTTTGTTTTGTTACAGTTTTTTATTTAATGTTTCAGTATTGCTGGTTCATTCTATTTAATATATGATTTAGAAGACCCAATGTGTTGGATTTAACCATTTCTGACTTTGGTGACTCCTTGTGGTAGAAAAGACCCTGTTATAGCCAGCAGAGCATAACGCCTACCTGGTGTGACAGAGCGGACCACCACTGGTTTCTCACTGCCTGCCACAAAACCAAAGCCCAGGACAGGGTCCCGTCTCATCTCTACCAGGCGAGGGGCGGGGGGGACCCCTTCCTGGTGAACCTCTTCCAGGGAACTGCTCTGGGACACATGGCTGGAAAATAAAGGAGAGGAGGAACATGTTGACTGAGAGAAATTCAACCAAAATCTGTATGTGGTATAAGAAACAAAGGAAACATGACATTGTACAATTCACTTTGACTTTGATTCACTTACAGCTGGCCAGTTTGCTGACCCACTTATCCAGAGTGATGTAAAATGAGTCAGCAAATACTTTTCTCTTCAAGAAGATGTGTAGCCAGTAATGGGCTCAATAACTGTTACCCGGATGTCCTGCTTGTTAAAGGAGGGTCTCTTAGTGCACATTAAAATGCAATCAAATCATTCATTCCTACACTTGAAATTAGTTTTAGCTTTGCAAAAAAAACATTAAACTTTGAATGAACGATTTTAGCCATCGGATCAGCTGTCAGAGCCTTGGCTCAGGTTTGGTCATTAGCACAACATTTTATAGTTAAGAGCCACTTATAAAAGAGAGCACAGGTCCTGCATTCATAAAATGTCTCCGATCTGCAATCTGGAACCAATTTGCCTCTTATATCCACTTAAAAGGCTGCAGACCATTCCAAATAAAAGTGTACTGATCATTTAAACAAGACACAATTTTTCAATATCATTGTGTAAAGGTCCAAAAGGTCTGACCAATATCATGTATGTAGCCTTCAAGTGCATAATTACGACTTTGTTTCAACAGTCATATACAGTACATATCTATGTGGTTGTGATCCACAAAGAACCGAGGCTATTGGTTTTTCAGTTTTACGCTAAGGTGGATAAAGTGATATTAATAATGATGCATGGCCAGATCAGGAACGTTTCCAGCTGAGCAAAAGTGACTGTATTACATTTTGCTTTTCAGAAATTACTATTTATTTATTTATTTTTCTGGGTTGTGATTTCACCCGTATGCATGTTGAACGAAATAGTGGGTCTAGAGAAAAGTCTTTGCTCTTTCGGAGAGACTAAACCAACATTTACTGCAACTTTAATGTGGGTGAATATTGGTGAAATATCACATGGTTCCTTTCTGTGACTCACTGCAAGTCACCCATGAGAGCACCATATATATACATATTGAATTAAACCTCCCTGCTTGCTGAACCTCAGACGCCTGTCTCGACTGGGACACTGAGAATGTTTGCCTGTTAATTAAGACGTGATATATGCTTTCAGTGGTGATCACTCATTCTCTCTCTCTCTCTCTCTCTCTCTCTCTCTCTATTTCTACCTCCCTCCCTCTTTCACAGTTTAAAAAGCTCCCTTGGCAGCCATTGCTTCCTCGCTGCACATTAAGTTCCAGTACATGGTGTCCATTGTTACCCAGCCAACATCCATTCCATCTTTTGTCTGTCCATACAGCAGAGCGCATATCATCCATCCTAACCTTCACATCACATTTGTCACATGTTTTAATTGTACACTATCGCTCTTTTTAATTTGATAAGGAAATATTGTTTTCACATTTTGCATGAACAATGTGGCTTTACCTATGGATATATATCTAGTTATTACAATATATATACCTGCAACTTTGCCTAAATCTGCCCTGATGATGAAGCATGTTCCAACCATCCGGGATGCGACTTTATCTCCAATCCGGATCAATTCTAATCTCCGCCACCTTCTTTCCCTCTTGCGCTTTCTCATTCTGTCTCTCATTATCACATTGATCTGCACTGTACATACGGCGCAGAACTCTCAAACTAAATCTGTCTATAATGAAGCATGTTCCAATCTGTGATGTGGGCTCATCTTCCCTGTCAGGGTCAGTGGGGTTTAATCCCACGGGAGGGCAGAGCTAGGGGGTAAGGGGGGGTCATCGGAAAGCTAAAGACAAAAGGCCAAATCCTGGTGTTGCTGCTAGTCATGGAAGAATGGGAAAAGCATGCATAGCCATGCACTATATTTTAGTAGCCAGGTACTGACAAATATTAGTGGAATAATAATCAGTTAGGAAAAGTTGGGAAAAACATTCTCGCATTGCCAGACCTATCTCCACAGCGCTGCGCAGGAAGGTGTGGCCCATCCACACAACATTCCGGGATGGTAGAAAAACGTGCACTGGTTTATTGGCATATCTTTAAACCAATCACAATCACAATCGTCTTGGACGGCACTAAGCGCCAGACGCAGCAATGGTGCCTCATCAAAATAGCCTTGGGAAGGAACTTGTTTTGGTGGAACATGTGTACGTTCAAAAGTCGTTTTAGTCGTGCAACAGAAAACTCAGATTGGACAGTTTCAAAGGATTCGAATGGACAACCACCATGAGTCAAAAAAGATGTAATACAGTCCAGGTCAAAGAGTAGCATGTCACAGTTACATAACAAGCTCAACAGACCTAGCTAACCTGGTCTTAGCCACCTGGCTCCACATACTTTAACTGTGCGTATGAGAAGGGCTGGTTTGATATTATGATATGTACAGTTAGACTATACTAATTTGGCCAGGTTTTTGTATTTTATTTCTACTGACAAACTGACTTTCTTTCTCTTACAAATTCATGACAAGAACTGATTCATGACAATGTTGGATTTGCAGGATTTTTCTATCAATGTGACTTTCATTTTTCAGGTACTTTACTTTGTTCAGGAGGGCCTATTAAACTTGTCGCTCCCCTAATTCGACACTTAGGCATAAGTATGCATCACTGTCATACATCTCAGAGTGGATGTCAAGAAACCACCTGAAGAACAACTTGTGGTCCTTCAGGGGAAGGGATGCAGTGGTGGGCCCTGTGGTGAAAACAACTGGAATTTGCCCCTTCCTCACTAAGGAGCCACCTTCTCATAGTATGCATACAGCTGGATATCGTTAAAAAATGTTCGATACCACTACCAATACCGTGACTCCGATACCGGTTCCTGAATGATGACTTTTTTCATCATACTAAGCACTTAGTGCATCCTAAACAAGCACATACTTGTTTATTAAGATGATATATACTTAGTGTAGTAAAGTGTTCCTAAGGAGAGTGAATGCACTTAATGAAAGTCACTTTGGATAAAAGCACCTGCTAAATGAATTAAATGTAATGTAAAAGAGATACTCCTGCCTGGTATTTTATCTATTGACAGTTGGAAATTCAAGAAATGTACAATATCTTGACATATGAACGTTGTAATTTATGTTACATCATTGTATCCATATCGCCCACCTGTACATCCATCTGAGGCAATGTAACACCAATGAAAAAGGGACCAATATCGGGTGTGAGTGGGGAATACTGCACCAGAGCAGTTGGCGGGGTTTATAAAGCATACACTCAGGTAAGCTTGCAACTATCTACGTTTGTGAACATCCACAAAGGCAGGCATATGATTACACTGTGAAATCATTTATCCAATTAAATCTACTGCAAAACCTTTAAATTGTATACACTGCCTGTGCAAAGAATAAATACACTGACACTTGAGTGAAGAACCTGAAAAACCTGCTGGACCATGTTAGGTAAGGTTAGGGGAATTATCTGTCCAATATAGTTAAATCAACTATTGCCTTTCCTCACTCTCACTCTCTTTTCTCCTTCTTTCTCTGTCTCGCACAAATCCAATTGTGATACTTAATCTGCGTCACCTCTTCTAAAGCCAACAGCTTTTCTCTGGGAACAAAGCCACATAACCAGAGCTGTCTCCCCTGTCATATTTGACTCCCCCATCATGAGGATGAGAAGGGAGAGAAGTTAATGGGGGAGTGGCAGACAGAGGAGAAAAGGGGCAGAAAAGACGAGAGATAAAACGAAGAAAAAGGAAATGAAAGGAGGAGAGGAAATAAGATACAAATAACAGAATGTATAGAGAAAGGATCGGAGGATATGCAATATCGTAAGAGGGCAGGAGAGAAAATGGAAACAAGAACAGAAGATAGTGGGAGGAGTATTGAAAATAATTGTAGTGTGTGCCCAGTGTTGAATGTTTTACTTTATCAGTGTTGCATTTGCCCAAGGAAGCCAAAGAAAGCAAAGAGACCAAGGTAAGGGAATTGATGCCAAGGGGTCAAAGCGAAGAGGACAGAGGTAAAGGAAAGGTCAAAGAGAAAATGGAGAACACAGGAGAAGGCCATATAGGGGTAAAGAGACGAGAATAGATAGAAAATAGATAAAGAGAGGAGATATAAAGAAGGATGAAAAGTTCCAAAAGATCAGAGGAAAAGCATCAGCGAGAAGTAGAAGTGCAAGACAAGACGGAGAAGAAAGAAAACAAGATAACAAGTGGCAAAGAGAGTGGAAAAGTAGAAGAGGAGGAAAGGTAACTGGTGGAAAAGTGAAGCGTATAAGTGGAGAAGATAACCATTGGCATCCACAGTCAATTAATTCACAGTATAATTTTACCACTGCATAAAGCAATTTGTGCATGAAAAACATCATGTCAATGCAAGTTAATTGGATCGCAGCTTATCAAAATCAGACACGTCTGCCCGACACAGAGCCTGCTCCACAGTGTTTACATGTATTCTGGATTTATTGTGCAGAATGTTCTGTATACCAAGCCATCAATGCCAGCCCAACTTGAGGATTTGGCTGAAAGTTTCTTCCCGCATAACAAATTAACACAGACAACTGACACTGAACGCACACGTGGAATGCCAAATTACCTGAACAATGGCTATTTTTTCTGCATGTAGGGAGGAAGGGGCAGGTGAAACAACACCCATAACACTGGCTCATTAAAGTACGTTCGTGATTAAACTAGAGTAATAATTTTGGGAATAGGCAGGTTGAAGGAAAAACTCAAAAAAATGCAACGTTAGTCAACTTTTGAACCCTGCACTACCACTGTTTCTCCAGTGGAACTTTATAATGCAACCAAATGCAACTGTGGGGACTGTATAATGATGATTGTGCATCATCCTTGCATGCTGGTGTTTCTGATCATACTGGACATACTTGGTGAGGAAGTCCCGTCCCTCCCTGGTGCTGTTCATGCTGTCCCAGCTGTATGGAGGCCCCTGCAGTCCACCCCAGGAGCCTGGGCCAGGGGGCGGCCAGCCCGACATTTTGTTCTTATGGCTGAAACAAAAAAGGACAAAAAGAACGGGGGAAATCAGCATTTGATCGTCATGTATTGTGTTTTTGTCAGTGTGGTGTGGAAGATAATTAAAGTAAGGGAATCTGTCTCAGTTTCAATCTCAAATACACTTTCTGAGCAGTGAAGTAAAACCGCTTCCTACTTAGTATTTGTTTTTGGTTTTAGAAAATATATAGACAAACAAGGACCAGTATCTTGAATCACAGCAGAGTGAACCTGGTAAGATGTTAATTTTTGGAAACACAGCAAGTACCTTACTCCACCTGCACATAAGTCACTTCTAGTAAAAACAAACATTTAACAACATTTAAACGAAACTTTCGGTTTCGACTTTAAATAGCTGCAATCTTTAGATTGATTAGAAGGCTTTTATGCAGGGAGATGATCCGCAGAGAACAGAACTCATACATAAATACCACAGCACATGCATTTACTTATTTCAAGCGTTAAATCATTTAAGAGAAGAATCAAAAGGTGAATTTATAATGGAAATGGCTATACAGCTCCGGTTAGATCCCTGTCCGCCCAATTAGTGTGACCTCTCGTGTCTCTGTGAGTGGCTTGCAGTGCGAGATAGCAGTGCTTAGTGCAATCGACCGCAGTCAAATAAAAGGTTCATCGGGTCCGTAGATAGGCGATCAATGGCTGCATGTACGGGCATGCACTGATGTATTTGCTCTGCAAAAGTGTACGCACGTGCTGATGTGACAGCTGATTCGGTTAACGCAGATTACTCATATAATGTCACTGAGGGTTTCAGGAGAACGTAGAGAGACAGAGGGAGCTGAATGTGGTGAAGAGATCCCAATGTGGTGCTATATTGAGAATTGAACAGACCACCCTCCTGAGTCACTGAGTTGAGCCTCACATGCTATAGTGACTAATCATGCACAGATCGTAAAACCTTCCACAGAAATAATCACAAATGCAATAAAAGATCATCAAGCCCGGAGAAATGCCACTGAACTCAAGCATCTACAGTATGCACTTCATACCCACATTTGATTTATTTTGGAGAACACTTCCTCCCACACAGCCATAAACCTCGAGGGGGAGTTTATTGTCCTGACCTCATATCCATGATAGCGAGCTGATGCATAGCTACAGTAACAATGAATAGATTGATGGCATTTCAGTGCCAAGATTCAGGCCGATATTCTGTTATGCAGCATATTCTCTACTGTGTGCTTTATAGCAGAGAGCCCTCACACGTCACAGTTTCAGCTCTGGGATATATCCCATTGAAAGCAAAGGCCCCAAATGTATCAGTCATATGCTCTCCAGTCAAAACAAATTCTTAAAATGGAAGAAAATGCGTACTAGACAAGGACATCATCACCGTAAGACTCCAGCTGATCGATTCCCATATTGTGCCGTTGATGGGTTGAATACATCAGTCAGTCATGTCACAGCTTGCAGTGTGTGAAAAAGAAAATTGGCCTTAGATGAAAAGTGTAAAACACTATCAGACCCCTTCAGTCATCCTGCTGGTCAGTTGTCATGTAGAAGGAAAAAAGCTTACTAAATGATACATCAGTTGTCTCAAGAAATACACATATCTTCCTTTCTTAAAACCAACAGCAAAAAAAAAAAAAAAAAAAACATAACAAAAATAGGCAATAGATCCACTTCAACACTCTAGGGCTTTTGAGTTGAACTCATCTTGATTCTGTTGCCACTTGTGTTTCTGCTGATCTTCAGTCATCCGAAAGAAAAACAGATCCACCGCCACTTCAGAATCACAATCAGAGGCTCTTGTGCTCAAAATATACAGAGGCCGTTGCGTTAACGGCTGTGCAGATCTCCAGTGTGTAGCCAGACATTTATCGGTGTTTGTCATTGTGCTGCTGCTGCTGCTGCTGAGAGCAGCTTTGGTCCAAACTGAACTAAACTGCTGTGGCCTCGCCTCCTTTATCCCATAATCCCTCTCATCACAGAGAAAACAAATCCAGCTGTGAGTATGTGTATGTGTGAGAGAGAGTAGGAGTATTTGTGTGGATGAGAGAGAGAGAGAGAGAGAGAGAGAGAGAGAAAATGAGAGGGTGTGTGTGTGTGTGTGTGTGTGTGTGTGCGTGCGTGCGTGTGTGTGTGTGTGTGTGTGTGTGTGTGTGTGTGTGTGTGTGTGTGTGTGTGTGTGTGTGTGTGGAGTAAGAGGCTTTTCGGAAAGCAACAACGTGTATGGAAACATCACTCCATCTCAGAGCTGGAGACACAGCAGGAAGTGCTAAGAGGAAACTGACTCTTAAAGTTCACCTTGATGTCATTAATATTTCACTCTTCACTTTTGGTCTTCCTCCAGCGAGAAACAAGTCTTTTTTAAGTCAGAATGAGACAGAAAAGGGCAAATGGTTCTGCCAGTAAATAGTTGAGTGATATTGCCATTCCTAGTGGCAGAAAATACACTTTAGGGCCCACTTGTAAATTAAATACGGCATATGGGATGGATATTTTTGACATTGTCAAGGTCCTTTGCCTCAAAGCTGCTCACTATCAGCATCACCTCCCTAACTTGCTAAAAGCAGAACGTCGGGATTTCGGTGTGCACTCTCAAATTGCTCTGAATGAGAGCAGTAAATCACATAATTGACACTAATTTTACAGCTGCATGTTTAAAGAGAAACCCTAGAAGTAGCATTGAAAACCGCATCCTCTATCCTTTAGCTGGGCTTCTTCCTGGCTTCTCTTTTTCTCCCTCAATATTTTTCTAAAAGTTCACAAGGTTACTGACTACCACAATCTCTGTGCAGGAACGTACAAACAGAACACAAAATACTGTCGCTAGAAATGTAACAGCGGCATTCACATCATGAAAGTTGTCTCCTCGATGAACTATGCAGCAGAGTTTTTGTCCAACTGATGTTGCACAAACTCGCTGTCTTGACATTAGGCCTTTTCCCCTGTTCTGCCCCTATTTGACGCGTTTCCTGTCAACATACCAGGAATCCAAATATATATGCCTTCAAAAGAAGCGGCAGGGTGTTGTTCTTAGGGTTGCCTTTGCTGAAAAGGCCACTGTATTGACTTCAAAAAGTACCTTTCCAACTGATCAATTCATGTCTCTCTCTTTACCTCTAGGGAACAATTTCTCCCCGTCATCCACACTACTGCTCAAAAGCTGAACTTCCTAAAACAAATTCAAATCAATTTCTCTTTCCTTGACAAAAATGTTCTGACAAGAACCAGTTTTCAGTGAAAAGGTGGGGCACAATTTATGGAAAATTGCTATTTTTTAAATGCTTTTTAAAAATGTAGTAATATGAGATACATTATGGCAGCATCGGGGGGGGGGGATTTCATAGATTCTAGATATATTTTGACAGGTTGCTAGTTTATAGAGAGACTGCCTGTGCCAGTGGTGTCTCTGTTTGTAAGTAATCCACGGAGCAGTAGATTTTCTTTTGTTCAATGGTTTTGACTAACTTAGAATCCTGATGTTGGTTTCACTCATCATTGCAACTTTCCACCCGAATATATTTCGTTGCATCACAAATAAATGCCCGTCCTTATTTAGTAGCAAGGATGGTGTTTACTGGAGTTATTCAGGTTGTTTTTTGCTGCATCATATGTCAGACCTTCCTATCACAGAGAGCAGTGGAGCCAGCTGGCACAGCCCTCCCCTGCACAGCCACCACGTGCTCCAGTCAGCAAGAACGCACAGCTCCAAACACGGAGCCCTGGGTGCATCTCAACAAAGGTTTCATTCCTCCTATACTGCAGCTCGGATTCAGACTGCTGCTGTCCAGTGAGGTAATTCATCACAGGGTTCAGCAAAGGCAATAGCTATAGTACCACATACACATTAGCCTAATATGTGATAGTCCATCATTAGTAGTAGATTAAAGTAAAAGTAAAGATTATATATCCCCTTTTCTCTGACATTCATTACATTTCATCAGTAAATATCATTGTTGTGGCTTTCATAGAGAATTCTGGAACTCAAGAGCCAGTAGAAATAGGTCCTTATGTCCAATGATAACTGTAGTCTTGTGGTCACAAATTAATAATTCATGCTCCCGAATTAATGTCCAGTTACTGTAACATGCAGCAACAGATGCTACAGGTTGTTGTGGCAACTTTGGTCCGTTTAGAAGAAGCGTTAGCAGCAAGTTATAAACTGTGAATTGTGATTCCACATTGTTTCAGCAATACTAGAGAGATTTTGGCTGCTATCAGTTCGGTGCACTGTGTATCCTAACGCAGTGCAAAGCAAACAGTTACTGTTGCCATAGACAGTCCTAATCTAAGTGATCCGCTTATGTTTATTGCAATGTTGTTTTGATTTTAAATGGAGATATGTGGATATTGATCTTGGCCATGCCTTAAAGCAACTGTTGCTTAATGTATTGAACTCAGGTGGTTTCCAGCTAGAGCCCTCCTTGGTCTGGTATAGCTCATGGTGGTTCATGCTAGGTAATGTTAGGAAACGTTAGGCTAAATATTGAATATATATGGGGTTTAAAATGTTGGTCAGACAAAAACAAAACATTTGAAGACATTACCTTGACATCTGGGGGATTGTGATGGCCATTTTTAACAATTCTGTTTTCCGTCTGAGACAAATTGAATACACACTATACACAGTATACAATACTTGAATACATCCCCCCACACACACACACACACACACACACACACACACACTCTTAATGTCTTGTTAAAACCCCTCAAGACTGATTGAATTTGCACAAAAAGCAAAGAGCTCTCCCAAGATGCTTTAGCCAATGCTCACTAAAGCCAGTAGCGTAAAACCTGCCCCCCAATTCTCACCACTTTACACTCTACAGAACAACTAGGGTAATTTAAGCTAGAACTTTCCCCACATATTTTTACAAGCTCAGCTGCTGAGTGACCTGCAAGCTGGTACAGGTGAGGACCCCTCTCAGACATGTAGGTTAAGTGGTGGGTGGAACAGTGAAATATACATAATAAATGTACATCAGAGTTTGAGTCACTTCTTTTCTTCCTTTATTCATTTCACCATGTCAGCTGAGTCTGCAAGTGTTCATTCCCAGTTGTTCATTTATACACTGATATAATGGATTAAGTGCTTTAAGAAAATCTATTCCAATCCAAGGTTTTTCAGCTCTAGGGACTTGACATGAGATGCAACTTTCAACTTGCTGTGATTTCACACTACTGAACACGCAAATCTCAGAAAAACTTTCTATAAAACTTCACAATTAGCCTGAAGTAACTCTGTGCATATTTAAGGACTGTATCATCTTCAAACTTAGCAGCAAGCTGAATTTAAAACACTGGTTCTGGTTTAAAGGACCAAAAAGAAAAGGAGAAAAAAGGAGTAAAAATGAATACAGGGTGTTTTGATCTGCTTGTGGTTTAAAGATACCATAAAACAAACACATGACGTACATAGTGTAAGTGACTTAAACCCCATAAACACTGAGAGATAACAGTTTAGAGGTTAATTGCATGTCACACTGTGCAATAATAAAAATGTCAGCTGCAATCTGTGTCAAACAGGCAATATCAATCAATAATACTTGGTGAATCATAGCATTATGATGTTAATAGGTGAAGAAAAACTACAAGCAGAGACACATCATCAACTCGTATGGCACCCATACTGTATGGGTGCTTAAAATGTTGGTGTGTGTATTCTGCCACATTTAATGTCCATTTACAATTCTCAAATGTGAGGATTTGCATCTTTTCTTGGTCACATGTCATCGCACACTGAATATCTTTGGGTTTCGGACTAACGGTCAGCAATTCAAAGATGAAACCTTGGGCTCTGAGACATCATAATGTACACATTTTACAAATAAACGATCAATTAATTAAACGAGAAAATGATTGTCAGATTAATGAATAATCATCAGTTGCAGACCTATATCACAGTTACATCTAAAGCTGAATTAACTGGATTTGTGCTCTTGTCAGTAGGCTTGTCCAATTGGCATTAATTTGTCACTAATAATGTCCTAATTCGCTTGCTAATGGAGCTTCTTCCCTCTTAGTCTTCCTCATTATGCTCATTAATGTTCCAACTTAACACACTCATAGCTCCTAGCAAGACAACTCCAGCCATCGCCTGGCCTTCTTCTTGTCCAATCCTCCTCCCATTCCATTTGTTGGCTTTTTCCCTCTCTCTTACTCACTCAGTCTTTCTCCCACAGTTCATAAATGAAACATTGGTGCATGTTGTTAAAAAAGTTGCCCTAGAAGTGCTTTTACTTTATATAGCTTTACTATCTGAAGACAACATGCTCTCTGCATTTCACATACACACATACAGGCATGCACAAAAAAAAACAACAACATGCACACACACTTTCTTTTTATGTAACCACTTAAACATTAAGCTCCATTCTGCATGCTCTCTGAACATCTTGCAGAGTGCAGATGTTTGCTAAACAAGCATAATGGAATAAAAAAAGCAGAGCGGAAAAAACTACAAGAACTTCAAAAAGTTGTTAATTTGCAGCAGAGGCTTCGGGAAGCACTTTGGAAAACAATTATTCTCAAGATCAATCTCATTCACTGATAAACTGAAAGGAATAATGGATACATCCATTCATATGATTCCTGTTTGCTTTTCCAACCATCCATGAAACTGAAAAGCTCTCCCATTTACCATTTAAAGACTACATTTAGATTTCCTTGAGTAGCACTAGGCCATCAAGACTTTGGACAGGAGCCATCAATCCTAAAGCTAAAGCATTTAAGCTTCTGATCGCAAGCCTGATAATCAGATTGAACTGCCATTTTGCTTCACTTCAGTCTATGTGTTCGTTTTAGCCGAGTTCTGTTTGCGAGAAGGGTCATTTAAGTTTCTTAAGGCAAAATTCAGTCATTTCAATTTTGCACCATTGACCAATAGCAAGCCATCTTGACAGTGCTGCAGACCTTTGTGGAAACCGAAAGCTGTCCAAAATAGAGCTGCAAAGATTAATCAATTAGTTGTCAACTATTACATTTATCGCCAACTATTTTCATAATCGATTAATTTAATAGACCAAACAACTAATAGATTAATCAAGAAAATAGTTGACTAAGTGACAATGAGCCCCTTGAATTTCCCCTTAGGGGATCAATAAAGTATCTATCTATCTATCTATCTATCTATCTATCTATCTATCTATCTATCTATCTATCTATCTATCTATCTATCTATCTATCTATCTATCTATCTATCTATCTATCTATCTATCTATCTATCTATCTATCTATCTAGTCCAAAATGGAAGAAGCTACCATAGCTTCTTAGCTTGATTGCACCACTCACTTTTATTTGACCTTCTCTGTAAGAGTAAAAACTACTCCACAAAAGAAGCAGTTATGAGTCAATGGCACAAATACATGTTTTAATTGAACTATGTGAACTAAGTTATTATCCTTTTTGTAGCTTGTTAACTGTCAATCAGCTAAATGTCAGTTGGCAAAGTTGTTGGCTTAGAGAGCGTTTTATACCTCTACCTTTAACTCTTTATTGAATGAAATGCAATTCTGAGAACAAAAAGCTAGGGCAGTAATCCGCTCTGTACACAGAAATGTCACTCAAGCCTCTAGCACGCCTATTTCCTGAAGTCGTGAAATTTTTCTGCCACTATTCTTCATAAATGTATTTTCAGGCTCTGTCACAGGAAGATCATGTCTCCATTCTTAATCCATTAAAAGCTCCGATTGGTTGGTTGTTTTTTCAACCTGGGACGTTAATGAGAACAACCATTTGAATTGTTGAAAGAAATCTGCAGTGAATCAGAGGTGTGGAAATGATCTAGTATACACACTCAGCATCAGTAATCTGAAATGGAAAGCACAAAAACTGATGTTCTCAGCTGATCTCAAAAGAAAATGTTGTTAAACCATGTTATTTATTTTAACCCTGTCCTCTCACATGTGGTTTAGGCTACAATACTGGACCATACGCAATCATTTGTATCTCCCCGTCGGCCACCAGGTTGCTTAATCCATAGTCTATCAGCACTAACTGCAGAGGCAGTGAGTCACCGCTATTCTGCTATTTTATGGTTGCGGGTAAATGTTGAATTTGTCACGATGATCTGTGCTGCACTATGCACTATAAAGTCTTTCCCCTACAAATTAACGGCCCTCTGAGATCATAATAAAGACTGAACTGTACTTGAGCTGATTAGTGGGATTTGGATCTTTATATCCTCTAGAGATGAAACTCCACTCCTTACAAACACTGGCTGGTCTTACTGATGTGGAAACATGCCAACGGCGTGTGATGATGGAATCAATTAAAAGCTTACATAAAAGCTTTTCCACACAAAGACATAAAAATAGGTGAGCGAGTGAGCTGCTACGTTAAGGCTTTCATTCAGCTTTCATTTCAGGACCAAGGACAGCTCCCCTTCTATTATACAGCACTGTTCAGGATGGGAATACTGATTTTCCTGTCAAAAAATAATGCATGATCTTGATACACTCATCTGCCACTTTATTAGGTACACCTTAATAGAAAGGGAGCTGTCCGTGGTCCTGAAATGAAAGTTGAATGAAAGTATGTGGGTTGGACCTCCTTTTGCTAACAATACTGCCTTAATATTTGGTGGCATGGATTCAACAACATGCTGGGAACCTTCCTTAGATATTTCGTCCATTTTGACATGATAACATCAGGCAGTTGCTGCACATTTGTCGGCTGCACAACCAATGACGCAAATCTGCCGTTCCACCACATGTCAAAGGTGCTCCATTGGTTTGAGATCTGGTGACTGTGGAGGCCAGTGACAGTGAACTCATTGTCATGTTCAAGAAACCCGTTTGAGATGCATCGAGTTGCTGCCACGTGATTGGCTGATTAGATATCTGCGTTAACGCGCAGTTAAACAGGTGTACTTCATAAAGTGGTCTGTGAGAATCTCCTGACACACACACACACACACACACACACACACACACACACACACACACACACACACACACACACACACACACACACACACACACACACACACACACACACACACACACACACACACATATACAAGCACAAATACAACTGTGTACATGTCAGGGTTAGGTCGATAAGTACACAGTCAGCTGTATCAATCACAACTGTCCGGCAAGGTTGAATCTCCAGCCACTGTGTTATAATTTCCCAATAAAGCTCTCATGACTTCAAACATACATTATATGAAAGCAAATGTAAACTCTCCATCTGGAAAAGACATTTAAGGGCTTCAGCTCTATTTGTTCACTTATCCATTATCATTTCTCCCTCTTGACTTTTCCTCTCCTTGTTGCTCTCACTCTCTCTCTTACTCATGCTGTGCAGGCACGCACGCACACAAACACAAACACACACGCACACACACACACACACACACACACACACACACACACACACACACACACACACACACACACACACACACACACACACACACACACACACACACACACACACAAACACACAAAGTGTACCAGACTAGAACTGGGCACACTCTGTCCTTTCCCTACCGAATATTTGGACTATTCCACAGGCTGCTGGCCAGAATCTTCACCGTGGCAGCGCACACACACATACACATATCTGCTCAACGACTGTCCTTAACTGCACTGCAAATGGCATTTAACGGCTTGAGCCAAGACCGTGAGTGTTGCATTCCTCTTCAGAATGAACGTTTTCTGCAGGGGGAGAGCAGCATGTGGTTGGAGGACAGCAGGTGCAGCTACAAGTGTGTTCATTAATAAGATAAGATCATATCAGATGGAACCTCTAGATGCTAGTGGGGAAAGTTAGAAATATGGGATCTGGCAGAGGATGGCACACGAAAACAGAATATAAATACGCTAGAAACCATAACAAAAAAGTAAATCGATAAAACAGATGTTTAAAGATTTACCTGTATAAATGCTGCCGAATAGGTTGACATTGCAGATAGACTATAAGATGGCGCAGAGTGTGTTACATGTAAAAACTTACTTGCTATTACTTCACGTTATTCGTTGGTGAAAAAAAAATGTATGGATAAATACAGGTAACCCCAAGTATATACATTTAACATTTATTCTGACGATTTAGACATGATTATAAAAAGTCTGTACTGCCCTTTGGGAGGCATGTAAGTCAAAATAAAACTACATAAGGTGTATAACAAGTAAAATGACTTCAGTTTTATCAGGAAAGGATGAAAATGATTAAATATATTTTGCTAAAGGTATAGGTTATCTTGCTTGTAGATCAGTTATGTCTACAACCTGTCACCGTGCCAGTGTATTTGTATCAGCAGCAGATCTAAAACACTTTACAGTGTTGCATTTCATCCTTTGCAGCACAGCAGTACGTCTCTGTTGGACAACACAGTCCACTGCACAACACTGCATTGATTCTTTGTAAATGTCACTTTGTAAAAGGCCCAGTGGAACCAGGGGGCAGAAAACACAAAGGGCACCAGAGCAGAGTTTTAAATTATGTTTTTAAAAGAAATCTGATGAGCGTCTTTTTGAATTATGTTGTTTGGATTTGGCCTAAAGCTCGACAGAAACAGCACTTAAATTCACTGTTGAGTTTCAGCCATGAAATTAAGACGCATAATTTTCATTTGTGGCTTGCACCTTTGGGCTGTCGATTAATGGATCCAAGAACAAGTTCTGAGATGTGACGTAAGGACCGGAATCAAACAGATGTATCCCCCAGAGACAACTAAAGGCAATTACTCACCAGTCACCTTACTTTCACAGTCTGTCATGAAGAAAACGATTGAAAAGTCAGGGCTTGGATTTTCCCTTTAAACAGACAAACACTATTTTGTAAAGTATATGTGGTGATCCAGTGGTTTTAGTAAAAAGCATAATAATGAAGACAAAAGTCAGGTGGGGCTTTTGCAGTCTGACATAAGAAATCTTGTTTTAAAAAAAAAAGTCTTAATGAGAAATTTTAAAATCAGTTTTATTCATAATATAATATTATTTGTTCTAGATCTTTTAAAAATTAATTTAGCTTTCTGTGTCAGAGAGCCCTTTTAATCTTGTTCATATTTTGGACATGGGAGTAGAACTTTCACTGAGGTCATGCCTACGGGGAGTTTCACTACCAGTTAGTTTCTGGTTGGTTGACTGTACTCGCGTGATGTAATGACGACCAAGCATTGGGCTATCTCAGACTATTTGGTTCGAGTCAATTTCAAAGGTTAAAGAAAGAGCACAGTGTGTTTGTGCATGCATATCTGCTAACCCTGTAAAAGAATCCAGTGTGTGAATACACGCTAAATGCACCTGAGTTCACTTCATTTGTCACTGGGTGCATTCGGTCCATGTCAAAACACATACAGGCTGAAAATATTACAGCCGGCTCGAACATCTGCACCAAACATTGAAGCATTATTCCCCAGGCTAAAAATACCACTGCAGAACAAGTGTCGTTGAACGCTCCATAAATAAGATTACACAGGAGGTTGGTGATCATTGTGATGAATAAGAAACGCTTGTCACTCATGTCTTGTTTCTTGAATCATGTTGGAATGAAAACCATCCAGTGAAAAAAAAAAAAAAAAAAAAAAGAGTTCAGTAGGGCGCACTGTTGAGTGTTCTGTGAAGCACTTTGAGAAATTATGCACTCACAATTATGGGGATGTAATAGCGATGCTCAGTCAGTGCAGGAATGGGTTTAGGACTTACATATACATTCATGCCAGGGTTGAACATGCATCACTAGAGCAAGTGTATGCATGTGTAAGTATGCACACTGTACTGTATGTTGGTTTACAGTGCATTGTGTGTGTGTGTGTGTGTGTGTGTGTGTGTGTGTGTGTGTGTGTGTGTGTGTCAGCGTGGCTCTGAATACACAGTGGCACTTAAGTATTATGTGATAGTATTTGGAGCAGAACTAATCACTCTACTAGCCTCTTTAGTAAACAGATGTATCAGACAACAGACAACTGGCTGAAGTCAGTGTGAGCTCATCCAGCATGTGCCTTGTCACATCTTTTTAACTGTATTTAGTTAGATCATACTTATTAATCGCTATACGGCACACTTTGCTTATTGCGTTTACAAATGCACACTGCTGGCAACTCTATCAGAAAGCTGGACAGAAGGAGTTTGTTAAAAGTTGAAAGTCTACTTTACTATAACTGACAACTTACACAATGCTCAGATGTGGGAAAGCCCAACTGATATGAACTCACATTACTTGATACAAATGTGAACTAATAAAATGTCACAATTTAAACAGCCATTTAAGATAAATGACAAGGATTAATTAATTCCACAGTTTTTCTTTCATGTTTGATTTATTTGTTCCACAGTACTGTCTCTTTCCCTGTTACAAACCACATCTAGCATACCAGCATGTGTGTGTGTGTGTGTGTGTGTGTGTGTGTGTGTGTGTGTGTGTGCGAGAGAGAGAGGAGAGAGAGAGAGAGAGAGAGAGAGAGAGAGAGAGAGAGAGAATATGAAATACAAGATACTGCAAGTTATTTTTAACTTTCCTTCGGTCCTACACGGACAGAATTGCTCACTTGATGTTGTAAAACCGAGCTAAAGTAATCAATTATTGAGTACACTCTTAGAGGCATGTACAGTATGACTGCATTTGTGAAACATCCTCATCCGCTCATTGCGTCATTCTACTTGACAGTTTGCGAGTGGTCAAATCTGTGGAGACTTGTATGTATTTTAAGCTTACTGATCACTTAAAGAAATGCATAGTTTTTCAAATAACATACTTGTTACATAATGAAACACAGATGCCAAATTCGCCCATGTGTCCTGGGCATTGTATGACAACATTTCACTGAGCATGTATCTGAAACAGCAGCTGTAAGGGTAAATGGTACAGAAAGTGGATACAGTACACTGAAACATGCACTTCATGCTGAATCCATCCATCCATCCATCCATCTTCGTCCGCTTATCCGGTGTCGGGTCGCGGGGGGAGCAGCTCCAGCAGGGGACCCCAAACTTCCCTTTCCCGAGCAACATTAACCAGCTCCGACTGGGGGATCCCGAGGCGTTCCCAGGCCAGGTTGGAGATATAATCCCTCCACCTAGTCCTGGGTCTTCCCCGAGGCCTCCTCCCAGCTGGACGTGCCTGGAACACCTCCCTAGGGAGGCGCCCAGGGGGCATCCTTACCAGATGCCCGAACCACCTCAACTGGCTCCTTTCGACGCAAAGGAGCAGCGGCTCTACTCCGAGCTCCTCACGGATGACTGAGCTTCTCACCCTATCTCTAAGGGAGACGCCAGCCACCCTCCTGAGGAAACCCATTTCGCCCGCTTGTACCCTGGATCTCGCTTCTTTCGGTCATGACCCAGCCTTCATGACCATAGGTGAGGGTAGGAACGAAAACTGACCGGTAGATCGAGAGCTTTGCCTTCTGGCTCAGCTCTCTTTTCGTCCACAACGGTGCAATAGATTGAATGCAATACCGCACCCGCTGCGCCCGATTCTCCCACCAATCTCCCGCCCCATTGTCCCCTCACTCGCGAACAAAACCCCAAGGTACTTGAACTCCTTCACTTGGGGTAAGGACTCATTCCCTACCTGGAGAAGGCATTCCATCGGTTTCCTGCTGAGAACCATGGCCTCCGATTTAGAGGTGCTGATCCTCATCCCAACCGCTTCACACTCGGTTGCGAACCGATCCAGTGAGTGCTGAAGGTCGCAGGCCGATGATGCCATCAGGACCACATCATCTGCAAAGAGCAGCGATGAGATCCCCAGCCCACCAAACTGCAACCCCTCCCCACCCCGACTACGCCTCGATATCCTGTCCATAAATATTACAAACAGGATTGGTGACAAAGCGCAGCCCTGGCGGAGGCCAACCCTCACCTGAAACGAGTCCGACTTACTACGAGAACCCGGACACAGCTCTCACTTTGGTCATACAGAGATTGGATGGCCCTGAGTAGAGACCCCTCACCCCATACTCCCGCAGCACCTCCCACAGTATCTCCCGGGGACCCGGTCATACGCCTTCTCCAAATCCACAAAACACATGTAGACCGGTTGGGCATACTCCCAGGCTCCCTCCAGGATCCTTGCGAGAGTGAAGAGCTGGTCCGTTGTTCCACGACCAGGACGGAATCCGCATTGTTCCTCCTCAACCCGAGGTTCGACTATCGGCCGAACCCTCCTTTCCAGCACCTTGGAGTAGACTTTACCAGGGAGGCTGAGAAGTGTGATACCCCTATAATTGGCACACACCCTCTGGTCCCCCCTTTTTAAAAAGAGGAACCACCACCCCAGTCTGCCACTCCTTTGGCACCGTCCCAGACTTCCACGCAATGTTGAAGAGGCGTGTCAACCAGGACAGCCCCTCCACACCCAGAGCCTTGAGCATTTCTGGACGGATCTCATCAATCCCGGGGCTTTGCCACTGTGTAGTTGTTTGACTACATCAGTGACTTCCGCCTGGGAAATCGACGACAATCCCCGTTATCCTCCAGCTCTGCCTCTAACATAGAGGGCGTATTAGTCGGATTCAGGAGTTCCTCAAAGTGCTCCTTCCACCGCCCTATTACCTCCTCAGTGGAGGTCAACAGTGTCCCATCCTTACTGTACACAGCTTGGATGGTTCCCCTTCCCCTCCTGAGGTGGCGAACAGTTTTCCAGAAACACTTTGGTGCCGACCGAAAGTCCTTCTCCATGTCTTCTCCAAACTTCTCCCACACCCGCTGCTTTGCCTCTTTCACGGCAGAGGCTGCAGCCCTTCGGGCCCCTCGGTACCCTGCAACCGCCTCCGGAGTCCTCCGAGATAACATATCCCGGAAGGACTCCTTCTTCAGTCGGACGGCTTCCCCTGACCACTGGTGTCCACCACGGTGTTCGTGGGTTACCGCCCCTTGAGGCACCTAAGATCCTAAGACCACAGCTCCTCGCCAAGCAGCTTCAGCAATGGAAACTTTGAACATTGTCCACTCGGGTTCAATGCCCCCAGCCTCCACAGGGATGCACGAAAAGCTCCGCCGGAGGTGTGAGTTGAAAGTCTGTCGGACAGGGCCTCCTCCAGACGTTCCCAATTTACCCCGCACTACACGTTTGGGCTTACCAGGTCTGTCCAGAGTCTTCCCCACCCCCCCTGACCCAACTCACCACCAGATGGTGATCGGTTGACAGCTCTGCCCCTCTCTTCACCCGAGTGTCCAAAACATACGGCCTCAGATCAGATGAAACGATTATGAAATCGATCATTGACCTTGACCTAGGATGCTCTGGTACCAGGTACACTTATGAGCATCCCTATGTTCGAACATGGTGTTCGTTATAGACAATCCATGACTAGCACAGAAGTCCAACAACAAACAACCACTCTGGTTTAGATCAGGGAGGCCGTTCCTCCCAATCACGCCTCCAGGTGTCTCCATCATTGCCCACGTGCGTTGAAGTCCCCCAGCAGAACAATGGAGTCCCCACTGGAGCCCCATGCAGGACTCCAGTCAAGGTCTCCAAGAAGGCCGAATACTCCGAACTCCTGTTTGGTGCATATGCACAAACAACAGTCAGAGTTTTCCCCACAACCCGCAGGCGTGGGGAGGCGACCCTCTCGCCCACCGGGTAAACTCCAACACAGCGGGCGCCAGCCGGGGCTTGTGAGTATCCCCACACCCGCCCGGCGCCTCACACCCTGGGCAACTCCGGAGAAGAAAAGAGTCCAACCCCTATCCAGGAGTATGGTTCCAGAACCGAGACTGTGCGTGAGGTAAGCCCCACCAGATCTAACCGGTAGCGCCCACCTCCCGCACCAGTTCCGCTCCTTCCCCACAGAGAGGTGACGCCCCACGCCCCCAGAGCCAGCGCCTGCCGCCCGGGTCTGGTCCGTCGAGGCCCCTGACCTTCACTGCCACCCATGTGGCATCGCACCCGACCCCAACGGTTCCTCCCACAGGTGGTGGGCCCATGGGCTGGAGAGATGGGAGCCACGTAGCTTGTTCGGGCTGTGCCCGGCCGGGCTCCGTGGCAAACCCGCCACCAGGCGCTGCCCGACGAGCCCGCCGCCTGGGCCTGGCTCCAGACGGGGCCCCGGGCTTCCTCCGGGCAGGGTCACTCCATCTCTACCTTGCTTCTTCATTGGGGTTTTTGAACCATTCTTTGTCTGGCCCCTCACCTGAGACCACTTTGCCTTGGGAGACCCTACCAGGAGCACAAAGCTCCAGACAACACAGCCCTCAGGTTCACAGAGACACACAAACCTCTCCACCACGATAAGGTGATGGTTCACGGAGAATGCTGAATATGTACTGGAAATGTACCATGTAATGTTGTTTTTTTTTTGTTTGTAAATGCTTTGCTGGGAATTAGGGGAGCTATGCACTGGATTATTTCTAGGCTTGGCTGGTTGCATTCTCACATTGATGACAAGACTCCTGTGTTGTCTTCTTTACCAGGTGAAATGCAAAGGGAACAAATGAGAGCTAAAACTGAAATATGGCGGCAGCAGAATTCTGCATGTCCTATCTAATTCCAAAAGCATGAATGTTAAGTAAGTGCTCCTGCCAGTGCCCCCTGACCAAAAACAGTGGCAAAAAGAACTGGAGTTGGTCCCTGGGCGCCTGTGGCTGCCCACTGCGTCTATGTAAAGGATGGGTTAAATGCAGCAGACATTTAGCTTCTCTTTGTATGCTTAGAAATGACAATGAAGGCACCTTTAACCTTTTACTTTTAAACAGTGATGAAATTCATGATAGGATTAACAGGGGTGGTAGTGAGATGCATAGACTGTATAAGGTTGGCAATCAAGCTACAGTATGTCACTCAGAGGACAGGTTTTAATTAGGTTTTATATTTCCTTCATTTTCAACGATTACTCACAGTAGGGCTCCCGCTGTGCTGAGGGAGAAACAAGGGCTGTGAGACCAGCACTAATCCTGTCATGTTTGAACAGAGTCAATATGGACATTTCCATAATGCAGACCTACAGATGGCCAGTATGTACCCTAAAGTAATTCTAAAAATGAACATGAACACATCAGCTACAGAATATTTTAATAAAAGATGTGTTATTGTAGCCAGCTGCTTACTCGACATAAAGTCCCCTGTAGTGTTAGAATGAAGTTAAAACTTCAGAAAGATCAGTCACTTGAGTGAGTCATCTTGGGACACATGGGTAGTTTTGATGCCTTTGTTCTCACGAATTGCTATGGGGTTCAACCTAAGGGCAAAACACCATTACATGCCTTGTTATGGGTGTTAGGGAAAGGAGAAAGTTGTCTAAGCAAATAGAAAAGCTTCCAATTGGACTTCCGCAGTCACAGTTGGGTCACAACAAGGCAGTTATCCATTTATGAAGCAAAAGGCTGCGCTCCAATGTATCATTAAATAATGCACTAAGCAGGTCCCATGCAGAATACATGCATAAAAGTGCCGACAGAGAAACATGCTGTATGTCGAATTCTCTTAACGTTTACAGAATATGTGACAAACTCCTGTGGGCATTACCTCAATAAGAGCGTCCCTTTTTGCATCACCGATAAGCTGGCACATTGTGTCTGAATGTCACCGCGCTCGCTGTTTGAGAATTAAAGCGTTTTTGGGGAGATGCTGCTTGTTCTAGAAGTTATTTGTTTTTGCGAAGCAGAGACGAGGGAAGGAAGTTTCGGATCTGAACGGAGCAAGAAGCAAAATGGGTTTTGCTTCATTTGCATAATTGATCGCATTTGGTCTCGCGTCAGAGGGGAGCAGAAGCACGAAGCGCATCGCTCCATTCTTTCAGTGTTATCTGGTGTGAGAGATGACTGGAATTATGGGAAGTAAAATGTGGTAATCATAACATAACAGAATATTAGTGTTCAACAGGAAATGAATCCCTGCAGAAGACATGCGTAAGAAGGAAGGACTGATTAAAGTATTCCATTACAGAGCTGGTATCTTTTATCGAATAAGCACTGTGAGATAACAAATGTGTTATTCTGTTGGGCTTAAAATCAAACTTGCTACTGTGGCTTTACACCTAAAACAAAAAGAAAAGTACACATTTGTTGACACATGTATTAACAAAAAATGCCTTAAACTATATTTCAGCATCCTGGCACAATCAAAAACCATATCACTCCTAATTTAAGACTGTACCTGGTTTAAATTACAGGCAGCGATAGAAACAAAGGGAAGTAGATGGATGTGCTGCCATATAAAGGAGACAGATAGATAAGGGAGATATGCGGGATGAGTGATGTAATTTTATATACTGAATGAAACAGCCAACAGTGTGTTCACCCTGCCAGCCCATCCTGCAGTGATCACCGACCAAATCCCTTAGGAGGATTATCCAGACTCAAATCAAGAAAATCATGCAACTTTAAGGGTTACGGGCAGAGGACAGACTTTCAACTCACACCTCCGGCGGAGTTTTTCGTGCATCCCTGTGGAGGCTGGGGGCATTGAACCCGAGTGGACAATGTTCAAAGTTTCCATTGCTGAAGCTGCGGCGAGGAGCTGTGGTCTTAGGGTCTTAGGTGCCTCAAGGGGCGGTAACCCACGAACACCGTGGTGGACAACGGTGGTCAGGGAAGCCGTCCGACTGAAGAAGGAGTCTTTCCGGGATATGTTATCCCGGAGGACGCCGGAGGCAGTTGCAGGGTACCGAAGGGCTGCAGCCTCTGCCGTGAAAGAGGCAAAGCAGCGGGTGTGGGAGAAGTTTGGAGAAGACATGGAGACTTTCGGTCGGCACCAAAGTGTTTTTGGAAAACTGTTCGCCACCTCAGGAGGGGGAAGCGGGGAACCATCCACGCTGTGTACAGTAAGGATGGGACACTGTTGATCTCAACTGAGGAGGTAATAGGGCGGTGGAAGGAGCACTTTGAGGAACTCCTGAATCCGACTAATACGCCCTCTATGTTAGAGGCAGAGCTGGAGGATAATGGGGGATTGTCGTCGATTTCCCAGGCGGAAGTCACTGATGTAGTCAAACAACTCCACAGTGGCAAAGCCCCGGGGATTGATGAGATCCGTCCAGAAATGCTCTGGGTGTGGAGGGGCTGTCCTGGTTGACACGCCTCTTCAACATTGCGTGGAAGTCTGGGACGGTGCCAAAGGAGTGGCAGACTGGGGTGGTGGTTCCCCTTTTTAAAAAGGGGGACGAGAGGGGTGTGTGCCAATTACAGGGGTATCACACTTCTCAGCCTCCCTGGTAAAGTCTACTCCAAGGTGCTGGAAAGGAGGGTTTGGCCGATAGTCAAACCTCGGGTTGAGGAGGATCAATGCGGATTCCGTCCTGGTCGTGGAACAACGGACCAGCTCTTCACTCTCGCAAGGATCCTGGAGGGAGCCTGGGAGTATGCCCAACCGGTCTACATGTGTTTTGTGGATTTGGAGAAGGCGTATGACCGGGTCCCCGGGAGATACTGTGGGAGGTGCTGCGGGAGTATATGGGGTGAGGGGGTCTCTACTCAGGGCCATCCAATCTCTGTACGACCAAAGTGAGAGCTGTGTCCGGGTTCTCGGCAGTAAGTCGGACTCGTTTCAGGTGAGGGTTGGCCTCCGCCAGGGCTGCGCTTTGTCACCAATCCTGTTTGTAATATTTATGGACAGGATATTGAGGCGTAGTCGGGGTGGGGAGGGGTTGCAGTTCGGTGGGCTGGGGATCTCATCGCTGCTCTTTGCAGATGATGTGGTCCTGATGGCATCATCGGCCTGTGACCTTCAGCACTCACTGGATCGGTTCGTAACCGAGTGTGAAGCGGTTGGGATGAGGATCAGCACCTCTAAATCGGAGGCCATGGTTCTCAGCAGGCCTTCTCCAGGTAGGGAATGAGTCCTTACCCCATGTGAAGGAGTTCAAGTACCTTGGGGTTTTATTCGCGAGTGAGGGGACAATGGAGCGGGAGATTGGTCGGAGAATCGGCGCAGCGGGTGCGGTATTACATTCAATCTATCGCACCGTTGTGACGAAAAGAGAGCTGAGCCAGAAGGCAAAGCTCTCGATCTACCGGTCAGTTTTCGTTCCTACCCTCACCTATGATCATGAAGGCTGGGTCATGACCGAAAGAACGAGATCCAGGGTACAAGCGGCCGAAATGGGTTTCCTCAGGAGGGTGGCTGGCGTCTCCCTTAGAGATAGGGTGAGAAGCTCAGTCATCCGTGAGGAGCTCGGAGTAGAGCCGCTGCTCCTTTGCGTCGAAAGGAGCCAGTTGAGGTGGTTCGGGCATTTGGTAAGGATGCCCCCTGGGCGCCTCCCTAGGGAGGTGTTCCAGGCACGTCCAGCTGGGAGGAGGCCTCGGGGAAGACCCAGGACTAGGTGGAGGGATTATATCTCCAACCTGGCCTGGGAACGCCTCGGGATCCCCCCAGTCGGAGCTGGTTAATGTTGCTCGGGAAAGGGAAGTTTGGGGTACCCTGCTGGAGCTGCTCCCCCCGCGACCCGACACCGGATAAGCGGACAAAGATGGATGGATGGATGGATGGATGGGCAGAGAGTGAGAAAGGGATAAATGGAGTGGGGGGTGGTTGTGCTGTAGCCTTGTTATTCTTTCTCCTCTCCAGCCTCTGATTTGTGTGTTTTGACAAGTGCTCTGCAGCGAAACGTCCACCTACACCAAATAACTGAACAACTACTGTAAATGTCTGCTCATATGAGCATTGAAAGAGTGATTGGTCGCTATAAAGGGAATGTCTGACAAAAAGAAATTAAACATTTGAAGATACAGCTCAAACTGCTCGTCATATTAGCTTCGGCTAAACATAAAAGATTGATACCACTCTCAAGTCTCTTGTCTCAGACCAGAAGCAGGGGGAAACAGCTAACCTAGGTTTGTCCAAAGGTAAAGAGATATAATGTGTTAATTAGTGAGCATTAGAGGTGCTTTTTTTAACCTTTGAAGAGAGCGAGGCTGGCTGTTTCCCCCTGATTCCAGTCTTTATGCTAAGCTAAGCTAACTGTGTCCTGGGTGCAAATACAGCATACAGAAATGAGAGTGGTATTGATCTTCACATGGATCGGATGGATTCACATCTAACTCTCGGCAACAAAGTGAACAACCCTATTTCCCAAATCATTTTATATCTGTAGTTCCCCTCCCCTCGTGCGGTCTTATAGAAAGGTTGATCTTGTGGCCCAAACGTATGAGTTAAACCGCTTCCACACATTTTCAGCACAATATTATGATTAAAACTTAGGCAGAAATGACACATAAAAATGTTGGAAGTATGACATTATTACAGGTTATTTTAAGCAATGAGTGCCCTGATTTGCTCAAAATTTAAAATGACTCTGAATATTCTTTAGGAGGCCACGGCATGTCAGATGGCTCTCGGTACAATGGAACTTTGCCCTCTGAAGTAGCAGCATGCATTGGCATAAAGCAGAAGGCAATTTGGCATGCATTACTGTAATCTGATATTCAGAACACAAACAAGCCATGCGGGATAGTTTCACTGCCAAATTCCAACACACTAAAGCCAAGATTTTCCCACACTACAAAACGCTGATAAAGGTCCTGTCTTTGTCCTTAGGAACCATGGATAAGATAGATTAGGTTAATATTCCCAGATTTGTGATGACAAAACTGTCATTAGTCCGTAGTCCTAATAAAAACAAGAAGGAACATAGATCCCTCTCACCTGCTGCAGCTGTTTTCATTCCCATCTTACAATGAATGATTTATTACGAGCATTAAAAGGTGATAAATGAGCCACAACTTCTCATTAAAGTTTATGAAGCAAACTTGGCTTGTACTCCATTTGCAAACAGAAGGCTCCAAAACTGTATTATGACAGCTCATGGATACACAATGGCCATCTGGGTACAGGCAAAGTGCAGCTAACTTGCCAGTGATGCAAATACTCTCTTGGTGCCTGTTAGCGTTGCGCCATTATTCATTTTTGCCATTTTGCAGTCTGTCAACAACGGATGGCGCCAAATGTGTATAAGTGGGTGTGGCGAACATTATGACCGGCTACGAAAATGGTAAAGCATAAGGACAAGTGCAAGTGGTTCCCTGGAGGGTAAAGCTCTTGGAGAACAAGGGGAGCACTTCTTATGATAAATGGAACTTGTTTATTCAAATCAGAAGTCAAATAAAGATAAAAATGTGATGACATGCACACTTTAGGCATTTGCCTCTGTGTTGTGTTACTCATTCATCTACATTAATGTGACAAAATATGAATGTTCTTAATTTTATGTGTTTTTTGGAATACTCCAGGGAAGTCCAGGGGGAAAAAAACATTTAAAAACTGTTTATATGGCTCCTTATAATTTGAAGGGATAGTTCTAAAAGATTCTGGATGTTAACACTGTGCTTCACAGGCAATAAAAGCACTGGAGAACATAGTGTGTTGCTTTGGTTTCCTTATACATTTCCTCAATTTTGTAATAGAAGAGCCTGGCTTTTTTTGTTTATTAAAGAAAAATGTTGCTTCTTTAACACACAGCAAAGCGAGATGATGTCTGGAGGATGAGGTGATATCTTACCAAACCACAGATTCATGACAAGACTATGAGCAATAGCTAACTAGTAGGGGTGTGCAAAAAAATCAATTCCTATTTGAATCCCGATTCAAGCTCTACCGATTCAAAATCAATTAATAGAATTCCAAAAATCAATTCATTTTTAATTTTTTTTTATTGTATGTCTACTGCAATCACATGATGGATAGATAGATAGATAGATACGTTATTGATCCCCAAGAGGAAATTCAAGGTCCCAGTAGCTTACAGACATCACACACAACATACACATACGTCATAAACAGGATGATAAAATAACAAATAAAAAACAAATCCACATGAATAATATGGACAATAAAAGATACTAAATAAAAAATCCACACTAAGGGATGTATAAGATATATATATATATATATATATTGGAAAAGTAACTACATTTAGATACTGTGAATCGTTTTTTTAATCGAGAATGGTTCTTGAATCCAAAATTGATTTTTAATTGAATCGTGAGCCTAAAAATCAATATGGAATCAAATAGTGACATTTTGTGAATTGTGCACCCCTACTAACTAGTCCTCTAAATTAAACCACAAAATATGTTCACATCAACAACATCATTTGTCTGTGCCTTTCAACACTGTTACAAATCACTGTTGAAAAAGAAACCCATGTCATAATGTTACAATGCTATGGTTAAGGTTTAGTTCAGAAAGAAACAGTGGCCTCCCGTGTTAAAGTCAAACGTTTTGTCGACCCATCCATCCAACCTAAACTCCCCATTAAACGGACTTTATCGCTCTATAACAACCTGACTTCCTCCTTTGCTCCCGTCATAATTACTACGGCTGCTGAAGGGCTTTTTCACTTAGACGTTAGTCGGGCATTCGCCTCAAGACCCATCTCTTCACCACTGCCTATCCCCAGCCCCACGCCCCTCCCCTTTTCATCTATCCTATCTCTTTCCTCATATTCTGGGGCGCCAAGTGTTAATATGCTTAAGAAAAACATAAACTTCAATTCAGACATGATGGGGCCAAATACAGAGTTAGGAGCAGGTCACTCAGACTTTGGAAATGATATTCAGGATAACTCAAAGTTCAAAAACACAACTGCAAACGTCCAGAAGATATGTTCAAAAGTTTGTTTAGAATATTTATACTCACTAATATTAATTTCAAATGTATGTCAATGCTTTTCAAATTGTTGACTAAAATCACACCTCATTACCATTTAAACTGAAAAATAACAGTTGAGTTGGTGGTTTATCCTAAGGTCTAATTTGCTCCCTTAAACCATGGTCAAACTTAGGTGTATGAATGTCCTTATGAAACTATATAGAAATATTGTGTAGAAACAGCCATAGCGCTGTTAAGTCTGAACCACTACAGACACTTGACTTCATTCTCTCTTTCTTTCCTTAGAAGAGTAGAGGATGCCCTCCAGATGCTAACCTCGTAGTGTTTCGGTTTAAGAGATTTGTCATGAGCCATGTTTAGTGGGCTTAGAGATGTGACACATGAGTCAGGGATCATGCAAACATGTATTAACGCACATGTGCCCACGCTTTGTATTGTGTAGTTTGTATGTGGCATATGAAAGCACAGTGAGCGGGGGATTGTTGTGTGCTGAGCTCTTTATTATCGCTGCAGCTCCGACTTCTAGTCTCCTCTGTCTTAAGACTGCTTAGTGTGTCTTGGTTTGTTCAATTCAACTTGTCCGGTAAAGTTTATTTGAATCAATTAATCTTGAATGAAGCATTTGATTAAATTTTTGAATCATTTGCCCCTATTGTATAATTGCAATAAGTAGGCGCGGTTGTGCATCATCAGGACTGGATAGTGTTGCTCAGGGTAAACCTCCTTTTCTGGAACAGAGTATAAAACCTCTGTCTTTTGAAGCACTTAGTAGTCTTGTTACAACTCTTCCTTTGGCTCAGTGCTCTCACTGGCTGGCTTTGTGTTCCCATCCTTTTCAGTAACCATTGTCCGTCCTCTCTTGTTTCTTTCTCTCTCCCTTAAACACTCAGACTATCTGGTTGCTCCTTGGACTCTGTGATTCTATTCTGCCTTTCATTTCCAACATTCGCTGAGCCTCTGTTGTTGCTGTTGACATTATGCATATCTTAGTATGAGTTGCATCGCATAGATCCCGACATTTCTTAGTCAATAAAATCACACAAATAACAAGACAACAACACACGCAGGCCTCTACCTGCTCACATAGACGGGGCAGAATACATCAGTTACAACCCCAAACATACACCCATCAATTATTGCCTCTGATATCAAGGCACAACAGGCAGAGGTGGATGTAAATAAGTACATTTACTCAAGTATTTAGGCTACTTTATACATCTACTCTGCTACATTTCAGAGGGAAATATTGTAGTTTTTACTCAACTACATTCATTTTATAGCTGTAGTTACGAGTTAGTTACGATCTTACTTTGATTTTACAAATAAAACATATGATTATCTTATTAAATATGATGCATTGTTATGAAGGCCCAAATCCCTGGGAGTGTGTGAAGTTTCCCCCAAAAATATTTTCTTAATCTTGAAGCACACGATAATAGCTCATTATCTTGTGGGCATAAGATCGGGACATTGAAGGCTCTATAATTAAACACTCTGAAAAGGGCTTTTTGCATAGTGATTACTTTTACCTTTTACTTTAAGTACATTTTGCTGATGATATTTTTATTCTTTTACTCAAGTACAATTTTGAAGGCAGGACTTTTACTTGTAACCGAGTATATTTACATTGTGGTATTGTTACTTTTACTTAAAGTGCTCATATTATGCTCATTTTCAGGTTCATAATTGTTTTTAGAGGTTGTACCAGAAAAGGGTTTACATGGTTTAATTATCAGAAAACACCATATTTTTGTTGTACTGCACATTGCTGCAGCTCCTCTTTTCACCCTGTGTGTTGAGCTCTCTGTAGAGTGATGCATCACACTTCTGTACCATCGTTGTTGGGAGTCGCACATGCGCAGTAAGTACTGCTAGCTTGTCAGTTGCAGAGTATGAGGGAGTGCCACGCTATCAGCTAGGCGAGCATTATAACATGTGTTACAAAGTGACGCATGTTCGTCACAGAAGTAAAGGCTGGACTACAATAGGGGAAAAGCCAAAAAGCATAATATGAGCACTTTAAGAAAAGGTTCTTAACACTAACCACTAACGACAGGTCACACATCCATCTGTTTTGTGCAACATACATAACCGATGCAGCTTCCTATTTTGCTTTTGCTCCATCAAACATTCTGTCTAGCCTTGTAACCAAAGTCTCTTAATTAAAACACTTTCATTTCATTTATTGTAAGAGAGCTTTTGGGGTGAAACACACCTATGAGGAAAAAGTGACTGTAGCTATTGGCTATTCCAATCAGAAACTTGTTGAGGCATGACTTGTATACCCTGCAAAAAGTGATTGGCCTAACAATATATATTCACTGTCCAGACAACTTCACCTGGAAATATCTTGGATACATTTATCTTGATTTTGTTCCCAAGGAACTGGCATTTGTCAAGAAATTGGAATAAAAGTAAAAAACAAAAAAAAAGAAATAGATTTGTAGTGCCCTCAGAGGACAGCAGTAGAAGAACACACAGACACACTCACCCAGACAGCTTTGGCATCTTGGAGAAACCAAACATGTCCATGTGGTCCTGCTAGAGCGAGCTACGTGCCAGAGCTTAGGTGCTCCACATCAGCATTCTAATCCACATCCCAGACAATCCAGTTTCAACCCGGATCCATATGAAGAGTCAACAAAAGCCTTTCGAACACAGAATTTCTCAGTTTAGGAAAATACACTCAGAATAAAGCAAATATCCCCCTTGCTGAATGCCCCATCCGGTGCGCAGACAGTCCAATTCCTTGCCTTTCCACAATGTTGCGTTCTTAAGTGATGACATAGACAGTGAGGGTCACACCCCCCCCTCCCACCTTCTCTCTGCTCTCTCTGGGACGAGTCAGCCCTTTCTGCTGCTCCCCACCTGGCTTAGTTGAGCTGCAATAAGCCCACTGTGTGTGCTCTCCATCTCAGCGCATGGTGTAGTGCAGTGATCCTAGCCGCGGCAAGCAGTGTAGAATAAAGGAGGAGGGAGGGAGAGTGAATGGAAGAGGGACGGGATACAGAGGGAGGGAGGGAGAGGGGGTGGGGGGGGGGGCACAAAGCGAATGGATGACGGATGCTCTGGCTCCAGCTTCGCCCTCTGTTCATGGGGGCTGGGCAGGGCAGAGGAGAGAAGGCAGAAGAAAGAGGGCTGCAAGAGTAGAAAATCAAGATGAAAGATGAAGTAGGGACAAGTAAAAGTGCATCGGTTGTAAAGAGAAAGCAACTGTGAGACAGAGAAGGGGGAGGAGAGGTGACGGGCAGAGGAAAGCTGACTCGGCAGAATGGGCCGCTGATGGGAGCAAGACCCCGTCTCTTAGTTTTTGTTTCCCCCTCTGCTTGGTTTTACTAAGTGAGCTTTTATGCATGCACAGTCTCAGGCTTGCATCATCACCATGATGCAAGCATGCATTAGTCTTGTAGACCACAGATGGCTTCCTTGTTCATTCTCATCCAAAAGGAACATTTGGCTTTGGATCATTTTTCAGTCCTCTTCTCTAATGGATGGAAGAAATAAAACATAATGTAATCTTAGGCAAATTAAACACTGTAATTCCTGTGTTTCCAAAGCACAAACTACACTTTGAGAATTTTCTGTACCTAACATATTCATTTGTTACTTTTAAAACCTTATTTGGACCGATAACCAACGTGTTTTAATAGAATTAATAGAAAATTGACTGAAAACAGTCTGCCTTTTGTTTCTGATAAGAACATTAAAGGACTCTTATTTTTTTGTTCTGGATGTGCACACACACACACATTCCGTCAGAGAGCCTGTCATCAAATCCTAACAAGTCAGAGCCTCTTGTGTGTGTTTGTGTGTGTGTGCACATGCACAGATGGCTCAGCCTTCGGGAGATGCTGCTCCTGCTGGCCCCGTGCCACAAGGTGCCAAGGACAAACTGCAAACGAACCTCAGTGGTGATGATAAACTTTAATTGGACGCAGAAAAGCAGAAAGTATGTTTAGCGTCCCGTTTAATCCAACTCAAGTCAACTGGGTGTGTAATGAAAGGAAGTGCATATTTTTCACTTATCTTATGACTGAAAGGAGTACATTTTTCTTACTTATTGTTATTTGAGTGTTATTGGTTGCTACAGGCCTGTAACAGCACAAGGTAATGGGAATCCGGATCAAAACAGCTCATTTTATTTACTGGACCTGGTGTCCCCAATATCAACAGACAGTTGTGACGGGATAAGAATTAGTAGTTTGGATTCAGGCGTTTTCTTAAATTTGTAGATACACAGCTGTGAGATCAGGACAGCGGAGGGGAGACATAATGACAAGCGACACATGAAATGAGAGAAATGGAAGCAGATCTTCTAAAGTTGAACGCCACAAGATTTACGAAGTAATAAAAGTTATTCTGATGGTTGGGGACAGTCTTATCACTATTTATGAGCATGAACATTTCTCTCCGGGGAGCAATGCAAGACTGCATACTTGATCACATTAAAAGTTTGAGACTTCCTTCTTTAATAGAAAAGTTTTTTAAGAATATCGCTCAGACTGTCCCAGAACACAGAGACATAACATCATTTTCAGTCTTCAAGAATGACACTTTAAATGACTGTCAATCATTTTCTAAAGCATGCTACGGTGTCACAGATTTTTGTCTAAATTCCTACAAGCCTTGTTTGCAAAGAATGGTGAGGTTCTCTAACAAAACTAAGACAACTAAGGCTAGCGTCTTTTTAAAGTTATACTGTATATGCACAGCAGTTCCTTATGCTTAATGCTAATTCAAACCTCTACTGTAAAGGAACTCACAAAACCTAGGCCAATGGCATCATTAACGCCGATAGAAAATAGCCTAAAACCTACAACACACTTTTGATGACAACTTCCACTTCCGCAATTACTTTTAATTTGGCCCTATGGAAATGTTGTGTATGTTTAGTGTTTGTCTGTAAATGTAAATATAAGGCACGATGTCGGTCCCCTGCTCTTAGTGCAAAGCAGTGATGGCAGAAAGCATCAGGTTTACGTCAGGCAGCTTTGATGCAAAGACTCTTTGATGACCCTAGCCTTCCCTTAGAAGAAAAAACACTTCATTAATCTCTCAATGGAGAAAAAGCACACACAAACACACATGCACCCACATACATCAAAAGCACTTTGTGGGTGGCAATATATAAAAAGGCCTTGTGGCCCTCTCACAATTCCATACTGGTTTGCTCACATCCCATCTCAGAACAAGACAATTTAATGAAGACCCCTTTTATCTGTTAGTACATTCAATTTCCGGCCAGAATGTATTACAGATCTAGTGTTGAGCTTTTGGATAACAGTTGATAGAAATCAAATCTCATCCTTGAGCTTTGAAATTAGGCAACTTTTTTTCTTCATTTTAATAAATGTTTGTGTCAGACCGGTGCTCTCCATATGGGAGATTCTTAGATGAGTGGAGATCTTTAAGTCAGAGGAAAGCAGAAGGTAACCAAAATAAATAATAATGAGCAAACTCTGCAGCAACTGCCCCAACCAGATTTCAAATGTATTTATCCTCCATCAATATATTTGACTTGACACATTGGCAGAAGAGAAAAGAACAACAAGCATCTCGTTGCATGCAATAGTTCTGCATCTTGATAATGATGATAAAGCAGTCTGACCGCTGCTATGGTACTAGCTTTTTGCTAGCTGACACAGATCCTGTACTAAATACATGGTCTTAGTATTCCCATGGCTGTGTTTTAGTGGAGAACATCCCACAGATAGATTTGTAGAAGTATACAATCCAAACATATGTGTTTATTTGTCATTTAAAAAAGAAAGCCTCAGAGCACAATGAAGAATTGTTGATAGAATGTAGTTTGTGGCTGGATGTTGGCATCAGCATCAGACGCTGGAGGCAGCGTCCTACAGGAGGAGCTGATTGGATTGGCGAACGAAACGGTGACTAATGATTGGTTCCAGTGCGGGTAAGTGAGAGGAGTGGTACCTTTAGGTTTAAGAGATTGGATAAAATGATTGAGGAAGGAATTGCCTAATTTGAAATTGACAGGATAATAATAATCTAAAGGGAAGCAGGGATCTATGAGAATGGATCAGGGCCAAGAGGCATAAGGGCCGAGAGGGAGAAGTGAATGACGAAGTGAGCGAGATTTAATTAAGTTTTGCCAGGGTCCACAAATTCCCATTTTATTATTATGACTTATTTCATAAAGGGATGCAAAGGACAGGACAAAGAATTAGATGATATCCCATGATGTTTTCCACTCACTCCATTGAAATAATTGTGATTCTGACTTTTGTATGTGTTGTTCTTCTTCAAAAGTAGGAAAGACAGCAATTCAGGTCAGTAAAACTCACACACTAAATTAATAATAAATATGCACAAAAGTGAAAAAAGATGGTTTATTCAACTGGTTTCTTAACTTTTTGAGTGGGGTGTGTGAAGGACATGCAGGGCCTTTTACTTTTAAGCTGGTAATTTACTTCCACGCCTCGCTGATTCCACCTCCAGTGACTTGCCCACCCATTCAAGCATCAAAATGTCTCTGAAAATGTTATGAACCGTGTTCTATTTCAGAGGGACTCAAACAGTGCCAACTTTGAAAATTGCAATATGAAACATAAGCACTCATACATACATACAAGCAAAAGAAATTTGCAACTCGACTTTAACACCAACGATCTGTGACTCACTATGACTTTAGCCTTCGGATTTGGAATGACTTGATATCCTTCCCAAGCCCCAGAAGTGATGTTATAAGTGTGCAGAGACTCAACTCTTAATTTTCCTGTCAACTGATGAATCAATCCAACGCATGCGCCGTAAGCAAAATGGAAAGGTGCATTTGGCAGACCAGCACACAGACAGGTGGTACCTCAGGTTGTTACATTCAGATGCAAGACTCTGCTGTAGTCGACCAGAAAACTGATGGCAACAGTCAAATCAATCGGATCAGAAACAACAAATGGTTGTAACTGTGACACAGGAAAAATGTACCAAGGCACACGTGATCATATTGTTTTTGAATGTTCTATAAATACAAAATACAAAAGCATTCATTATTTCGGTAAATCTGCTATACTAACTTTTCCTTTGTTATGGATTTTAAGATGGCAATAATTTTGGTGAAGGGGCACAAAATGACTTGTTCATAAAATGAAAATCAGTAATTACAATAAACTAAAAATGACATAATTGGTATTCTGTTCACCAGCATCATCATCATCATGGATTTTCTTAAAAGCAATTTTATCTTATCTTTTATTTATTTTTGATATTCTATAAGCATGTTTTGGCATGACAACTTACTCACGGTCCCTCAGGTCCTTTTGACCACCTCTTATATTAGTCTTCAGACTTCATGACAAAACCAGTACAGCACAGTCATGCTTTGCTGACATGCCATTAGCAAAATAATCTGTTGGTGTTATCACTGGGTGTAGGAGGGATTAGAATGTCAGGAGATTGTCAAACAAAAATCCACAAATGGTATTTGAAAAACTAAAATACATAATAATGCAGCTCACTGATTATTATCCTAACTAAAATACTGTTTTCAAATTGCCAGTCTGCTAATTATTCTGCCTGCCAGTCAATTCTCTCTATATGCGAGAAATGAAGTCAGACTATCCACAGCTTTCCTTTGTTCATCTGTCCTTTACCAAATTTTTTTGGAAAAAAAAAATCCTATAAAGTAATAATCTTTTCAGTCTACGAAGGTTTTAAGCACCTAACGGACAAAATAGCAGGACCTCTCTTTTATCTTTTAAGGCTGCTGTCTGATCTCTCCTCTCGGCCAATTTAAAGTAGCGATTCTTATTACAGTGAGGATAGATAGGAACGCTACGAGCATCCCACTGCTGGTTTGTGTCCCATAGAGATAAGAAGAGAGAAGGCAGGCTGCCCGCCTCTGTCCACTAATGAATAACAATATAGCCCAAGGTCACCATTCAAGTGTGAGTGACTGTGAGAGAGAGAAAACTGAGAAAGACAAAGCATGTGTGCTGCATTATTATACACCAAATTGGCATTCAGTACTCCTTCACCTTGCGGTCTATGGTTGACACACCCACGTACAGTTAATCATTAACCTGCCTGTGTGTGCGTGGTGTATCTGGATCCAGACATCTCTTCTGTTCCTTCAAAAGAGCAGGGTGTAGCACGTCCGACAAAATAACCGTCATAATAGTATCCTGTAATGACATCTTCACTAGAGGCTGCTTCATGAACAATATTGTTCCTCATGCCGTTAAACATGTGGCTGATCAGGCTGATTATAGGTAATGAAGTGATAAGCTTTGTTTGTTTTTGTAGAATTTACACCTTGATGACTTTGACATTCCCTTGAGACTGAGTGGTGGTGTTCGTGCATAAATCACTGTCACCTCTGCAACAGCCACTTGCATCTCACTACTTGTTCTGTATTCTGCAGAACAAGTAGAGCCAACACTATCTGCTGCATAATACGGTTGTGTGTAACCTTAGCAAATTATGGTTTAATGGAAATGCTATTGCTACCTGGATTAGGTTCACTGGCAATGCTTTGTTTCAATTCATGAATGAAAGAGTGACATCTTTATAGTGTCACAGGGAGGAGGTCAGTGTGGATGGGCATAGAAAGCACAAGACTCCGTAGACCGAGGTCCTGCATCCCTCATATGGTTAGGTTTGGGCAACTAAAACACAGTCATTGTGTCTCATTTCATGCCTAGCATTAGCTAGCATTGCGTTTTTCATTTAACCTTCAACCTTTCTGGAACCTTAACCAGCTGCCTTGAGTATCCTAAAAATATGAATCATACTTCAGTTACCACAAGTGAATTACTTTTACTTAACAGTCCCATATTATGCCAATTTTTTAGGTTCATACTTGTATTTTGGGTTTTGTACTGGAACATGTCTACATGCTTTAATGTTCAAAAAACACATTTTTCTCCTCATACTGTCTGTCTGAATATACCGGTATTCAGCCTCTGTCTGAAACGCTCCAAGTTAGCGCCTGTCTCTTTAAGCCCCGCTTCTTAAAAAGCCCAGTCTGCTCTGATTCGTCAGTGTTTCCGCATCTTCCGCATCTGTGCTCTCAGCGTTTCTGTCCATTTTACCTATATATAGTATAGTTTTGACATCACAACCGTACTTGAGTACTGACGGCTCGTTAAAATGCACCGTTTCTGAATACAAGCTTTGTGCATTTCTCTGTAGATTGAATGTTTTAATACTTTAACAGTATTTAATATAGCAACTCAAAATGCTTTATAATAATAATAATAATAAAAAAAAGCCTTGGGGAGAGCGGTGGAAACAACTAGAAGGAAGTGCTACCCTTAAGCCGCCCACACATGATCCGCTATAAAACTTCTCTGTGCTGGCCGTTCCATTGTTTTCATAAGGCCAACTAGGCACAGCGCTACCCTTGGCCCTTGGCCCTTGGCCCTTGCTCAAAGTGCAAATTATTTCAACTTTGACCTCGTTGCCGCTGACCTTTCAAGGCACAACCACTTCCAGAACGTTCCTGCGCTGCGCTTTGAGTTTTTTGCTCTGTGCCCTACCTCACGGTTTTGCCGTGGATCATGTATAGCTTGGCACCCGCTGGAATTTGCCACCGAAGTTCAAATTATTTCAACTTTGACCTCGTTGCCACTGACCTTTCAAAAAGCAACCAATGAGATAAGGAGGTAGCCATAAGTGATGATGACCGATACTGTACGATCTGTGCCCTACCTCGCGGTTTTACCACTAAACATATGTTTTGTAAATAAGCATTTACTAAATTAGCCCATACAATACAACAAAAACAAGTTACAGGACAAAAACTGTTTCTGTCCACAATAATATTTAATTTAAAGCTTCCCTATAAAGTTTGAAACCACTGGTGGTGCTGTAGATCAACGTTTTGATGAGCGGGCCCCTGCACTGATTGTGTCTTGTGATCACATGCACCCCACAAGCACAAGGGGGCAGAGATACAAGTTCATCTTGCATATGTATCGTTAAGGCAGTGCAATAAGTATAAAAGGAGAAGCCTGCAAACCGTGCAAGGGATGCAAGTTTAAAAACATTTAAATAGTTTTGCGAATGGTTCATGATGAATATTAGACATATTTGTTAGCCTTTTTTACCGTTTACTTCACCAGGTATCTGTAAGTTATCTTTCTTTTCATTTTTACAGGTGGTGTCTTGTTTCAAATAAATGAATACATCATGTCATACTCTGTTTAACTGTGTCACAGCAATGTGTCAGGCATTCAATCGTAAAATTTCCTCATCTTATAAATTAATAATTTTTTTAATGTATACCTGATTGCTCTGTAACATCCAGTCTCTGTAGCCCAATCCATCATCATAGTCATTTAATATGCTGTCCAGTTCGCACTACATCATAATGATATATGAATACAATAAAAGTGCAAATCAGACATTCATTAAACTCTCATTCTGTCACCACACCAAAGACACATACATGATTTCCCAGCATGCAACAGAGTGGGGCCAGGCGTTCCTAGCCAGCTCCCTCATTACAGGGGATAAAGCGGACGGCACCCTTCGCATGTGCACGCACACACACACACACACACACACACACACTCAGCAACTTTATGTGACTCATCTAAACAACGAGATCATAGAAATTCATTCCCGTCCCCCTTTAATCCGGACGGCAATCTCTCTCTTTCTCTCTTTTCCTTATGACACAGGCCTAATCTGATAGGGCAGACAACACTAAAGCAAGAGAGGGGAGGGATAGATAGAGGGAGGGTGTGAGAAAGAGGAGAAATGGACTAGATTGATACAACAAGGGGGAACAAGGGAGGTGTATGTCGGGAGAGATGATTAGGGTTTGAGGGGGGAGAGAGAAAAAGGTCAGGAAGGATAAATAGATAAACGGAGAGATGGATATTCAAAAATGGGGGGCTGTAAAATGAAGGTGTGATGTGGGAGATAATGATGGATTGGGAGAGGAGAGTGAAGGATGGAATGAATGACAGAGATGGGAAAAGGGCAAGTGGAGACGCAAGGAAGGGGAAGGGATTATATGACAAGAGGAGGGTACGAAAGAAAAGAGGAGAGGAGCAAAAGAGAAGTGAGAAGGCTTATACTTTATCTATACAACATAATGCTATTTGAGTGTGAATAAATCTGATAATCATATATTGTCCAATAGTCTTTTTTACACTATTTTTTGATACGGATGTCTTAAATGTGTTTAATAATTTGTAAGATATAACCAAGATATGTATAAAATAGGACTTTTTATAGTTTTAACATAACTAAAGTTTTTTTTTTTTTTTTTTTTTTTTTTTTTACAGTATCTGGTGACAATATCAAAAGTACCTCAAACATATTTCGACATTTCTGTACTGCAATTTCTTGTTACTTATATCAGTATCGGCACATGCATCAATACTGATATATCTCCAATAAGCTAAAATTCGGCCAATACAAAAGCCGGCTGAGTTATTGATCTGACTCAAATTGACTATTTGAATCTCTCTCTCTCTCTCTCTGTTTATTAAATAAAGGCAGCAAAGGCAGATCACACCTAATCCATTGTACCAGACACGGATCAAGTGGGATTGCCACTTGTTTTGAATCATTAAATGCACACAGGTTGGAAGTTTGACAGTCTAAATAATACAATGCATGCTAACAGGGGCATACAATGTCAAGCCAACATTTGAAAGTTCAGTTCAGTTTAGTTTCACTGACAGTAAGTTCATCTCTAGACAAAGAACATGTTGTAAACTTTTAAACTAAGCCTGATGTTTGACATCAAGGACTTTTCAATTACTTTCAGATCACTGATGTATTTTGGTGCTATAGTTTGATTAAAATACACTTTCTATCCATGCATTCATTCTTACTTACATCACTAATCTTTTAAGACCTTCTTGGTGTTCCTAAGGATAATATCCTGTAAAATGTTTCCACAGGTCCATGAGAACTGTGTTTTTATATTAAAACTAATGTTCTCCCAGAGCAGCTGAGTTTTTATCTGCCTGGCATACCTGCTGTACTTGGCGGCAACACAGATTGTTTCTGACGCAATAAACCTGTTGAGTGCTCCATGTGGGTTCAAACAAATAATACATTTAGCTCAGCTTTTTGTTTCTTCCTCTCTGTCTCTTCCTCTTTCATCATGCCTCCCACTGTCAGCCTACTAAACATCCCTATTCAATAACGGAGCTTGTCGGAGACACTTAGGAGATAAGGAAGAGTAGGAAACGATGGGAGCTATTTGTCACCTAACTGAATATTAATAAGCTGCTGGCTGCTCCAGACCCCTGAGCTTTTTGTGGGCTCCAACGGAGGCGTGCATGAGATGGAAACACACACAAAAACATATTCCACGCAAACATGTTTTTTTCCTCTACATTTACTCAATAGCTACATGCCGTGCACATATTCTCATCATGCCTGGCGTGCACACACATCAAGATGCAGAACTGGAGACTTGTGTGCAGAGTGCAGACTGAACAAATTGATCAAATGCTATTAGCTATTCTTCAAGCCCAGCGTGACATTTAATTACGCACACATGCACACACTGACTAAGCTTGAATGCTGACGAGAGAGGTATTTTTTTTTTCTCTCGAGGCGACCAGCAAAGCCAAAGGTCTGACTGCCAAATACACTCACACACAAACAAGTATGCAATTACATGTGTTCCAGTCTGTCCTAGTAAAAAAACAGGTATAGTAATAATAATTAATAACATGTGTCAGTAACTAAAAACACATGACAGTATAAGGCTAAGTCAAATCGAAATGAGAAAATATAGAATTTTAACAACCAATATCAGACATTACCACTAAATAGAAATAAAACTAAATTTGTGAAAAACTACTGCTCACTGAACGAACAGACTAAGCGTGATTACCAGGCTAAGGACCAATAATGTGTGATGACAAAGGGGCCATGTGCTGGACATAACTGGGCAGAGCTCCCAGTGATGAGAGAAACAAAGTGAGAGTCAAAGTAATGGTGGAAGTGTTCTGGGCAAGAGTGGAAGTAATAAAATAAAAAAATTCCTGGAACAGAAGCTGAGAGGAGTATTGTGGTGTTTTCAGTGTTGCACTTTTAACGCAATTTTATATGCTGAAGTGTGTTTGGACTGGAGTGTTACGTTGGGACAGTATAAATAGTGGAAACTTTCCTTAAGGATTACATCAGAAACTGGCAAACTGTAAAAATGCAGCATCAGACGTGTCCAAGCATTCAGAGGTTGTGATAACAAACTGTAAATATTTACATCATCCAAATTGAGGGTGAAGGGAATAGGAGGATATTTGAGCAAGATATGTACAGATCAGCAAATGGATATTATATTACATTTAGCTGACTTACAGTTGCTACATATATATATATATATATATATATATATATATATATATATATATATATATATATATATCTCAGAGGCTGCACGCCTCTGGAGTAACTAGGGGTTAAGCGACTTGGTCAGGGACACATTGGTTGATGCATCACAGTGGGAATTGAACACAGATCTCCCACACCAAAGGAATGTGTCATATCCACTGCGCCATCACCACCCAATATGTACACCTAGGCTCTTGTTGAAAGCTTAAATAGCTTTATACAACCAGTTGCTGGGCAACTAGAATATCTAATGCACCTGAGGTTCAAAAAGGAAGACCACCTTAAAGGACAAATTGTTAATGCATAGCTCATCCATCTGTTGTAGTCATTTAATATGAAAGGAAATGCAGCTCAGGACATTTGCAACTAAGTGTCATATGGGTTTTAAATCTCACTGTTCCTGTAGACATGGAGAGAGAAACATCATGTGATAACCCTGTAAATGTTTGTTTTTTTAACTGCCGGGGCTGCTGCCATATCTGCATTTACTCATTAAAGGATTGTGGTTTTACACACAAGCTCATCTGACAATTATGAAAGATCTCTGAGTGTTTGGAAACAGGGGACGGATTTGCACAAATCCCCACTTAGTGCAACACCCGGTTACATGTCTAGTCCACACATCCACATACACACAATAACTCAGACGGTGGCTATTGTGCTTGTGTGATAAATGGTATTCCCATGTGAGATTATATTCATCTGCTTCCATTAGCTTCCATAAGCATATACAACAATGAGGCAAAATAAATAGACATATCCAACATTGAGCGGACGCCTCGTCAATACCCGCCAGCATAACTGCTCACAGTGTGTTCGGGTGGTAATGTGGTATTGATGGTACAGCCTTGTTGGTCAATGATGTGGTCAGCTGACATGGTAACAGTGTATCTTGTTAAAAGTCTTTTTCTTTTCTTCTTCTTCTTTTTTTATAGGACTCATACATACACGTCAGCACAAATGCAGAAGTCTTAGCAGTAAATTAAATACAGCGTGCATTGCAGGATTTTGCTTTTAATTCTGATAATGCGTCACACTGTGTCAGGGAGGGAAATAGAGAATGCATTGCAATATTTTCATCTTATGTAAGGTTTATTGAAATATATGGGGTTTTAAATAATGACTTTATATCTATATATAAATATGTGTACAAGCCCAGGAATAAGCAAAATCCCCCAAAAAACTAATGGGCATACTGGATAATTGACTTGATTTTGGCAAGTTGTCAGCAATTTTCTAAGCATTTACAAATGCAGAAAGTTTAACAGAGTCAGCCACATGCTGTATGGCTGCAAACAGCAACACGTAGTTTAGTAGACATTTACACCACATTTCAGTACCAGATTTGCAACCATGTGTGTACTTTTCAGGAAGTAGCAATATATAAAAAAAATCAAAGGCTATTTTGAATGTTTAAAACCTTGCTATTGTGTGCATTTCCTTCCAGAGATGCTGGACGTTCAAAATCTGAATTGGAAGAGCCGAGTAGGGGATTGTAACTGTGGTGTTTTTCATGATGCATTCCAAATCGCTCCTGTTTGATTTCTGCAGCCAACAGGAATTTACATGAATTTACATCTGACAGGCGAAAAGAGAAGAAGAGGAGGAAGAGGACTAGACTTTGAGCACCTGCCAGCAAACTAATCGGCCTATGACCGATTTGGCCTCAAGGCCCTTCTAGACTGACCCAACCCGAATCCGAGCACAAACATCCTGCAGTGCACCGGGGAACAGAATTGGAACGACAGCAGATTATAATCAAAGGAAGAGCACTTTCAATAGACACACAAATTATGTGCACTGTTTTGGAGAGTGAGAGAATTGGATTTGGTCTCCAACAAAGCAGCCAAGGTGTATTATCTCGCTCACATAGGGGAAAAAAAGCTACTGTCTACAGGAAACACACTGAATTTCATCACATTCAATTTGTACTTGAATTTTAATGTAAAGTTTGCAATACCTCGGAATGTGAGGTATGAGAAATGATGATTAGATTTCCTTGTTATGTGCATGTCCAATACAAAATAAATTGGATAAAAATGGGAAAAGAGAGGGGCAGATGAAGGTGCACTTTCAACCTAAGATAAATAATCAGTCAAGAAATGTTCCAAACATTGATCAAACATCTCCCTTTGAATAATGAAACGCCTCAAGTCCCAGTGACTAAAACATCAGTTCTATTTTATGTACAGTAATTACATATATTTTTTTGGACACTCATTTTCCAGAAAACAGAACAAAGTTACAGATTTTTAGTTTTGTTGCAAGCATTCTGTAGTACAATAGGAATGAGAAAAGCAGCACAGCAGGTTAACTTGATTTCACTTGTATCCCTATGTGTGTCACTCATTCTGCAGCTGCTGAGTCAACATTTAAATATTTGGTATATCGGTGGTTTGAAAACCACAAACAGCAGGAGGAGAGATTGAAAAAAAGAATTAGTCCACGCCTGCCTGTCTCCCTGACTGACACAGCAGAGCAGAGTCGAGTCTGAATCTGAATCAAATTTCATTTGTCTGCTTTCTGGGCCACATGTTTCCTGGCCAATGACCTATCACCTCGTTGCTGTAATCCTTCGACAATGATGCTGCGATCTGGCGCTTCCTCAATGCCGCAGTCCACCGCTGACCAGCAGCTACATGGGTTTATGTTCAGGTGGAAAAAAAAAAAGAGACAGAAGGGGAAGCTCACTTTTTTCTACTTTTCTTTCTCACTTTCTGTAGTTAGAAAACATACCATTGTGCTTTCATAATTTAATCTGTAGCCACAAAACGAAATTGTGATTTTTATTAAAACACATTTGGGTTGTGTTATTAGTTGAAGCGTCTGAAGAACTATGAGGCATGTCTTAGTAGGCCAACTCTAAACGTGACCCTTTATGTTAGTGTCAAAACCACAAGTCATGTTCTTTTAAAACTGAGTAATTTAAGTCATTTTAACACAAGATATTATTTCTCGTCACAGTGACTGTTCATAAACTGTAAATGGTTTAGTCGAGTTTGCATTCATACTACTAATGGCAGCAGTTAGACGTTTCAATCATGTATCCATTACTTGAAGCTAGTTAGTGTTCAGGTGTTACAACCTGAAATACATGTTGTTGTTTTTTTAAATCTTAATTGTTTATTTTTTCATATTAGTTGAGCTACTCAACAATCTGACCTTGTACCTCTGGTTGGGAATCACTCTAGGCTATATGGGATGTCTTATTACAACTAGTGTCAACAATAAATTAGTTTTGCTAAGAAGTCCATCAATCATATAATTGGAGTGTGTGTGTGTGTGTGTGTGTGTGTGTGTGTGTGTGTGTGTGTGTGTGTGTGTGTGTGTGTGTGTGTGTGTGTATGTTTATATGTGGATTATCACTCCAAAAGGCAATCAGTAAACACACACACCATCCGGTTGCTGAGGGATGATATGAAAACAATTAATTCCCCTCCTGATCCTCAGTTACTCAGCATGCTAAATGAAAACTCCTGAACCTTACAGCCTGCAACACACATGCACTATACGTTCATTAACATACTGAATATGCACAGTCTAGGAAGCCACATGCATAGAAATATATGGGCAAAATTATAAAATTTGATGAGACCACACCTCAGACCCACGGCCATATTTCCCAGCAGCCAGCTAGCTAAACCCCCTCAATCCATGATGTAATCTCTAAGTGTGTTCAGTAATTACAAGGTTCTGGATTTCTCTGCCGCTTGGAGCCACCTCAGCCTTATGTAACGGACTACTCACGTGCAGTCAATTCACTGAGCAAGATTACAATATGGCTGCTTTAAAGCCTGCAGCAAGACAGTCGCCATTAAATCCAGCAACTTGCTCAGATCAGATACGATAGTCAAGAGACGATGAAGAAAACAGAGGTGGTGAGGTTTTTAACCTCAACAAGATGACTAGCAATAACGCTAACGATCAGACAGTCAGTCAGTCAGTCAGTCAGTCAGGTATTTAACACATCAACAATCCTCATTAAAAATATTAAAGATCTTCACAGAGAGCTCTTTCAATATGCCATTTTGCATCCCATTCACTTTAATAGGATTGGGGATGCAAAATTGTATTAGCAGAAAGAGACAAACACTCAAGAAAAAAGGAGTTCTGTAATGTAAATTATAAGAGAGAGCAATTTTCTACAGTAACCTCATGTATTATGTTTGTGCAATTATAACTAGTGGTGGAAAGTAAGAGTATGCATTCTCAATTAGTGCACGTAAGTACAATTACTTGTATTTCCATTTTATGCTAGGCCTACTGGTAACACTTTATAATAACCTTCATCAATAACTGGTAAATTGCTAGTTAATTAAACTTTAGTGAAGTTATTTTACTGTTAAACAATGAAATGATGATTTACAATGTTTACTAATTATCAGTAAAGTTATCATTTATGTTACAGCATTAGTTCAGTGTAATACAAAATAGTTTTCAATTTTTTGAAAGTTTTTCTTTTTCAATGTTGAATAATTGTTTGTAAACCATCTATAAACATTGTTTGGATGCTCTTATAAAGTTGCAACTAATGCTTATAATAATTAGTTTGTGATTAATAAGAGGTTTATAAAGCATCAAGTAACATTGATTTTGCCCCATTAAATCATTTTTGGAGATCTACAGAAGAGATGATTATTTGATTATTTGTGCAGTGATAATTGCTATCTAAATAATGTTTGTAGATGCTTTACAAAGTTTCTATTAACCATTAACAAGGTATTATAATCATCAGTTGCAACTTACATAATACAAGCCATCCAAATTATGTTTATTGATGGTTTATAATGATTTCTTGGTGATTACTTAATGATCATTAATCATCATCATTTCCTTGTTTGTTAACAGTAAAATAACTATGAACTTAGGCTAAATTAACTATGAATTTACCATTTATTATGTGATGGTTATTAAGTGTTACCTGCCTACTTTTGACTTCTACTTCACTACATTTCAGGGGGAAATACTCTACTTTGTACTCCACTTCATTTATTTGACACTGTAGTTACCAGTTACCTCTCAGATTTAAGATTTAACATACAATATATAATCCATTTATAAAATATGATGCATTATTATAGATTAAACTTTCCAACTGAATAGGAAGTAGTTACAATTACACCTGATAAATTACATCATCAAAGTACTGCTTACATATTAGTTAATTAATAATTAATAATAATCCAATAATATAATACAGTATAAGACTGAGTATTTGATCATTTCTCATAATGAACAAATACTTCAAACATTTTAAATTACATTTGGTTTAGGACACACTCAAATTGACATCATTAGACACAATGCAGAGCTGACTTTGGCTAACAAGAACAGGAAAAACAGCATTAATCTAATCCACAAAAACTTAATTCATGTATACTACATGTTTAAGATGAATACAAAACAGAAAAAGGGAAGGCATCATAACCAATTACCTAAAATTTGCCTGAAACAGCACAACTATTCATAAAGAATCTGTGACCCTGAGCCATAGGCCCATAACAGGCTCCAACAACCAGCAGCAACCTCCATGTAAACCTCCCATGGAGCTTAATCAACGAAGCCCCCGCTAAAGAGCTTTAACGCTCTGATTAGTGAAGTGCTGAAAGAGGTAAGGCAAAGGCTGAAAATGTATCTTCAACTCAAAGGAATTCTACTTTGCATATAAGTCCAACATGGCCATGGCCATCACCACAGCAAGCAAACAACAAGAAGCCGGCAAGGGACACCAGAACTTACTGGAAAGCGGTTAACATCCCAGGTTCATCCTCGTCGTCGCACGGCTCCATCCTGTCAGCCGGCCCGGACAGATGAAGGAATAAACGGGTGGACAGAGTGGGATCGACGCCGGAGCCCCACCACCACCAAAAGGCTCAGAGCGTCGGAGAAAGAGCTCCTGTCCCTGTCCCTGAGTCCAACTCCTCCACTAAAAAATCCACTTCCTCTGAATCTCCGTATAAAAAAAAAAATCCCCAAACTCAATTTTCTGTGTGTGCATGTGCATATGTGTATTTTTGAGTGTGTTCCTGTTTTTTGTGTGTTTTTCTTTTTTTTTCTTTCATTCCTAGCTTGGTGCCAAATGTTCCAGCTTAGCACCGCTGTGCAGCACCACTGGTGATGGATTTAGCCGGGGCATCTGGGCCAGCGGGGATAAACTCCATTTACTCACACACATAAATGCACGGACACCGGTATACACACACACACACGCACGCACGCACGCACGCACACACACACACACACACACACACACACACACACACACACACACACACACACACACACACACACACACACACACGCAGAGAGTGGCATGCGGTGTGAGATCGCAGGGGACAATAACGGAAAAACCTCCCCCACACGGCGTCATCAGAGAGATGGCAAGATGTGTGATATACAGTGTGTCCAGCACACTCACACACACACACACACACACACACACACACACACACACACACACACACACACACACACACACACACACACACACACACACACACACACACACACACACACACACACTCCCTGTCCCCACACACAGAGCGGGTGGATCAATGCATGAACAGATGTGTGCCAACTTTAGAGCTGCTACTAAGCACAGAAATCAGCAGCTGTACTTACAGCGAGCATGTGTGTGAGACACAAAGATGTCTGATGCCTCTCAGCCCCAATTTCTTGAATATATAAAGTATATATTTTTAAATATATAGGTGTGTATACATATGTGAATGGATTAGAATCAATGATTGTGTAGGGATTATCTCCGGTCAGAGCAGGCAGAGGTCAGCTGTGTCCCTGGGCATAGAGCAGACAGCGAGAGATTAACACAACAACAATGTGTATACAATATGAGAAGGTCACAACATAATAGTGCAGTCGTCCTTGCTGACTCAGAGGAGATAAACAAGGACTGGTGACAATAAAATCTGATTGTGTACAAAGCAAGAAAGAAAAGATTTATTCACAACCCATCACATAAACTACTTCTTCCCTCCCTTTTCTCTCTCGGCCTCTGTGTGAAGAAGGGGATGTGTACAAACTATGTGAAATTACTTAAACACTGAAAATCAACACTGTCTGGTCTATGTGGGGTTGTAAGGCACTGGGCCTATAATGGAGACAGAATAGGAGGGTCATTTCTAACAATCTTCACTCCCTTTCTATTTAGCTGTAGACAAAAATCCATGGGCATAGCTTGAACAGACTTCTAAAAAATTAACGAGGTAAAATGTGATTAAAGAAAGGGCAGGAAAAAGGGATGTAGCCAGGATTTAAGAAATGGCACACACTGATCTATGCTACACACTGCCTGTGTGTGTTCTACTATGCTCTGCAACCCACCTTGCAGTAAAAAAGCCTCCCACAGTACCAGAGAACCTGCAGCTCGGGAAAACCAGACCAGAATGAGTCCAGAAAATGGATCACAGCCTGCAAGTAAAGGGCTCAAATTGTTCACTTGCAGGTACAGAATGCAGATCGCAGAGAAAATAGACAAAGAAAGACACTAAACATCAACGAGGCACTCTGAAAGTAAAGCCAAGAAAGAGTGACAAAGCCAAGATCTCTGCTTTACGGTCCAGTAGTGTACTGTACAGGCTTGACCAAAAGTAAGCAGCACCTATTTATTGCACAGGATGCAGAAGAATGCTCTGGAGGAAGTTACAAAGGAGAAAGAGTCATGTTTGTCCACTAGAAAAGATCTTCAATTTAGATTTTTTTTTAGTTTTTGCTAGTAGCATGGGTGCTAAAATACAGTATTTATTTCTTTTAAATACTGTGATGGTCCTACAAATATATTTCTAAAGTGTTTAAAGCAGTGCATGTGTGTCAAGATCCATAGTAAGTTTAGAAATGTTTGAGTCATGATAGCAACTAAAAGGAGGGTAAAAGGAGGTGACTTCAGAGATGCCAGAAATCCCTGTCCAGCTTGTTGGAGGTGTTGTTGGCCTAATTTAATAAAACATCTGCGATAGCAAGCACTCTTTTGATAACCCAAGTGATATACAGTACCGAATCTCAAACACTCAACTCTATAACATCTAGCCGGCTGGTGAAAAGTGCCGCCTGTCTGATTATCCTCAGATTTACGACCGTGTGGTCTGATGTCCTCTACCGTCACCCTCTCTGGGCGAGTACATCATTCTTTTGACAGCTGAATTTGGCTTCTGTATATATGAGTTTGTTTGTATTACAAAATGCAAATGGTCGTTCCACACAATTTTTCAATGACATAATGATATAATGCCAGCCTTGCACATTTCGGTTCAGTAGAGGCCAGCTCCGTTTGCTACCTCTGAGATGCCACCTGGTTCTGCCTCTTGGCCAAGCAGCTATCTATAGCCATGTCTACAGGAACTACTGATTGCTACATGAACCCTGTGTGACTAATTTTATATATGGCACAATAACAAAAAAAATCCACCTTGGACTGAAATATCTGCTGATACTATATATTGTGTCAATATTAAATGTCCAATATCAACCAGCTGGTGTTTTCCACTGCAGATATAGAGGCTTCTCCCTGACCACAGCTACATGAAACAGTCTGCAAATAAATCCTATTTCTTTCCTAATTAAACTCACTTATTTAGTCATGTGTTTTACAGCTTAATTCTACATTAGAAAAGTAGAATCACATATTTTCATGAACATAAATAAATGGGTTAGCTCGCCCTGCCTCAAAGGTTAGAATTTAAAAATGAAAGTAAGCTGAAGGTTAAATTAAAATTAAAATTAAAAATTATTAAAGTGATTGCTAGGTAGTGGCAAAGGTGAGAATGTAGGGAACACTTACGGGGATAAGGAATAAAAATAAGCTCCTAAATGCCCACACACACACACACACACACACACACACACACACGACTACAAACACACCAGATGGACTGCACCTCCGTCGTGTCCATCTGGTGGATTTGTAGACTTTACATTATTTCATGTAAACGTGTTTGTTTAAAAAAAGCAACATAAAAAAGCTAAATAGTCTCCTAAGTAAAGGTAATTAATTTGTTTTATCCACTTATTACCACAAGCTCTATTTTATGTAATATTATTTGGAGTGTCATTGGGAAGCAGAGGATGGGAGGAAGGTAGAGTGGGAGAGAGGTCACAAGGAATGTAGGAGAGAAAAGGGAGCTAAAAAAAAAGAAGCTAAAAGTCTCATCTGATGGATTTGATGGAACAGACAGCTCACTCCAGAGTGCCAAAGGTCCTTAATGTTTCATTAAATAGAGATTCTACCTTTCTCTCCTATCAGTCATAATACAGCATGAATTAACTGACACAGTCACCAGCTGACCAGTTCAGAAAATCTGTTGCTTCTGCCTCCTGCGCATCACATCACTATAATGTTGATTGTTTGCTCCAATACAATTGCTCAATTAACTGTAAGCTCAACGTTTCTCCACATCTAATTACTGCTTAAAGACAAATTGTGGCATCTCAGATAGTGCTGCTCTAGAATTGGATGAATCTTGCATGCATTATCCCAATAAAAACACTGTTGAATGCCAAAAACGGCTAATTTTCTCATTGATAGCCCGGAACTCTTAATTTTGTATTCCCACACATCCAGCGATGCTCACAAATTCAACTGGTGGTCCATTGAGGGGCAATTAAAGGTCAACATTTCACACTCAAATGTGGTAGTAAAATACATGCTTTCCTTTTCTATTTCATTACTTCTTGCAGGTTTTCTTTGCACTGTGACTGTGCTGCTTCCAGTCTAACCAATTCCATATCTGATTCTGAACATCCAGTGTGAGCAAAACATAATCTTAATACACCAAGACCTGCCACATAATGTTGTAGAGTATGACTGGATCATAAGAGCCTCACTGCTATTACTGTGTAACCATGTTACTGTGCAACCATTATGATGGAGTAACCCTAGACTAATTCAGAAAGAAGCCAGCTGCCCCAAAGATCTGTCACATAATTCTATCCAGGTAAGAAGAGCCTTTAAATGCTCAATCTCCATTCTTTTAATCGGTAAACATTTACATTTTAAAAAGTTGATATGGAATGTGTTTGCATACAACTGCCTATTTACACATCCAGCACACCGGGAGCAACATTTATTTTAAGTCGTGCTTGTGTCCACCTGATGAATGTAAGACCAGTATTTATTCTCCTAGCAGCCTGGATCTGGTGTCGACCAACTCCTGAGGGAACACTCTCTCTCTTTAGCTGCTAAATGCTCCACTGTGTTAACCAGCTAGTCGCTAACTTTGTCAGTCTGGTGTTTGGTGCTGTATACGGTGGGATTTTTAGATATTTCAGAAACAAGGTTGAGAGCAGTAGGACTGAGCCAAAACAGAAAGTTGCGGGCCGTAAAACCAAAATGAGCTGAAAAGCCACCGAAAGACTCCGTATGAGGAGAACTGCAGAGTGATACTTCTCTGTGGGTTGATCACTACATGCAACACTATTCACATTACACTGTACATAAAAAAACCAAACAAATTGATTGGTGCATCTTTAAGTTCAAGTAGTGTTTTGTGAGTTTTATTTATAACTAAATTACTACCATGATGGGGTAGACAACAATTCAACAACATTTTCTGAACCCACAGTGAAGATCCTCTACCAGCTACAGAGCTATTAAACACTTTATATTCACCACATTTGTAAGGCTTAAATGAAATATGAACTAGTGTTAAAAGCGTTTACTTCTATCAATCTAGGCCGGGAAACAGCAGCGTATGTGGGTTTAGGCAGCGGCCATCCTACAGACTTGCATTGCCTCACACTAAAGCCTGACTTGAAAACCTCTCAAATTTGATGTCAAAACCACAGAGCTTGACAGAAGTAGAAAATGCAGTTCTACAGAAAGATAAGTGGGAAGGCTCAGATCAGAGTGCCTCCACCCAACTGTGAAAATGTCTGTCTGCCACACACTGCACTTGCCTGGCAAGATAGACACAACTTCCTCCAAAATTCTCCGGAAGACCGAACCATTTGCAGCCTCTGCTCAGCTGAAATGAGCTGCACAGCCATGTTTGATTTTCTGTGCTGTACCATAGGGAGATAAACTGAATAAATCCAGCATTCTGAGCAGAAAAGTAAAATAGTTCAATCTAAAAAAATGAAATGATAGCCAAGACATAAGAAAATAAAAAGTAACTAGAAATTCTTACAACTAGAAATGTAAAACTCAATTGAAGCCAATTTGCATGTATGTACTCACTCCACGGAGACATACTAACACCCCCCGCACCTTCACTACACTCCTCCATAGGTAGTGTATAGCAGTACACTCATCCCCACAGCTCATCATTACATTGTGTAGACACAGAGGATGTGATGTGAGTAAATGCTATATCTTATCCTACCTCATGACTCAGTGTGCCATCATGCTGCGCGCCTCTCTGCCCGACTGTATCCTAATCTTCCGGCTGCCACCAGCAGAGGGGCAGGCTCCAACAACAACCACAATAACCACAGCTGCAGCAAAATTACTTTAAGTTGGGTCAGTGGTTGTGCGGTGACAAATTGAGAAAGAAAAATTGTAGTTGTGAAGCAGTTGAGATAACGGAGAGTGGAGGAGAAAAACAAAATGAGAAGAAAAGAGAACGAATGGATATAAGGCAGAGGGTCCAAATAAGTAGTGATGGGGTCATCCAGCAGCAGAGCTACTCTCTCTCTTTCTCTGCTTTTATTCCCATTTTCTTTACATCTCTGTAGCTCCCTCTGTGGTATGATCCTCAGGGCTGCCTCTCTATTTGTCCTCTCTTGCTCTTTAAATCTAAGTTGTTGTTTTTTTTATAGTTTTGTTCAGAAAAGTTCGGCACAGCAAGGGCAAAAACAGCAACAGTAATCTATGTCCCGAAACGGTCATTATATTGTCATCTTTATTATTATTCTCACGTGAAGCATCCCATCTTGTTCCAGATGGTCCAATCATTGCTAAGCTTCCCTAAATGCACCAGCCAATAGGGTTTAAGCGCACTGACTGCTGTAAGCTTTTTAGACTTTAAATACTGCCCAAGAACATTAACTGTTTGCCTGCACATTTCCCTGAGTCAGAGATCAGCCCAAGGAGGACAGAGACCGAAAAGGGGAAATATGAGGAGGACACCAGGAAGAGGCGGAGAAAATGTGGAGGGTCGTTAAGCAATGTTTCGATCCAACTACGAAGAAAACTTTTGAAATGTCTTAAAAATTCAATATGAACTTGCTATGTTTACATTAACTGGATTAAGATGAATAAATGGGGTTTCTTAAAATAGTTTGACATTTTAGTTGATACACATACGCTTTCATGCCAAGAGTTAGACGAGATTAGCCAAAAGCCTGGAAGAAGGGGGAAGTCACTGCAAATAACTTGTAAAACTACATTTTACTACAATTACTCTTTTCTTTTTTAAATCTTTCTGTTAGTGTGCTGTTTAAACAGTTTATCAATGAGTTTTAGAGGTATTTGGTTCTTAAGGTGATTTTTGAACATTGTAGAGAGCCTCTTACTTCCAGTCTTTATGCTAAGCTAAACACCTTCTGGCTCCAGGCTACTTTTAGCACACACACAGGAATGTGTATCAATCTTCTCAAGAAAGCATACAATATGTGTGTGTTTCTCAAGACATCAGACTATTCATTTAATATAATAAGTTATTATTATCATCATTTACAACTAACAATTTACTACTTTACTAACTAATTTGTAATTATTGTATACTGTATATATATTTATATATTATGCACAACATAATCATGTATGTATTACCTTATGCCCAAGAACAGTTCTTTGCAAAATGTTAATATTGTCAGCAAGATTTACATTCCCATTAGTCTTTCTTCACACCTAAATGGGAAAATGTTTAACAATACAAAAAGCCAAGCTGACATTTGCCACTTCTATTAAGACATTCCATGTTAAAGATGGAAACCCAGCGACTCACAAAGATGGATAAAAAGAGCAAAAAATGCATTTATATACAGTACCTCAGCTGGCTCTGAAATATTCCTCCACCAATGTTTAATCAGTCTTCGTGCAAAGATACCGAACACTCCACCTGGAGTTAGGGGTGGTTTAAAGACTTGGTGAGAGTGTCAGCCAGTGAGCGTGCTCAGACTTTTGTCTGTCTGTGGAAAGGGTAATTATATGTACCAGGGCATGCTCGAGTGATGGAGAGTGGTAGGAAAGAAAGAACGAAAGGGGAAAAAAGAAAGGCTTGATGAACAACACCCCAGGTTTTCCCACTAGTCGGAGACTGAGATTCTCTGAAGAATTCAAGGAGAGGTGATTTATGGTCTCTATCTAAACTTATGCAGGACTTGTTTTATCCACTCTCACAGTCCTGCGACTGGGAATCAGACTTCCATTATGGAAACACTTGTGATTAAAACCTGATGAGACAGATAATAGTCGCCACTGTGGGCTGAAAGCAAAGTTTCAGTGAGAGCACTTGCATTCATGTACTGTTGGTAGAGATCTTTAATTCTCTTCTCTCTCCCATCATTTCTAGGTTAGTGTTGTTTCCCTTGCTACTGAAATCTCAACCAGAAGGGAGAAAGAACAAACTAGAGCTGGGCAATATATCGATATATTGATATCGTGATACGAGACTAGATATTGTCTTAGAGTTTGGATATCGTAATATTGTAATATGGCATAAGTGTTGTCTTTTCCTGGTTTTAAAGGCTGCATTACAGTAAAGTTGTCATTTTCTGAACTTACCAGACTGTTGTAACTGTTCTATTATTTGCCTTTACCCATATATCCACATTACTGATGATTATTTATCAGAACTGTCATTGTGTAAACATTTTGTGAAAGCACCAATAGTCAATACTACAATATCGTTGAGGTATCGATATCGAGGTATTTGGTCAAAAATATTGTGATATTTGATTTTCTCCATATCGCCCAGCCCTAGAACAAACCTTGCCTTCATCGAATTAAACTTCTTTTGAATGACTCAGACAACGAAAATGACAATGGAACACAATCGCGAGTCCAAAAAGTATGCGGAACTACACATTGAGGGGTTTAATAAAAACGTATTGATCAGACCTTGTGCTTGAATCAAGGCACTCACTATATTACATAGAAGTTTACATCAGTGTGACAGAAATGATATTTAAGAACAGATTCAATCCACTAATTGATTTCATGTAAATGTGGTAAATTATGTATCTCAAAATACACAAGATTGTGATTGCAATTACAGGTCAAACTATAGATGGCATATTTAAAATGGAATGCATCATGGAGAATAGCATGTTTACTGCCATGATTACATTTGAATCTCATACACACAATCATGCCTGCACTTTACCACAGGAGTCATGACAGTGACATGAATGGTGTGTCTTGTTTAAGGACACTTTGACATGCAGCCATGTTGACTTTTTTTAAGGCATGCTAGCGTTGTGACTCTGCAGATGGTGAGATCTGTCCATCGTTCTATATTATATGCAACACTTACATAGAAAATGCTTACTTTCACCTCGTCCCTGATAAATGCTCGAGTTATTACGATAATGTGCTTACTCCTCATTTCCGAGAAAAGACGTCTCCCTCCATATAGCCTCCCTGGTCCGTGCTTCAGAAAAGAACTTGACTGAAGAGGCCTTCTTTAGGTGCTGGTCCTCCAATGGATTGCAGCCACTAGGAGCTGCCAGGGGAGTCAAGACTTGGTCAGAGCTGACTGATGTGAGGTCAGTGCTATGGTCAAATGATGTCCAAGAAGAGTCAGAGGAGGCAGAAGGGCTGGTGTCCACCTTCTCCTCTAGCAATCCATCTCCTAGGTCCATTGTGCAAGAATAAAAATGGAGAAAACCGCACGATAGGAGGAGGAGTGGGGATGGGGACGGGGACGGGGGGGGGGGGTGGGGACGGGGTGTAAAAAGCTGGATAATGAAGATGAGTTAGAAACAGAAAATCTGACTTGGATGAAGATAGGTCAAGAGATGAATATGTCAAAGGTTGGATTGATAAAGCAAAAAGCTTGGAGTGGATGAAAAGAAGGGAAGCAGAAAACACTTCAAAATGATGGAAAGAGATGTCTGCCTAATATACAAAGGCTTCTTCAAACTCCTCTGTCTCGAAAGAATTCTGAAGAAAGTAAGGAGAGGAACAGCAAGACAAAAGACCAATCAGAGGAAACACTAGACAAAAGAGATGGTGATACGGATGTGAGGGCAGGAAAAGAAAACCACTCAGGGACTGAAGAGGAAGCCAGACACAGAGACCAGACAGTGGGATGGAAAGATAGCACCCAGCCGCTGCAGATAGAAGGGGGTGAACACAAACAAAAGAAGAGGCAGAATCAGGTGAAAGGTGCGGGCAGCAGCACTTACGAGGTGATAGCTCACATCTCATTACATCCCATTTTCCCCCCGAACAATTGAATCATGTGGTAAGTTGATAGAGACGGCGCAGGACGGGAAATCGATTGGAGATGCATAGAGAGGCTTGAACTGGTGGCTTCTGTGGCTACATGATAGCAGCAGGCAAGAGGCCGCGTCTTGGGTTGCAATGATAAGCAGTTCATTATAAGAAGTCTGACGCAGTCCAAATACAATTAGGGCTCACCACTAAAACCCATTAGGACCCTGATATGCGGAAGCCAGGTTAGCCAGCCTCCCATAGGTACACTGGCAATAGACTGTAGACTAAGAGCATTGTTCTGCATACAGTAAAGATACAGTATGCAGGTACAGTATAGAAGAGACTTGCACACCTTTTTCAGGGTATTCAAGCATGCTATAGGTCAACTGCACCAGAAGCTTGGCCAATAAATCTGACTTGTTATAACCAGTATACGTGCTCAATTTAAAAAGAAATGTCTAGCTTGTAACAACTCTAGGTCTAGTAGTTTCTGTGCACATGTATCGTGCATCACCTACGACGTGAAGCAACTGTTTCAAGACCTAAGCAAAAGCAGCTTTGAGAAATCAAGAATGGAGTGACATTCACGGTAGTTATGATGTATAAAACACACCGATCACAGGATACACTCAGAATAGATAGCTAATAGGCAGCTTTAGAATAGAATAAAAGCCTTAAGCTTAAAAGATTGTTTTTCCCATCTAGCTTGTTCCGATATAGAAGATATCAAACTTCCATCTCTGCCAAATACATGTCCACCTCGGCTTAGCAGTATAAGACTCCCATCCATCTTCAGCAGACAAGAGTGTATTGATTATATCAAAAGTCCAACTTGTTTGTTTAAACCAGGGGAACAGTAGCAGTATCACACCACATCAATAACAGATTTGTCTTGCCACGTTTCCCTTTTTCTTTTCTTTTTTAAATCACCTTTGATTAAATAATGTCAAAGTTCATTTAAATAAGCACCGCTAGATTTGATAAGGTTTGCTTTGCAAGTAGCAGGACAAACAGAGGAGAGCTGTGTTAACAAGGACAGCAGGTTCAAAATGTCAAGCTGCAGCAAAAACATTTCCAGGGTCTACGTTTAAACTCGACTATATACATACATACACACACACACATATATAGTTCTGTGTGACAAACCATCTGGCTTGTCAGGTTAGGAAGGTCAAGGTAGCTGATAAAACTATCCGACTACATTCTAACTTTTAATAGAAGGGTGCTTTGTGAGGTTGTCAGTGATTCAAATAAATGTGCATGCTCCCAGCTGATTCATCTCATCAAGTTTTTATTTAAACTATGAAGAAAACAGGGCCCAAAAGAAAAGTCTTAACAGGCTATGCAAATCGTAGATGTATTTGCTGAGACAAACTAATTGTGTATTACCTGGTCTGAAATTAGCCTAGTCAAGTATTGTATAACCAATTCAACAAGCAGATTAACAGGGTGATAAGAGAGAAAGAACAATAAATAACCTACTGATCAACAGGTGTTTTGTATATCTACATTTTTACAATGTCATGACAGGTAACCATAACAATCACTTTTGTTGCATTCACAAGTAATTCCTAGCATGTGTTTAAGTATTTCTTATAAAAGGGTCAGCAAATGGTATCAGTCGTTAGGCTCCAAATATCACATGTATGCTAAATTTGTTTTTGAAATATTCAAGTAATTAATCTTTTTAGGAACTATTTGATATATAACATTTGCAAATAGTAACAGCCTCAGGTCTTTAACTGTATATTAAGATTACAGGTTGATAAAGACATTACCTTTAAAACAAGATATGACAACATTGCTCCGTCTACGGAAATAAGGGAGGAACACATGGAAAAATGAATATACAAAGCAGCTACACATTTATCAGACATGCACAGGACAAAATCAAAAGCATAACAAAGCAAAAACTAAGTGTATTACTTGAGAGATCCACAGGAAAAACAACAATCCTGATGAAGTCCTACTGTAGCTTAAAAGGAATCCTATCCAGAAGAGGATCAGTGGCAGCACTGCATGGAAAGCACTTACAAAAAGTCACTACATAAAGAGGCGCCAAGCTACCAAACAGGCAAACCAGCCATACCCTAAACAGTATCCAAAGGTTTATAGGGCAAGAAGAAAAAGAACACAGGGCTTTTCGATCTGTGCGTTTCCCCAGGCCACAAAACTCCAACCCTGTAGCTATGAAGAGTGGCAAAGTCAGAGCGGTAGAAAAGGAGGGTTTGCTGAGCAGTGCTGTTTGTGTCTGCTTCCAGAGCTGAGTGATTAAAAGATCTTTTGTTTTGGCCAGCATCTAATATCTGAGAGGCTAGGGAACTTTCCAGCTATAGGCCCGGTAACAAAGAAGAAGAAAAGGCTTGGAAGGGGGACTCAGCATTAGCCGTCTCCTGTGAATTCAATCTTATATGATGCCTAAAAAAAGGTAGCGGATGCCAACACACAGCACTCGACATGCCTTGGAGCAGTACATTGAAGCAAAGCAGAGCAGGCTGGCTTAACATGAAGCACAGTCCCACAAACAGAGCTTGGGCGGAGGGTTAGTGGCATGGTAGAAGCAAGTAGTTCCACGAGGCAACAGCAGGAAATGTAATGTTAGGCCAGAGGTGAAGAATGGTTGGTCTAGGTAAACACAAAACAGCTGAATTGCAGAGACAGCTGCTATTTATTGCTCTGTAAACAAGCCCAGACAGGTCAGTCGTGACAAGCTATAGGGTAGGTCAGGGTAGAGACAAGCAAGGGAAGGTAACACAATGGCCGACGTCTCCTTCAATAAATCGGCCTCGGTTGTTTCATGCTGTAGTGGGCCTCTGATGCTGACACGTATGCGGACTCGGGGAAAAAATCCTCCTGGAACTCTGCCAGAAACCTAAGAGAGAGGGTGGGAAAAGGAAGTACAAGAGAGGGAAATCTGGTGAGATATTTTGTCCAAACAACTCCAACAATGTTTAGAAGCCCTCTCTGTTCACATTCAAGATTTCAACATAAGCCGTTTTGTCATCGGATACGACAGGCTTACAGGAAGCAAAAAGCGATGACAGGAACGCATCTCAAAATGTCCCATCCCAGTTCACTTCCACTTCTGGTTTTCCTAGATATCCCTGGCTCACTCCACATAAATCCTAGACCCCTAGCCCTTTGCCGGGGGTATACATGTCAGACACAAAGCCCCCGCATCTATCCCTATACCACCACCAGAGAACCAATCGCTATGACTGAAAGACCGAGAACATGAGACTGACCGACCAACGGTCAGAGAGGGAAGAGTGAACCCCCCCCCCCCCTCTAATCAGTAGCAGGGAAAACTAATCCAGAATCTTCTTAGTATTCTCTACTCGGCCAAATCCTCTAAATCTTGCCATCTCATCTTAGCTCCACCGGCCTTCCTAATCTCAATGCAAACTAAATTATCCTCATCAGAGAACTTAAGAACACTTTGACAACGAATAAACAAGACAACTTAATGGGACAATAAAGGGGAATATGCAAGTACCCCACAATCAACGCTAAGAAAGACTTGGTTTCAAGAAATTAGTTTAAATTTAAACCTAATTCTTCACTGCAAATAAAAAACATGATTCACAGAAATTCATTGAAAAGCATTGAATGGGTTTTAATGCATATTTATTAATCAGAAAATAGTTTTTGGCTCTTTGGTGCCAGAAATTCAAGCTTGTGCTAATCTTTATTGCTATTAGATCAGTAATAACACAAGGCAAGCCGCTCTAGGCATACACATTGTAAATCAGCATAACGTGTGCGTACACATGTGCACACACACCCGCACTTAATCATAATCATTCTTGCGGAGAAAGGGAGAGTGAGAGATCAACTGTGGCCAAATCCCAGAATGCACTGCACTTCAGTCTCTGCAACATCAATCAGTTTTTGCCCGCTCTGCACAATCTGCCACGAGGCTGATTTCCGAGTAAAAGGCATGAAAGCTTTCCCAAAAGACATCAGTATTTCAGTTTGTGACCAGTGTCCTGCAGAGTCTCCAACACGGTAAAAAAATATTAATTAATTACCAAGAAAATGTCAGGGTTTTCTGCATTGAACACTATCAATCCTGTCTTAGTGACTTCTAGTTCAGTAGAGCAGTAGAGCTGCAGAGGAGATTTAAACTGCAAAAGTAATTTACTTTAAAGCACTTCACTCCTCTTTGCAAGTTATTGTCGGTGCCATTTCGCTGAATAATATTCTATGAAAAGAGATGCACCAGTGATTTGTAGTCCGGTGCCACTGGAGTGCATTAAAAGACTTTCTGCCCCTGTTCCCACTAGTACAACTAGTAATGACACTGCACAGTATGCTTTGCCAAGAGGAACTCCTAATGCTGTTGAAAAGAATGAGGTATTAGGATTTTGTGTGTGTACTGTTACAGTCCTGTGTTGAGCCTTTCTGTCCCTCGCTGAGAAAAAAAAAATCTGTGCATCGCATATTGGATGCTGTAATCATACTGCACACCACTCTCTTCCTACAAACTGACATGAATGCCAGCTCTAGCTTTTTTTTTTTAAAGACCACCTCGTGATTTTGTGGCACAGAGTACAGTTTATTTATATACTTTGTTTGGTTGAGTAGTGGAATCAAGGTAATTTTGGCTCTCAGACTCGGGTTTGTCCCTGTGCCCACTCCATGGTGAGTTCAGGTGTTGCTCCACAGCACTGCTTGGTGGCAGAAGACGGTACTGTGTGCGTTTGATTAGAAAATGAGAGGACCTAAATCCCCCAGGTTTGGGACCGGGCCGGCTGAACTGAAGATCACTAGGGAGGATTTAAAGATTAGACTCCCGCTCTTGTGTAACGCCCACTCATCTCCCTCCCTCTAACACATGCTCTTTCTCACCCCTCCCCACTCTACCGTGTTCTCATTTACTTACTATTCCTTGCCTTTTTGTTTTGGTGTTTCTGGGTTTTAATTTCTTACTTTTACTATGCTACTGTGAGGCAGGCTACCTAACATTACATTAGAGTACTGTGCACAAGAGATAAATTGTATTAGTCAAGGGTGTTCTTGAGACTGAGGTCTTCCAGGTTCTGCCCCTCTCTTCTTGTGAAATGAGAACTTTCTTGCAGCTCAGGTCCGGCTGGTACTATGCAGCGTTAACGCTTAGCCGGGTTAAACCTTGGTTAATGTGCCCTGCAGGTTATTAGCAAGGTGCATTTTTAAGTGCTTCCTATTTCACGTCCTGTTAATTGAATGCAGCGCCTCGTCTTTTTAACGATTTATCCTCCTTGGAAATTAAACATGATTTCACACGGTTTGCCCAGCTGACAGCACAATCCATTTTTCAAAGGGGGGATTTCAATATTATGCCTGAATGTTTTAGCGAAGAAAATGTAAGCCTTTAGGCCCGGGTGAACCAACGATTGGTACTTCCCTGAGTGAACCTGCACTTAATCTCTTTAGTCTATTTTAATTAAATAGTTTCTTTCCCTCTCTTGCATCGTTAATCACTTACCTCTGAGACCTCTTATATGTAATCATAAAAATACTGACACCAATACTGATTTCAACACAATCCATCACTTACCTAAGAAAGAGCTCCAAATGTTTGACCAGGGCTCGCAGATTCCTCTCAGGGATCTGCATTTTTCCCAGGATCTCAGGAAGCTTGACTGGAAGAAAAGCAAGACAGTGAACATGGGAATAGAAGGAAGCTGCACAACAAACTGACGAGAAGGTGTTCAAAATCATAAAATAAGAGGGAAACCTTTGCCCCTCCACCACTATGAAACTACTGAAATCACATATATATTGAATTACAAGTTAACCAGCGAGAGTGAAATGATCAAAGACACCAACCAAAAAGACGCAAGAGGTGCTGTGATCCGTACAGGTAGGAGGGTGGGGGGGGCTGGTCATGCAGAGGGTAGTTATCAGGAGTCAGCTTCCAGCTTAGGACCTGGTTGACAGAGTAAAGGACAATTAATTTAACAGAAACTTTGAGGTTTCACATAATTACACTGAAATGCCATTCACATTTCTGAATGGACTACATGAAAGGTAACCATGTTAAATAAGTTTCTACTGAGTGGTTAATGTGAACTTGGCAATACCAAGGGTCTGTATGAATACATTATCAAACCCACATAAGGAGCAAACAGTATAAGGTATTTTGCTCAGTCTGACAATTTCCATTCATACAGGTTATGTAACTATCCAAGTGTCCTTGAGCAAGACATCGTTTCCCTTGCAGTTAATAGCACGTTCATCACACACAATTTCATCACCTCATTAAGCTCATTGTTTCTCCGGCTCTCAAGGCCATAGAAAGGACCACTTCGCTCTTTGCTTGGCGTCAAGGGCAACGGGGAAGATGAGCCACTGTGCACTGGGGTTTCTGGGTAAGGAGAAAGCAAGGAGAACGACACGTTTACCGATAAACTCAGAGCTGTGTTGCTCATCGCTGCTGAAATATGGCTAAAAAAATAAACCAACGACAGCAAGAATGTTTTCAATTGTATTTATAGTGTCAAATCATCAGGACACTTTATAGAGTCGGTCTAGAACACACTCCATACTGTACAGGAACTCAAAAATTCCCCCCCAAGAGCAAGCATTGCAAGCGACAAAAGGTTTTGAGAGTGCAAAGTTCTTCTTATTAAACACTTGAGAGGGGATGACTGTGTGAGGAGAGAAGAAGGATACCACCATCTACTGGGCAAAAGTGGTCATTACAAATACAAAAACCTGTCACTACACTGAAAAGGATTATACTGAATGTTTCATGCGATGCATTATATTGATATCTGTCCAACTGTGTGCATCTTTTTTATTTTTTTTTAAGATCATTTTTGGGCCATTTTAGGCCTTTACTTTTATAGGACAGCTGAAGACATGAAAGGGGAGAGAGAGGGGGGAGGATGACAAGCAGTAAAGGGCCACAGGTCGGAGTTGAACTAGCGGCCGCTGCGTCGAGGAGTAAACCTCTATATATGGGCGCACACTCTACCGACTGGTGCATCTTGACTGTCAAACGGGTGTAACTAATAACGTTAACGATGGAACAGAGCAATCGTTTACATTATTAATTGCACCTGTGCTTTTCCTGCTATGACAAGTCAAATGTGTGTTATTAAAAAGGTCTATACCCTAAAAGTTAATGTAAACATTAACGGTCATTAGGGATGAGCTTTATAGACTTTAAGGAGGAATAAACATGGAACCATTCTATGAACAACACTTGTAAAAGCTTGCCTGGAATAAAGTCTTATTCAGCTAAGAATCCCGCAGGCCACGAAAACAGTCAGATTTTTCTGATACCAATCATCCTGAGCAGAATCTAAGTCCACCTAATTTCCAATTTTAAGTAAGCGCCAAGAAAATTGCAACTGGTGGTAGAAAACTCCACAAGGTCAGGTTGAATGTTACAGTTAAGAGTTATATTACAATAAGCTTTTATTTATAACGTAATAATATTTTGTAGTAATACTTTTTTTAATAGCGCGTCACCTTACTTCTGTCAAGATTGAGGAAGAACTTGGGCTGGGATGAGGTGTCGACCAAACGGCGTTTGAGCTGCGGGGACGCTGTGGCACTGCCTCCACCTGGATCGTTATGTACATTGTATATATACACGTTTAAACACAAGTGTAATCATTGTTACATTATGCCTCAAAGATCACACACATTACTAATAAAACATAGATAAGGTCCCTTTATATAAAATGCATTGTTGGAACATTTACAAAATTAGCAGCAAATCCAGTGATTACCTCCACTGCTCCCTTCAGCTGGCCGGTCACCTCCAGATGTGTTCCTGGTGGAGCGTCTGAGTGACTGGGACTGGAATGAGATACAGTCCATGTCAGGGTGACGCCGGCGCTTCGGGGTAGGGGCTGAGGCGGTCGGCGTGGTGGCAGAAATGTCGCTCAGTGCAGGTTGACTGTCTGTGGACTGGGGGGTGGGTGGGTTGTGCCCCAACGGGCTAGGGCTGCGCTCTCGTTGGGCGCTTTAAAGACAACGACAGAAAAAAAAGGTCTGATGGCTTAATGGTAGAGCACAAAGTTCAAATGCTGTGTATCACAGCCAAGCAGTGGTTTCTGAAACAACACATTAGACTTGATTAATCCCGGCACACTTACTTGCTGGAGCAGGGGGAGCTTTCATTGACAGCCAGGAAAAGCCTGGAGGAGCTGACCTTTTTGAACTGAGCTTGTTCAGAGGGGTAGAGAAGGATCATGGGTAAGGTGAAGTCGAACGTGATCCTCAGGCCGTCGACCATCTCCTTACACAACTCTTCGCTTAAAAACAAAAAAGGAAATTTAAGGTTTTAGTTAAAGTTCATAATCATGCTTGCAGTCTCAGCTGGGCAGCTGTAGAAATTAAATAAATTAAAAAAAACATAACATTTTAGTAATTTAGGTAGACATGCAATTGTGAATCATAATATAAATATAAGAAATATCACAAAATAAATATGGGGAGAAAGGATGACAAACATTTAATTGTTGCCTGAACAGATGATCTATATTGGACGAAGCCAAGGTTTCCATCGCATCATTTTTTTTTTTCCTGTTCAAAGCGTGTGTAGACTCACCTCTTCTCTGGAGGGACTGGCTGCGGGCTGCTGCTCTGTGTGGTGTTCTGCTGACGCCGGTACCTCTCGTTGGCCATGAATGCTTTGTTGATAGCAAAGTGCTTGACGTAGGACTCGAGGATGTGCACGACATTCATCTGACAGGGAACCATCACCAGCTAGGAGAGAAAAACATGACTAATTATAGACAAGCCTCAAGTCAATTCAATTAAAGCAAGCTTCCATGCCTTACCATGCCTTCCAGAAGTACCAGTATCTAAACAAAATGTGTACCGCTGCTTAAGATTATGCTACATGTACCTTCTTCCTCTTGTTGATGTAAAAGCAGTCATCCTCCAGTTTCTTCTTCAGAATTTCGGGGATGTTGATGTCAACATGGACAATCTTCTCCTCACATTCCCTTTTAACATTAATGTCTGGCTCAACCCTCTGAAACAATCAAGACATGAACCTTCAGGTGCATGGTATAAAGAAACTAAAAAGGATTGGACGATTGTCCACGGAAAGAAGTCATGGTCATAACGCTTATGTTTGGCGTACTTGGTTATATGAGCCAATTTGAACAAAAATATTGGTTTATCAATCTGATCAGAGTAAGGACCTAGAAAATGTTTTACTTGCAAGGCCACCGGTTATGCTATTAGATTACTATAAATGGAGATTACAAGGGAATGAAGGAGGGACGGAGAGAGAGAGAGAGAGAGATACACATACACCACACATACACCACACACACACACACACACACACACCATTTTGTTGAGATCCTCAGAGAAGGTGCTGTCCCCACTGTTTGAAGATTCAGGGTCAGAGTCGTCCCCGTCACTGCTCTCTGAAGTTGAGATCAAACCTGGAGACAGAAAAATACAGAAGGATTAATTTGATTGCTAAGGGGGACTGGGAGAAAAAGACAAAGACAGAGCAAGATTTCTCACATGCGTCATCACTGTCATCCTCCTTAGGGAGAGTCTTCAGAGAGGATTTAGTACCAGACTGACGTCGCCGCCTCTTCGCCCATCCCTTTCTCTTCCTACCGCCAGGAAAGAAAACAAAACACACACTATCTATATCAGTCTCATCTAAAAATAGAACAAACTAATAAAAAGGTCAAATCCAAAACATGTGGGCACATACATGCAGTGCACTGGACTTGTGGTTTGAGTTATAAGTGTCATATACAGCATGTTCACTGACAGCATCATGCCTGTCTGAAATCAACAATACAACCTTTCTATTGCCTGATAATCAAGTAACACAAGGCATTTAATGATTCTACTCTCTCTACTAAGAGAGGACTTAGTGATACACTATCTATCTATCTATCTATCTATCTATCTATCTATCTATCTATATGTTCTGTGTGACAAACCATCTGGCTTGTCAGGTTAGGAAGGTCAAGGTAGCTGATAAAACTATCCGACTACATTCTAACTTTTAATAGAAGGGTGCTTAATACATATACTCGATGGTTAATCATTTTGATGGTATTTACTTCCATGAGTGAGTGACTTAATGAATGAACATAACATGAACTTACATGCGACCTAGTGCTTTGCGAGCCAGTTTATGTTGCAATTTACGGTTTTCCTCAGTGTCCCTTAGGACATGATCCTCTGCAGCCCAACGATCCCAGCTAACCAAAAACACACACACACATTTAAAAAATAAAAATTCACAGACCTGCATGGTTACACAAGTTGATGAACATGAGATTTTGCAAAGATAAAACACTCCAATGAGAATGATATATTTAAGTAGGTAGGTGGCAGTAACTATGTGCTCATCTAATGTTAAACAAAGCAAGCCATTTAATGTTACCTTCTGTTCCAACCGTTGAAGTGAATCAGGTACTTTGGGATTCTTCTTCCATGTTCGTCTGTACCAATCAAGACATCAATGACCTGTAATGTGAAGAAGAACCAATAAGAACAGTCTTACAGAGTCTTGCTCAAAGTTTAAAAAGGACAGTGCTTCTACTCACAATTCAGCTATTACCATTTCTCAAACTCTAGTTAATTCAGCAGAGGTGGAATGTGCATTTACTCAAGTCTGTTCAGGCTCTCTGAGTATTCCATGTTTTGACACTTTATACATTCAGTTAGTTGCATTTTAACAGGAAATGTCATAGTTTCTATTGCACTATTTTTTACCAGATTATACGTTTAGTGGAAACAAATGGCAATTCAGTCATTATCAGAGCCAAATAATTATGATAACCTCATGAAATATGATGTAAGCATATGTTATAGTTTAGCATTGAACTGGAAGTCTAAGCTTTCCTCATACTGCAAGGGACTAGGGATTCCTAAATGTATCTTGTCCAACTTGAATTAGTTACCCAACACGGTCACTTATTTAACTTTCAACTAACTTTAACACTAAAATGATGCTTAGCTACATATGAACAATAGAACGGAGCATTCCTCATCTTGCTTTTGATACTTTAACTTAAAGAGTGTGCGTGAGTGTGTGTGTGTGTATATGGATGGAGATATATATATATATATATATATATATATATATATATATATATATATATATATAAGCTATATATAAGCTATTTATACACCACTGACTGACTGGAATGCGTTGATGTGGCTAGCTAGCTAAACAAACCCTCTAGCTAGTGAAAACGACATAGCGCACTTACCCAGCAAGAAAAAAAATAACGTTACTCAAACTCTGCTGAAGCATTTTTGAAACACATTAACATTATCTTCTTCGCGATCATGAAATGGCATTAAAATAAAAAGACAGTAGCTAAGTTAATGGCTGATTGCTAACGTTACATTTCAATGGTCAGTGTTGCCCAAGTTAGTGGTGCAGATGTGTTGGTGCGTTTGTTTATTAACGTTAGCGCTAGGCTAGCTAGCTAGCTAGGTGTTGGCGTTAAACTACTTTTGGGTGATAGCCACCCAGCTATAACGTTAACTATCACTACTTTACTGCTCTATGAAAGATCTCTAACGTTAATTTATATAACGTTATCGCATGCCTTGGTGGTAGTTTTGTAAGAGACGCTTCATCAAGCAGCCTCCTTTGAAATGAACTACAAAATATCATAGTTGTCGTTGCTAACGCTAACGTTGCTAAGCTAAATAATGCGCGTCAAATAGAAACGTGCAACCAAACGTACCCGGAAATCATGCAAGAAATATTAACAGTGAACGTTATTTTCCTCAGGCCTAAGTGGTCGTTATGGTCGATTCATACAACGTTACCAGACACTTAGCTAACATAAACAACCCTTCTTAACTAATATAAAGTATTCGTTTGGACAAAGTCGAAATACGAAGAGCTAAATGGCTTGCACAAAACATTAATGTTAGCTACCTTTGCGTCATACAACACTTTAGCCTTGGTGGGGTCTGGTTCAAAGCACAGGACTCTTTCTCCTTTGTGAAATGGATATTTAATTCCCCGCGAATTCATTTGTTCATGGCGACGTGTGGGAGAGGGGGCATCGATTTGGACCTATAAACTCCTTAACCCTGTCGTTGCCAAAACACTGTTCTGTGAGGGGTGTTCTTCTTCTTGTAGGATTCCGGTTCTGACGCTGCTAAACGTATTACTGCCCTCCTCACGTCAAAGTCTGAACTACATTCTTACACACATACATTACAACATACCTGCATCATGCATCATAATGAAGAACTGCATTGGGTATCACAGTAAGTAGCCTAATGAGGTGGAAAGGGCATTGAAAATGAAAGAGCTGATGACAATAGTGTATTTTGACATCGAAAAGGCATATGATACTAGCCTGACAAGCCAGACCCACATCAAGATGTTGACCCTGGCTGCAAATTACATTTGCTGCCGCCATGGTGCGTCTAGATTTCTAGGCTAATATGATACCATGTGGAGGGAATGGGCTGCTTATTAAACTAAGAAGTATGGCCCATACTGACCGTTCGCAAAACCCCGCCCTCGAACGGTCCTCGTCCAATCCTAGCTCAGCAACTGTAACTAAGGAGAAGGACCCCTGTCAAACATTGCGATTTCAGCAAGATGGTGAAACGATGCGCCTACGGCACCTGCAAATTTGACACCAGGTACCCCAAAAGTTTAGAGGGAGGGGCCGTTTTTTCCGCCTTTCCAAAGCCCAAGACCCAAGCGGAAAGATGCCGACAATGGATTAAGCAGTGTGGGAGACCTCACTCACAGCTAAATGCCTCGAAGATTAATAAGCATAGCTACATATGTCTGCTCCAAGGTAAGTAAAGCTAGCGAGCTAACTTATATCAATTATCAATAAGTAGTTTAAGTAGCTAAGTACATAACAGTTACAATCTGTAAAACTGGACTTAAGTTAACAGTTGTGGTTTTATATTGCATTATTATCGAAAGTAGTAAAGTTAGAACATTAGATACTTTATTATTCCGTAGGAAATTCAGGCAGCCTGATAGCTGTTAGCCTGTCAAGCACATGTTGCTATCGACACAGATAATTTAGCAAGAGGTTGACGGTCATTGAACATATCCCTCCACTGCATATTGCAGCCTTTTCTGTCGTGCCCTGGAGGATATGTCTGCTGCATTACTCCAAAACCAATCACTTATAACAATAGGTATGGAGCTCAACCCAGCCATGGCTATGTGTCTGGTTCTCAATTGTTTGACAGGCGTAGTAACAATAACTAGGGGGCGTGGATTTTGAGTTAAGGTTGGATCAGAGGTGTCTATGGATTTAGATGTAGGCAATGGTATTCCCCAGGTGAGTGCAATTAGCCCTGTAGGCTACTCTTCAACATCATGATAAATTATATTTTCTTAATTTTATGGATACATCAAATTGGCACTATATGCGGACGTTGGGGCCATTTGGATGAGAGGAAGGTCATATAGCGTAGTTTATATAGGCTACTGTGGTGACCCACAAGTAACACTGAAAGAGACATTCACCAAGGGACTGTACCTTTAAGGGAGAGGTGTTATGTTTTGAGGTTCCGGTTTTAACGTGGCGTGGCCGCTGTTGTTCTCACTCGTTGTACAGTGTTATATACGTATTGAAGTGGAGAGTAAAGCTGACTCAACGCATCTCCGTCTCTTGTCTCCTCACTTATCGCACTCCACACTACGTTGTTTAATACTGTTTGTGTTTATAAGGCTAAGCAATTATTAACTAATTCTAATAACGTTTATTTTATTGACAGGTATATATAGGCCTGATGGAAGCATTATAACTACTAGTAATGGTCAGACATTTTCTGGCGTCCTTTTATTGATGATGACCAATCCATTCTAATACATCACATGTTAATTACAGTGTGAGAACTATCATGGCAGGGAATCATGTGGAGAAAATTGTGAGAAAAAAAACAATTTAAAAAAAAGCATTGATTGCATTTGAGACTTAATAGGCTTTCAATACAGTTGCACTTCAATTGTCTTTTGAATCCAGTATTCTATGTTACAATGCAATGCATTTATAGGTTAGAGAGAGTGGTGCCAGTGTAGGAAGTCCGAATTTCGTGGGAAGTATGAGTTGGCTTTACATAAAATCAGTCTGTAATCTGAGATGTTGGCTGGCTGTGTTGTTTGTGTATGAGATCCTGTGTTGTTTGTGTATGAGATCCTGTGTTTGTGTATGAGATCCTGTGTTGTTTGTGTATCGGATCCTGTTTGTGTATCAGATCCTGTTTGTGTATGAGTTCTGTTTGTGTATGAGATCCTGTGTTGTTTGTGTATGACATCCTGTGTTTGTGTATGAGATCCTGTGTTGTTTGTGTATGAGATCCTGTGTTGTTTGAGATCCTGTGTTTGTGTATGATATCCTGTGTTGTTTGTGTATGAGATCCTGTGTTGTTTGAGATCCTGTGTTGTTTGTGTATGATATCCTGTGTTGTTTGTGTATGAGATCCTGTGTTGTTTGTGTATGATATCCTGTGTTGTTTGTGTATGAGATCCTGTGTTATTTGTGTATGAGATCCTGTGTTGTTTGTGTATGAGATCCTGTGTTGTTTGTGTATGAGATCCTGCACCAAAAGGAAACTGCAGTAATCTGAGACAAGTTTAGCAGGTGTTAGATTCAGTAGCAAAGAGGGAAAAAAGCTGTTAATGCAAATGCTTAGAAGATTGCATTGCTAATACTCAAAGCTAAACTTAAATGTCTATTGCTGCCTAGAAAGGAGGCATCCACAGGAAAGAAAAGCCCTAAGAGAACAAGCTCTGAAGCTGTACTCAGCATTTGGTGATTGTCATAAGCAGCAAAATTGGTAACTTTTAGACTTTGAAACCTGACTTTTAACAATGCAGAAATAGTTGTCTTGAGGGAAGAATGAAGAGCTTGCAGTGAATAAGTCCAAAAATGTCAAGTGGTCATTTGACCATCTAAATGTTGTGTATTGTCAACATGAATAATTAGTGCAGAAATAGCTAGTTAATTGACCGAACATTAACCAACAACAATTTTAATGTACGATTGTTTTTAATTGAGCATATGCACATTAACCTGACTCCGCCAGATGGATTGCTTCGCATTTGCTCGGCATATCCATCTGGGAACTTTCCGTTGGAGAACTTTTGGGAAGGGGCGGAATACTGGTTATTTGATTGGATGAACCATCTGTCTATCACCTATGTTGGTGATAGACAGGCCAAATCAACCAATCAGATCCACGAAGCGTATGAAAATACAACCACAAGCCCGCCCCTGCTGCTGCAGGCAAAGCATAGCTCGTAAACTCAGCATGCAAGCAACATGTCGGTAAAGGATATTTGCCATTTGTGTAACGAGAATTTAGGAATAAAAAGCACCATTTCAGGTTCCCGGACCATATTCCAAAAGAAGGATCCAAGAGAAAAAAAGCATTAGCGAGCGGCTAACAGAATTAGGGCTACCGCTGGCTGATAATACTGGTTAGCTGATTGGATAAACCATCGGTCTATCACCACCTAACCCACCTCAAAACCAACGCTGATTGGCCCGGTCGTTTGGCTAACGGCTCCAAATTTTCTCTGCCTCAAGATGCCAGACTGATCTGCGAGTGGAAAACTGGAGCTTGCGAGATCAGGACGGTCTCACGAGGCTATATGCGCATGCTGTCTACATCCATCCATCTTTGCCTGCTTATCCGGTGTCTGGTCACGGGGGGAGCAGCTCCAGCAGGGGACCCCAAACTTCCCTTTCCCGAGCAACATTAACCAGCTCTGACTGGGGGATCCCGAGGCGTTCCCAGGCCAGGTTGGAGATATAATCCCTCCACCTAGTCCTGGGTCTTCCCCGAGGCCTCCTCCCAGCTGGACGTGCCTGGAACACCTCCCTATGGGAGGCGCCCAGGGGGCATCCTTATGGTGCGTTCTTTTTGTCCACCGAAGTCGATTTACGAGTTGTTTTCCGGAGTTACGAACCGGAAGTTTCAAAAAGAACGCCACCTAGGTCGTATATACGACTTGTCAAGTCGTCTGAACTCAGTTTACCCCGAGTTCACTTTCAAAGATGGCTACGTCGTGCATCACACGTAGTAAACATTGTGGTTTCCTACAATTTTAAGCACTTTTGTCTTTGTTGTAACCAAATGAAGAAGTGGTACACATTGCACTGTATACTGCTACCTATAGGCATGTTGCTACAGTCTTATTAGGAGTTAAATACCGCCTGATTAGTTATTTTGTAGCTTGTGCAGCTGAAATTGGCTAGAGACGCTCGGTTGCTATATGACAACAACGGCTTAAGCCGAGCCTTGAGCCTCAAGTTAAGACAAAGATGGGAAATAAGTGTGCATCGTGGGAGATGATTCAGCATGAAATGTTTAATTCACATTATGAACACAGCGATTATCAGGAGGGATAATCAGCAGTTTTATTTCATGTGGTTTAATTCAGGCTGGTATTTCCCAGGTAACAGCGTTTCCCAACACCTGGGAGCAGGAGGAAGAAGAGAAACGGGTCAGCGCCGGCTCCTGACAATATAAATGAAACAAAGGCATCAAGCGAATCCTCGCTGAGCCGAGATGTATTTACTGAAGCTGTCAGGACAGAGAGACGGAGCCCAAACCACCGGTGTGTTACTATGTAGCCTGTCTAGCAGCTGTTTAATTTACACTCTTAACTTTTTTTGTAGGTGTCAGATTGGTGATGGAGAGAGTGTGTATGTCTGTATATGTGTGTGCTGCTTGTGTTTAGCTATAGTAGTATTATTATAATAATATTATTATTATTATTATTATTATTATTAATAATACAATACAATAATACTTTTGAGCAAGTCGGTTTAGAGCTGTGAAAAACTATCCCTACTTGCAAAGTGTTTAAGGGCAATAGTTGACGCATGATGCAATGTTTGTCAATTATTTTCCTCGATTAATCAATTGGTTGTTTGGTCTATAAAATGTCAGAAAATGGTGAAGTAGTCGATCAGTGTTTTCCAAAGCCCAAGACAACGTTCTCAAATCTCTTTTGTCCACAATTCAAAGATATTCAGTTTACTGTCAAAGAGGAGTGAAGAAACTAGAACACATTTACATTTAAGAAGCTGGAATCAGAGAATTCTGACCTTTTTTCCATAAAAAATGACTCAAACCGATGACTCGATTATCAACATAGCTGCCGAGTAGTAGTCGTCTTCGCAGCTCTAATCCTGGCTGAGGTCTGTCAGTGTTTGGACAGATGTATGTACGGTATATTACCCTTTTCTTATGTGTTTGTTGTTAAGTGATGCTCTTATTGAGACTGTATGCTATGCCCACACTGCTGAGCAATCAGATTTCTAGAGTCTCATTTTGTCTTACTAAAAAACTAAACAATTTCTTTATATCTTATTGTCTCTAAATGTAGCACTTGAAGCAGTTCAGCATATTTGATAAATTTGATGTACTTACATGATTTTTGCAATTTTTGGGTTGTATGCACATGGCTGAATGCAGTTATTGTAAGTTGTTTTGGATAGAAGCATCAGCTAAATAATTGTAATGTAATGAGTTGTGTCTCTGTAGAATCAGTAGGGGATTTGTCACACTGTTGAAAAGCTCTAACTGTTAGGACTGTGGTCATATTGTTTCTTTGGTCTGCTGTGTGTGCCCTGTGTTTTTTCTGTTGTGTTCAATTTCAAATGCAAATAGGTGTGTGCCATAGCCGTAAGAGGATTGGTGGAGAGGTTTCAGGCCCGAACCTGTGATTGGCTGCAGCTGGGGAAACCACCTGTTATAAGGAGCCAAGATGGCGCTTGTTTGTGGGCAGCATGATGTATTCCTCTTCCTCCGCAAATGGCCACACTATTGATTTGCGTTAGGTAAGCGCTGTTTCTTTTGTTTAATAATGGTGGACTGCCAGGTGTGTTACTCTTGTTTTCTCCTGGTTAATTAATTAGGGAGGTAAGTCTTTTATCATTTTTTTTTGCATTGTTTGTTAGGTTACTGTATCTCCTAGACAGGATTGTTTGTTATTTTGATGGTAGGCTACCCTGAAGTCTTGTATAAGTTAGCTTTATGTCATTGGTTATGTGAAATAAATACGTTCTTTTGACATTCCTACAACAGACTGTTTGTGGCTATTTCGGAGACGGGGAAGATATGGGGCCTTTTCATGTTGCGTTTACCAACTCTGAATGGCCTTGCTGCAGCAGCATGGTTTCGTCCTGCAGAAGTCATGATGTGAAGGTGATGCTCTGATCAGTGAAAGCTGACAGTAAATTCTTTAAATTAAAAAGAAATATATAGATCGATATAAAAATACATGATTATGCGCCCATCATTCAGTCCCAAACGTCTTATTTTGGACTCTACCTTTTTATAAAACGGTGAGCACGTGTTCATCTGCTGCTTTTCCCAGTCACAAGTCTAAAGAGGAGTCCTACCTTAATACAAACACAGCCACATTATAAAGAATGGATGGAGCAGGGCCTAACCATAGCTGCAACTCATTTATTTTTTTTCCAGGGTCTAATGCAGGACTGGGAGGCTTTGCTGGGCTGTTTTACCTGAGGGCAGCAGGTTTTGTCGACCCGATCCTGGGTTAGACGGAGTGGGGACCAAAATCAAACTTTTTGGAGAATGGAATATCTGTCGGTCTTCATAGCCACTGTTTGCCACTAGTCTTTTTTTTTTTTTTTTTTTTTTTTTTATCATTGCAAATATATAATTTCAGAGTAGGGCTGTGCAATTAATTGAATTTCGCTCCCAAAGATCACCAAAATAGTATAATGGAGAAACTATTATTTTGCCATATTCTGTTTTGCAAGAACGCATGCGCACATAGCGGGTATAAGTTAGCAGCAGGTTTGATATTCGTTTTCAACCTACCCCCATTCAGTGTCTTCAATAAAATTCCACTACATTACTAGTGTAGTATGTTGAGGACAGTTTAGGACACTGTATCAAAAAAAATCACACTGGTATTTCTTGTCTCTACCAATTTACGAGCAAAAACCGCACTTCAATCTACGTTCTGGCTGTGGGCTGAGTTAGGGACCGTCTACAAATGACATTGCTCAGGTTGGTGACACACTACTGGGATTTTTCAGGAAAGAAATCAACAAAATCCTATGAAAAGACATTTTATTATTCTGATTTCTGTAGTAGCTGCCAATCGTAAGCCTTTACTTACTACAGGTCATATTTTTCTCATGTCACATGATAGTAAAACAGGATGGAATTAAAATATTCACCAAAAATCAACCAAAATACATTTTGTCATTCTGATTGCTGTAGTAGTTGCCAATGGTGGATTGCTAGTTACTACAGGTCAGATTATTCTCATGTCACATTATAGTGACATATGGTAGATTTTCGGTGATAATTTTAAACCTTTAATTCCATCCAATTTCACTATATTGTGACATGAGACACATTTGACCTGTAGTAACTAGGGTTTTTTTTTTTTTTTTTGATGTCATGGTTCAAGCAGTTAGACAATTAGGATAACGGTTTGTTGGAAAAAAGTGGGTTTTTATTTACCCAAAAAATGCACAAAACAATATAAGACCAATAACTTAATATATAAACCAATAAAATGGGTAAACTCAATATAACTCAAACCAAAAATAACTAACAAAAAATACATGTGCACATCAAAACCTGCCCTCCTAGAATGAGACAACAGGGAACGTATATACTAACTGTGCCAAACCAAATAACCACCCAAGGGAAAACTAAAATAGACATAATTGAAACTAATACAAATTAAACCCCAACCCCCCCCCCCTCCCTCCAGCATGGCATCTAATGGTGCAGGCCATAGTATAGAACAGTCCTTCACCCTTGGCCATGCCTTTTCTGCATCAGGAAGGACCTCTCCACCAGCATGGTAACAAAGACAAAATAATGATTAATATAACAAAACCTTGCAATGTAGAAAAGTGTATTCTATTTAAAACCTATAAAGCTACAGGAAATAAATGGATTATTAATTAACCAAACAATGTAATGGGTTTGTTTGAATGTTAATTATTTAAAGTGTGACTGAATTAACGTGTACCAAAAAGCATGGGCTGAAAGGGTGTATTATATTACCATTGCTGGCTGTTTAACCTGTGTGGCTTAGGCCATCACAGGTGAATATTTTAAACTTAATTTCATACTGTTTAACTATCATGTGACATGAGAAAAATATGACTTGTAGTAATTAAAGGCTTTCCATTGGTAGCTACTACAGCAATAAGTGACAAAATGTCTTTTGGTTGATTTTTGGTGATAATTGTAATCTTTTAATTGCATACTGTTTCACTATAAGGTGACCTATGCGAAAGAAATGACCTGTAGTAACCTGCCATTGGCAACTACTACAGCAATCAGAATGAGAAAATGTCTTTTTATAGGATTTTGTTAATTTCTTTCCTGAAAAATCCCAGTAGTCTGTCACCAACCTCAACAATGTAATTTGTAGACGGTCCCTAATTTAGCCCACAGCCAGAATGTAGATTGAAGTGCTGTTTCTGCTCGTAAATCTTTTTTTTTTTGATACAGTGTCCTAAACTGTCCTCAACATACTACACTAGTAATGTAGTGGAATTTTATTGAAGACACTGAATGGGGTAGGTCCTTAGATACTGTCTACGGGTAGGTCGACAACGAATATCCTGCGAATATCAAACCTGCTGCTAATTTATACCCGTTCGCGCACACGCCCCTCCCGAAGCCAGTCAGGGAGGCAAGTCATATGTCAATGGGCAAGTCGTGTGCATATCATCCGTTGGAATTTAAAAACTCAGCACGAGTAAAGAAGGCAGCAGCGTTTGGGTTTGGTGAGCAAAAAAGGAAAAACCAACTCCGTTGTCTGGGAACGGCTAACATTAGCTAACCCTGCGGCCCCTCTGCCTTTGCCCCCCCCACCCCTCCCGCTGTGGTAGACGTTGTATTCCCCCGACTGTATTCAGCTACTGTTCAAAACTTTTTCCAACTTAGTGGGGGTGCATAGGCATACTGCTCAAAACGAACATGAAAAAACAATGTTCTCTCAGCATTTAGTTTTGTTGTTAAACTGTGTGTAAATGAGCAGTGACGTTATATCTCCTGTTTCATGTACGTTACTCTACGGTACAGTCTATGTGCTGGATTTTTCCTAAGGTTAGCTAGCAAATAAGCCCACTGACTGCAACATCGGAGTGATAGAGACACTGGGCGACATTGATATTTTGGCACAATGTTTAGTAATGACTGTAGTACTGGTCATAGTGAGTGAATTATTCAAGTCTCGGTCTATAAATATTTGGGTGTCATGATAGACTACAATCTCTCATGGAATTCTCATATAGATTTTATCTGCAAAAAAATACAACAGCGTGTTTATTTTCTTCGTAGATTGAGATCTTTTGGCGCTAGCAGTCAAATCATCTCTGTTTTTCACATCAGTAATTCAGAGTATGATGCTTTACTGTAGTACTGCTTGGCTAAGTAGCCTCTCAGTTAAAAATAAAACAAAGCTATTTAATCAGATTAAAATTTGCGCAAAGATTATAGGACTACCTGTAGTGCACTCCTTTCAGGAGGCTCACAATAACAGCATGCTTAGACTAGCCAAAATTATTTCAAATGACTCTTTACATGTCTTGCACAGTGAATATCAGCTTCTGCCTTCAAACAGATGCTTTAGAGTTCATTCTTTGAATTGTATTAGACTTAAAAACTCCTTCATACATCAATCTATCCTATTGCTAAACCGGTTACATTAAACTCAGTGCAATATTTATTTCGGGGATATACATCTCAAAGGCTTTGTCTGTGTGTATGTTTGTCATGTACTGTTATGTTTTCTCGGTTTCCTTTTTTTGGAGTTTGTCATCTGTGGTAATGTCTCATGTATGTTTATTGGTGTTATTAATCTCATGAATGTTTGGATGTGTGTGTATGTCCTCATTAAGATGTCATTTACTGTTTTTGGATGTATGTCTACGTGCTCATCTTAAACAAGCTACCCAGGGATGTACAAAGAATTTCAGCCTTTGGCTGACAAAGTTGTATCGTACATGTGATGTGAGATGCACATTGTGTTATGTCTGTGGAACTGTTCATTAACTGTAACGTTGTGTTATCTGTAAAGCTGAACCGACTTACAGTAGTAAAACATTTTATTCTGAGCCAAAGACTTTCTGTGAGATAAAGAACACTAACAGATTAAACCCTCAACATCCATTATATCCAAATGTTAATGAGTAATCGTGTTAAATAATCGTGATTTTCTTTTTTTTTTTTTTTTTTTTTTTTCCATAATCGAGCAGCCCTAATTCAGAGTCGTCGAACAAATAAGAATCAAAAGTACTAAATAAAATGCCTTAACTCAAATTTAAGTTTTGACCGATACCAAATCGGCCAAGTAATAACCATACAAAAGTGTGTGTGTGTGTGTGTGTGTGAGAGATCAAGGTGCCAAAACCTTTTCAAATCTCCAGTAAAATATCATTCAGATAAAACTCTTCTGTTTGCAGTTTTATTTTGTCTCTAGGCACGGAAATGTGTCTTGCAATACAAGACTGGGAACAAATGAATGTTTATTACGATCTGGGACCCTATAGTGCCTCCCGGGGGTGGGCATGAGTTAGTACTCAGTCACCCTCAACACATGGGAAGAGTCCAGGGAGATTTTTGTCTGCCAGTCTGACGCTGTGCAGGACGTCCCTGTGTTCTCCACTGAGTGGCCCACCAATTGGGAGCAGATTCCCATATGTTCTGTTTAAGCATGATGATGTACGAGATAAATAGTCATATTTTGGGGTGTCTATCATCCTCTGTTACCAGCTGTGGTTCAGGAAGGTAGAGCTGAGTGGACTGGGTCTTGACTCCTCTCCATCCTTTTATGTCCATGTCTAGGTGGCAAGGCCACAGAAAGGCCGGGCGTCTACGCTCCAGGAAAGTACGACCTGGCTGACTTCTGTGTAGAAGCAGTGGAGCCCAGGCTCGGGCACATCGCCAAGGGGGACCTCCTGATAGGACCGGTCTCCTCTGGGGTCCCCAGCAACTGCTGCAGCCTGGTCTGCAAACTCCTGGAGAGGGCCAACCAGAGCTACAGCTCCCCTGCTCCCTTTTGGCAAGTTGGGACAGACTGTCGGTAAGTCATCTTTTCAGTCACAAGATGGACCGGAGTGTACTTTTAGTTTTATGTGGTACCGCGTTTAGACTTTACCAAACAATTGGTAGCAGTTTTACTGGTACATTTTCTCTGAGCCCTGGTGCTTCCTGACATTCCCTTTGCCATCATGTCTGTTTGTGCTGAGAAATAATCCAGCCATGAAATTTGGTGGTAAAGAATAATTATTTAACCTCTTGTATCCCTAACCCAAATGTGAGGACTTTGTTTTTATATCCTAGTAAACTGAATATATTTAGGTTGTGGACTGTAAAAAAACAAAACGCAGACATTGTGACATTCATGCATTTTTCACAAATTTCTGACCTATTACAGTTCAAATCTCAGGATGAAGCTGCATTTGCATTGTGGAAATCAGTTACACTTTTTTTTTTTTTTTTTTTTTTTTTTTTAATAAACTAATCAGGTGTTTTCCCTAGCCAAAGATGCTGCTAAAAATCAACGGGGGTTGATTTGGGCACATTTGGTCTCATTTTTACAAGGTCTACTGTATGTATCTATACAAAGCTTAATATTGTGTGTGTGTGTGTGTGTTTGTGAAATTAGTTTAAATATACACTGCCTTTGCTTTAAAAGCAATATAACCCTTTTCTTTGAATACAACCACAATATTGAGTCAAACTATAAATATAACTATACATTACATAACAGTTTATCGTTGTATGATTTTTACTTTGACTGTCAGCTGTGTCGCGACTGCAGTGCTTCTATTCGTCTCATACCTGCAGCTATGCAGCCTCAGTGGATGCCATCTGGAAGAAGAAGAACTTTCTCCAGACGAGCTGAAGGGACATCTTCTCTGAGCTGAAGCTCTGAGGTAGGACCATAGACTGTATATATTAATATTAACAGTCTATGAGTAGGACATGCTTTCTCTCAGGAGTAACAGCTGCTGATCCTGCCTCTCACCTGTAGGAAGTTCTATTCACTTAAACCTATCTTTCCCTTCATTGTTGTCTTTTTTTTAGAGGCAGGAATGAGCCTCCCCTACCGCTGAGCTCAAGATGAGAGTGGTGGGTTTGATCTGCATCCGGCTGTTGGCCGTCTACATGCACACTCAATGCTCACTAGTATTGTTAAATACCCCCATGGGTTGTCAAGAGTGTTGTAATGGTATCCAACTGTGACTATGGCTGACAATAGTTAATGTTTTCATTATCCTTTCAAGTTATGATTAATTTAACTTAATTGTCACTTAAGTAGTTGATTAATTGGTGAGTCATCTTAGCTTCAAATGTAACTTTTTAGAGACATAAATCACACATAATCTTTGTTTTTTTTTCTGTCACCACACATCGTCCCATATCATCATTAATGCCAGCAGTCCCATTTATACTTGGAATAAAACCTGCAAAAAATGTCCTTTCTTCGTGCCTATACACAACATCTCTATACTCCATCTTCGAGCAGGCTAGTGTGGTGGAGGCCCTGGTGGCTCACTTGGGTCTGAGCAACCAGCGAGTGACTCTGGTGTCCCATGACTATGGAGACACTGTGGCCCTGGGGCTGCTCTTCAGGTATGTGCATGATGAATTGCTGACTGCCCTTCCCTCTCTGTTATTTATTTTTTACTCCTCATGCACCCAAACCAGGACTGACCAAAACCGTACAGGACACCTCATCATTAACAGCCTGTGTCTTTCTAATGGAGGTGCAGTCTGTTGTCTTTGGTCATGTGTATATATATTATTTTTTACACAACTAGGGTTAAGACGGCACCTTACACATCAAACTTCATACTAATAAACCCCCCACCCATTAAAGCATGGTGTGTAGTGCGACTCCAAAATGACCCCCTCTTGTTAACCCTTCTTAAAGCCATCATGCTGACCCCTGCAGGTCATTTTGGATCTCCCAGTGTCATGGTGCAGCCCACATCAGCAGCCAAACCCTGCACAGAACGGAGGACACGTGAGTGTGACTCTTAGGCCAACAGACAGATATGGAAGAAATGAAGATCCATTAGAATGTGAATCTTACACACAACTAAAGAACTAATTGGGACATTGAATGAATGAATAGCCTACTTAAAAGAATACTTTGATATATTGGCAAATATCATTATCAAACATCAAGGTACTAATTATAAGCGATCCTGTCTGATCAGGTTCCATTTTTTTCAGTCAGTTATCTTGATATATATTTAAAGTGCAGTGACTTCTTGGAGTCTCTGCTGGTTGCCTGACAGGACAGTAGCCCAAGCAGTTTTATCAAAACGTCAACTATTTCTTTAAATATTCAGTAGTCACATTTTTACAGTTAGGTTTTCAATTGTGCATACGATTCAAATTATTTTGGCCGCTTCTTGCTTCCATAAACTGTAGATACATACATTCTGTGTACCTTTGCATGTACATCCAGTCGCATCACTTTATTAGGTCCATCTAGTTAACATGAATGTGGTCTTTTGCAACAGTCCTGCAATAAACCCTACCTTCATGAAGGTTAGAATGTTTTTGTTGAATGTTTTGGAAAGTACTGTAGTTGATTCGACATTTAGAGGCTGCAGTTTGTGATGATGTTGACCTGTATACTGACAGGTGTTTCTATTATTTTGTATTATTAAAAGGTAGGCTAAATAACAGAAAGACCTCTCTGTATAATGCCAACCATTTCAACAGCACCAGAAACGGCATCCTCCAAAATGAGTAAAATCAACACCTCTGTAAAACATTTGAGCCTTCATGAAAAGTCTGATTTATTACAGGACTGTTGTATTAGACTGCATGAGTTTTTGCTAGGTGTACCTAATAAACTGGCGACTGAGTGCATGTCGACTGTTAATCAAATGCCCTGTCACAAACGCTGAACTACACTTTCCTTTCACAGTCCTCCCCTCAGTTTAATATAACCCTGTTTAGCCACTGAGAGTTCTGAGTCTGACTTTCCTTTTTACCCAGTGGGAGGGTTGCCGTGTATGATGTGCATTATTTCTACAGGGCAAGATCTGACTCAGGATCCAGCTGTCTGCCTCCACTTTCTTCTCTTCTTTAGGACTGTGTCAAACTGTCCACTGTGCTTACCAATGTCTTTGTCTTTTAGATCCAATGTCAACTACATCCCTCCGCCCCAAGAAGTGTTTTTTGTTTTCCCTTGTCCTCTTCCTCCTTTACCCCCCCCTTCCTTTCCCTCTTGTGTTAAGCTCTGAGTGGAGGGCATGAGCAAAGAGCTGTTCATATTTACCTAATGAATGTTGCTGTGTTTTTGATTGAAATCCCACCACCGTCGCCCCGAGAGCCATCATTCTGAAACTATCACAAGGAAACAATGCAATGATAATGCTTTTCTTTTTTCTCGTGTACCTCAGCCCCAGGATTTCAAACACACTCAGTCATTCATGCTCTAAGAAGCTGGCCTTCCTCTGAGAACCCATCACCCTCGCAATAAGGTGCCAAACACTGGATCAACTGATTAACTTTCTCTCTGGACTCTGAATGAGCTCTCCATCTTCCAATTCATGCTAATTTCAATCTTCTTCCTGTACCGCTCCTTTTGGATGGCAAGACTTCTTACTCTCTTGCTTTGCACTATGTGGGTTGTGTGATGTTCTGCCCCCCTGGTGGTCATGTTGAAATTCCAATTGATCCTTCTGAATGATCCAGGGATGACTTGAGCTTTCTACATACACACTTTGTTTCTTCCCTCAGTGAATGGCCAATGTTTTCAACTACTTTTTTTTTTTTTTTTTTATACCAAAGACTGTGTAATTAAATTTTCTTGTAAAAGAGGGGAATTCTTCTGTAAGCCATAAAGAAAGCATTGCTTTTAATCTACTCAAACATAAATGTGGTTTACCTCAGCATCTGCCAATGTTTTGTCTTCTGTAACACCGGGGTTCCTGGGGGCCAGAGTGCCACACAAGACCCTTGTGATGTTAGTAACTGACAAAGCCAGTCCAGGAGTGTGTGTGTGTACCTTGCCTTACTTTTTCTGTCTTTATAATTTGTGCCACTGTTTATCAATGTTTTATCAAAAATGGTGTGTCTGTTTTTAGACAGTGTGTGTATGGATTGTTCAGAGTTGACTTCTGTCTGTATAGTTTCACCTGTACTAATGTCTTGGGGCTTCCTGCTGCTCTGGTCTAAAATCATCTGGCCAAAAGGACTACAGTTGGGTAACACTGGCACATTTACAGAAATGTTGATTAATGTGTGTTGTCCTTTTATAAATAAAGAATAAGAGTTTTATTTGAATGGTGTATCTGTAATAAAAGGGGTTTCTATTCAAAACCATACTTGCAATTATTGTTGCATTATTAATGCTTGTATAACCTCAACCCTGTTATGCGCAATTAGGCATAAGGATATGTATGCCTCAGGGATGATTATTACATAAAAACTGAAAAAAAAAATACTAATAGCAAAAATAGAATCCCACAAAGTATTATCACATAGAGAACAACTTGGAGCAATCAGAGGAAACAAAAATAACCCGGTTACTAATACAAATATAAAACTATTTAGATTTTTTCCCAGAGAGATCCATACACTTTTATCCTGAAAAAGTTATATCCAGTGCATTTTCTGTCCTGCTTGTATCAGGTTATTTATTGGCTGAGCAAGCTCCCTGTCTCCTGACCTAAACTTCATGTGATTGGTCAACGAAGCCATCAGTCAAAACAGTCAGCAGCAAGATGGCGGAGGCCACGGATAAAAGAAAAGATAGCTTTTCATACAAAAGGTGACTCAATAACCGTTCAGTCGTGGATTTATCTTTATGAAATTATTGTGCAAAGTCTCCGAAAAGTCACAGAAGTCCCACGCCGGATTACTAAACTTCTGGAAGGGCTACGATTGCACTGAAGTCTTCTGCCAAGCTGTTAGCTGTCAGGCTAAAAACACAGACCAAGGCTAGGTTGATTCATAATTATTTATTTTACAAAGACAACGTAATGCTATTCCATGATAGATGAAAAAGCTTCTGGATGGCCTACAATGGCATTGAGGACTTCGTTAAAACGGTGCACTCTCCCTCTTCTAAACCAAAAAGTAAGTCTCTGCACTGTATCTGGAGATATGAAATATGACATAAAACGTGTAGTTTGGCATCATATAGGCTACGACAACAGCTAAAGACAATACTCATAAGTAGTGTAACATTGTTTTCATAAATGAATGTATTTATATCACAAAGTAGCTTGTAGTTAAATGGCCAATGATTGTCGCTTGTTTCCCTTGCTGTATGATAACATAGGCCTACTGTACAGACTACACAACCTTACAAAACCTTCAATATGGTTTGTTACAGTAATTAATCTCTGCTGTGTAATACGTTCAGCAGCAGTTTAATAATCTTAGCAATGGCAAATCATTTACCTAGTGATTTAAAGATTTGTGGATATATTGATAGTTTCTGCAGTGGTTAATTAACCCATGTTTGGTCTGTAACTAATTTCACATATTAGGTGTTCTGGCATTGTGATTAGTGGAATAATTCAGGACATGCCATGTTGGTAGATCTAAATAAGTGACTGTGAGGTCTGGGTGTGAGCCAGTGCCAGAGTAAAAGTGATGAAAAGCCATAGTATGTTGAAAACGTGATAAAAAAAGACATAGTATGTTGAAAAAAATTAAAAAAAGCCATAGTATGTCTAAAACGTGATTAAAAAGTCATAGTATGTAGAAAAAAGTAAAAAAATAAATATTGTGTAGTATGTAGAAAAAAGTGATGAAAAAGTCATAGTATAGTATGTAGAAAAAAGTCATTATTGTCCATTGGTTACTTGTGTCAAACGTTTGTTTTGTGTGGACCCCTAACTACAGTTACTATTCCTAGATTCTAGATAAATAAAGTAACTCACTAGTCGCAGTGATCATGTATGAGCAGCCGAAAGGTGATTGGCGGTATTTACCCAACTCTCACACACATGTTTAATTCACTATGAGTTTTCACTGTAGTGGTCAAGGTAATGCAAGTTAGCTTTTTCTCCTTCCAGTTTTAGATTTTAGACAGCACCACAGAGGGATGGAACCCTCAACCTCCAGTCTTCATGAGAGTTTAACCTTCACCTTAGCTTGCTGAGCTCTATGCAAAGCTTGGAAGGCTTTAGTTGGAAGATGTATTTATTGTTCAAACTACAGGGAGAGAAATTAAAAACTGTCGAGACAAAAGTGGGATTGAATCCTTAAATCTCAGATTGTTGAGTCAGTAACTTATCTCAGTGAGCTATTCCTAATTAATCAATTAAGTAATCAACAAATTAACCAATCAAATAATACATTAATCAACCAATTAACAGCTCAATTAGCAGATCAATCAATCAACCAATTAATCAATCAATCAATTTTATTTGTCACATGAAATCAATTAGTCTACAAGGACAAAGTTTGAACAACAAATAATAGAATGGAAACTAGAAATGTTAGTTTCAAGAATAGCTCACTGAGATAAGCTACGGACTCCCCATCTGAGGTTGAAGGATCAAATCCCACATTTGTCTCGACAGCTTTTCAACTTCTCTCCTCTGAAATGTGAACAATAAATACAACTTCCAACCAGCACAGAGTATCAGATCAGATAGCTCAGCGTGATAGAACGCTGGTTAGAGGACACGCAGGTCTTGGGTTCAATCACCCTGATGGACCTGTGTTTGTATCCTGCATTTCACAGAAAATTTCTTTCTTTCCTAAACCCAAGAGTTCGTCTTAACTGCGTACTGTATTCGCTGGAGGTGGCGGCTGAGGTGGCGGCAGAGTGGAATAGGCATCAGCCCCCCACCCAGGAGACCCGGGTTCACATCCAGCATGTCCCAGCAGGATGCACACAAGGTAAGGTAGGCACCACCCCCCCAGGGCAGCGCCCACCAAAGAGGGCAGCACCAAAAACAGTGGTGCCCAGGGGGCAGCACCCACAAGCAACCCCAATACCACCCCAGAGGGGGAGACCCCAATGCCGCCCCGAAGGGGCGGCATTGGGGTTTCCCAACTAATCATAAGCAGTGCGTTGCAACCCGAAGGGGTTGCAACGCACCTTACCTTTTGCTGACTGGAACAATGAATTTTTTTCCTAAGTGTCATAAGTACATCTCTGGTCTTTCACCCAGGAGACCAGGGCTCATGTCCCACATGTCATGGTTAAGTACTTTCCTAATCCCAACTGTCCTCAGCATCCTTATGGAGCCTCAGACAGTTGGGTTTTGGAAAGTACATTTCCGTGACATGTGGGACACAAACCCCAGTCTCCTGGGTGAAGGACCTCATATTCCTGGGTGTGGAACCTCATCATAAGGTGTGCTCTTTGTGAGTATTGAACCCACAACCACTGTGTTCTTCCAACCAGCATTCTATCACACTGAGCTATCTGATCTGATACTCTATCCTGGTTGGAAGTTGTATTTATTGTTCATATTTCAGAGTTGAAAAACTGACAAGACAAGTGTGGGATTTGATCCTTCAACCCCAGATTGTTGAGCCAGTAGCTTATCTCAGTGAGCTATTCCTGAAGCTGACATATCAGCTGTTGGTACTGTTATTTGTTGTTCACACTTTGTATTTGTCTATTCCTATGTGTGTCCTATCTAAGTGTTTGCACATACTGCAAAAAGCATAATGCTTTAAAAAAAGCATAAAGCTCTTATAAATATATGGTACAATAAACATACACGTTCTGCCTGACTGACTACTTTTACTTTAGATACTTCCTGTACATTTAGCAGCATATAAAACATCTTAAAAAGAAGTCAAATACAGTGTTTGAAGAAGATTATGCAAAGACTATTATAGTTACTATTAGTTATTGTAATCTAAGAATATATAATAAAATAACTGATGTGGGCCATTCTTCTGAATAATCAGTACTTTTACTTTTGATACTTTAAGTACACGTTGCTGAAAATACTTGTGTATTTTCAACTAACTAACTAACATATTTCAACGCATGGCTCTTGTGTTTGAGTTTCTTTACACTGGGGTTTCGCTTCTTTTACTCCACAATCTGAATAATTATTCACAAGTCATAGAGTAAATCGTTTTTTTTTATCAGTTTGACTGATTAAATTCATTTACATTTTTATGCATTTAGTACTTTGAATACATCAAATTTTGTCTTTATTTCACTATGTAGCCAAATTTTGTGTAACTTATATTAAGCCCTCTATTTTTCAACATGTTTTTGTTCGCAGGCAGGTTGAACAGTATTAAAATCCTTCTGTGTGCGATAGTTAAACATTAAAGATCTAAAATGAAACAATAACAAATAAGAAAATAATTTGTAAATAATACAAATTAACAATATAATAAATGAATAGAAATGGTCTTCAATTAAAATTAAAAGTTAGTATATTCAAACTATTCATTTGTAAAATAATAAAAGTATTTTGTCTTGTTTGAGGAGACTGATGTGTAAACACCATTGTCGGTACACGATCCGTTCTGCGCATATGATAATCCTGTTTTACCGAGGATTTATTTATTTTTTTATTTTTTTTATTGACAAAAAAGCACCAACATAACTAACTCTTGTTGGGGAAAAGATATACATGCTTTTATACAATACAAACGTTGTCAATGTACAAGAAAGGATTACCTGAGAAAAAGAAACAAAGAATAAGACAAAAAGGGGGAGCTGCTTAAAATACACAAGTCAAAAGCAAAAATACTAGAGAAAGTAAAATTAACATTTAGAGTGGTACACAAGGAGAGACTAATCAAAACAGTAGTTTCCTAGATATGTCACTACACATTTTCCTTGCAATCTTAGATTTGATCTTTTTCAGTGAGGAAAAAAACAATTTAAAGTCATTTATAAACCAAACAAAGGAAGGCTTAGATGATCTCCACTTACTGCAATGAATATGATATTTACCCATTAGAATAATCATATTGACTAAGTCTGATACTGATGAATCTATATTATCCATATAAAAAGAGGATGTGTGGCAAGTTGAGAGTAAGGATATTATCCATCTTAAGTGACAGCCAATTATGTATCTCAGAACAGAAGCTGTTGGACACGGGGCAACAAAAAGAACATGTGATCCAGAGTCTAATCAGCCACCTCACAAAAAACACAAGAGTCTACATCAAGTTTGAAACTTCTTCTAAGAAAGTCAGCGACCGGATATATCTTGTAGATTATTCTAAAGTGAGTCTCTTTGACTTTTGGGGAAATGGCCATTTAATGAATTTAAAATGTGCTTTTTCTACGGACAATGCATCCGTGTTCGGAACCTGTACACACAATCCTCGGTTATAACCAAAACATAATTTAGATTTCAGAACATCACTAATATATTTACTATTACATTTATTGTTGATTAAAGTACAATCAATGACTAAATTTGGTAAAGCTGGTAAGGGTCTTGTTCTTGCATATAACAATGTGTTTTGAATTAACTGTAATAATGGTACAGGTATTGCTTTACAGATCTTATTGTATTCTCTATATGTACAGTTTAGATTGTATTTGTCTAAGAAAGCTTTATATTCCAAAAAGTTACCAGATCTAGAATATCATTCGCAAATACAATGCCCTTTTCATACCAATCATACCTGAACAATGATTTCCTATTCATTATAATGACCCTATTGTTCCATAAGGTGGATCCATGTGGAGAAAAGTTATGGGTAAATATCATTTTCCAATATTGGAGAACTTGTTTGTGGAAGTTTGACAACTTAACAGGAATTTTGGTCATCTCAAAAATCACATTGCAGAAGAAAATCAAGCCCTCCTACTTTCTTAAATAGATGTCTGTGAAATCACACAAAATCTGGTTGGGATAGATATGTTTTCAACCAGTTAATCTTAAAAAGGTCCCAAACATTGATTCAAAGTCCAAGGCTTTAATACCACCCATACTCTTTAACCAGCTGTGATTTCTTAATATAATGGGTTCGGTTTTTCCACAGGAATTGGAAAACAATTGAATTGGCTTTCTTACCATTACTGGAAGAAACATACAGGGAGTGACATGGATAAATTACTAATTTGGAAATACCTTCTGATTTAGACAGAGTGACTCTACCAAAGATGGGAGATCTCTGGTAAGACAGCGACTCAAAAGATTTCTTCATATCTATTAAACGGTTAGAAAAATTAACATCTTCCCTTCTAATAGCATTTTTAGATAAAACTATTCCTCGATATTTCACTTCAGCTTTAACCTCAATTGATGAGTGGATGGGAAGTAGCTCACATTTTTTATATTGAGGATTAATCCTGAAGCTTTAGAGAAAATCGATACTGAATCAAGGGCAACATCAACCATGAACGTATTCCTTAAAAAGGATTGCTGTGTCGTCTGCAAATTGACTAATTTTAAATTACTTGTCAAATATTGAGATCCCATGCAAGTTGATTATAAGTGATTGGGTGGCTAGAGTAAGGAAGTGGTTTGTGAGCGTGCTGGCTGACACATTCTGACTAGCTACATAGCTTTAATCTACAGACTGTACGCAGCATGTTAGCGGTAAATCTGACTCAAGCGTTTAAACAGCAACACCGTGTAAAAGTCTACCAACAACACAGAACCCGTTACGTCACTTACTAAACGGTGAGCCAGGAGCACGTGCAGGTTGTTAGCGAGTCTGGTAACTGAAGAGAACATGTCGGCAAGTTACCCCACACCAGTCTACTGCCACGCTGGAACATAGCGCAGGAAGAGCAGACTTCCGAGATGTCTACGAGCCGGCGACGCCGGCGGAGGACTCTTGACCAGAAACAGTATAAAATATAAACGCTCTTGACGCCCTGGAGAAAGACGCAGACAGGCTGCAGCTGATGACGTCAGGCACAGCTACGTGGGTTTCCTGATTGCGTCATATATTTCCTTTAGTTCACCTGAACATCACTTCTGGATGTTTAAATGTGCTGTGCTGTGTGTGTCTGGAGAAAGCCAGTGGCTCAGGAGTGCTGTCAGCTTTTCTGGCATCAGCTCTATCTATCTATCTATAACAATGTTTCACATTCTATATTTTCATCAATAAAGTTGAGAAAAAAAAAATATTTCACTGCAGCCTGTCAACACCACTGGATACATTACCATGGCACGTATTCACATGCTTTGAGTGCAAGTTTCTAAATTGTATATGTTGCTTTTCCTTTCCTTCCTTTTTTAGGCGGAGCGTCTCCTGTCCTGCTTAAGTGGAAAAGTGGATGTCCTTCTCTTCAACCCTCCCTATGTGATCACACCTTCAGAAGAGGTGGTGAGGCTCTGTACAGCAACTTCTTCAGTTCGGATATGAGGAGCATTTGATCAAGTGGTGCTTTTCTTTCAGGTGGCCAGCGCGGGTGTAGAGTCTGCCTGGGCCGAGGGCGAGAGGTGAGCGACAGGTTTCTGTCTGTGGGAGCACAGTTGCTCTCCACCAAAGGGTTATTCTACCTCATAACTATATAGGGGACAACGATCCAGGTGAGTTAACTGATGCCTCGGAAATGATTTTCAGTGTAACATTCTGGATAACAAGTGTAGTAATGTTTCCTTTTCTCAGCAGAGGAGATTATCCGTGTACTGGGTAAATGTGGTTGAGGGGAGAGTCATGCTTGTCGACCAGAGCTGGACATGAGAGGCTGTCCGTCCTGCGCTTCCATAGGAGCTAACAAACATGGAACTGTCACTTAGAAATCTGCTGAAAGGATTACATGAGCTGATGAGAATAAATATTTTTAGGATATCATTTTTGACTGATATTGTCTCCAAGGACAAAGGTTTACTGCAGAGGAAAACAGAAAGAATCCTCAGAGAACCGGTGCAAAGAACTTTCTAAATAAAGCTCTGCAGAACAAATTAACTTTTCTTTGCAAGACATTGGTGAAATGACTAAGGTGCTTCTGATGTACTGGTAAACTTCAGTAACTGGTAAATAATAAGTAATATAATTGTAAGTAAATAAAACAAATGCCACACAAATTGACAAAATAGGCCTACTTGTTTTCCCTTTCTGTGTAAATATAGTTTAAGTAAAGTTATAGTAGTAGTTAAAGTATATATTTTGATCTCAACGAAATCACCAAAGTAAGATTTGTAGGTGTTTATGCAGCAGTTGAAACAACAGACAAAGTATTAACATGTCAGATAATCATGAGGCATTTGAAATTGTAAGAACCAACAAAACAAAGAGTCAAATAATTTGAACAGAAATTAATTAATCACTTGTAGCAGCGGCGTTCAGATTGCCACCAGAGCTTCCTCTCTGTAAACTGAGTAGGAACAGTAACAAAAGGAACATTTACACAAAGAATCTGAAGGCTGAAACAAAACATTTGTAGAGATTACAGAAATGAAGGCTGCTGTGTAATTCCTTAGATCTGGTACGCAATTATATGCAACATCGATACCTGTGTTAAAAAAAAATATATAAATATGAAGCATAGAAATGAAATAGTGATTTATTTCAACAGTTTTACAGCAGTGATGTCCAATCTCTCTGCTTGAAGAAAACAACAGCATAATGTGTGTATATTAGGCTCAGCCATTCGCGGCCCCACTGAGCCTCTTCAGATCCTGTCTCCTCAGTAGCTGGAGTGGATGGGGTCCTCCTATCAGACCCTGTGTGCTGTCACCAGAGGCTGGAGGGGCGCAGTACGAGCCCCGGCACTTTCTCAAGTCTTGTGGCAAAGTCAGGTCCTCCCTGAGCTCCCAGAGCTGTCTCAAAGGTAACCAAGTTACCGTCTGCATGTCCGTTTGCAATGCTAGGATGGCTTCTGCTGTTGTAAACCTGAAGAATTTTATTTTTGCAAAGTTAGATTCACTTAAGATGAAACTTTTTCACATTGTAAAAGCAATCTAAAGAAAGTAAGAGAGTAAAACTTGCCTGTTTAGTTGCCTCTAGCAGAGCTGCTGCCTCCTGCTTGCCAGTCTGCTGAACCATTTTATAAAAGATGCCATCTGGATCTTGAAGCAGGGTATACGGCTCATCATAGGCATGCATCTTCCCTGCATCTAGAACCTAGAGACACAAATAACTTCCGGCAATTATAAAAAAATTGGTTTGTGTGAGAATTTTCCCCCCTGCTTCCTGCTTCCAACTAACTGACTTGCAGCTCTTGGTCCATATTTAATGTACAGTCATAAGAGGTATCAATCTTGCAGCAGCTATTGCTTTTTCGCCTGTATTTACTTATTTCTGTTGCAATACTGGAATTTCTACACTAGGGATCAACACATGTCTAGCCTGATCTTAATTCTTGTGTGTTTTCAGCTCCCGCTTCTCAAAATGGTGTCTATAGAAAAGTAACGTTATGCAGCAGTTGCAAACATCTTGTAAACCCCATGCTTTAAAAAAATAAATAAGTACTCTTCTAGAATCTATGAGTAAGACGATGGTGAGTACGGTGCATTCTCTGAACTTGTCCCGTATGGTTTTGACTATAGTAGTAATGATGGACATCTTCTTGCGCAGGTCGTGGGGGCCGATCTCTGAGGTCAGGACCAGAGAGCTTTTCCCAGCACCTATTCTACCCGCATTACCAACCTGACGCAGAGAAAAGCAGAATCCGGTCTAATATGTAAGCTTAGGTTTAACATGATGTATTCGGTCCTCTGACCTTCTCTTTCAGGCTCTGTAGCACTAGCGGTCCTTCAGTGCTGTAGGAGAAGCTGACCTGGTCAAAGGTCACCAGGCCTTTGCTGGGCCAATCAGGAGGAGGGGGGGTGGGGGGACGCTTCTGGGTTTCCCAGGGTGCCTCACTCTCCAGTTCAGTGTACTTCACCACTCTCTCTCTCGACCGACATCATCTGAAGACAGTAGAGATTAGGGCTGAATGGACGATTCATCAAATTCATCAAATACAAACCGACATAGCAATGTAATATAATAGAACACAATTTCTAAATCAGTTCTGCTACTTTCTGTATTCTACTAAAATACAACAAATTGCTTGTTGAATTTTAATACAACATAAAAACCCATCTTCACCATTATTTTATTAATCAAATTAAACATTGAATGTGTTTATTGAGCCAGTTGATCTTTCGATAACGATACCAAAACTATATTGGCTGATCGGAGCGGAGAGGAAATGGTAGTAAATGAACAGCGTAGGTTTCAGTTTGACCGTGAATAAATGCTGCAGCTCATCAAGACCCAAGTAAAGGCCAGTTGGCTAGACTGAGCCAGAGAAAGACACTAATGCACATCTATCTGTCCATCTTCATACATCGTGTACTATTTGCTGCTTTGTTGGATCATTTATGTATGTGCATCTTCTATTCCCAACATTTCACAGAACACTGAAGGCGGCATGAACAACGCAATTCAATAAGTTGAAATGGTCTCTCAAGGACACCTTACTAGTAGTGCAATTTCAGACATTTGCCAGCAGATGTCAGTATACCAGCACAAAAAACTCAGAGGTGCCCAAATTCTTTCATATAAAGGGCCAAAATGTATCTACATGAAAGGCCAAGGGCAAAAATAAATGTTGATTACAGTAATTTTACAGTAATTCTTCATATATGTAAGTTATGTTCCCTATGTAATTTAATAGGGAAGTTTAACAGCTCTGCTCTTTACATTGCCAAAAAAACTCAGATTCAGTACTTTTTAGCTGCACAAAACGTACTTTTCGTAGCCATCACATTTAGTAATTTACAGCACTTTAAAAATAAGAGGAGAATAAGCATGAGCATGTCAAATGCCATGGTTGGTCAAAACTAAAAGTGCAGGTCCAAAATTGGGTGACTTTGGTCTACATGAAACTAAGTTGCCTTCATTGTAAATTCACCACCAGACTGCTTTTGTTCCATTTGTTTAATTACCCTTAATACATGTATTATGTATTACTTAAGGCAAAATACAGTAAAAGAAGAATCTAATCTTCCTCTATTGGAACAACATGGGGGCTGCATACTGTGTGTGATTTTATATAAGACTGCCTGAATGCTTGCAAACATATTCAATTACTTCTCTAATCTCAGAGTTTAATCATTTAAGACACCTGATTATTTATTTGTTTGGAGTAATAAATCTGGAATATTACCGTTCCTTTGTCTTTCCACCACAAATGTCTTAAACGGATGAAAATAGACCTTGTATTTACTGTTTTTTTGTTTCCTATTTCGTATATAGTTCTGCAATTTGATTTGTTTCCTGACCTTTTCATTCATATCTGTCAAACAGGCTTGGACAATGAAATGTACACCGATCCCCGGCACAGGAAACAATGTCTCCACAGCTGTAGCCGAATCTAAGCTCATTTTGCTTAAAATGGTTCAGTAAGTACTGCTCTACTATTGTATACCAAATATGGACGGACAGTGCGTAAGGAACGTGACTGGCTGAAGTGTAGCCCTGTTGATTTATGCTCCTTCCCCTTGACCCTCACCGAGTCTGATATATTTTGACAGTCATGTCAAATGATCACTGTTTCACATTAACTGTTGTCCATGGTTACGCATATACAGTACTGCAATGCCCAGATTGTCTTTAACATTATGACAAAGAGCTTGAAGGCAGCACATTGAAGTCAAGAATGCTGCAAGGCTCTATACTTTCTAAATCTGTGGCATGGGAACATGTCTGTATAATGTCTTTGCAATTATGCCCTATTATTGCATGGCTGTTGTTTTTAGCTTTTTCCCCCAAATGGAGGAGGACACGGTTCAGAGCAATAATGCCTGGAGTGCTGGCTTCTTTCCATTGACTTTTTATAAACTAATGCAAAACACCATTGTTTTCTTTCTATAATAACCTGCTTCTGTGTTTTCACCAGTCTGTGGTTTCATTCTGTCCCCCCGCAGACTGTTTTTAGAAGGGTCAAATCTATCTCAGCTGTGCAGAGTGTCATCAGTGTCATGTCATGCTGTGTTGTGTGTATGTTTGTGAGTGTGTCATACGGAGCAGCTTCATAAGCTCCTTTATCAGCCGTCCGGCACCCTCCTTTCCAGACTCCTGCTGTCTCTTTTTATTTCCCATACTTTCACACACTCGGCCACACATGCTCCTGCTCTCTCTCTCTCTCTCCCCCCCCATCTCTCTCTCCCCCCATCTCGCAGTGTATTTCTTTCGCTCACACTCACACAGCCATCTTAACACACTGAAATGACTGAGCCCCTCCACAAGCATCTGTGTAAACAAATGTTGAGAATATAGCCACAGGTGTATAAAGAAAGGAATTGACTATTAATCCTATGGCTCACTTATTGTGCAGCTAATAATAGCACACAGCAGGCTTCACTGATAGGCCTATTATTGCCTGACAGCAAAGTGGATTAATGGGAGACAAGGATTAATACGCCTATTTTCATCCATGGCTAAATAATGTCTGTCTGTCTGTGTGCATCACATTCTGCCTGTCTGATTATCGTGGCTGTGTAGCCTAATGATTAGCTTATTGAAAATGAGCTTATTAATTATAGAAACTCATCTCACCCATTTTAATTGCAAAGGCAAAGTTGTGTAAATTGTTTCAGGCAAATACGGATAAAATGATGCTTTTCCTTAATGGATTTCGGTAGATGAGATTAGTGGACACCCACTGACGATCATCTGGAGGTCATTTACATTTTATCACCAAAGAAAAAGAGGTGCCATCGGGGTCTAAAGTTGACTTTTCAAATGTAAACTCAGCTGGAGAGTTGAAAAATAAAACCCAAGTGCTTAATAATGTCATGTTTGACATGGAATTGGTTAATAAGTAAAAAAAATAATATGCAAGCACTGATTTCAAGTTATAACCCCCCCTCCCACACACACACACACACACACACACACACACACACACACAGTCTTCTCACTCCACTCTAGTTTGGGAATGACCAACGTGCAGGGAAGTCGCTCTTTCTTCACTTTGCGCAGCTATGCAACACATTCCAGCGCCACACCAGCTTCTACTTGGACCTTCCTTTTGATGGGGAAACACTAAACTTGTCTTATAGCTGTAGGGACGCGTTGAGCAGCGCTCATGTGAGATCGAAAATAAGTTGACATGTCTGCCAATCAAGGACTTCTCAACAACGTCTTCTCCTGCTCTTCTCCTGCCTCCAAAGCCATAACCAAACGGAGGCTACGCCAAACCCGGAGCCTGGACCCCGCTATTATAAGACACGACACCGAGACCGAGGGAGTGAGTGGCGCACAGTTTTCTGGAGCGGCGGCTGCGGACGCAGCTGTGTCTCCGGAGCGCTTGGCTGTGAAACCGGCTTTACGCACCAAGATTCCTAAACTAAAGGAGCCCATAACCCCGTCTCTCTCTTCTCCTTCCATACCTTTGGATGTTTCTCCGTCCTCCAACTTCCACTTTGACTATGATATAGAGAAACGTGCCAAAAGGAATACCGCCGGGGATTTACCGTTTCTGGTGAGGGGGCCCAGTGGAGCGCCGTCCGGGAGCACTGGCACTCTGTTCTCTCCGCGGAGGTGGCTTCAGAAGAAAGTGCAGCCGTCCAGCTCTCACGCTTACGTGGTGTGGAAATCAGAGGTACACTTTTTTTTTTTTTCAAACTTTGATTCCAGTGCAGTGCATCCGTTTCTTCTGTGGTTTTAAAGGCAATCATGCTGCAGGTAATTTGTATTCAGTGCAATGCTAAACATATGGACACCAGGCAACCAACAAGGCAAAGATCCTGCATACTAAAATGTATGCTGTATGTCAGTATAAACATAATTGAGGTCCAACTCCATCCCTTGATTCGAACCAGCAAGTCTCTATGACAGCTTCTTGAACAATTAGAAAAAGCAATCAGCAGACTGTTTATTTCTGCTAGAAGCATGGCATCCCCACTGCATGACAGAAGACACATCTGCTGAAAATCTCTTTTCAGCACAGCCAGACTGGAAAATGCATGTTTTATCCTTGAACCTAGAAAGTTGCCTGGAATTTTACTGGGCCTCCAATCAGACATCATGACTTGAGGAGGTGTGTGTGTGTGTGTGTGTGTGTGTGTGTGTGTGTGTGTGTGTGTGTGTGTGTGTGTGTGTGTGTGTGTGTGTGTGTGTGTGTGTGTGTGGAGATGGTGGAGCCTAACTGGAAGATTTATGGGTTTTTGAAGAGGGAGTGTTGACCCTGCACTGACATCTGCACCTGGAAGCCGTCCAGTATCAAACCACCACAACTGGAGCAGTTGTCTTGGTCTTGCCCAAGGGCACATGGGTAATTAGCAGGGGTAAGAGGGAGCACTGATTCACTTCTACCTGGATTTGTTTCTTGCGTTTTCAGTCCTTGTAAGAGTCACATTTTAAGTACGTCTGGGAAAGCTAAAGCTCCTACTGTGACGTCATTAGGCTTTTGTCTTCATACAGGCTTCAAATTGAGTGTGAATAAGGGGAAGGCAATGCAGCCTTTATAGGCTGCATTGTTGGCCCAAATCCAGATGCACTGGTGAGAAGGTATAATAATTTCCCTAGTTTCTTGTGTGGACTCTTTTTTTTCTGCCAATATGTATTTTACTTGTGCAGCAGGCCCTGTGTGTGCTGATGTGAGGGACTTAAGGACACATGGCCCGGGACTCGGTTCTCACGACTGCAAGTGGTCACAGGGTCAAAACCATGTGGCCCTCAAACAGCTCTCCCATCATTTCCTATCTCAAAGAGCAGCTCCAGCTTCACTCTCTGCACTTTCTTGCATTGTGCCTCTCTTTCTCTCCAACACACACATCCACAGTCTCTCTCCTCCCTCTCGGAGATGTCAAGAAGCTCTCACTGAGCAGTTTCCCACCGCTGCAACTCTGTTTTCCATGCTGATTCCCCCCCACCCCCTGCTACGGCCCACCGAGGATAAGATGAGGCCATCGGTATGGAGTCATTAGTACAATCTGGACCATTAAGTTATTGCCCCTCAGAGTGTTTTTAAAAATACTGAGCCAAGAAGTGTTGCTGGTCTGCTGGGCCGTAAAGTAAAATCCTGAAATTAAGTGTAAACAAAGACTTTATGTTTGGAATGTAATGGACAATGTGCTTTTTTTTCAAATGCAAAACCTAACAAGCACCTAACATAATAAAGAGCAGTTTGATTCAGATATCTTAATGAAGGAAAGGTTTTCCATAGACGTACATGACCTTTTCCCACAGCGCAGGTCGATTAGGTGAAACTAACTATTTTTAAAGGTTATCAGAGGGACACACACTGGGAGGGTGTTCTTTCATGTTAAAATTAAAGGTGCTCTAAACAATGTCACGCGTTTTTTAGGCTACAACATTTTTTGTCACATACAGCAAACATCTCCTCACTATCCGCGAGCTGCCTGTCCCCTGAACACACTGTAAAAAAAAAAAAAAAAAACCCGTCTCTGTAGACAGCCCAGGCTCCACAAATGGCAACAAAAACAATCTGTGCCAACCTGCACCACCAAACATAAACAGTTTTTCAGCCAATAACCGACAAGAAGGATTTGGGGGTGGGGGTTTGGGGGGTTAGTGCGCTGAAGCACGGAAGGGAGGGGGAGGAGACGGGATGAGGAGGAGGGAGGGGCGAGCTGGTCTTGTTTTTTTTGAAAATACTTTGAACGTCAACAAGAAGTAACGTTACCCAACATCACTTAGAGCACCTTTAATTTCCATACAGCAAGCAATTTAATGGCCTACTTCACAAAACACCCAAACAAGCATGAATATATTACATTTTTATTTACATGTAGGCATACTCCCATATACAGTAAACAAGTCCTTTAACACATTTCTACCCACTTATAAAAATCCTCAAGGCCGACAGACTCCAGGGACCTTGGGCATGTGCCCAGTTTATCCTCATCTTTGTTTTTGTTTTTTTGAAATTGTCCCTGTTTTGTGTAATGTATTTGCTCACTGTCTAGCTATCAAAATGGTTCCAGCTTTCAGCTCCATAACCACGTGATGATGAAATAACTCAAAAGATGGTGGCAGTGAAATGATGAATCAACTTTCTGCAAGTTAATTTCCATAGCGGGCTAACATAAATTGCAGCAATTTAGTCAGATTATGGCCGAATCACGATAGATAAAATCCTTTATATATGTAATTTTTACATTTTCTGGAACCGCAATACTGAAACCACCAATTTTTCATTTCAATATTAGACTTAAGCAGCTTTTGAAATAGTTTTGAACCATTAACAGAATACAGTTAGGTCTCAATTCATAGAATGGATTAAAAAAACAGCATTAAACAACTAAAGACATTGTCTGAAGTTTATCAATACAGAAAGACAGTGTGTGTGTGTGTGTGTGTTTGTGTGTGTGTCAACGTGTGCTGATAAGTCTCGTGCTATGCCTTTTTAAGGAGGGAGATATGGACGGAGAGGCATAGAGAGAGAGAGAGGGAGAGGGAGAGCGAGAGAGAGAGTGGAAGGAAGAAGAGACAGAAACAAAGTGGAGGTGTAATGGTTTACACAAAAAGCAATGTTTGACAGTTATATTGGCCATGATTACTTAATAGCTATGTTTCCATGATGAGGTTGTTGATGTTGAAACAATGACGCAAAAAAAAAAAAAAAAAAAGAAAAGAAGAAGAATCCTCTGAAAGTACCCTCTGTGTTGTTACAGCAGGAGGGTCAGTGACTGGAAATGGTTCTTGTGGAGTGATTGATTTAGGAGTTGGGTGTCAAACCCACATGCTCTTGCAAAACAGCACAAGTGTAAAAAACGTTATAGGTTTTTACAGGAACACACAGGAATGTGTAACTTCAGCGTGTGATACATACACTGAGCGGTCTTTCTGCCTTTGCGACAATATCTCGCTCATGTGCGCTTACACAGACGTACGAAGGCTCGGAGAGGAAACCGTGCTCGGCTAATTTAATCCTGGTTGTTTATGGGGCGCCAGAATGTTGACATTGTACAGTCTATTTTAGAGCCACTTACCCTAATACTTCAGAAGAGGGACTAAGTGAAGAAAACCATTCCAAAATGAGATCTCCACCATTTACAAAAAACACTACAACTATTGCTACTAAATGATTGATAACAGTGGAATGGTTCATTGAGGTCAGAGCTTTGCGTTCTGGCGATGTTATCTCCACAAGCGCAATCCTCAGCTGCTAACACATAGTGGAGTTAGAGGAAAAGTGAAGGAAAGGAAAAAAATGAGTCCGCTTGCTCTGGCCTCTCGTGTAATTTAATCAAGTAACGTTGTTAGTCGTGAAGGCTAAAGAGCTGCTAGTGTGCAAAAAGTGTTGATCCCAAACTTGATCCGTTTTGATTGGTTTAGCGACACCCACGATGATACAGCGGGTGGTTATTTCGGTGTGTTTGCACAAAGCAAATTCCATTTCAATATTTACTTTGTAACTGAACCGTGGTCATGGCAACTGGGAATTTGGAAGATCACTGTTTCGGTTTCCTACTTGAGATGAATTTAATGCAAGATGCTTCTTTTGGTTTTCTGAGCAGCAAAAAAAAAGGTCCCCCCGCCCTTCTACACCCTGCATCGTCCCGCTACGCCCTGAACTGCTACAACTATTATTTCTAGTCATAGTTCCGCTATCTTTATTGTTACTGTAACTGCCACTGTTCATCATTCCAACTGCTATAATTATTATGAATCATATTTCTCTATATCGGTATATCAGTGTCTGTGTCCAAAGCGGCAGTGACAGATGCGGCCCACCAAGAGTCTGGGTCTGTCCGAGGTTTCTGCCTAAAAGGAAGTTTTTCTTCGCCACTGTTGCACCAAATGCTTGCTCGTGGGAAATTGTTGGGTCTTTGTAAATTATAGAGTGTGGTCTAGACCTACTCTATCTGTAAAGTGTCTTGAGATAACTCTTGTTATGATTTGATACAATAAATAAAATTCAATTGTATTTGACCGGTGTCTTCACCCAGAATACTAAGAACAGAACATGACTTTGCACATGAGAGGTGCGTCGGAGAGGGACGGGTACATCAAAAGTTGCAAAGAAACTCCCGCACACTGTCTAACTTGCAAAGGTAAATTTAATAGCTGGCAACGTTTCGGTAACAGACTTTTATCAGGCAAAAAAAACAACAAAAAACATGAAGGTCTAGGAACCAAACGTTGCCAGCTATTAGATTTATCTTTGCAAGGCAGACAGTGTGCGGGAGTTTCTTTGCAACTTCATTCGGAATGCTAACATTTAGAATCGCCATTGCTGACAGGTTACCATTCTTAAAATTCTCTAGATGCCCCCATGTCGATTTATGTTCATGCATGTTTGCTTAAATACGTCAGAGTTGTCAGAGCTCAGTGAAGAAGTAGAGAAACACTCTTTGAGATTCGTCTATATAAATTTGCTTCCTTAGGATCACCAAGTATGGTTTTTTTTATCTGCACTTCCAGTAAAAGTGGTACAGAAAAACTGGAAATCTTTCCTTTAAAACAGGGGTGTCAAACTCATTTTCCCAGAGGGCCACAGTGGAAATAGATAATCCCACCGAGGGCCAGACATGGAGAGTTTATTGACGTGCTTTTGTTACTGCATGTCACTTTTTTTTTAAACATTTTGGTAGCTTTTTACCTCACTTTTGTTGGTTTTGTTCTGACTTTTGTGGCTTTCTCAGACATTTTTGTACGCTTTTTGTCGCATTTTTGTTGACATGAAGCCCTACAAAAGTCATCAAAAGAGTTCCTTAGCCATCGTAGAATTTAGCATTTAGTTTCACAGCCTGAATATTAAAACTCTCTGCTTTTGGGGGAATTTCTGAGTCTCAGAGTCGGCAAATCTGCCAAATTCTGCTTTTGAATGGTCAGGTAATTGCAGTTTAAAAAACACTTTCCTGTGTTTTTGGTTTGGCGCACAACTTGGTGGGCCAAAATGTATTGTGAACCCAAATTGACATACGGGCCAAATCTAAATCTGCAACGGGCCCCGTTGTGCTTTAAAAGTAACATTTACTTCATTCTCCAATGTTAATAACTAAACACAACTATCACTAGACTCCTAAATCGATTGGAGACAGTTTGTTGGCTATTGAGTAGAATTTCCTGTGTTGCATTACTGTAATGTATTCTGATCGAACCCCCTCGTGATATGTGAAATATCTAATAAAATAACATTTGTGTTCCAAGCTTACTCATCCTGTAAAAGCGTAACAATTCATTTATCAGAAATCATGCATGTTTTGTGAAACATTTCAGTATGAACTGCTGCACATGTTGGCCATTGCTTATGCTATGAAACCATAAAAGCTGGGGCGTTGACACAGGTCATGGCTAGCTGTTAGGACTTTACATAAGTGGTCCACATTTTAGAAACATCTAACAACACTGAAACACATTCTGAGCATTGGAAATCAATACTGCAGCTTCTGATCAGAATCAGGAGAAGAGACATTTCACTGGTCACTTGTTACAGTGGATTTTAACATTTTGTTACCTTTGGATTGCACCGAGAGATTGTCGTGCCGAAGCCCTTTGGCAGCTCTACCATCCAGACTGAGGACTAAAGGTCATCCATCCTTAGCTGCCAGATGCTCATAGAGGATGGCAATTTAATGTTTTATGCTGAAAAGAAAGCCCCGTCTCCATCGCCATGCTCTATGTATACCAAACAATCATGTTTTCAGACGAGACTGTCCTCCTCTAACCTAACCCAGGAGTTTTTGTGCCTAAACATAACTGAACTGCGACCGTGTTTAAAACCGCAGCGTTACGTTCTGTGGTTTAAATATGAGGAGTGAAAACGCTCCTGTGGGTCGCGTTTCCTGCCACTGCTATTAGGGGCGCTAATTTAGGAGTCGTTTTAGAGGGTGGGAATGACTTATATCGCCATATGGTTTGGAGGACTTGTTCTTTGAGACAGACAGTGACTGTTTGACAATGTTCGGTCTCTGCTTAACAGATTTGCTTTTACTCATGACAATACTCTTGCTTGGATTTTCCCCCTTACTTTTGTCCATCTTTGTTTGTCTATTTGCTTTTTCTGACATTCTTGTCATTGTTTGCTGCTTTGTAACTTCATTTTGAAAGGCTCTCTCTGGGGCTGGGTCATTACCAATTAATCATGCATATCACTTCCTCTCCCCCTATTGTTTCCCCCTTTCACCTGCATATTCACATTCCCGTCATTACCACAAAACAAGCTACACATACAGTATATAGTTCATACTTTTCCCCATGTTTTCCTAGGAAAACATGCTCGGCCCCAGGCTTTTATGATTAGTTGCTGCATCATCAATCACAAACACAAATGTAACTATTGAATTGAAGATAAACATCCATTTCTCAGCAGTAAAAACTGTACTTTTGAAATTCATATATGCAAGATTCCCTTTGCAATATATTTTCTCTACTCTAGGAAATGGAGAGGCTTGAACTCGTGAACCTAACAGCTTTTCATTTTGCCTTTCCTCCCTGATTTCCTCCCTAAGTTCCCTCAGAGTGAGGAGGCTGAGCTGGAGGAATAAGACTGATGGTTTGACGTCTTTGGAATGCTCGTACCAAAATGCACACTAAAAGAACATTTTCATACTACCTTATGACAGTTCAGTCAAAATTTGCAAAGGCTCACCAATTTCAATTTTGGTTTAACCAAACAGTATCACTGTAGCAAAAGCGCAGTATGAGAGGACCATAATGTAGATCAAGGAGTCAAGTAAAGGATGTCATCACGCTGTTGCAAGAGCTTCTGTCCAAACACTGAAACTATGATGGAGTGCAGGTTGACTTTCTTGGCTTACAGCAGTAGTTTATGATTTGGATCTGTTCACTGTAGTCTTAAAGTCACAGTTGCATCTGCTTTAAAAGATCATTTTTAGAATTCATGCTGTTCCCGTTAGAAATGTCTCTTATTTTAAGGTGACTTTTCCCTTTGCATGTGTTGTCTCATCAGAATGAGTTATGTGGTCACTTTGAAGCTGCAAAATCAACAGTTTTAGAAAAAACACACACCAATGAACCTGTTGTTTCTTTCTGCGAAACATCCCTAGTTATGGTATAGATGACCACTCTGCAGCATGTGCTAGTACAGTTCCCCTCAAGGGAAAAGCTCTGGATTTCTGAATGTGGGTCTGCATACAGCTGTAGTTTGATTATGGTCCTTATTAAGTTTAATGGGCCTGGTTATTAATATGTACAACTAACTGACAGACCAGACTGAGTTCTGTTATCAAAGACAGAACAGAAATAGACTTGCTGGTTCAGAGTAATACAGACACAGAGTACTGTACTATTAAACATGCTCTTTCAGCTGGAGTAGTTGCATCTTTAAAGGTGCTCTAAGCGATGTTAACGTTCAAAGTATTGTCAAACAAAACTGAGGCTAGCTCGCCCCTCCCTCCTCCTCATCCCGTCCCCTCCCTACCGTGCTTCCGGTAGAAACGAGAAAGAGCTATCAATCTGTCAATCTTTCCGTGTCCGGGCCGGGTGAGGTTTCCCGTGTTGAGTCAAATTGACCCCCCAAACCCAAAATCCTTCTTGTCGGTTATTGGCTGGAACACTGTTTGTTATGTTTCGTGGTGCAGGTTGGCGCAGTTTGTTTTTGTTGCCGTTTGTTGAGCTTGGGCTGTCTACAGAGACCGCGTTTTTTTTTTTTAACAGTGTGTTCAGGGGACAGGCAGCTAGCTGATAGTGAGGAGATGTTTGCTGTATGTGACAAAAAATTTTGTAGCCTAAAAAAAAAAAAAAAAAAAAAAGTGACATCGCTTAGAGCACCTTTAACATCATATAATTGCTTTAGTGAAATTCTCTTTAATTGGTCAGTTAGGCCCACTCTTTCTGGACCATCCTATTCTTCCTTTCTTTTCTTTTTTTGCAAACGTAAGCCAGTTGTAAAGAGCTAAAGATGCATGTGAGTGGCTTAAGGTTTCTGTGGTTCTAAGCAGTTGTGGTAGCTTGGTATATCTGCACTAAACAAATGAGAGACCAGAGGAGACGGTTGGTAGCCTCTATCTCACTACAGTGTTAAGCTGGATATCTACTTTATAAGGGGTTATGGCAGTGGGTACAGCAGCCCTGCCGTAGACACCTACTGTGCAGGTTTTGATTTAAAGTTCAGTGTCAGATTCCCCACATGATATCTCTTTCGACGCCACAGCCCCAAATGTGTCGTCGCATTTTAGAGGAGGTGCACATCAGCTCTGGTGTAGGCATTGGGGCTACGTTTGTAAGCTAGCGATGCTGTTACCCTGAACTTTATCTTTGGATCATCATAAAACACATTGCTCTCACTAATACAACTGTATAGTATATAAATGCTTGTGACAGTGCACTATTTTGTTAGTATGGAATTATTATTATGTAACTTTTCACTTTGTACAAACAAATTATACAAGATCTGTGACAACTACATCATGAATATTTCATGTTAAAATGCCAAAACAAAACTTTTTTTCCAAAGATGTAATATTTATTTTTTGGGGGGGTTTTCGGAGATGGGAACGGTGCATTTTGGTACTAGTACACTTCATTCAAACCATTGTTTTTGCCAGTATGAATGCAAAAAATTCATAAGTTCTGTTAAAGAGGACACATTTTATATTGGTTTTTCACGAAACACAGATTTCTCAAAAAGCGCCCTTTTCTCATTTTGTGCTGTAAAGCAATCTATCTTTATGCCATAGACAAACTACCATAGCAGAGCACACAGTGTGAAATGCAGTTTAGAGGCCAATAGGACGTGACATCAACATTTTCTTCCGATGACTATTACTCCAGACCCCATCCCACTGTAAAATGTATGTGGAAGAATAATTTAAGCTTCTTCTCATTTGTGCACAGAAACATGATAGCTCACGGGGCAATTGCTTTGACAAGTTAGCATGATATTCCGCTGAAAAGAACCATATGAAACAGCAGGTTTTTTTTGGCCGTGTTTAGGTTTAGCAATCTCACATATCCTTTGGGATGTTTTCTCAACAAGGAGAAAAAAAAAAAAGGCAGTTTGAAATAGAGACATCTGAAAAGTAAACATTAATTTCCGCAGCCAGAATCTCTCTGTCTGGTGCAGATTAAACCCTCTCCTACAGTGAGAAAGCAACAGTGTTGAGTTACGTTCAGTGTGTATGAATGTGTTTTTGTGTGATTGGTAGAGAATCCGAAGGCAGCTGGTGGATGATCTAATTGTACACTTTTCAGTCTTGAAGGCAAAAATGGCCATCCCCTTGTGTATTTGTTTGTTTGTGTGTGTGTGCGTGTGTGTGTGTGTGTGTACGCACATGCATTACAGTGACCCCTGTTTCCACTAATGTTCTCTCTAATGTGGTTTGTCATGGGCCAGAGGGAAAGCATGGATAAGATCCTCTCACATTTGCCATGGTGTGTTAAGTCTACAACTTCCCATTTATGTATTTGTCTCCATCAGTGTAAACTTCGGTGATATGATACTCACACTGGGGGAAAACGTTTCACAACATCTTCAAATGCACCCTCCCTTTGTCTAATCTTGGAACAGTAACAGTAAGATAGAAACGGGAAAAAAAATGGTTGAGTATATAAGGGTTTTTAATGTTGTCTTAATGCTGTGGTTGCTAACTTCCCTCCCATACATTTAGTAAGAAACATGCAATAAGAAAAGCAGCAAGAGTTTATTGTTTTTATCATTATCAGATAAGCAACAGCAGCCTTGTGTCCTAAAAATGATGTTCCCATACAACTAAACTGCATTTTGAATTACATTTCGAGGGAAACATGTTTTGTTTTTGACGTATTACAAATATGTTTCTAATCAAAGTCTACGTTAAAAGTGTGCGTAGGTACAGTAGGAGGTGGATGGATGGGTCAAACAATCAGGACTTACACCCAGGAGACCCATGTTCATGTCCTGTGTGAAACCAAAAGTCAATGTTGACTTATTTTAACTTACGTCCTTAAGTTAACTTACGCAACGTGCTTTACTTACGTATATACTTAACTTACATCTCGTATGTAACATACTTAACTACGTAACTTAAGTTACATAACACAACACTTATTTTAACCCAAACCTTGTTTTTTCTTAAACCTAACCAAGTAGTTTTGGTTCAATTCTCAGCGTTAACCACGTGCGACCGTTTCACAACGTGCACCTGTTGCTAGTACGAGGACTAATGTAATCCATGTGAAAATAGGTTTCCCTAGAAACGTAATTGAGAATGCAGTTTAGTTGTATAGGGATGTCATTTTTTAGGGGACAGGGTTGGCAATGGAAATGTGCTTCTGCACCTTGTCTCAGATGCTCTTACAAATGGCTGACCTTTGTGGGAATGGAGAGCTGGAGAGAAAGAAAGCTTAGAAAGCTATATTAGCCGTCAGCTTGCCAGCTACTGTAATTCACCAACTAGCCCTGCGAGTAGTAGTAACCGCGCCTCAAGAACCACCTATTACGTGAGGACACACAGACGGATTTCACTGTGCCACTTTCTGGGGTCTTATTATTGTAGTTTGGGCTATCATTTCTGTCAGTTATAATAACATTGTGTTCACCAAGTTAAGTGCTGAGAAAGCCATCAGATGGGGTAAGATACACTAGCAATCAGACTATCAGCCATTTAAACAACCACCAAGGTTAGCTAAACTTAATGGAGGTTCAGACCGAAAACTAATTCTGCATGGATGGCGGCATGTTTCAGGACATACCATCCAGGAAGGCCTGTTTGAGTCCATGTTTCTTGTTCAGTCTGACTTTGTTGCAACATTGTCGCCATGTTCCCAGATCTCAGCAAGTTGGTGAGCACGATGTTATCATAATCAATACAAAGGATGGGCAAAACTACAAAATTTTTTAATAAGTTTTAATAAACCAGAATTAGCTTTTAATTTCTGCAAAATATTAGCAGCATCGAGCCTCAAATCATTTCAGTCCCACAATTGACTTTCATCATGAATGTGGACAACTTTATAGCGTTTGACATAATTTTTCTGCTGATCTCTAAAATGATATCAATCGAGAGAGCTTTTCAATCCTGACATTTTGCTCAGGGCAATGGATATCGGTGTTTCAGCGAGTGTGTGTATGCATGCAACAATCTTCATAAGGCATATCAAGAGGATACTGCATGTTTATATCCTGTCCCATTGCTGAAAAATGAGCCCAAAGGAATAAAATCCAATATTGTTTTTGATTTCATCCGAATGTGGGTCTGTGAACTTGGTACATCTGAGTGCAATTTAGGTCATCTTGCTTACAGCTCTCAAATATGTACTATCAACTTTCTTTGTTGTTTCTGTTGTTCTACTAAGTCTTTTCCTGTTTTACCCATGGTGGTTGCCCAGTCTGTTCTGTGTATATTCATTTCTTGTATATACCGCAAAGCATTTGACCTAAGTGTCATGCCTTCCTTTGCAGGCCTAGTTATTACTGAATAAAACGGTTTCATGCTGTATTTAGTAAGGATTAACTGAATGTTTCTGCTCACACATGCAGGATTTAGCGTAGCTAAGCTTTAATTAATACCTGTGAGTGTGTACACTTTTGTGTGTGGTTTTCACTCGCTGAATCAAGTGTATTGATCAAATATACCCTCAAATACTTGAAGATAGATAGATAGATAGATAGATAGATAGATAGATAGATAGATGTTTTGGAGAAATTGTGCATTGTGCGTGGTGCACCCCCTTCATTTATGTGTCTGAGTCCCCTTCAGTGGGAGGTTTAGTGAATTATTTATTTGACATTCCAGGTCAGAGCTTCATGCCGAGGCCCTGGGGCTCCTACAGAAAGAGGGGTGGCTACTGACTGAGTGACCGCCCAACTTCTTCCTCACTCTTCTTCCACCCATCCCTTTTCTGTCTGGTTTCATTAGCTTACTCCTGTCCATTCTTCACTTTTATTGACTCACTTTTATAGACATCTCCTGGTAATATTCTCCTTCTCATTTGGACAGAAAAATCCCCAAAAAACCCTTTCTTTCTAATCTCCAGTTTATGCTAAATACAGCAACTGAAGCAAAAGCATGAGATCACACCAGCTTGATTTTACTTTTGAAGAAACAAGAACCAAGCTGGGATCACAGCCTGTGTTTGTTGGACAGGTCCAGCGTTGCCCTTCCAAAGACTGCACTGAAAGCATGCAGCAATTTGTTCTCTGACATGGAGGCTCCTTTGAACTGACCTGCCAGAGGAGCTGAGGGCGTGTCATCCTTCAAACTGCTGTGTAAAACTCAATTTTTTATAGACAACTGTTTATGTGCTTTCTACTTCTTTTCTTTCACTAAACTCAATTTCCATCTCAAAAGCTGTTTTTGAGGACCTCTCAGGCAGAAATTCCATTCGTAGACAATACAAAACATCAAAAGAAGCTGCGAACACCAAATTCTTGGGCATTTTTGCTTGAATTGAATAATTCATTATCAAAATAGTTGCAGACTTATTTTCTGTTAATCAACTAATCGTTTCAGCTGTAGCCCTGATATATTCCAAAATGGACATGGACATGATGGTGTTTATTATACAGTGGGTGTCTGCATCACCAGGCATGTTCACGCATGTGCAGTTAGCCTCTGTGCAGATAGCCTACGGGCGGATGGGAAAACTTTTTGGGAAACCCTTTTTGGCAGTGCAGACGCGCAAAGTATAATATGAGCTTTGGCATTAGCAAAGTCATTAGTAAGCTTCCTTCCAACTAATTCACACCGCAGCTTAAAGTTGCACTAGCATGGCTTCAAACTGTATTCTCCTAAGGAACTTTTGCTGTTCTAATTGTGTTCACTTCAGAGCCATCTTCCCAGTGTCTTATCTCCTCGCTCCCCTTAGCCGGGCTGGGAGCAAACTTGGGCTCAAACAATTGGCCAACATTGAATTCAATTGGACTTGTCTTCGGGGAAAAACAAACTTTGGCTTTTATTTCAGTACAGCGAGAAATGCAAATCAATTGAAGTAACAGAACGAGGAGTCAGTTAGCTGCATACATCTGCTGCAAGTTTCTTTTAAGGGTCAAGAGGTCAGTAGGGTGTAAGGATTAGAAATGAAGTCATGTTATACTCAATACTCAAGTGACAAAGGCCTCTCTTTTGTGACAGCCTGTCTCACCAGCCTCTAGGAAAGCAAATCCTTGTCATATAAATATGATTCGGCCCCTGAAAAGCAAAGTGATTTAAACCGGAGGACCTCTCCCCACCACCCCAACTCCCCTCCCAAATCTCTCCATCAGTGAGGGAGCAAAACAGAATGAGACAGCAGGCATTTTAGACACAGCCGGAGCTCTGCGGCTATAAATAGAAAAATAGCTCAGCGGAGGAACACTCAAGTTCCAGAAGTGAGGCAGAGAGAGTCATTCTGGTTGCAGGTGTGTGTGTGTGTGTGTGTGTGTGTGTGTGTGTGTGTGTTGAGGATTGTGCAGTTTATGCATATACCTCCATTTAAAATGTAATGTGTGTTTCTTTAAAGCCAGAGAAACTTTAGCGCAAAGTTTGTGGTAACCATGCTAGGAAACAACTTCCTAAGCCTCTTAATCAGAAAGGCATTATAATGAGAATACTGAACAAGAGTTAGTATCAGAATGTTTTGATGCCATCTGGTGGACATTCTTTTAAAATAATCTCTTCATGAACATAATCTTCCCATTACACTGTTCATACATTCCACCTTCCATCACATACTTTTGCCTCATATACACACAATAACAAGAAACTAAATAATAAATTGTATGTTAGTATTCAACTACAGTGTGTAATAGTACATTCAATTTAAACACAACATGGCTTTAATAGCATGACTTAATTTGCCCTTCCAAGTCAGTCCGTGAGTTTTGAGTAGAACCATAAATAAGCCACTTATAAATCTGCTTCCACCACTGCAGCTCTTGGTGATATTATCATATGCAAATTTAGTTTTTTTGTGAAAGTAAATAAAAAGTAAATGTAAGGAGTTGTGTTCGCCATCAGAGGGTGCCAGTGAGCTTCTAACAAATCTATGAGTTGGATGAACTTTGGGAACATTCAGCAACACTGTCTGGCCACACACACAAACACTCACACTGACACAAATGATGAATCACAGTACACATGTGGGTGGGCTGCATTGTGGCCAGTCACAGCTGCGCACATCTGTCTCCTAGGCCTCTCCATGTCATAAGTATCTTACAAAAACATTACAATAGCTGATACCAGCTGCAAGCAGAGCAAATATTTCGCAGCACTGGGGCCAAATAAAACCGTTTAAAATGCATTGAATAGGGAGGAAAAACCTAACAATTTGATCCTAGCCTCTGAAATGTGTCCACTTAATATATATAAGATATTTTACAGGCTTGTAGTTGACTGCAAACATTTGAATATATCCTGTTGTCTGCAGAGCACTGATACAATACATGCATGCATAGATGTCCCTTTTAAATAGCCTTACTGTTAAAACAATTTAACTAATAAAAACATTCTGGTAAATGTGGGCTTGTACTGTTACTATTACACACCTGCAAAGTATTCTCATAACACTTGCACACACTTGCACACACACACAAACATAACAATGTGTGTTTGTTCTGCTTTAGTAAGGAACAGCGTCACTTCCAAGCAGAGATCATATTCTCTCCTGCAGAGGACCTTCCCAGAACATTAATGTGTGTGTGTGTGTGTGTGTGTGTGTGTGTGTGTGTGTGTTAGAGAGAGAAAGAGTGTGTGTGTGTACATAACATATTAGTTTTTGAGAGCCAGTAGTCCACCACATTACAAAAAAACAGTATTGTTGGCCTACTTTTTGGACTTTCCTTTTGAAAAGTTTAAAGGAGGAGTTTGACTTTGGGCTTCAAGTATAATTCTTAAGCACGCAATTAGGAGCCTTAAAGCTATTTGTATTACTTTTTCTAATAAGTAAATGTTCATTTGCAACTCTCTATGGATGATTGCTATAACACAAGACCAAATCAGCCAAATGCCAGCTCAGGAATAGTTTTAAACTTCTGTACACCTGGTGTCAAGTAGGTCTTTTACTGGAAAGATTCCACGAGTGCAGGAAGTGATGTGTTCTATGTTCCCAGCAGCAAAAAACAGCGGTTTGTTTGCAATAAACAGAAGAAGCAGCGGGTGGTTGACATGAACAGCGATGGCCACCCTGGCTAAAAAATAAATAAAAAATAAACCCCTGTATGAATGTTTTCTCACTTTTATTGCATCATTCATCTTTTCATCTTGCTACCTCTAATTCAGTTCATGGCTCTGTCTATTTTATAACCCTGTTGTCACTGTGCATCATCTTTCAGCCTCCTAATTCAGTCACTCTGCTGAATAGAAAGCAAATGTTTTTTTTCTTTTAGAATTTTGTCATCTGTTTTTCACTCACATGCACTTAAAATAAGGATAAAGGGGTGTAGGAAAGCTCATGGATGGATGTCGCAACACAGGTGTCAATTAGCATGTGGGATACACACTAAAGATTCAACGAAAGCCCTTAACACGGATTTATGAAGAGAGACAAATCGACTCAAAGAGGAGAAATCTACGACTGTCTTTTCTAGACTGTAGGTGACTTTAGACGGCTGTGCTGCATAAGATTAACATTGAGGTGTGTCAGTCTGGTTTCACGCTGAGAGCTGCAATTTGCCATAATTTGACCTAATTGGAGGAGGTCTGCCGTTGCAGAGCTGCCAGGTTTATGGGAGAGAGCGTGGGAAATGGGGACTTCTTTTGGAGAAGCGATATGAAAAGGAGGGATAAGACAGTAAGAGACAGAGAGAAAGTAGAGGGAGAAAAAGAGAATGAGGGGGCAGTGGAGAGATTGGGTAAAACCACTCACAAATGCACACCTGGGTTGGATTAGCTCGGGCTAGCAGGGAGGCTGTGTGTTAATGGAGATTTAATAGGCTCTGAAATGATTTACCGCAGAGTGTGTGTGTGTGTGTGTGCTTGGATTTGTATGTTTTAATGTTTACCTGCATGTCCTCATGCCTTTTGGCTTTATGACATTATTAAATCTTTCCATTTTGCTTTCTGGTGACAGCGGAGACAGTCGTCTATTGAAAAGCCAACATGCTGGGTAATCATAACATGCAAAATAGATGTTTGGATTTGGTTCATTGGGTGTGTTTACAGGATTTAGTTGGAAATCTACATTGGACTGAAGGAATGCTGGTAAACTAAGTTTCTAGTGCCAGAGTGATACTGGATTTTTGAGGCTGCGAGTTTTAAACGCCTGACAATGATGAGTTTTTAAAACATAAACACATAAAACTATGTGGTATAAGTTTGGATTGTTGGGGAGCATTTGTTTTATTATCTAAAAAGCTGCGTTCGCTAATGTTGAATGAGGGTTACGGAGAAGAAAGTTGGATCACATTGAAATGAACTTAGTCCTGTGTAGCATAATGCAACCGCACTCTTTGTTTCATATTAATTTCAAGGATTTCAAATCTAACTCCACAGACTCTCCCTCTTTGTGACTGTGAGGTTCTGTCTGTCGCCATGGCAACAACTCAGTGATGTAAACACGCCGGGGACCCTGGCTGTAGGACTGAGAACAAAGACAGCATCCTTCTCGAACGTAAGCATTAGGAGATAGTTTATATGTTCAAAGGCTCTGACGCAGTTAGTGCAGGTTCTCGGCAAAGGAAAACTCAAACATGAGGAACATCGACTGAAATAATAAATATAATTGAAAATAGCAACAAAGATGTTGAGGTGCAAAACATCATCTACCTTAAACATCTTAAACATCACTCATGCATTCCCTGACATTATGGCCTCATACTGTTATGTATAGGGGTGATTGAGAGTGGCACTTGCAACTCAGCAGCACAGGTTCAGCAATGATTTCTGTGCAAAATGTGGCCTCTAAGGTCTAAGTACATATTGTTGTAATATACTGTGGAAAGTATGTCACATTTTACGGAAGATCTCTAGAGAAAATAGAAATAATTTATGCTGACAGTGTGGAAAAACTCAATGACCTCAAACCTTGTTTCTCAATTCTTCTCAACATGCTTAAGTCACTTGTTGAGCATATTGTGATTTCAAAGCTGAATGGTAAGTTACTTACAAATGCATACCATAGATTTATTGACTGAAATATGGCAAATGTCTTGCAAATAAAGCTGAGTTAGAGAAGCTGAGGTAAAAAGGAATAGCTGGCAGGGTGCAGTGTGCAACAGTAACAGAGAATCAGATATGGATCATCATTATTAGCTATGCTGTGCAATATATTTGCAACAAGTGAAACCATTTGAAATATATGGTGAACTAGAAAATTGAACGGCACTTTTTATTCTAACCTTCCCTGAATCTCCACATCCAGGCCGGCTCTAAGTAGACAAAATACAGATGTATTCAGGCGTGCAGGAGTTGGGCAACATTATTAAGTCTATAACTCTTGTACTTTACGGTTAAGATTACCTTGTCTATCATTATTCATTTTTATAAGGTATTAAAGAAACAGATGCTTTTCTCAGCAAATTCCATTTTATATGCTTGTGCCTGACAGAAAAAACTACTACTGTACATGTTTTAGTTTTTTTTTTTTTTTTTTTAAACATACCATGCTTTCATCATGCTTTTACTTAAAAGGAGTGTGCATGACGCAAACAGGCAACCACTTATTTCATGGTTAAATGACTTACAGTAACCGAGGGAGTAACTAGTGCAAACCCAGCTTGTGTGTGTGTGTGTGTGTGATATGAGGTGGTGGGAGTGTGGGTGGAGCCAACAGGGGAGTTGAGCTTGAATTCCAGCTGCATTACAGAGACAGAAAAAGAGATGGAATGGATCTGTCCACCCCCACCTCCTGTCTTTCTTCTTCTCATCCTATACCTCCACCCAAACATACACACACCCACACACACAAGAACTGAGTCTGCATGGTGAAGCACATGTTAAACCACATGACAATACTGTCTGGGAAATTAAAAACCTCAGAACACAAAACCTGTGTGTGCATGCATGTATAAGAGGTAGAGTGGTCACCTAACTTGTTAAAGGACAACGCTGTCGATATTCTACATGTTTCCTATTGTCAACAAATCCCATGAAAAACCAACAATAAATTCAGCTAACAACTGTGCAGCCAAAGCCAGATACAGCTGTTTCCCAGTGCCATAGACACAAGAAGTCATTAATTGTTTGTGCCAATCCCACATACACAGTCCTGTTGCCATAAATACTCAGGAGCACGAAATAGTATTCATCCACAGCAGGAAATAGTCCAACAAAAACTCTTACTCCTACTTTAGCAATGTTTGCTAAAAACCAGTGCCCAGCTGCTTTTTAGAAATAATTGAGCTTATTTTAATTACGCTATAGTTTTGTGATCCATTTTCAAACATGCACTGCTTCAGTTGGAATAAATGGGCCACAGACAGGACTAACACATGGTGGTTATTTTCAATGATTTTTGTTTGATAGTAAGAACTTGCAGTTTACGTCCATTTACGTCCTTACTCACAGAATACTGTCATGCGCCGGGGAATTTGAGGACCCAAAAGCAGAGATCAGGCAGGAGAAGTTTGAGGATTTATTAACAAAAAGGCAGAGTTCCAACAAACAAAGGGATCCAAAAAGCAGGAGGCAACACCAGGTGTCCAAAGGAAGCAGGCAAAAAAAGAAACAAACGACTCCAGGGAAGATTACAAACAGGCACGCTGACTGAAACACACTGGCAGGACTCAAAAAAATCTGACGAGCTACAAAGGGAACACAGGGGCTAACTAAACTAGGTAACGAGCAAACACGGGACAGGTGACACCAGGACTGGGGAACAGGTGGACCACATTAGACAATCACACAGGCGGGCAAACACAGGAAGCAAAACTAGACACGACAAGACAGAAAACAGACTATCAAAATAAAACCGGAAACAGAAATATACACAATCCACAGGATACACCACAGAACACAAATATACACAGTCCACAGAATAATACACCAAAACACCCAACAGAAATGTCCATAACAACAACAGTACCCCCTCCTCAAGGGACGGATCCCAGACGTCCCAAACAAAACAAAAAACAACCCAGGGAGGGCGGCGAGGGAAGACTGGAGGAGAAACAAAAAAGATAAAAAAAACAAAAGTGTCCAGGAAACAAAAACAACCCAAGGAGGGTGGAGAGAGTCCGGTGGAGGCAGAGAATCAGTGGGGCTGGAAACTGAGGGCCGGGGACCTCGGGAAACTAGGGGACAGAGGGCACTCGGGCACTAGGAACGCTGGGCACTGTGGAACTGGGAACCATGGGCACTAGGGCACTGTGGAACTGGGGACAGTGGGTGCTAGGGCACTGGGGACCGGGAGCACTAGGGCACAGGGAACCATGGGCACTCAGGAACAGGTGACTGAACTGCTTAGGCCAGCAGGGCTGCTGGCAGCAGTGAAGGGGGAACCCCTCCGGTGGCGAAGGCAGAATCCTTCTGGCTGCGGCGGGTGAAGGTGATACCGCTCTGGCGGTCAAACTGGACATCAAGGGCACCCAGGAGGCTGGCGGCGAAGGCAAGGTCCTTCTGGTGGTCAAGCAGGACGGCGAAGGTAGAGCCCCTCTGGTGGCCGTGCAGGTTGGCGAAGGCGGGGCCTATCTGGAGGCCGCGCAGGTCGACCAAGGGGGGGGCCCCTCTGGAGGCCAAGCCGGCCAAGGGGCAGCTGGGCTGGAACCAGGCGACGGGTCAGAAGGGCTGGAGTCAGCCAACCAGGCAACGGGAACAGAGGTCGACAGGGGTGCCGACAGGACATGAGGAGCAGGAGTGGGTCTGACCGCCGACAGGACACAAGGGGCAGGAGTGGGTCTGACCGCCGAGGGGCAGGAGTGGGTCTGACCACCGACAGGACACAAGGGGCAGGAGTGGGTCTGACCACCGACAGGACACAAGGGGCAGGAGTGGGTCTGACCACCAACAGGACACAAGGGGCAGGAGTGGGTCTGACCGCCGAGGGCCAGGAGTGGGTCTGACCACCGACAGGACACAAGGGGCAGGAGTGGGTCTGACCACCGACAGGACACAAGGGGCAGGAGTGGGTCTGACCACCGACCACCGACAGGACACAAGGGGCAGGAGTGGGTCTGACCACCGACAGGACACAAGGGACAGGAGTGGGTCTGACCGCCGAGGGGCAGGAGTGGGTCTGACCACCGACAGGACACAAGGGGCAGAAGTGGGTCTGACCGCCGAGGGGCAGGAGTGGGTCTGACCACCGACAGGACACGAGGGGCAGGAGTGGGTCTGACCGACAAAGGCAAAGTCTCTGGGGGGGCAGGACAAGGGCAAAGTCCGCCAGGGACCGGCAAAGTCTCATGGGGAATGGTCAAAGCCGATTCAGGGCGGCCTTACGTTTTTTATAAAAAATAAAAATAAGATCAGTGTCATTAATTCACTATCGAAAAGTCTTCCCTTTCTGTTCCTGCGTTAAATAATGGCCAGAAAGGTGTTTTTGCACAACATTATGATGTCATAGTGAAGTTGACCTTTGACATTTTGGGTATGAAATGTCATCACTTCATCACAATGACCTTTGACCCCCAAAATCTAGTCAGTTCATCCTTGAGTCCAAATGGACCAAATTTAAAGAAATTGTCTCAAGGCGTTCTTGAGATACTTTCTTCACGAGAATGGGACGTACAGACAAGGCTCTCACCAGCACCGAGGCATAAACATATAGAATAACACCATCCTTAGACTGTGGGTCATATGATCATAAACATTTAATTCATCCATGTATATCATTAACTTCGGTACTCCTCCAACACTTGCAATAAAATAATGCCAAATACTAAAATAAAAAGCACTGTACAATGACATACAGCAGTAAAGGGTCTACCACTGTCCACCTCCCCAGTGGAAATAGGAAAGAAGTTTCTGGGAGTTCAGATCAGCAGAATCATTTTTACATGCAATTTTACTGTAGAAGAAAGTTCTCTCAGGTCCAATTCAGTGGCAGGTTCAGATGAGTTTTATTCACTGTGCAGTGGAGAGTGGAGAAGCTCACAAGAAGCTGTAGGATTCTCTCTGACCAGGATGAGTTTTCTGGTCAGGGTTTTACACAAAGTTACAGGAAGCAACAGAATAACAAAAGCTCAGAAGGCATTCACTCACAAAAATATCTGAGTAGATTAGCATAGACCTGATAGGCCTGCTCAAACGATTGAAAAACGGTCCTTTGTTTAAACGAGGGGTGGGCGCCGCTGGAGTTGGCTCCGGCTCTTTAAGAGAAGGTCTCACTCACAGTGACCAAAGTAAAATGCTTTGTTTTAACACTAAGCTAGACAAAATGCAGGCAGACTTCATCAATTCGGGAGACCCTAAAAGTTTGTTGAACAGAGAAAATAATAGGAACTTAATCAGTGAGCAGGAAAGAGAAGATCACGATAAAATAAGACTAAAACTGTAAGGTAATTGAGTTTCTTACCAATTGACTACACATCACTGAGACTGGGACCGAGCCACACACTAGTATTCTTTCTGCATTTCGTTATGTCAGAATTTACTGCAGATTCTTGTCTCAAGGCATCTCTCAAAAATATCACATCTCTGATAAAGACAGTTCATTTCAAAGGACTGCTTCAGACTGGACAGTTTATCAAAGCGGCATAACTTGATAGCTGCATGTGTTGCATATTCGGAGGGATCAACAGTTTTGTCTTTCACTCGTATTATCTGTAGCAGGATAAAAGCATTGCTGTCATTTGTGAACAGAGCATTCGTAGAAGGCTGCTGTGTTTATACTGCTGACTAAATGTTTACGCCTCGAACTGAGAAGAACTGAAACCGCTCAGTTTGACTTTGATAAAAGGGTTTGATAGGCTTGGGTGGGGTGACTTACATGCTGCAGAGATCACACACAGTCACATTCATAGACTTTGTATAGAGCTATGCAAACATACTGCACATAGTGTCTGTGAACGTACAAGCACGTACTAAACATATGCATACATACATGCATGCAAGTGCAAATGAATATTGGAAAAATCTTGGAATTCCAACACACACACACACACACACACACACACACACACACAGATAAACACAGATGCAGGGACTGTCCAAGCAATGTCACTTGTGCTCGTTTGTTATGGCACTAAGGGTTCAAATGAGTTCGATGAGTTCGTAGTCTATTAATGCCTGACCAAAGTAACGATGACAGATTAACACGGACTGTAAACTACATCTGTTGGTCTCCATTTTGCAAATAAACGAAGCAATTGCTTGGCAATTGCTTGGCAATTGTCAGACGAGATGGGTTTAATCTTTAATCATTAAAGAAAGGCTTGTTGATATGATATGAAGTCCATATTGTCAAATTTAAATAACTTATTTAAAATATAATAACAATAGCTTATCTTACCAGTCAACTGCTGTTAAAAAAATAGAACCACTGGATGGCAGAAGGGAACTTCACAACAACAGCTCGAGTTTCTCAAGTTGCACTCGAATGCACCATAAGTTTATGAGGTGCAATTGAATGCACCATTAAGTCCTGTCTCTGTTGTTTCTCAGAGTCCGACAGCGGCAGTGGCCACGGTGTCTCGCAAAGCGCAGCTACACTGAGCTGCAGACTGTTGCACATCTCTGTGTTGGAATTCACCAATTCTTTCGTGAAGTGATGCTTCTGTTGCCTGTAACGTAATGTCAGTTTCGCACCGGAGGGGAGTGCACGGCATTTAAGTCACACTGAAATTAGGCACTGATATCTGCGTTGCCATTCAGTCTGGTAGATATCGGTCATTTCGAAACCCAACCCAACTACCAGCACCTCTAGGGCTTGTTTGTTCAATCTGTACAATAGCCAAAGTGTAAGAATAACAATTCACCATTTGTTCTGCCTCAAAAGTAGGCAATAATATAGACACTGTATTAGTTCATAGTGTACTTTTGTGGTGCAGATTTGCAATAAGTCAAATGACCAAAAACCAATTGAGTTTATGTAAAACAAGTTCATATAATCTCATAAACTCAAACTCAGAGCAAAACACTAAGCATAATCTTCAAAATTTCCTAGAATGGTTGCTAATCAATCTCCCACATACACGATGGCAGATTCATACACCCAAAAGCCTGTGCGCAAATACACACACGCAGGCACACCAAGTGTTTGGATAAATGTGCCGAGAGAGATGCTATCCTTCACCCGAAGGAGGCCGAGCCAACACACTCACGTCACATCACTCAGTGGACATTTTATTCTATTATTCAAGCTATTCCAAACCCTCCTCTCAGGGATCTCTGGAGATTCACTCAACAGAGAGAGACTCCTAAACGGCTGTTCCAGCAGTTTACTCAAGAGTTGGTCTAAACCCTCTACGTCAGGCAGAACTGTGTCAGTGACCAAAGAAAGAAGGCAAAGTGAGGAGTTTTTCAAAGTGTGGATTTCTTGATGTGTTATAGCAGGTGTGGAGCTGGTGTTTTCTCAAGTGCTGCCACCTTTAATTAAAGAAAAATGAATTTGTGGGAAAGCCTCTGTGCGTTTTAGTTTGCAAGAGAGAGAAAATAAGTTACGGTTTGTTTCACTGTGTTATGTGAATCTGACACTAAATGAATTTTGCACAAGAGTGAAGACATTTCTTCTTCTAAAACTTATGTTGTATTTGAGGTTTATTTCTGGTCTGTTGTTTTTCTAGAATCTGTCTAGTCTCATGTCTAGACTTCAACTGAAATTTGGACTTTGGAGTATTTTTGAGAAATATTCAAGAACCCCAGACAAATCTGTGACTTTTTATCCCAAAGCTCATGTGAGCATGTTGATATCACATTGCTCCCCCTGTTTCACATAATGATCCAGACGCTTTCAATGTGGTGCCATGGCAACAAGTGAAGGATATTTTCTGCTTTCTTGCTGCCATCAAATGCATCACACAGCACAAAAGCAAAAATATCTGCAATTATTTTCCCAGGGCCTTTTGCAGTGTTTTCTCAACAGTTTGGCTTGATGTGAAAATAGTTCTGAATGGCAGGAATGGAGACTGCATGTATTTCAAAATGACATTTGTCAGACTTGACATTACACAAATAGTTGACCACACATGAAATATAAAATGAATGGTTTCTGAGGGATCATGCCACATGGTTTAAAATGCACTAATTGACTGCATTATCGCATCATATTATATGCTGAGACGTGGGTATAGAAACACATGCATACGCACACACACTATCGCAGAAACGCACACGTACTTGTCATTGTGCTGTCCGGCACAGCTGGCAAGCTGAGACACCATGGCAACTGTTGTGGCAGAAAACATTAAGGAGGCGTGGGAGGTGGAGGACACTGTGTGTGCGCGCATTAAGGTGGAGGAGCTGAAGCTGAAAGACAAGGCATCTGTATGTGAAACAGCCTGTACTATGCAGACAACAAGGCCAGTCAGTCACACTTGAGGCACGAACAGGTTATATTTGTCGCGCACATGAGCTCTATATGAACAGTGACAAAAGAAAAGCTCAAACTCACTCATACAGTATGATCAAGTTATGCTATTTGTGATAAGATAATACCATTTATTCATCCAGCCTCGTGTGGTAGTGCCTGATAAACAAAAAAGGGGAAGATTGTAAAATAACATATTCCAAAACAAAAGACTTTTTTGCTCCATTTCCGTCTTCAGAGCACCTGACCCGAGTGGAAAAACTACCCAGCATTACTACGGGATTCTCAGGAAGAAAGCTGCCAGCCCAGCCAGTCATGCAAACAAGCTGACAGAGCAGCCAGGCAGGCAAGACGATACAAGATAGATAGATGGGTAGAAGGCTGGAGGGTCAGATTAGCACATCTATACATGGACGGCGAGACAGATAGATGAGGCGCGACGCAGATAGACATATACACAGATGAGTGAAAAGACTTCACTAACAAAAACCCGATTTATTTTCTTCCTCACTAAAAGTTGTGTAACGAAAACACACTGAAAAGGTATGCATGCTGTTATAAACACCAGCACACAGGAACATTGAGACACCCATGCTGGTACTAGTGTCTTGTGAGTGGAAAATGTCAGATTGTGTACATATTTTGTAGTATGGTAGAAAGTTTTGCCACCGAAAAAGTATTTACATTTTTCAAAACGGACTCAACCTATTTTACTCTCGACAAGCAACTGAGTGAACACTTAACTTGAAGTGCTGCCCTAATAATCAACATTTGAACGATTGTTAGCAATTCATTCAGTCCACTTACGAGGTGACAGAGTCAACAATGCTGGTTTTAAAACACTATGTTTCAACTGGAACAAGACCAAGGATACATTTACTCTCGGCCTTTGCTTGGAAAATAAACATTTACAACACCGTATCTATGCTCGAATAAAGAAGACTGCAATCAACATGACAGTGCTTTCTCATTCAGGCAAACAAATGCCAAACCAACTGTAGGAAATGACCCAAAACCTAAAACAAAAGCATTCGTATAAGAGAATGAATGGTGATGTGTGATAGCAAGTGGTTCCTTATGTTTGGAGAGCTTTGTGTATCTAAATGAACTATGGACAAACAACAATCAAACTACAATGAGAAAGTATGTAAGAGACTTGGCGGGTTGCGTTTGCCAAACCAATAATTATTAACCGACCACTTATTTCCACTCATTTTATTATTTCTCAGCAGCTATAAAAATAAGAGATGATGTGTGATTACTCATTATGAATTTCTGACAAAGCGATCAAAGTGAATTGCTTGTCCTTGCTGTTGAAGGCAGACTTATTGTTTCTTCATCTGGTTCCTTAAATGAGGGGATTTCTAAATGCAGTACTGCAATACTTTACACAATATTTGTGATCATACTTGGGTGGTCCTTTGGATGTTCATATGACGTTGTGATGTATCATGTCACAAGAAGACTGTGTCACAGTATATACAGTCAATGTGAAAAGATTTGCACACCTATCTAGTCCAGGTACTGAGTCAAAAACAACTGCTCTTGATATGGTCATCCGTTTCCTTTCAGATTTCTTTGTCGTTAAACTAAGAAAGGTGCAACATTTCAAGCCCAGATTGGCTCTTGTCAATCAAAGGGATCAAACAGTAACAGGTGTGTGTCATTAAATAAATAGTCAAAGTCCCGTACGTAGGTTTGGCTACAACCGATGGATGGATTGGAAGTACATGTGTCAAGGAATAAAGTCAAGATTGTTTTCCATAGAGAATGGAACTTAGCTTACTTATCTGCCCTACTTTCTCAAAATGGGAACTCTATTCTGACAAAATAGTTTTTTTTTTTAAATGGCACATTGACATACATTCCTCAGAAACAAATATTCCACGCAAGGTATGCAGGTGGTTTGCGACCAAATTCACCTTTCTACTTTTATATTTTCCATTCTAAATGTTTCCTCTTGCAAAACATACATTTCAATCTTGCTAAATGTAGTAGCCCTCAGGTTAGGGCTAATCAATTCCACTGCAGAGCAGACCTGCCAGCCGCTTTAAGCACGGTCTAATGGAGGTGGTAAGGAGATGAAAGCCATATAGCCATGCTGGGCTAGTACCCAAAATTCTTTACTTACCCCCCCCCACCTTCCCTGCTCCTATGCCCCTCTCTCCCCTTCTCTCTGTCTATTGGCCCTCAGGACAGAGTATGGAGATTTAGGACAACTGGGTTGGCCTGTTGATAGAAGCGTCCAGATTGAATCCAGACCCACGCTGTCGTCACGTTGTGTGTGTGTGTGTGTGTGTGTATGTGTGTGTGTGTCCTGTGTTTGGTGGATGTTGAGTGATCAGTTCCTCTAAAAAAAAAAAAAAAAAAAAAAAAAAAAACATTTTCCGCTGGACGAGGGTCGTCTCTGTAGGGACATTGTGGTCTAAGACCCTTGACAAGAAATAATTTGTTTATATTATTTTTTGCGTGTGTCTTCTGTATTTACCTCCCAAGTGAAGCACTGTCTCCCTCTGTCTCGCTCTCTTTTCACACACACACACACACACACACACACACACACACACACACACACACACACACACACACACACACACACACACACACACACACACACACACACACACACATTCCCCACTTCTGAGGTCATCCCCCCCAGAGCTGCTTTGTGCAGCTCCTGCTGTAAATTCGTTTGTGTGTGCCCAGTTTTTACCATTCCCCCCCACCCTCACTCTCATTTTCTTTCTCTAACGCCCGTTGTTCGGGCTGCCTTGTGAAACGGAGGTCAAAGTTCATCTTCTGAAAGAAAGAGAGATACAGCTAATAAGCAGGAAAACACTCCATAGGTCTGCTCTTTTGTCCTGTTTATCAGCTGCACGATTGTCATATATGTATTGCTTATTTAGGTTTTTTCCTTGAATTTGATCAGCTGCGTCTGATTTGGCAACAGTTAAAAACAGGCGTAGGATCACATATGATAAGATTATTGAAATATTTTATGAGATTCTTGTGGACAGGAGTCTTTTTCAGATACCTAATACCTAATACCTTTGTGTTTTTTTAGAGGGTTTAAAAACACTACCGTAGGCAGGTTGTTATATTTGTGACTACTCTGGAAACCAGACTAAAGGCCCAAATGTGGATAACAAAATTAATCAGCGTGTCTTTGTAAAATATTTGGTTCAGAAACCATCCCTTTGTTTGTTGTTGTCATACTGTTTTTTTTATTTATTTATTTTTTAAATCATGTAAAAAATATACATAAAATGAATGATATCACTCACTTGGAGAAATCATGTTGCCATTTTATACTTTTGGACTATTTGGACAAATGTATACATATTGAGAACAACCTTTGCAGCTGTTGTTATGAGTTATGAACTATAAGGAGATATGGTTCTTGACCCCGGCATCCTCTGGGAGTGAGGCAAGCTTGTGCATGTGATGCAACACGCGCAAATACTTCGATCTGGGCCTTGCAAAATCTTTTTTGCGAGTGTTTATAAAACAGATCGAAGGCCTTGCAGGATTTTTCTCTGTCATTTACTGGATCGCCTTAAAGCACTTTTACGGAATACTTTCCACTGGATGGAGTGATTTCACCACTCAGGCATTCGGCCTTTGGAAGGAGGGGTGCTGCACCTCCCGACTGAACGATGTATACATTAACGTTTTGCAGCCCGCCTTCAACGTACAGCTCTGGAATTACAAGCTGGGCTCACATGTTCCCTTCAAAATAATATAAGAAATCTCAAGATGTGCATTTATAGTAAATAATTTAAGCAGTGTGGGACTAAAGTATCTTTTTTATTTTAATTGAGGTGTATCAGAGGTTATCAAGGATTGCAAAAAAAGGAAAACATGATGCAGATTTAAATTGCTGTAAATATTCCTCACTGTCACTTCTGTTGCCTAAACTCCAAGCTGCTTCTTCTCCAGATTGACACTTAATAGCAGGGATGTGATATATCAACACAAACAGGCCGTGCCAAATTCAACAGTGGAAAATCCAGAGTGTTCTTTGAAATTGATATATGATCACACGGGGGCCTCATTTCAGCATAATTTTAACAATTTCAAGATGATATGAGAAGTGATGGCCGGCTCAAGGGACGTGTAGATTCAGACTTTGCTTTGCAGTGGCCTTTGCAAACAATGTCATCGTGCTCTAACGTGCAGTAGGAGCACGTGCGTTTGTACACGCATGTTGCAATTTGCAACATGCGTGTACAAACGCACATCCATGTCAGCCTTTTTTCTCCTCTCCTCCCTTCTCTTCTTCTTGTACTCCCTTCTCCTCCAGCCTTCCCTCCCACTCCCACAGGCCTCTGTTTATTGTGTGAGCCATGGTCATACTGGGACAATTGAAACACCATTTTAGGAGACATTGGGCTCCTCCTACAGTACCAAAAAAAGTGTTTTTAAGGAGAAAAAAAAATAACATCTTTCTCCTCCCTTCTATATGCCCTCAACATCATCCCGAGGAATGTAGTTGTCATATGTTCATATGTTAGGACTATTTATTTATTTATTTTTTAGCAAGCAATAGCAAGACAATTATTTAACTTGGCAATTCAAATATTGACCTGAAAAGTAAATACTTTTGTAGTATTAATTGTTATCGGGGTGATAAATGGAGATGATGTTTGGAAAATTCCACACATGACAAGTCCGATGATTTCAGGTGATTTGCAGCTTTATTCGAACAGTGAAAAAACTTGCACGACAGTGAGGCGACCATTGCAAATACACAAGTGTCTGCACAAGGGTGACTGACTTGAATAAATGCCTTTTATACTCTTTATTTTTATTTTTTTGTCCTCACACAGTCCAGTCTATTTTTGTGGGACAGTTACTTTCAAACTACTCCTTTTAGGAAAGATGCTTCTAATAGATTCACACATTCCAGTCTATTTCTTTCTGTGAGATATAACACCTTGAAAACTAATCCTTATATGGAAGATCCCTAGAATAGATGAGATACATTCAAACACCTGCATGCGTAAATACCAAACCTATCATTAACCAATTTGTCTTTAAGCATGAAAGTCCATTCTTTACCTTGAAAATAGTTTGACAAAACAATCCCAACTCAAAGTTTTTCGCTGGCTTTTTAAACCACATAACACTTTTTTCATTGAGGCTTAACACTGCTAACGCTGATTAAGAGACATCTTATCTATATATATATATATCTATATATATATATATATATATATATATATATATCTATATCTATATATATCTATATCTATATATATATATATATACAGTATATAAAATCATAACAGCTACTGAGCATATCAGCATATTTATTTCCATGACAACTGATGAACATGCAAACATGACTGGATCTGATGGGTTTGGAATCGGAATCTCAAGTTCAAAATGGTTAATCGTTTGTGTCAAAACACTAAAAACTATGTTGCAGTGAATATAACTTTACAGAAATGTTTAACTCTGCAGAAATAGTCGGTATTTAGACAGCCTTCTTATTAATTATTTCTTTATATCCTCAGATCAAGTCATTCTCATCCCAAATGACTTGCATGCAGCTGAATAAATAACAAAAAGTGGCAAAACTGAGGATTAAAGACTCCACCTTCTGTTCCAAGACAATTTTATACAACACCTCAAATGTTTGACCAACCTCATTTAGACAAGATCTGATATGCAGTCCGTCTGTCAAAGAGCTACTCCCCGCAAGAACAGGTTTTTCCGTTACCTGTAACTTTATCACACTGCAGGATTGTGATGATGCCTGTCTGAGATACACACGTACAGCACAGCGCCAGTTTGATGGCTGACTTGGTCCTCGGCAGTTTATCTGTAGATTTTAGAGTAAAGTAAGTGTTCCTCTTAACTTCTCAGCATTCTTTAAATGGCTACGGCGCTATCTGATAAGCAGAGAGGAATTCAGTGTCTCTCACTCATTAACCCACTCACTCATTCATACGTACTGTTTATAAAAAATTGAGAAAAGAATGTGGTTGTGTTTGTGTCCTCGATAAACCCACTCCTGCAAAGCAAATGTTTTTTATTAACTCTCAGTAAGTGTGTGTGTGTATGAGGTCAGCTCATATTCTTCAACTATTTTGTCCTCGATAAAAACGGGTTGTGCTCTATTTGTTTTGGATGCTTCTGTTTTTTTCACTAGCTACGATGCAAGCACGGTCTTTAGGCACAGATTGCTCAATGCTGGTTCCACATTACACAAACCCAGACAAGCCTCCCCCTCCTGTTTAGAGTCTTCCAGTGGTGGACTGGCCTTTCGTGGTCGCTCTTATAAGACCATATTTCAAAAGGGGAAGGCTCCAATTAAAATTACCATTGATTTTTACAATGGAAGCAAGCAATCACAGTCTTGGTTCTGTGGTTTGTCCAGTAAATTCTCTACGCTGTGATTTATTTGCTACTCTAATGTGGCCTACAGCAAGCTATTTGTCACAAGGAACAAACCTTTTATCTCCAAAATATCAACTTTCCACAAGCTAAGATAAGGGAGTATGATGCATTTCTGCATATTTCCAGCGAGGATGGCAGAAATTGCTCTTCTCACAGGAGATTCAGTTATAAAAAAAAAAAAAAAAAAAAAAAGACTTAAAATCTGCATAATTTATATGGCAGCATTAGATTGTAATTCAATTTTTTTTGTCTTAATAAATTAATTTGAGATACCACATGGAATTCCTCCCTATTGACATCAGGATGGCCGAAAGCCTACGAATCTTCCGCCGAAGGCTAAACATATTCTTCGGGGTTTTAAAGCACTTAATTGGAAGTCGCTTTGGATAAAAGCGTCAGCTAAATGACATGTGATGTAATGAATTCAATGTGTAATTATCAACGTTATTTCCTTCTTACCTACAGCAAAAACAGGTATAGTTATTTACGAATAACTATCAAAAAAACTAAAATCTCCCTTTTTTTTTTTTAAGAGATAATTTTAAGCCTTTATGGATAGGACAGCTGAAGAAATGAAAGTGAGAGAGAGGGGGAATGACATGCAGCAAAGGGCCGCGCGGAGTCGAACCCGGGCACGCTGCGTCGAGGAGTAAACCTCTATATATGGGCGCCCGCTCTACCAACTGAGCTATCCGGGCGCCCTCCAGAGTCAAATCTTATCAACTGTGGAGCTCCATTTGTGGGTCCCTGACATGAAAACATTTGAGCAGCCCTGCTGCTGATAATCAAAAGCTTCTTCCACTGCTAGACCTCCTCCTGTGCCCCCCGCTCTGTCTCTCTAAATTTTTCAGTGTCAAATACCTCAATATAATAGCTAAAATGCCATAAATGCATGATATATGCATACAAGTAGGACTGAGGTGAACAAACAGGTGTTTTGGATTGAAAGTATTCAATCAAGAGTATTAGCTATGGCATGGCTAATGTTGGCCACATTTGTATCATGGTCAAAAGTGACCTTTTGTGACTCAAATCTCTAAATAATTCCAATTATTAAACACCTTTTCTAAAACAAGCACTGTAACTCTTGTCATTTTAATTATGTTCTAGAATTTATTTTTATTAATGCTGAAGATGATTTATAAACTCGTCTGTCTCAAGATATTTGTTTCAGTAATATGCTACACGCAGTTGCCATCCTATTTCTGGTATTTTTGTTAAAAATACAACCCTGGCCAAAGCCGATTATATTTTGAAAATCTTTACCGGAAGCTCCAACTCACACTGACAGGGCTCCCTCTGCCTCTACTCGCTTGGTTCAGCATCTGTCTTCACCAGAGTCCACGGAGCGCGCGGTATGGATCCGTTACGCATTACGCGCTATGGTGTCCTTCCTGGCACAGATGGTTTTCTGACACGCGCGTCTGACTGGTGTAAAGACATGACATCAACTCTTAAAAGCTGCAATGACTTGCAGTGAACAAGAAGCCCAAGGACTTTGTTTGTCTTGAATGCAGAAGAAGGAGAAGACAAGTGATTCGCGGAGACCCTTTTCTACGCTCCGCTCCGGCGCACACACACTTTCTTTTGGACTTATTTTCTAACGGGATATCATTTGTTGCATCTCCATTTTTGGGTGTTTACTATATGTGGATACTTTTTTCGGGACCATGGGAGACTCCGTGTTCTTCGAAAGGCAAAATTCCTATCTTGTAAGTACTCAGTTTATTGGCCATAAATTCATTATAATGAACGCGGCTTGAGGGCTTGCATCTTCTGTTGTCGCGGACGCGCGTGCACGTCTAGTGTGTGCGTGTGTGTGAGGAACTGAGGGAAACAGATGTTTATTTCCTGCATGACTTGAGGACAATTTTGCATATCAAATTTACAGCATCTCTCTGTCTTACTGATATTGTGCATAAAAAGTACCATTGTAGAATTTGTTTTCTGTATTTTAGTCAACAAACTTGCATGCATTTTAAGATATGCAATATATATAAATCTGACAAAACAAAAACGTATTTCGCTGTAGAATGTCAGTGACGGAAAGCAGAAATATGAAACTGAGCAGAGAAAGGGGGGGGAGGCTCAACATGCAAACACTTCCTGTGATGGAACGTTTTAAGTGACATGTGGTGGTTAGAGTTTTAACATATACAGGCACACAGGACCCCACGTTTCCTGGTGTGAAGAGGAGACTCTTGCTCTGAAAGCAGTGAAGACACAGAAGCCTGCAGCAGACTGCTGCTACAGCCACAGGTTTTGTTTGACACTCTACACCTCAAAGCTCGGTGGCCACATGAGGGCAAAACACACAGATATGGGTCAAGGCCTTGAGGACCGACCGACAAGGGCTCTGATGAGAACTGCACCTTCAAAATGAAACTCAGCATTTTGGAGCTCATATTTGGCAGATTGCAGAACAGGTTTATTCGAATGTGGGAATTGAGTTGGTTTGTGTCGTGGACACCGATTTAAACATGCTAGTGTTTTATCATCTGCCCTCTCTCCTCGGCCCCCTCCTTCTGTTTCCATCCCCCCTCCTCCTCTCTGGTGGGGAGGAATCCTCTGCTGACTGCTCTAGTGGTCTGTCTCCTCTTTATAAGCAATGTTTCTGTGGCTGGAAGCCCTCATAAAGCTACAAGCATTGATTGGAAAACAATACCATTTTCTTTGGCTCGGCTGGTGGCACGCTGTGGTCTAGATTTGTGCTTTGTAGTGTGGCTGGTGTGGTGTGAAAGTCGTTGCCACATGGCCCACAGTAGCGGTGTCTAAAATTCATCCAACACAGGCTGATGAGGCTTCAGTGCACTCGCCAAATTGTTCTTGATCCACTACAGTGCATGTCATCTTTCTAGAGACATTAACTTTGATGTACGTATCTGGGCTGTTACTTGTCTCCTTTTGTGAACCCAATAAATACATGATGGAAAATCAATGGCCTTCAAAATGGGCGGTCTGATTGGACTAAAGAGCAAAACTGACACATTTTAAACACAATGTGAAAAGACACACCATGTAGAATACCTATATGATTATAGCATCTTTTAACATTTCTTAGACTGAACAATGAATGGAGAAAATGATCAGTAGATCAACATGACAATCATTAGTTGCAGCCCTAAAAATTTCCCAAGGTCCAAAACCCAAAGATATTCAGTTTAATATCATAGAAAAACAGCAAATAGTCACATTATAGGTGCTAAAACCAGGGAGTTATTTGTATTATTGCTTGAAAAATATGACTTCAACAACGAATATACTGTTAATAGCTACATTTTCTTTTTAATGAATTAATCAATCTTGCCAGCTCTTTATCAATTATCAAAGTCATTGGTATGGCTAGTCAGCATTCTGGTGATTATGGCAGGGAATCAGACAGCTCAAAGTGCTTGTCTGGATCAAAATTATTGAATTAGGAACCTATTATAGACAGTATCCCAGCTCTTTGAGCAGATTGATATGAGAGGACACACTAGAGTATGTGGGCTGCTGAAGTCTGAAAAGTTTCTGTTGATGCTCTACATTTCACGGGCAAGCAGTACAAATCTTGTTATCTAGCAAATTAAATCTGGAGTTTGCACTTCGTCTTTGCCATAACTGTAAAAGCCAATATAGTTTGCATTGGAAAATGCGTATTAACAGAAGTCATGGATGGGAATATATTTTTAGGATGCTTTATAAGGTTAGAAATTCATTTTGGCAGCATCTATTGATTAAAATATATGAAATATTTCATCACGAAACCTTAAACCACCACATTATAACAAAAAACAGCAGGTAAAAGCATAAGAGTTATGTCCCGACAGCGCGGCACACATGCTAGTGCACCTTCAGCCAGGCTGCTTATTGCGGTCTCATTAATCCTCAACACTTAGTTGGATTTGGTAGAAGAATGCAGTTAAAATCCGACAAAAAAGCAGTTCCAAAGAAAATTGCATTCATGTTAATGGTGGATTATGCCCCTTGAAGCCACTCTTCGTCCGCCGATGATTAAACAAATGCAGGCTTTTGGTCATTCCTGCCAGGGCAGATAAATATTTCAGATTCTAGGATAGCAGACTGGAGACACACAGCGATGGAGAAGACGGCGAGACAGAGCCAAAAAGAAAGTGCAAGAGATGCGTAACAGCACCACGTGGTTGCCAGTGCTTAAACGTTTAATCCCCTCTCGGGGGCGGCTGTGCATTTGTTCCACTTGTAGTGACGGGTTATGTATTTTGCTTATGGCGTCAAAGCATTGTACTAATGGAATACCAGCAGGGATAACATATGACTCTAGATGGATCACTCTGCTCTCATCTTGGAAGGAGTTATGTTTTCCAATATTACGAGGATTATAAGAATGATACACGGGCAACTTCTTTAGCCAATGTAAGCACAATCCATCACATGCTAAGGTGATGAAAAGAGGAGCAAATCATTCCTAATATAATGGTTTATCAGAAAGAAAGAAAAACATATCCGATCCGTGCAGATGTCTGTTAAGGAACGAGCATTTGCAGACACAGAAAATTGTTAGCACTTTTCTTTGGAGGCAGTGGAGCAGGACACCAGTGTTTCTAACAGTACCAAATAACAACAGGCAAGTTTGTCTGGGCACACAGCAACATGAAATTGAATCGATTGAACAAATTAATCAAATCTTGTCTATCATTTGATCAACTAAACTGTTCAGTCCAGTAGATAGATTTAGCTTCAGCAGCATTATTTCACTATTAAACAGATTATGATTCATCACGTTAGGTCAGGCAACAGATCTAAGTCATGTACTATCACAGGGCACTGTCAGTTTATCCAAACGGACACATTTTACACTTGCAACAATGGTTTTCTCTGACTGATTAGGGGTCTTGACTGAAGTTGAGTCGTGAGTCATGTGCAGCGCCAAGTAAAATGCTGTCTGGAAGTCACATAATGATAACAGAAATGGACGAACAAGGAAGCTTTCGAACACAAGGAGTTTGATGTAAGCGAGCTCATCCTGGAGTGGAGCCAGCAAGCTCTGATGCTTTTGCCAATAGTCAAATAATGATTGTCTTTGTCCTGAAACCCTTTTCACCGGTTTTGTGCTTTCAAGTGTTGGCGAACCGTTACAACTTGTACAAGTAGGCTTTGTTGCATCCTTTTGCGGGCCGTGCATTTACAGGTGAAACAGTTCAAGGGGATCTCAGTGTTAAAACATTTGCGATTGATTTTTCAATTAGCTCAGACTGGATTTAGAGACGTGCCCCTGCTGTGGTTAGAAGGCAGACAGAGAACAACACAAAGGAAGTATTGATGAAATGATTAATTACCCTCCTGCACTATCATCTGTTGCTCTGTCTCTCTTTGTCTTTTGGATTCCGTCGCTCATCACTGACCAAACAGAGAATGCTCTGTCTTCCTCTAGCCATCCAGGGACCCTTGTCAGCCAGAGTGCAGCTACCTGTTTAGACAAACGCCCCCACCCCTCCACGCCTGTCTTCAATTGTTTTTCTCTTTGCTGCTTCTCATGACATTGGACTTCCATTGTTTTCAGAAACTTCAAATCCCCGCAACCTGCTTTTCCTCTCTGACTCAATAATGCTGAGAGCAAACATTTTTTATTCGTTCTCCTTACCTGCTGATGTGTGACCTGGTTCTAACGCAGTATGTGTGTTTGTTGTACTTCGCTGCCACTCCCAGTACAAACAGCTCTGGCAGACAAAGGTTAAGTCGTATGGCAAATAGAAAGTTTTTTACAGAATGGATTCATGAATAAATCATTATTGTTTTGAAGAGTTATCAAAAAAGAGAAATGTCACGAATGTCCATCCTTGGATGCTCTTGTGTCTGTAATGAACAGCTTTGATCGGGCATGTGTGGGCGGATGGCTTCACCCATCCAATGCGGCTTCTTAGTCATCAGCACAGCGAGTTTATTTACATTGATCACAAGTTTTTCTAAGCACACTCTGACCCAGAGGGAGAACTTAGCCGGAGTGTAGACATTTTGTATGCAGGAGTGCACTTTATGGGAATGCACACAGATACTCAATACATTTCATAATGCACGTAGGGCTTTGTTAACCTCGCATGCCATGTTTTGTGACACACATTCATTAACCTGGCATGTGTAGCCCAGTTCCAGCATGGCAGAAAAAGGCAAAGTCTATAGCTGCCTCTCCACGTTCCACAGACGTCACTTCTGGCTCGTCAGGACAACGCCGTCCATCATTCGTTTTTCTTTCTAGACCCCGTCGGGGGAAGGCACTTGTTTTATTATCAACAGCGAAAGAGAAGTCCGTCCTCCCCAAGACTTGTCTTTTTATGGAGATGGTCGAAGGCTGAGGGGAAAACAGAGCGGAGGAAACGCAGAAGAGAAAGTTCTGGCAAGATCTGATCTACTGTTTGCCGAGGGAGATGTGCTACCAGAGGCAGGAGTCTCTCTCTCGGCCTGAGCAAAATATGTGAGGTTTCAAGGAGTTTGATTTAGAGCTGAAGCTCTTGCCCTCGTTTCTTCATTACTTCATCCAGTGGTGTTTCTTTCTTCGGGGGAAAGTTAAGGGAGTTGTTCAGTAGGTTCAAGAAAAGGTCAGACATGTTTCCTGGCTGTGTGTGTAAAAGCCTTTGAGGGCATGATGTCAATCACCATGCTGCTGTGTCAAGTGCAGAGGTATTACCTCATAGTTTGGGAATTTTAAAGAACTGCAACAGAGTGTTCTTCCTGATTTGCTGCAAACTGGCGTAATGAACTGGAATCAAGACAGAACTAATCAAGTCTCCCATCCTGGGTATGAAGACTTTTGTAATCCATTACTTCATACACCCTGATGTTTGCACAGCCAGACATAGACGCACATGTCATGCACACAAAACTGAAGTAGATGCTAAATAATGAGAACAGATTGTGCTGTCTAGTGGAGAAAATCTCTGCTCTTATTTCAAACACCTCGGACAGCTGTTGCTCTCCGGCTGACCTTAGCAACACAGCTAAGCCAAAACTAGCCAAATCTGTTAAATCTCAGCAGAATACATCTCACGGCCCACACATTTTTGTATCCGCGTATTGGCATCTCATAGCAGTCTAATGAGGACTAGCAATGCTTGCAGTCTTGGGACTGCAGCAAATTACATTTAGCCATCCCATATAATAGGGGTTAGGAATTTCCAGGAAAGTTTCACAAAGGGTCAACGAGTCAAAAAAGCATCAGGTCACGTGGTATGCCCGCAAGTGTCGGCAAGTGCTTACAGTGGATGTATTTGTATCAAATAAAGAATTCATGAGACATTAAATAAATTAGATGTTGCATTGTTACAGCGCCATCCCTGTCAAATGACCAATAGGATGAACTGCACAACATACTGTAGAACAAGCTTATGTTCCAGGGATGGATTCTTAGTAATTTGCAGTATTTTGAAAGTAGAATGAGATTTTCCTTACTTTTGGTAACAAACTGGAAGTTGCGGTTTTACTTCAGCTCTTACTTCGCTAATTTGCTGAAATATCATTTTCCTTTTTCCGGTTTCTGCACAATTACAGAAATGAAACCAATGGCCATTGCTTCAGAAAGAAGTGCAAACATCATCGGAAACATCCATACACCTTTTCCCGATGATAATGTATGTCACTACTCTTTTCCTTGGTGGACGGAATCAACATAATGAAAAATGCCTAGAACAGTTGTTGTGACCAAAATGCAAAGCTTTGTTTTCCTAGCTTGGTTTTCATGAAGAGGGAAATGTTCCAGCAAGGAAATGACAAATATCAAGTTCTTAAATCTTAAAACCCCCTGATAATTATATTTTATTGGAATGGAAATGGATGGAATGGGTTAAAAATAGGCAAGTTACATTGTAATCATTATGAACCAAACATATATAAGCCGTAATCACTTTTCCCTTTGGAAAGAAGTGAAAATGTCAAACTTTTGTCTAAATAAAGCCAGCATATTTTGTTTACAACGCGGCTCCACTTCCTACTTCTGGTTGCACTGTATGAAGCCTCAAGGGGGAAATTAGCATATGGAACTTTGATTCTCAGTCACTCAGTCATGAGGGCCATCACTGCCTGTCAAAGATTAGCTGCCTACGTGAGCTGCCCGAAAATGCTCGCTCCATTGATAGTTAGTGATTTTATTGCAAAGCATACAGACAGACCAATGGAGACAGATGGACAGATAGAATCAAACCCACACCGATAAGAGCTGACACACAAGGTGGAAGTCAAAATTCCAGTCTGGTGACATCTCAAAGAGCCTGAATGAAGGAAATGTTTCGAGTCAAACAAGGAATAACACAGATGATGCCAGGAATAAGATGATTTGTGATACACACATTTGGTCTATTGGCGACACCACGCACTGTTTATACCGACAGCGGGTGTGTGCATTCATGTGCCCAGTATGCACATATTTGCACACAGGACAAACCCATTTAATGTGTGTGCCCATGCATTTAACTCTAGAAGTGTGACCCAGGTTCAAGAGGCCTTTGACTAAGACTGGATTAGCTGCTCTTTAAGGCTGCCACTGGAATTTGAGGATCAACAAGACTGTTGTGGCAGTGCATGCGCAAACACACCCACACCCATTTCATCATGGCACACACACTATTTACCTTTCAGTCCATTACAGTCTATTAATATTTGTCCACTCTTTCTCTCCTTTCCGTTCCGTTTGTTATTTCACTGGGAGTATAGCCAAAATTTGACTGTTTTTATAATTTATCATCACTTGTTAAAAAAGATGGGAGTGGCATTTAGCATTTTGCTTCTTGAACCAAAAATATATGACTACAAATTTAAATAAAAAGTAAATAGGCAGAAGCGATAAAAGACAAATGAATGAAAAAGCTTCAGGGTGCTTTATCACCATCTGGCTGGCTGGTAGACGTTTATCGTAAAATGATGAGCGTGTGTAAACAGGAAACGCGAGGACCTGCACCTGCTGAATGATGGACGAGCGGATGAATAACTCCATCCATCACGCAGGGTTTGTGGTTGCAGCGTTTCACTTCCGCAAGGCTGCATCTTCCCTCGTTTATGCAGCCGTGTGCCATCACCTCGTTACATAAGAGTTATTGTGTTATAATAATTGATCAAGTGAATTTTTGCACGTTTTGTTTGCAGAAAAGCTTTTAATAGGCAGGTCACAAATTCTTCCTTGAACATTAAAGTGAACTGTAAGCTATGAAAGACAGCCATTGTCTCTCCCTGAAGATGGTATGGTGGTATTAGGATGGACTTAGTTTGGAGGACAAATTGATGCTGGCTTGAGGGAAGTCAGCAACATGTGTTACATGAAGAAGCATCTCCTTGTCCCATGTCAACATTTCAGACAGGTGTTTCTAGTTTGATCTAAGTGGCTGCAGTGGTCATACCAGGCACTATTAGTTTATTTCTAAAAACAGATGGGAATGTTTCAACAGAATCATTTGTGTCCTTTGGGTGTTGACTTATAGTTGGCGTATACAACTAGTTTTGTTCAAAGGAAGATTTTTATTTTGTTTTACTAATGGATTTATATTATTCTGAATAAATTTTAACAAGGCCGGTACGTCTGACGTGTTATTGTTTATTTTTCAAACTAATCCACTCTGCTGCTCTTATGAAAACTGTGAAAAGGAGTTCCTGGAAATACTAAAATGGTTTGTGTCAATATAACTCTCCTGTGCCAGATTTTTTTTATTTTTTTTTAATTCAAGTCAGTGCAGTAGCTCAAGGGAAAACGGCCTAACGGATCTAACATCTTGCTTAAGAAAAAGTTAAGAAATAATTTTTAATTCAGATTCAGAGCCATCCAGGGAAATAACAGACTGTACTTGACATTCAGAACATTAATATAGCAGTAAACAAGTATTTACTATGTAAAGATAAAGTGGAGTAAGAATAAAGTTGTGTGTTGTAATCTGAGCTTCTATGTTCTTTGTTTTGGTTGCCGGTCCGGCTGCGTGTGCATGTTACACCGAAATTCCACCAACTGCGGAACGGCTGCGGACCGGCTCCGCTGCGTGTCAGCTGCGTTCTCCGCCATCCTTCAGTACCCACCGGGTCCGGATTTGTTGCCTAACGGCTGCGGCCATGACTGACCGCTGTAGTCACGAGATCTCGCGAATTCACGTAGAATAGAACCACAAAACCAACAACAAGTTTGTTTCCATCCAGAGGAGTAGAGAGGAAACAACTCTGTGCTGTGTTTTCAAGGTGTAGTGCAGGGAAATATGATCCGCCGTGAGCACGGTGTATTTTATTTTGAAAATTAACCGGATGTTTTATTTTGTTTCTGTGCTCGACTTCCTGTCCCGCACTATCTGAATTGTGCTGAATTGCTGCGGAGCTCCCCGGCGTCCGGCAAAAATAGAGGCTCTGCGTATCAGCTCCGGAGGGCTGCGCACCGCCGGAGCTGGGACGGAGTCAGGACGCAGCCGTTCTGCAGTCAGTGGAAATACACACGCTGACTTTAATGGAAACCTAATGACTCCGCCGCCGCTCTGGAGCGGATCCACAGAAGTTACGCAGTTGGTGAAAATGACCCGTTAGGGCACTCAACTCGTCGCTGCCCTGCACTGTGCGTTTCCTGGGTTGGGCTGGGTTTCAGCGGGATATCTGTCCCGGTTGGGACGGATGAACATTGTGAATGTGAGCAAGCCGTGTGCAGCCATTCCTGGCCCAGACTCTAAATGGTGTCTAGGCCTCTGGTGAGAGCCGTGTGGAGGCAATCCCAGTCCATGTACAATCCAATTTCAAGTACAGTTTAAAGAAGGGTTTGTCTAATTGTTTTGGGAGAGCAGGGGTGGGTCTTTAGTTTTTTTTCTTGCCCCAGAATTTAATTTCATATTTGTCTTTCTAGATTTCAAAAAAAAAAAAAATATAGTTTTGTGTGCACCTTGGACCATAAAGGTTCAGGTACAGAGGACACCAATCATGTATTTGCATCGAGGCTTTATTTTCTACATCACAATTACTAGTTAGAACCTAGACGTAAATATAAGATTCAGCCCCCCTCCCCAGATAAATAATTTGCATACATCCCTTAACTGTTCCAAACCACCTCATTTTAAGGGATAATTCCAGGCATTTACTTTCACACAGGGTTTGTCAAAGTGTCAGCAAAGAACTGTTAGCAAACTTTGGACAAGTTTGTTGTCATCATGTTTCAGTGGTGATTACCTTGCAGTAAATGCTTTGAGGATCTAGTTTCTCAACTATCACCACCTATCAAACCTACACTTACCAGACCCAGTGAGAAACAGACTTTGTTTGAGTTGTGATTGCTCTCACGGAGTAGTGCCAGTGGGAAGGTGATAAGTAGTTTAACATGTTAATTAAACACCCCGTTAGCACGTATCAGCCTCTGTTTAAAGTGTTTTCCACCTTGTCATTATTGTTAACACTTAATAGCATTCTTTACTGGCACGCACGCACACACACACACACACACACACACACACACACACACACACACACACACACACACACACACACACACACACACACACACACACACACACACTTCAGTCACTTGAAGGTTGGTTGCTGTGTTGGGGCATTCCAGCAGCACTGGAGCGCTGTGTGTTCATTTTCTTTCCGTCAGGAAATCAATAATAGACCAGCTGACCCCACTATGACCTGTGTTACACATGCACGCATACACCCATCCAGTGTCACATCCACTGTCCAGAGAGAACAAAGCATCGCTGGGCAGTTTTGGGCGTGGCGTGGGTCACCAGGAAGTCACACTTGGCTAAAACTTCCTGGACTGAAGCCAGGCCAATGTTGATTTGATTACTTTTGAAGTGTTTTCTCCTATATACAGTGTTTTCTTTTTGGAATGATTTACATCACTTTGTGATTCAGCTGAGTATCATCAATTTATGGTCCTATTGGCTCAATTATATTTAAAGTTAATTATATTATTTAAAGTTTTATTGAAAAAAAAACAACTGAATTTCTATTAAAAAAAGGGCCAATTTTCACCTGGATTTTAGGTCTCAGTGCAACAAAATGTTTCATGCTGCAAGAAGCTATGAACTATATGATCTTTTCTGTGGAGATTGATTTAAGACATGGAGAAACAGAGACATAAGATGTAAGATGTGTGTCAAAAGCCTTTGGCCAGATGCAAGCCCATGATATGCATTTACAAGTATGAAGCATAAACAACATGCTCTGTAATTGTTCAGACATGAGTAGCCCGAGGGGCTGAAATCTGTTTCTCAGCCCCCGTCATACATTCCAGTCCAGTCATGGAAGACTCAATCTCCATCGGAAGCTACAAAGTCAGTCCAGACTCCACCTCCTGCTGCAGGAAGAGCCCTGGGGTAAAAAAAGGGGCCTTTAAATGGTTTGGGGTCAAAAATAAACTAGAAAACATTGATCAAATCCATGTCACCTGTCACTGAAAAGACAGAGAAAATACAGATTGAAAAGCAGCAACAAGAAGACTGTTTTCCCGACGGTCAGCTTCGACCAGACACAGTGACGGCAGCACATTGTCAAACTCACAAGAGCTATTTATTCATCTTTCATGGTGGCGGTTATCTTCTGAATGCAAATAGCTTGTGATCTTTACAGTCTATGAAATGTGCAACTTTGCTGTGCACAAGTTTTTAGCCTTTTTTCTCTCCAGTGTAGCATACATGTGCAATCTTCTGAACATGTGTGCGACTGTATGCGTGGCTCGTGTGTGCGCACGCACTGCATTTAAGTTGTGCGTAAACGCTGCCATGTGTCTCATAAATTGACCACGACTCTGTCTCAACTCTGTCATCTTCATTATCAACATCATGTGGATTCTGAGGAGCGCGGACCAGCAGGTTATAATCCCCGCTCTTTAACTACCTCACAGGATTAACTGGGGGGGGGGGGAGATCTGGCACCCATGTGGAAACTAAAGAGTCTTACGGAGACTTGCTCTGATCCCGCTGTGTTAAATGGATACGGTGGAAGAAGCACAGAGAGAAAATAACCAAGGGAATGTGCTGTACTTTTGTCAGCTCATGCTATTGCCACTGGCCTGAAAAATAAACTAACTATTCACCTAATAGGATCAACATATAATCTTTGCACACACTTACATCCATGACAAATAAAGGCCGAGGTGTTGAGTAAATGCACTCACACTCTGATCTGTAGAAGGTTTCTGGAGCTACATAGATGCAGAAAATATGACAACAAACTGTTAAGATAAAACAGTAGAACTTCTGCATTTATCAAGTTAAGAATCCATCCCTCCGTTAGCTTTTACTCGCTTATCGTTGAGGGTCATGGGGCGATGAGAGGCGGGGTGACACATTGACACAGATAAACCTGTGGGCAGTTTATCTCTGAGTCGCCAATTAATCTAACCTGCATGTCTTAGGACTTAAGTTGGAAACTGAAACACCCTAAGAAAACCCACACAGGCAAAAACACCAGTTCAGCAAAGTGCTTCTGAAATGGTTCAGTCAGAAGTCTCATCTTAAATGGCAGGTGTAACCCCACTTCCTCAAAAAATGCCAACTCATCCTACATGCAAAGTCTATTTGCATGGACGTTTTCAGTGAGGAAATCTTCTTAGGCAAGTAGGAGGCTCAGTCCGTTGTTGCAAAAAAACTACAGAGCAACTGAAACGTCTACAGCCACACTGTGTGAAATCAAGTTTGTCGTGAAAGTTGATGAGCAGAGAAAGAGTTCAAGCTCTTCCTGTGAAAAATGTTCAGAAGACTGCAGCTGTTTCTGAAATGACAGATTAATGACACTTGTTGCTTGGAATTAGAAATGAATTGTCATACATTCTTGAATTTATTACGTGCTTTGGGACATCTAAGACCTTTGTGTGTAACTTCAGTTATTTGGCTTTGTGGAAGTTACACTTTAAAAAAATAAAAATGAAAGGCTTCCCCCTCAGTTTTCCAGCTTCATAGCGGTCATGTGTCTGTCTGGACAGCAGGAAATAATGGGACAAAGTTGTCTGGGTCACTGGTATGGTTGTTGTGTGACTGATATTGTGTCCGTAAATACATTTTTGCTTGTTATTGAAATATTTCGACATTTGATTGTCAGAATGTTCTTGGTGACTTAAAAGGTGTTTAGGAGGTGGGTGTTACTGGTATGGGCCATGACGGAAACCTGCATGTATGGTGGAATTTGCTCTGTGTGACAAAAGAAGCCAAGTCACCGCAAAGTCGCACTCCCACTTTACATTTAGAGGCCCCATGCAGTACGGCTTTTTTGGCACAGATGCCAGTTGTAATCTCTCAATCTCTTTTTTTTTTTTTTTTCCAGGATTGATGGCGTGGCACATTATTTTTCTGGGAGTGGTTTCTGTGAAGCCTGTGCATATATGGCTGAGTGTGTGTGTGCCCGTTCTCACGGTGCTGACATAGTAGAGTGCTCAGACTGCAAAGAGTTTAATGGGAAAGTAATTCCCATGGGGCTACTTGCACAACCATTTTGACTGATAAAGTGCACACACACAAACCCATGACGATGTATTGAATGTCTATCTGTGTTAATGGAGGCACTCTGAATTCAACAATTCTATTTCATAACTGTATATGGAGCAGAAACGATTATTGACAAAACGATTAGACAATCAGTGAAAATCGATTGATTCCTTTAAGCTCCTTTTAAGCAAAAAAAATCTCCAATATCTGCTTCAAGTTCATTAGTTATATTCCTAAAACTAAAAAAAGCTTGTGGTAGTCAATCAATAGCTTGTACCAGCATACACATACAGTATATTTTGCCCCAAATGTTACCCCATTTAGTAATGTTTACCGTATGCATTCAGTATGCAGCAACCACACCTAGGACATTAGAGACGGCACATACACACAGTTGGGAAGCCATTGAGGGATCATATTTTTGTCAGTGGTCTCCTGCAGACTGCCTGCATGGAGGATGGTGGGATCTGGAAGGGGTTGAAGGTGGGGTATCATGAATCTCTCCATCCAATCAGTTTAGGAATTTGATATTGCTTGTGATGGACCCAAAGAAAAATTAATGCATGATCCACGGACATTACATCACTGTATAACGTATTTTTTTAAAATGCGGAATACCAAATAAATTTTAATTTGATAAACCACATCAATATCTCAATTAATTAAACATTGACTGATGATGGTGAAGTGTCTGTTGTGTTGACTAAAATCACGCTCACCTCTGGTGGTTGAAAGACTGCATTTGTCATCTGCCTAGTTCTCTTTGGCAGTGGTTAGGCTACTGCTGAGTTGTGACCTTAATTTGAGTTTCAAATCACTCCATAACACAGATGACTCCCATAAACACACACATGCATGCAGGTCAAGCACTGCAAGTACCGATTTCTCAGACCGTCTCCACTGCTGCCAAGAGGCCACAATCATTTTTGTCTCAGTTCAAGTGGAGCAAGCAATGCATTTGTCCACGTATTTATGCTAAAACGCACATGATCCCCACAGCACTTTAAAATCTGCTCACACACAACAATCCCTTAAAGTGCTCTACTCTCCATACAGGATTAGTAATGATTAACCAGTTTCATTAGATCAGCTGGCTAGTCTGGTAATAGAGACAAAGGAGGATAATTTATAGACTTGTATACTGTATAGTAAAATAGGCTTGATTTGTGTGTGTCTGTACAACAAAAAAAAGGGAGATGAAATGCTGGAAGATATATTGGCCGAGGAGAAAGAACAATAGGTAATGGATAAGGATGCAGAAGTGTGTGTGTGTGTGTGTGTGTGTGTGTGTGTGTGTGGGGGGGGGGTTTATCCATTGTTTTGTGGTCCTGCTCCTTGACCGTCCCAAGCTATTTGAAGGTTTCCCAACACGCCTTTTCAAACAAATCAATGGTTTGCAAGGCAAAGTAGGACAGATTACTAGCAGTTTACTGTAAATACAGCTGTACTCTACTCTACCTCCCCCTGGTTTTCCTTGATAGACAAGTTAACCTCATTGTGAACAGAGAATTCAGCATTGTAGCTTTGTACTACATCACTATAGGAGATATGTCACCTGTCTATATGATGTATAGCCATTTAAGACGTTCGTCTCTGAGCAATGACTGGTTCATATGAAGCAGAATTTTATGGACATTTTAATATGGAGCTTCACACTTGAGCTGTGATGTTTCACTTTCCATCATTCACACCTATCCAGATTAAAACTGTAGCATCGAGGTGTACAAATCCAATGTGTCATATTTACTGTTGAAAGGTTATGACAACTTCTAAGAGACAGACATTGTAGCTGTTATTTTGGCTTGAATCGGGGAAAAGGTTAGTAGAGCCTGTGCACAGACTTTAAATGTCTCAAGTTTGTTCTCTCTGTCTTAATACTTGAGGTTAGTATGCATAAAGCTCAGTGTTGCAAACAGGAGTAAAATGTCTCTGACATAAACTCAGTCTGCCAATGACAGCCAACTGATTTTTTGGATGTAATCTGTGGTTTGACTGCCATCCACACATTGCTTTACCCCCCCACACACACACACACACAAAACCCCCAAATTAGCTCAACTTCTCCTTCTACTATCAACTCTGGTGTTGATACAATACCTGACTTTCTTTGCTTTTGCGGCTTATGTAACCATTATGCAAGATCACAATTCTTCAAGGTCGGACCTCATTATTGCTATGGGCCGTTCATATTAATCTGTCTTTAAAATGTTTGAAGTTATTCCGAGGCTTTAGATGTGCCTGCCAATGGAGGGGGCACACACTCCAAGTTGCTCATTCTTTCGACTAAGCCAGGAAGCCCTCATTAAATGCAAAGGCAGACAAAAAACTATTTGCAGTGTAAGATGATACCCGTCTATAAGTGCTTGTGCTAATTTTTCAATTCTTTATTTCCTCACTAATGTGTGATGGCCCCACACATGTATTGTTAATCAAAATAAAAGTCACAAATGTTGGGTGGATGGATTTTTTAAAATGTATTGCTTGTTGTATCCACAAGAATGAATGCATATTTAAAAACATGATAAAGTACTTTCAAAAGTGCAAGGGCTCATAAACTTCAACTGAATCAATCAAGTGCATTGAGGGAATAAGTTGTGTAATCAAGAACATTAAGTGTAGAAGTCAAGACAAAAGTTGTTTTGACAGTTATGCTTAGCCAAGTTTTGCATTTTGATTCATTTTAGAAAATAAGATAAATGTTCACCACAATATTATGCTTAAAGGGGCACTATGCAGTTTTGGCCATTTCTTCGCTGTTTTTGTCACTTTGTGCTCACAGTTTTCTCTATAGAGCTCCGTCTTAGGCTACAGCTTCGGAATAGATAGGTCAGTCTGCCGTCTTGCAGTTTCCTCTTTCTCTGTTCCTCCGACAAAGCTTTCCTCGCTTTCGGCTTCTTCTAACAACATCCCCTATGTTGTTAGAATGCGAGTGGACAGATTGTCCTTTGCTGCATGCTGGTGAGGACAAAACTGGCTGAAAGTTGCATAACTTGGCTAATTTGTGAGTGCATTTTTTTCACTACTGATTTTATAGAGGTGTATTTTATCACAGTATACTCACCCCTAATCTTGGCCAGACCAAATGCAACTTATGTAACCATAATATTGTTTTAATTCCCATACAGTACCATACATCATTATAGCAAGCAAAGATACTTATTGGACCCAGCTGGAACAACAAATGTTAGTTATTTTACTATACAACTTACTTAAAGGGGACATATGATGCTCATTTTTAGGTTCATAATTTCATTTGTATTTCTTTTTTTTTAATGTTAAAAAACACTATTTTTCTCACACTGACGGAATATACTGTACCTGTATTCTTGTGATTGATTAATCGATATACAGACTTATCATTTTAGGGCTAATTAACATAATTTCTGTTATAGCTGCATGTAGACACAACCAGTTATGTCTAAATCACAGCAGCTGCCCTTTGCATTGATATGGGTGGTATGATAATTGCATTTACAAACACAACAGCTTATTTTCTTCACATAATACTCCATTTGCATGACCTCCCATACTGGAGGTTGATAACCTCACATTTTACAACCAATGATAAGCCTGATACCGCTGAATAGCTTTCACATTGGGTTGTGTAACTTGTGTGTGGATAACAGGGATCCAAAATTCGGTGGTTATTTCCCCCTCAGGCAGCATAAGGGACAATGCAAAACAGGTGGAGAAGCCTAATAACCGCGTGTGTACACACACACACACACACACACACAAAACTGACTAGTGAGGTTGGTCACTAAGTACAAGCAGATGTGAACCTTGAGGAGGTTCTAGATCAGTGAAAGAAATCTAATACATGCATGCATGAAGCCAACCTGTAAAATACAAAAAAAAAAAACTGTTTTGAAATATACTAGTGCATTCCTCTGGATCACTCTTGTGGCACAGCAACTCTGCTCAAGGGTCATTTAAAGCCAGCTGCAACACAAAAGGGAAGGAAAAAAACAAAAACACAAGTACACAGTGAAGAATCTTGGAATGTTCCTTTAGTGTCTGTAGTCACTATAAGTGATGTATTCCTGGGCCTCTGATACCTTCCTGGAATATTACTACACAAGTCATTCTTGAATGTAGTTTATACAAAGCCAGCCACCATGATTTTGTCATTGCAGATGTGTGAGTATGCAATGCATATGGTTGAAGAAAACACAGCTGTTAATCAGAGATACAGTAGTGTCCGTGTTGGATATTCAGAACATTAATATATCAGTAAACAACTATTTCCTGTATAGATATAGTGGAGTAATGGCGTCTTGAGCAGTGAATGAAGTCCCACTTCCTCTGTGTGTGGGTTGTAATCTGAGATTCTCTGGTTCTTTGTTTTGATAGCTGGTCCGGCTTTGTGTGCATGTTAGTGCACGTGAGTGCCTTGTGCGTCGGTATCCAACGCTGAGGACCGTGAAAAAGCGTCTATATTTGACGAGTTGGGAAGCGGTGCATGAGAGCCCTGTATCTCTATCAAGTACAGCCCCTTTAATTGGCTACCTGTGTTTTACCTTCCACCGGCAGATTTGTTATCTGCAATCCATCCCATAGTTGTTGACACGTTTCACTCAGAACCACAAATGTCAACCTTATTGTAGCAGTAGAGGAAAAGTCAGAGATCACCAAAGTCGTTAGGATTCATCCTCTTTAAAGCGCAAATGTCTATGCAACATTTTATGGTAATCCATAAGCAAATATTTCACTGGATATGTGAAAAAATTTCACCTGGTGTCACTAAATGAAAAGTCAGGGGGGGTCACCAAAGTACGTAGGATCCATCATATAGGAACCATGAATGTCTGTACAAAATTCCATGGCAAAAAAGTTGAGATATTTCAATCTACAGCAGATATTCGAGTCAAAACATCATGCACTCTCGTCTTACAGTTCTACAGCAATGCTTCATGTAAAAAGCTGTTATACATGTAGTATATCAAAATATAAAACAAGGCTCACCGTGACACAAATTGAAAAGCTTTAATTCATGGCCTACAGCCTTGACGTTTGTCATACACGCTTTCTTTAGGGTCAAAACTCATTGGAGTTTTGCAGGATGTTTACCCTGTCTGTTGGTCAAACCAGTGGATTAAAGGCTTTATAATAAAAAGATTTTTCTCAAAAATAGGATTAGCATCATTGTCACCATTTACTGCTGTACATGGTTGCAATTAGGATATTTCCAACAGCACTTCAAGGCAGAGTGTGTATGCTTGTATAAACCTGATTTATGGTTCTGTGTTGAAGCTATGCTGTAAATACCTACGTAGGTCTGTGTAGCTACGGACCCTACGCCATAAATCAGCCTTTACTTTGGAGGAGGAGGGAATGTTTTCTCTTGCTCTCTCTCCCATGTCACAAACACAGTCATACAGTCACATGCATATGACCAGATGGGGACACAGTTTTGCCAATGCATTGCCATTGACACTCCAGGCCAATAATTGTCCCCCTGCTGTCTCTGGCATATGGAATATTGGGTGGGAAAGGGATAGCTGTGTTGTTTATTATTGGCTAGAATAAGGCATGGTCCTGTCAATTAGTCATTAAAGACAATAATGATCCAGAGAGGACAATCCCATCGAGTGGCAATGAAACACAAACATATGCTGTATAACGGTGATGATTCATATTATTAACAATGTTAAAGAAGAGAATAATTTTGGGAATGATTCACGCAGTGCATCACAGCAACCTCTGCCTCTGTGTGTGTGTGTTCCAGGTGCGTTACCATAGTAATATTTCTCTCACTTCCTGGCCCTCAGGCTTGTCTGTGTATGCGTTGCCACGGAAACTGAAATATTCCTTTGCCCGTGGCTTTTTGCGCCATCGTTCCTTTGTCGAAACAGAAACGACATGCTGCAGTGCACCACATGTCCAAATGGCTTTAGTCATCTGACTGCACAGTGCCAGTCACGTCAGCAAAGTCATCAATCTTTCCAGTGAAACATCGGTCAGCTGTGAGCACAAAGCAACAGCAACAATGACAACAAGTGTTGAATCCCATGCTTAAGAGAAGCTTTGTACTAAGGCTTTACGTAACATTTTGTATACATAACATGCACTGGTAACACTATAAATGGTTTATAACACCCATGCGCTTCCCACCAAGCTGAACTGCACACTTAAATCCCTTTTTGCATTCTTTTATCCCACATGTCTAATCCTTTTCTCTCTCCCTTTCTTGCAAAGCATATTCATGATCTATTGGGGTTTATTTCTGCTAATGCAAAACTGCATTGAGTGTAGCAAACTGGCAGAAAATCACATTTGTTAAAGCTGGGATTATCTGATTAGATCTGCTCAGCCATTCCAGCAAAGAGCATATGTGGGGGGTTCGATAGTTCTAATAAATACAGAGGAAAACAGATGATGGCAGTTGTGTAAAGGCATAGCAACCAACTATATTTTGGAGACAAACATTAGGAGTTAAATGATGGTGATGGTAGCTGTGTGGCAGATTTGTCTCTAGACAGGCTATTCAAACAGTGTTACATCTCACTAAGCGTCCACGTCATACTGAGGTCCAACATAATGAATGTTTATATGTTCCAAAAGGCATTCAGTGTTATGTTGCACTGTGGCTTGACATTTGTTAAATGAACAGTCTATGTGAGCAGTAAATGTGATTTGTGGTCCAGTATCAGGACCTACAGGTAACAGGTTTGAGTATAAAATAGGAGATTGGTTGATGAATGTCATCCAGCTCATTAACTCAACTGATCCGGCCAAACTAATGAGCATTTACTATGATATATAATAGTGGCTGACCATCATTATCTCAAGAGTGAGAAAATGAGCCCTTGATTAGATGTCTGTTATTGGATGTGAGCAGTTTTCTTATTGGAGAGGATGAGTCATGAAAACATGAATCTCTACTCCTAATAATTTTAATCATGAACTCAAAATGACTTCTCCATGGCAATACGCTTCTGTGTTTGTGTCTGCTGCTCTTAAGGCCAGGCTTGGATGTCTGACGAGGTAAACTTGGCCATCGACTCTCAATGCTTGATGGCCCAAATTAATCCCAAATCATAGTTTTTTCTGCACCATTACATGGAGTACGATTGTGAATAAGTTAACGTTGGTAACTTTCCACACACTCTAAATCGTGTTTGAATTTACGATCTACAGGGGTACAGAAGCCTGCAACTACCAACAACTAGTTTCTTTTCACATCACAGCATGTTGCTGATTTCAATGTGTGAAACTACAAAATTGACATTTGCAACAACTCTGGTTTGAACGCATTGTTAGCCACAGAGGCACTAACAGCGTCATGAGACTGAATTGTGGTGCATATAGACAACAAGTCAAACCACGATATACTGTATGTGCAGTGAAAAAATATATCAGAGGGATGACATGGTGGTTTGCAGATGTGGTGTGCCTTTTTGACCCCTTCAAATCACGCATGACAACAAATGATGTGACATCATTCAACAAGGCTCTACTTTGTCAAAAGTTAAACTGTGTGGGTTGGCTTTGGAACGTCTCAGTTTGTACATTTGAATGGGTGTCCCAGCATGTCACGCAGGCTTTCAGCTCATTGTTGCCAGAATCCAACAGTGATACCAGGATTTAGTCTGGCCCTTTCACTCTTCTGTCAGCATTCCATGATTTTCATAGGTTGACACTTAAGAACTGAAGCTCATCCATCCCCTTCAGAAATCCTGCTGGGCAGAACCAGCTCGACCGAGGAGAGGCCTCTTATTTAACTTTTCCAACTGTTTGTCATTTCTTTTGCAGTGTGTGTGTGTACAGGCATGTGTGTGCACCCCCTCAAGCTGTGTGTGAGGTCAAGCGGCAGAGAAAAGGGCTTCCTCAGCCAGCTATAAGGAATGGCATACACACAAACAGCTGTGCAGGATGAAATGCTCTATAAAACGGGGGCAACGTGCAACTCGCTTTTCGCTGGACTCATGACACACACACACACACACACACACACACACACACAAGGTTGCCTGTGTCCACATCTTGTTTTCCCATGGCTGAATGACAGCTCTGTTGCTTCACTGCACTGAGTGGGGTCAAATAACAAGAGCGGGAGGAATGACTTGGAGAAAATATTGTTATAGAGGCCAAATCATGAAAAGCAAAGTGACATCAAGTCTTCAGTGCATCTCAGAGAAACCCATTTTTCTACAAGACGTAAGGAATAAACATAATTCAAGAGATGACATGATAAAATTATACTTGAATTCAAGATATAAACTGATGTAAAATGGTTTATCTCTGCTTGCAGCAGCACAAAATAAAGATAAACACAGACACATTAGAGTACACTTGTAAGCCCTCTGTCTGGATAAAGCATTAGATAAATTGCAGCAAGGTCTCCTTTCTCTCTCTTTCCCCTAACCTCTCCCTCTTCCTGACCTCTTCTCTCAGTAGACACAGGAATGCATGACCAGATGACTCAAGTGTTCATCAAAGCCAAAAGCAGCTCTCTCGGTCTCCAGCAATTCATTACATTTCACCTCAATTCAATACCACCTTGATCACAGATTAAGGCAAAGCTGCGAAGTAAACCTGTCTGCGGCTGAAAAACGAGTGCTTTCTATACGCTCTGGCCCCATAGTAACCACATCTCCTCCTCCACATATGCTACGCATTCTTAATGCTGCTTTACGTGTGTGGAAAGCACATTGCAAATCCATCAGTGCAAGGCCACTTCATGTCCTCACTTGCTCCTTTTTTTCCTTAGCACATGCTGTCTCTCTGTTTGTCTGTGTAGGTTATACTTCAGTTTTATACATTTAGTTTGGCTCATGTACTACTCTTGTAAAAGTAACATCCTGCAGTGCACATGTCATGTTTTGCAGACTTTTCATGTGTTCCATATCTTTTCCAACTGTAATTGTTGGTTGTACTACATTTAATCTAATATAATCTATTCCCAAACTCATCATCTATGAGAATCATAAAAATAAATAAAAAAGTTGACCCAAAGAATGCAGAGGCTAAGGGTTTACTTAGTTTCACATGCATCAAGTCCAGGGAACCTTAATGTTCTGTTGAAGATTGACTGGGAGGAATGTTTATTGCGTAACATGAAAACCCACCATACATTCTATTTATGTGTTGTATGTTCTAATAGTCTTATCTTACTCTTTTGTCTAACCCAGGGTGATTACACGTGGAGCAGCCTGTCGGGGCGGAGCGTGCGTCTGACGCCCGTTGCCATCCAGAGTCTGTCTGAGCTGGAGAGGGCCAAGCTGCAGGAAGTAGCCTACACCCGTTTACACCAGGACTATGATCTGGGATGTCAGATAACCATGCCAAAAGGTGGGAGCATGTGTGTGTGTTTTTACACATATTGCAGACCTGAGTTAAACGCTTATATAATCTTAATGTTTGTTAGTTCCGGGTTGCTAGGATTTACTGCTTCAGCATACTTCAGATAACATCAGCTTTTCAAGACCCTGACATTTATGTGACTTTTAACCGTGACATCTGTGATTGACTCTGGAACTGTTCCATGTTGCAAACGCTACCCGTTTGATGTTCCTAACCCAGGTTTGCTGTGTAAGCCTGCACTTTCAAGTGTCCCATAAAGTAAAGCCAAAGCTCGTGCCTCTGACCACTTCATCTTACCATCCCTTAAGTGAAGTCATGTATGGTCTATGTTTGGGGAAGTTGTGACAACACATGACTTTAGATGTAAAGCATACATCACATTGGGATTGGGTGCTTCCTGTTTGAGGGGGTATCTGTTGACCCCCCCCCTCTCCATAACGGCACGCGTCTCCCTTTCCGCTGCAGCTGAGGCTGAATGTAGTCACTCCACTAGTTACTACACTATTAAAAAGTCCGTTATGTTGCAAAAGAAGGCTGTATTTGTCCTTGTGGTCCTATCTTAAAGAAAAAAAGCTGTATTTTCGTCTTGTAAACCAAACCATTACGTGAATAAGGGTTTGGAAAATGACAAAATTAGACAAATTAATCCAGATATAGCAGAAATGGGCAGAGCGCTGCACTGGAACTGGTTGAGTTGGTGGTTTTTCCTACAGGGCCCACCCATGCTAAAAATGTCTACATGCACAGTTTATAGAAAAGGAAAATATACATAATCCCACTCAATTGAATGCAAACACGTGAGTAAGATATTACCAGTTAATAACCTTCATAATTCTGTTATCAGATTGAATACTAATACTGGAATGCACAATATATTCAAAAGTTCTAGAAAGGGAATTTCTGGTTCCATACAACATGACACCAGCAGTCAGACGATCAACTGAGTACTCCAGTGATTTAGTATTGGACTAGTAGTATCAGAAAGTATCAGAGGCTAAATTATTCAGACTTTTACTCCCTATTAACCTCCAAAAACTCTGCCTCCTACATTTCCCACAATGCAACTCAATGACATCTTTCGTTAAGTTTCCCTTTCCTGGTAAATGCCCATGTCTTTTCTCCATGCTCCTAGTTTGTAATACAGGCTTATTGTTAAAGAATTGAAAACTATAATCTGAGACATCAGGGTTATTTTCTCAGACTTAAAGTGCTCATATTATGCTTTTTCCCCTTTCTTTTATCATGTTATATATATATATTTTTTGTGCAATGTTATAGGTTTACAAAGTGAAAAAGCCCAAAGTCCACCCCAAAGGGACTTACCATCTCCAACAGAAAACACTGTTGACAAACTGCTCCAAACAGCTCTATTGTAGTCCAGCCTTTACTTCAGTGACAAACGTGCGTCACTTTGTAACACACGTTCTAATGCTCGCCTAGGTGCTAGCGTGGCATGCCCTCATACTCTGCTTCTGACTGGCTAGTAGTCCTTACCTAGGTACTGTGCATGTGCGACTCCCAACAAAGATGGAACAGAAGTGAGATGCCGCACTCTGTAGCTAAAACAGAGAGCTCAACACACAGGGTGAAAAGAGGAGCTGCAGCAGTGTGCAGTACAACAAAAATATGGTGTTTTCTGATAATTAAACCATGTAAACCTATTCTGGTACAACCTAAATACAATTATGAACCTGAAAATGAACATAATATGAGCACTTTAAGGAAGCTCTCTCCAGAGCCTCAAAAGACATTATGCAATTGTTTTCACGGGGTAAGTAGGACTCTCCATGCTAAGTAAACTGAACTTCATGTAAAATTATAAAACCCCAAGGTCAGCCAGACTTAATTTGGAGAGTAAACCTGCTGTACTTGTAGTACTGTAGGAGTGTGTGTCCACAGTTTTCCTGTGCAAACAGTTTGGGTGTGCTCAATTTTGATTTTAGCTCAGGTCACAGATTGCATATTAGCCAGAAAGTAATTTTCCTCGCTCCGATTAATTTATTTGAATTTCTTCAGAGGCCTGAGAAGGTGAAATGATCCATTAACTTAGATAAGAAGAAGCTATGCTTTTTCTGCTTTCCTGTCCTGTTAATCATCACCATCATGACTCCCCAAATCTCTGTCCCCTCGGGGTGTCCTAACCCCCGGGTTGGGAACCATTGGTTTAGATAGTCTGGCTAAACATTTGGCTTGTTTACAACCAGTGTTTGTCTGAACTCTTGTTTCTTACCACAAAATATTTCTTTATAGTGTCGTTGCTGTTTACAGACCTCAGCAATTGGTTCAATACAAGGTCATGATCAATAACAATGATGGCCAAAAGTGCAAAAACAGACCCAAGTTGTGATACAACTTTTACTCATTTTACTTTTCAGTTTAAGATTTAGCCTTGCTATTAGAATGGTCTGTCCATGCTCACACTGATGCACATTACACACAGTGTGCAGCACTTTTTCCCTGCACTGTATAGGAGTGGAGTGGCCGCCATAGCAGCAGTATAGTGCAGCCGGTGGATTATCCAGGGCCTTGCATTCCAGCTGAAGGTTAAACCTCTCCCCACCATGATTTAATACGTACTTGTCTGTGTTGCTTATGAATTCCAGAGCCCCTAACGGCCGCCATGTGCTAGCTAGGGAAATATTTCAAGTCGTGTGTAAGAGTTTTTTTGTTTGTGTGTGCCATTTCAGCTGCGCTAATGTGGGCTTTCAGCCCTGCTGTTTCTCATATTTATCCAAGTGCCAGGGGTCATGTTTCTTCAAGAATGAAAAACAGAATAATGAGAGATAGAAGCGAGAGAGAGAAAGAGGGATGGGACGAGGGTGTGATGAGAGAGAGAAGCAGCAAAAGGCTCATCGGACAGTTTCCCAACTGGTTAGGAGTTGGACTGGGTAGGTTTGGAGGTTCGGGGGATTTCCTTACAGCTTTGAGAGCCATCTGTCAAAAATCCAAACCATTTCCTATCTCTACTTCTCCCTTCTCTCTTTCGCTGCCCTGACTCTCACAACATCTGCTTTATTTCTCCTATCTCACACCGCCTCCTTACTTATTCTTCTCTTACTAAGATTTCCCCTCTTGTCCTTCTGACTTGGTTTTTTTTTTACAGCTTGGAGTCTTAAAAGTACACCCACGTTTCTCATATATCACTACAGTGGCAATCAATTGATTATGAAAGAACAGCAGCAATGTTGAACTTGTTCAGATTTGTCAGACACGGTTGGTCACATGAGGAAACTTAACCTGCTCCTTGACGTAACAGGCTACTATTGAGCGTGTTGTTGGGACTGGATAAAATACCTGAACCCTGCAAGTGATTCATTCGATACAGCTGACGGGAACATCTGGGGGTTCAAACTGAGGTTGCTAAACCAGCAGATGAAAGCAGAGACTGTCTGGTGGATTCACATTGATCTGGTGTGTAAAAGAGTTGGTTTTGGATACCAAAAAAAAACAAACAGCTAAGCGACCGAATGATTGCATTAAAAGCTTCTGAGGTTTCACAAACTGACATCCTGGCGCGACACGAGCACTTGGAGACTTTTAAAGTTGCGTGTGCCCCTGTTTCCAGATTTCCCTGATCATTAATCAGCAAGTTCAGGAGTCATTCATCAAGTTGACAGCTGACAAGTGGCTTTTCCTCCTTTCAGAGCACTCCAGCCCAAAACCTGGATGTAAAGCGCGCACACACACACACACACACACACACACACACACACACACACACACACAGACACACAGACACACACACAGTGTGTGTCTGTGTGTCTGTGCATTGCAGTCCAATTTTTTCAAACTAAGAAAATCCATAACACATATTAGCCAACGTAGGTAATCAATTTAATATGCTTTTCTGCAGGCTGAACCTGTCTGATGTTTCAGTTAAATGGATTTGAGTTCACAGATGGATTCCCCCGTGGTTAATTTATGTCTGCATTCCTGACATCAGCTTATTAGATATATTAAGTGAGATAAGATATGGAAACCATTTCTTTCAGATGATTTATTTACTTGTTTTTTTTCCGGCGCAGATGGACAGAAGAGGAAAAAGTCGCTGAGGAGGAAGTTGGACTCGCTATCAAAAGAGAAGAGTAAAGACAAAGGTACGCCAAGTTCTTTTCACACTTTGCCAGGGCTCTCTCTCTCTCTCTCTCTCTCTCTCTCTCTCTCCTTTCGGTCCGTCTTTGTCACATCTCGCTCCCCTGGCAGCGAGACAGAGGGCCGGTCTGTGGTCCCCGCCCCTCAGGCAGGTGAACAGCGGGGTTAGAAAAACATAGTTTCTGTTTACTGGGCTTTGACAGTTTATATTTAGCTTAAGTGGAGGGACTCCTTGTAAGGGGACTGGCTCTGAGAAGCAGCCACTCCGCTGCTCTAAGCAGAAAGGAGCCCAGTTGCCGAGAGGAGCAGGAGGCAAAATGAATTGGGCTTTTCTTGTCAGATTTGTACTGATCCCAGGTTTTGTTTACAATAAATACACATGGAAATGTCAAAAATACACACACCGGTGACGATATCTGCTTAGCCTGCAGTGTTCTCACGTAACTAACTAATGCGGTACAAATTAGTAAATAATGGCAATTAGTTAAGTTTTATACAGTCATGCACTTAAGACATTGAGCTATGACAAGTATTCATAAACAGTTCATAGACACGAAAAGCATGCATTCATCCGACTCTGGCAAGCATGCAAAAGTATCCAAAAAAAATTGTTTATTCATATTTTGGAAAATATTTTGGACTTTTTTCAGTGCTATCTTTGCCATTGGAATTAACATTATTTATTGCTTAAATAAGTATGAAAAAGCTGCATTGTCTGAAAAGAAATGCACATGCTTCGGCCAGCCTGATATTGTCAAGGGCAACTGGAAATATATTACTACAGTTGGTGAGGTAAACCATCGTACATTTTCGGACAAATACTTTGAGTTCCATATACTGTATGTAACGGTTATGTCAGGGTACAGCTCGGAGTCAAGTGTAGGTGGGTTTCTCCTCCACTACATGCCTGGCTTTGCCCCCCCAGAGCAGATGGCTTAGATGTACCCGTGGTCTAACCTGCCAAATGGATGGAAATTTAATTTTCTCCCAGGGTCCCTGAATACCAGCCCTGCATTTCACTTTGAAGCAGGCACATCCGTTTCTCTGCAAGACAGAAACGGAGAGACAAGGAGAACGCTGGCTCCTTTGATGCAGCCACAGACCTCAGTCAAACTATATCTGCAAATAAGATGTAATAGTTTAATCTGTTTTGAGTACTTTATGGGTAATTATTTTTATTAACTATTTCTTTTACCTGAGATAGCATCAAGCAAGTTGTCAGTTAAAGTAAAGATTTACAAATTAGTCTCTAAAACACTTTTTGGCACTTTCACTGTATTGTCCTGTGTGGTAAACTCCACCCATCTGGCACTTTGTGCTCATTAAAAACAAACATTTTGTATTATGTATAACTTTCCTGACTTACTGCACGGACATAGAACATATCCAGCTAGTACAAACACATTGCATGGACATAAATACGAAATAGCTATAAAACAAATGTTGCTGAAAACCAAGACTGAAGCTGTAGGCCTGGAAAATGTAGATTTATGAAAATCTGACATGGTTTGATAAATGGGGTCTGGCCATGGATGCATGTGAAGTACTTTGCATTACGTTAGCAAAGCATTGTACATTAATGTGATCCAGATTGTGTATGTGCATGTGCGTGTGTAGGTTACATAAGCCCTGTTAACGCTGTGAGGCTGCAAAGCAAATTCGTTGTGTCACCGGGTTAGTGGTCATGTTGTTCATGAACACAGCCCTCCACTTGTGGTTGTGGAATGCGTTTTGCTTTCTATCCCTCAGTTTTCCTTTCCCCACACACACCCACACACACCCGCTCAATTTAAGAATATGCCTGCCTGTTGCAACTTCTTGCAGCTAACTTTATGCTTTTGTTAAGTTTTCATCCACAACAAAGTTTAACTTGTGTTAATCCTTACTGCCTCTCTTTTCTTCCTCTTCCTTTTCTCTTTCATTCTCATCTTCTTTTCCACCAGAATGCATACCCCAGGCCTTCAGTATAGTGCTCTCCCAGGTCATCGCTAACGACAGAACACACAGGCAGCGTCAGGACAGCTATCGCCAGGACCCTCCACAGCGTGAGGAGCACAAGGACTCCTCTGACCTTGTGTCGTCCATTTTACAGGTCTATCAATTTGAGATAATTCCTTCCTTCTTTAAGGACATCTTTTGTTATCAAATATATAGAATAAGACATATTGTCCCATTTGTAGTATATGCAGGACAAGCCACTAACTCTTGGATCATCTCTCCTGCAGTTTGCCACCAAGCGGCCGTCCAATAAGGAGTTATCCAGCAGTAACTCCTCTTTGAGTTCCACATCCGAGACAGCCAATGAGTCAACGTCACCCAACACGCCTGAGGCTGCACCCCGAGCACGCAGGAGGGTGAGACGAAACAATACATTAATCCCAGCCTGAATAGTCTCGCTTTGCCAGACCTCCCTCCACAGCGCTGCCGAGGAGGGTCTGGCTAGTCCACCTGAACAATCCCGGAAATGAAATGTCGTAGATATAGACTACAGTCTGAGCTACAGACCTGGGACCATGTTTTTTTTCCATAGTTGAACCTGTCTGAATGAAATGCACTATTATCCTCCAGGGAGGCATGTCAGTGGACTCGATCACGGACCTGGACGACAACCAGTCCCGCCTGCTCGAGGCCCTGCAGCTCTCTCTGCCGGCCGAAACGCCGAGTAAAAAGGAGAAGCACCGTGACAAAAGGCTGAGCCTCAATCCCATCTACCGCCAGGTGCCCCGGGTGGTCGACAGCTGCTGCCAGCACATCGAGAAATACGGTGAGCATATACTACTTTACCACCGTCGCCAACATATATGTTCATTCATCTTCTATTACTACTACAACGACAGGTTCCAGAGGCAGCTACTGAGTTTTTATTCTCTCTTCTCCACTCAGGTTTGCAGACTGTGGGGATCTTTAGAGTGGGAAGCTCCAAGAAGAGAGTCCGACAGGTGATGTCTTTCAGAGTTTTGGTGATGGAGAGCCATGTCTGAAGTGACAGGGTTGGGTTCCTTACAACAAATCAAAGACTAATTTTGCTCTTCTCATACAAAACCTTCTTTCTATAAACAGATGTGCAATAACCAACAAAGTTATCCATGGTGCCAAAGCCAACACACAAAGACAATGACACTTTTTGAATAGATTTCTAAAAACAAAATAAATAAAAAGATAAAAATCACACTAATCCAACAGATCTGGTCCTAATGCTGCATTATTTATTCAAGCAATGTATTTGTCATACACAGCAAAGAAAATCACGGTTATGCTTCATGGCTCATCCAGTGTGGGCAGCATCATTTTTACATAATCCTCCTGTGGCATGTTTTTATTACACTGTTTTCCACATGTAGCAGTTACAGGGAACAGGACACATATTGTTTATTGGGGGAAGGGAGGTTATTCATTCACTAACGGGCACAAGCACATGTCTTTTACCTTCAGCTAGATGTCTCACTTGAGTTATTACATTTTAATGATATATAGGACTGACCTTCAGATAAAAAGACATTAAATTTCTCTTGGTTTCATTGTGTAATCAATTCATTTGATTTAATCACTGGGTCCCTTTTTAATGGATTGATCAGCTGTACTCTTCCTGCCTTTAAAATACAGTTTTGTTTCTGGCCTATGTGTCACTGTGTGGGACCTTACGGAACAACATTTCAACGATGCACAAAAGAGGAGAATTACTTGGACCAAATTATTTCTTAACTCTTTTTATATACAAATGTACACAGTCAGAATAGGCTCCAATACATAATAGTTAAGTGTTAATTATTATTAGAGGGACCACTCTACCCCCCATGTATGTTTATAACACCTCGTCTTTATTATAAACGCACTGAATGAAATGGTTTGTATTCACACATCTGTAGGTTATTCTTGACATTCCCTACGAGACTTTGTTGATACAATCCAATGTCAACATTTATGCATTTGCCATCATTGTCAACTTACTGAAATAATTTATCATCTTATTTGCTGTAAGCGAGAGAAAACTGAGCAGACTGACCCCGATATCTCCATCATCGTGGGCGACAATAGGCTAATTCCCTGGAAGTAATCCAAAAGTCAGATTGTAGAGTTTAAAATGCTTACTGGTTAAACTAGTTTGAGCACACAGTCTACCAGGAGGACCAACAGGAAGTGAGTGCATGTGTGTGCTTGTATGTGCCTGTGTGTGCACTACCTAGAATATAATGTCCATTGTTATGGGTGGAGGATGTTTCTGAATCGCCCTCTTCCTCTCTTTTTCCTTTGCGCTCTCTTTTCTTTTTGTCCCTGCTTCAGCTACGTGACGAGTTTGATCGCGGCATTGACGTCCAGCTGGATGAGGAGCAAAGCGTCCATGATGTGGCTGCCCTGCTGAAGGAGTTCCTGAGGGACATGCCTGACCCACTCCTCACCAAGGAGCTCTACACGGCCTTCATCAACACCACATGTAAGCCTCATCTTCCCTTTTTTCCCCCCTCTTTGCCTGACCTCATTTCTCATTTTCTCTCTCGTCTTCATTGAACGTTATCCATCCTAATCGGTGTTGCAGTGTTGGATCCAGATGAGCAGCAGAATGTTACTCAGCTACTGGTCTACCTGCTCCCAGCATGCAACAGTGATACTCTCCACCGCCTCCTGGAGTTTCTGTCGACTGTGGCCGACCACGCCCATGACCGGCAGGATAAAGACAGACACGAGGTGAGCGCCAGTTTTTATCAACAGGGAATACGACTTAAAAAGGTCCTTCATTAAATCCAGGAATTAAGTAGCAAACAATAACAACATGAGGAAGAAAAAAAACATATCCAAAACATTCAAAGATAGTAGTCAAGTGCAACCAGCTTATGGGCAGCTTACACATTTTGTTTAATTGGTTTTTCCACCTCATTGGGAGGAAATTACCGAACCAGTGATAGGAATCAGTTTGTTTGGCTCAGCTCTTAGGGTGCACTACTGCATGTAAAAAAAAGTTGTATAAAGCCTTTCATGGCTTCAGAGGGAGCTACTCAAAGTCTTATAAATTGCACTTGAATCACCAATCGAACGGTCTGCAGTCCAGTTGCATTGTGTGTAATGTAGGCACCTGGTTTTGACCAGGGAAGAGAGTGTGGAATAAAAAAAAGATGATCTCTCTGGCTGCATCAATTTCTTTACTAAAAAAAAATGTCTCTGCATGTGTGTGGGGGATTGCAAGGGAGTGTAAGTGTGTTGTTCAAGTGTGAGAGAGAAGCAGAGTCTGTGCGCAGATGGAAGTGTGTTTTGTCGCCTTTGTGCGTATACATGAGAATGGACTAAAAGCATGACTCCAGTATCTTTATCCGAGATCGTGACAGGAAGTCGGGAGCGTTTTTACACTCGGCCGGGAACAATACATCAATACTTTTGGGCGCTTGTGGCTCCTGTGAGACTGTTTCTCCTTTGGGAGTGGAAAGGGAGGAAATGTGGAGAGAAGCAGAAAAATGAAGATTTCTCTAAAAAAAAAAAAAAAAAAAAAAAAAAAAAAGTTGTGAAAGCTTTGAAGGGCTTGTAACTTCAGGTGCTAATTGTGTCACAGGATGTACTACATCATCGCTCAACCCTAGCAGAAACAGATTCAGCTGTCATACACTCCAACACTTTAGTGTTAACAAACCCCATGTGCCAACTCTTTACCCATCTTTTGCTCAACCTGACAAAACAGAGAGGGCGGAGGGGGGTGACAAGAGAAACAGAATGTTGGAGGGAGAGGTGAGAAAATCAACATGAAAGGATGGAGATGTCAGTGGGAACTGGAGGAGTAAAGGAACAGAAGAGCCAAGAGGGAGGAGAGGAAATGTCTCCAAGGACCATGTACTGTAATTGCAGCAAAACAGTGTAATGTCATCGCTACTTGCTGCTTGTAACAGAGTAATTTCCCAATTTGGGATTAATAAAGTGCATCCATCCATCCATCCATCCATCCGGTTCTACAGCCTCACAGCGCTGCTAGCATGGCTGCTTAGTCTCGATCCATGCGATTCTCCAGAAGGTGCACACTTGGAAGTTCTGCTTTCTCACTGTGACAGCCATGTCATTCTTTGTGCAATAACCATCAATCCTTCATTCAAACAAGGCCTCCTCAATGGGTTACAGAGAAAGTACCTGATTATCTACTTTTGTGTGTCTAAACCAAGCAACAACATCGGGGTTGGAAAAGTGAAGCCAATGTGGAAGCGCCTTAAACCTGCATTCTATCTAATTTCCAGCAGTGGGCGACTCCACAGGCTCCAAAAAGAAGTCAGACTATAGAAGTATATGAGAAAATTACCTAAGTAAACATTTTTCTAATGGGTTTATGGTCTCAATCACTCATTTCAAGTTGTCTTCAATACAACATGATGCTCATTTGGTAAATTATGGTCCCATTTATTTTAAAATAGACAACAAAGCAAGGGATGCTTTAGGGCATGGTGAAATCAGGACAAAGGCTTAGCAATGCGTATCCATGGCACTGTGTACATTAATAGCCGTGAACTTGTTTTTGGGTGCAGTCCTTTGACCCTGTCACTGTGTTTTCACTTCATGCAATTTAATTGGAATATTTTGGTCGCCTAAAAATGTGGCTTGTTCAGCATTCGGTAGCACCGTGCCAACCAAAGCTAGCTAGCTAACCGTGTCATCCTTCCCAACTCCGCCCTCTTGTCCAAATATGGTCACTTCTTGCTCCAAAATACCAAGATGGCGATGGCCAAAATGCAAACTCCTGGCTTTAAAACGGCAGTCCACAAACCAATGGGTGATGACAATGATGCTACGTCCCATCATTTCTTTTCAGATTTTTTTTTAATGGTCTGAATCCAAACGGTTTGTTTCTCCAAATCCAGATCACAGGGAACAAGATGACGTCTCTGAACCTGGCCACCATCTTTGGCCCCAACCTGCTCCACAAGCAGAAGAGCTCAGACAAGGAGTTCAGCGTCCAGAGCTCAGCCAGGGCCGAGGAGAGCACAGCCGTCATCGCCGTGCTGCAGAGGATGATCGCCAGCTACCAAACCCTGTTCATGGTCAGTCATTGGGCGAGTAGGTCTCTAGCACTCATCCTCGCTTCCTCCTTTCATTCTTCCACTCCTCCGCTAAACACGCACAGTCTTACATTCACTCATGCACACTTTCCTTCTTGCATTACCATGAAGGCCTAAAGGAAGACAATCCCGCCTGGCTTAGCAGACAATGGTTGTGTCTTGGTAAATGAAAACAGAGCTCTGCCCAGTTTAGTGGGGAGAAAGAAAAGAAAAAACAATTAAGAGTGCAAGATGACAGATGGATGAGTGGTTTTTTTAAGTCAAAATCATGCCTGAATTCTTAAATTCTTCTTAGTAAATGTAACAGGAAAGTCTTGTCAGTTAGCCCACAATAACACCAAGGACTTTTCATTCTGATACTTTGAACTTATTCTTTCCAAAATAAAAGCTGAAAATTCAGGCACGAATGCCTTCATGCACGGATTACCACCTCATCACTTGCTTTTGTTCCTTTCTGTTCAGACAGACAGTTCAGGTCCGAAACCTTACACCGTTATGTTTTGTAATCTGCCACTGCCGTTCCCCTAAGGCTTACATTCCTGCAGTAAGCCAATAAAGAGCTATTAATCGTGTATAGTGAATTGGGACTGACTTGCTCAGTCTTTGTGAGTAAAAACAGATTTGTAGGCAGCTCAAGGACTTTGAATGACATCTGAAAGTTGTTTCCTAACCTGCTTATGCCTTCAAAGCATTTGAGGATAATTCATGGAAAGTAAGTGTTTGGGCAGGGTTCTTCATAATAATCCACATATTTCATCATGAGAATAAAATTCAGCAAATTACCTGAAGATCAGATTCAGAAATGCACTAGAAATTAAGCTAACAAGGCAAAGGAGATATATGTTTGATGAGGTTGATTACTGTTTTAGGTCATAGAACAGGTGGAGATTTATTTACTAGAACTCAAGTACACTCTAATATCACATGTTTAGGTTAATGCAATTTATGTCAATTGAAAATGAATTGGTACCTGACCACTGTTTGGAAAATACATGTGTTGTAATTGTAGTTAAATGTTTTAAGAAGCTTAACTGTGTAGGTATGATTTAAAACAGGCATAGGAGTAGAGGAAATGTTAACTTTTATCAAAACTATTTGATTGAAATAAATGAATAAAAGAAACCATGTTTTTTAGGTGCCTCCTGATCTGCAAAATGAGGTTTTGATGAATCTATTGGAGACGGATCCAGATGTGGTGGACTACCTGCTGAGAAGAAAAGCATCGCAGTGAGTTCCACACACGTAAACACACGAGGTGTTCACATACATGTGGTCTGCCGTTTCTCTCCGTCCGTCTTTGCCCGTTTCATCCTTCTGTAAATAACAACAGGAGTCCCGACCTGTTGCAGTCAGAGGAGCCCTTCGCCCTGAGCGAGCGCCATTCCTCCAGCGACTCCAACAAGGTGTCCAGCGGCGAGGTGTCCCCTTATGACAACAACTCCCCAATCCTGAGCGACCGGAGAGGAGAGCCAGGAAGCCCGGGCGGCGAGCCGCTCTTCCGTGTCCCAGAACAGTACACTCTGGTGGGGCAGGTGGCCGGCTGGAGCAGGGACCCTGGGGCTGACACTTGGGGTGCCAAAGGTGAACTGTATAGTGCTTATGATTCTCAGTGCTAGACGATTTCTCTAATTTTTAGCTTTGATTTTCAAAAAGTATGGAGAGGAATGTGACCGGTCTTTTGCTTCCTTCAGACGCTATATCAGAGGAGCACGCTAACATTTGGGGGACGTGGCACACTACTCTGAAACAAACACTTAAGGACCAAGCATACACAGGTAAACTGTTTTCAGTCAGTCCAGGCCCTCTGCAAATGTTGTTCCTGTTGTGGTTAAGGAGTCAGATGACTAAGTGTCTGACACCTGGTGCTGATTATTACAGTAGCTACCAGGGGAACAAGAAGCTGCAGGACATTTAAAATTAAGGAGCAGCACTGAGTATCCAGCTGTTTGTTTGCTTGTCATCAAAAACCAAAGTCCTGCTGCTTTTATATTCATTTCTAGTTATCTAATTAGCAACTAATTTACAAATGTGATGCCAGGTAAATGCATTCAGCTGTGAGGGCAGAATTATTTAATTCAGCTTAACAAATCTAAAAAGGAGCTCTAGGTTGTAAATTGACCTTGCATAAAAATGAAAGAAAAAACAATCAGAATTTTTTTTTTTTTATTTCTCTTTCCATCAAAGATGCAATAAGGCCTGCCAAAAGGTTTGTCAATAAAAAAAATGTTTTAATGTCAAGCATCAGCTAGTGATGTGTGTATCCAGTGTGTATCATTAAACTATAATTAATTCCACTGATGTAGTTGATGTTCTGTTTCTAGGTTCCCATGGCAACATGTCAGAGGGAAGCTCCCGCAGCTCACAGGAAGGTCTCGACGGACACCATGGCGATGGCAGGCAGCAGGCAACGCTGCAACGGACTCAGACAGCGCCTGGCATCGCCGAGTGCAGACCCCACCCCCCGGTCACCAGAGTGTGTGCCCAGCTCAACACCAACCCCTCTGCGACGTCACACCTCAATAGCACGCAAGGCCTCCATCGAGCAAGCGGACACGCACTTAACCCGACCTCGAGACCTCAAAGCGGGGTGAACACTGCCGATGGTGGCCCTGCTGTTCGTAACGACAGCCGCTTTCCTCCTCCTTATAACGCCCACCATCGACTGTCTAGTTCCCAAAGTTCGCCTCAGCCCTCGACAGGTCAGCGGCCCCCTCTGCAGCGTGGGAGGCTGAGTGCAGCGCAAAGTAATAACTCTGCCTCAACGACAGAGAACCAAATGGTGCCGCATAGCCCGGAGTGGCAGGACTGGCAGAGGGACCGGTGGCAGATCTGGCAGCTGCTGTCCTCGGACAATGCCGACGCACTGCCTGAAACGCTGGTGTGATCTCAGACCACGAACTGCTCCGCTAGCCAACCAATGGCGTGATCAAAACCCATCCAATGACAATCACTCCTTATCTCTACCTTCATTTCAAGTTCTCTCAGCCTGCCTTTCATCCATTCATGGATTTCATCCCTCTGTGCTTCTCCTGCGTCCTAGCGCCATGGCGTTGTTGTTTACGTGTGCAGCTGCTGCCTTACACAGACTTTTGCATCCAAGAGCCACTAGTATTTGTTTAAAATGGATGTTAAAAAGTTGCTTTCCATACGTTTTGTCCATAATGACATGAGTTGAGTTGGGAGCATAAAAATGCCCACCGGAAATACCTCAAAAAAACTATCCTTTTGTAGTTTCACAGAATGTTACCACGACCATATTTTCTATTCAGAGTGAGTTCAGTCTTCATATCTCAATTGAGAACAATAGGAAAACATTTGTTTCTTTAGTTTGTTTTCAATTCATAATTAAAAAAAACTTTCTCCATACAGACACCAAGATGTACCCATTAGTAAATGCTGCTAAATGTCGAACTTTTGTGTGCGTACTGGTATTGTAATTCAGCCACACCTGTCTAAAAATGTATATATATACAAACATACATACACAATATATATAAATTGACATGTAAAGTATATAATATGCCATTCTACTAAAAGCAAGTCAGCTCTTTAAATGGCAGTCTAAATGTTGGTGTTTAATTATAAAGCACTTGGCTGTAAGTTTGCTTATATATGTGCTCTTGCCACCTGCTGCAAGGCAGCAACATTGTGCCAAAGTCACAAATTGTTTTTTTTACTTCACAATATTTATCGTACTGTTCATTTCATCCAGTTCATTTCGGATAAAAGACTCAAGAGCTTGGGACATTGGCACGTCTTTGTCAGGAATTTCATCATACAGGTATAAAAAAAGGAGGCTAATTTTAAAACACTAACATGACATCATTAGGATCATATTTCGGACTATTCATTAAATGACTGACTCCTGATGCTCAAACACTTAAATTAAGATGAAGAAAGAGCAAGCCTTAGTGGCCCACATAATAAATATCAAAAATGTATTTTTATAAAAAAAGGTCAGTGTGCATACAAATAGACTAATATAGTAGTATAAATAAGAACCAGGGTTATGGTTAGATATCCGAAATAGTACTTTTAAAGTTACAATCTCAAAGATCTCCATTTGCTCTCTTTGGCGTCACCTATGTTAATAAGCGGTAATTGTAGATGTGTTTTTGGATCTCACCCCCCAAAGATCCAAACTGTGTTGCCTGTGTGATGTCAGTCAGTTGGCAATTGAAGAGTGAGTCTGTTGCTTTAGCTCCACCTAGCCTCTCTGGCAGACCGACCACTGCTCGGTGATGGAAAACGCATTACTATTGTGCATTGCTTGTGATTGTGTTACCTCGTTCAGCGATAGATAGCGACTTAGACACAAAAACGTGAAAATAGGGTGCAGGTTGAAAAATACTGTTGTCCTTTAAGAGACATTTACTTAAATGAAAATCTTTGAGATTATTACTTTAAATAATTCTTAGCCTTTTGAAATCATGTCTGGAAGACCAGAGGTTTTAGAGAAACATGTAAAAACAGTGTCACGTGTCTAAATGTATCGGAATTCAATGTATAAAATGTTTTCTCGCATTGCCAAGTATTCTATGTCCATTTGGTCTTTAAGATTGAGAATCATTTGAATGTATTATTTGACCTTAATCTGGTTACATCAAGGCAAAACATAAACTACAGTCTGGAACTTTATTTCCCATGTTCAACGCAAAAACTGGTATGAAGTTACACTAATGCATTCTTCAAGATTATAACCTGATGATTGAAAAACTATAAAAGTCCAAACACAATAAAGTATAATAATATCAACAGTATTGCATTCACATGAATGACTCTTGACTGATCCGTGATAGTATACTTCTCATTCTAGACTGAATATGCCATCTGAGTGCAGAGTCCTTGCCTATCTAAGAGGCTTAAAGCATTTCACAACCAACCTGTCCAAATCCTCTCAAATGTCAGTCAAGTGGGTATTTGCTGGCAAATATTTCACATTTTCAATTTATGATGTGCTCAGTTGAAGTCAGCGTTAAATCTAGTGACACATTTTGTATAATTTAATGTCTTCTTTGTCTTGGTTTGCTTGTACAGTATGTGACTTTGAGAAGTCATCGGACAAGAACCACAAAAGTGCAAGAAGTGGAAGGATTGTGGTAAGGTGTATGGCGCCATCTATTGTCGGACCATGTGTATTAGCATGTTGCTGCTCCCCACAGTCCACGGTTTCCATGGGATCCATCTGTGCTCAGTTTAGAATCAATTAGCTTGTGATTATAAGCACCTTTTTGTGAAAATTGTGTAAATCCGTGTGAGGAAAAAAAAATGTGCCATAGGTCTTGCTCTTAAAAAAAAATTCTTCATGCATTGGTGAAAGTTCTTATTTTGGGAATGTTTTTGTATTACTTCATTTTCTGGTGAGTGTTGTAATATATAAATACAACAGTTTTTATTCAAGGAGAAAAACAAATTAAGGTGGGAATATAATATAATGATCCTAACTTTGTCTCCCCAAGCCAAGACTATAATTAATAGAATTTTGTTTTGTATAGCGCTTTTCATGGATTCAAAGTCGCTTGTCACCATGTAAGTCTCGTTGACTTTACTATGAAACTAAGAGAGACTTAGTGTTATGGTGTTTTTATTGTGGATATCTTTGGTGGGGTTTACTGGGTCCAAGTTGTCAATGGAATGTCTGGTAATTGCTTTTGTACTGCGTGCCATCATCAATATTCTACAATGGAATTAAATATGATAACGTTTACACCTGCTGTTGAAGTCAATGCTTTGGGAAAATGATTGACACTGATTTTTCCTTCAGAGTTGTGTCTATTGAAATTTTTAGGACATACACTAATCAGCAGTTCAGCGTCTTAAGTTTTAATGGCCATTTCCGGACATGTAAACGTACAAAAATACCCTAAAATGGAGAGATTAAGAGATAGTAACTGATAATATTAACTGAAATGGAGGAATTAAAAATAAACCAAAATAATAATAATAATAATAATACATAGATAAGAATAAAGAGATGAATACATATAAATATGTAAAAAGGATATAAAAAAAAAATCTTAGTAAAAAACATTAAAAAATAAATTAATGAATAAAGGAAAATAAAAACTACAATTGACAGTAAAAGATAACAGTAAAGGATAAAACAGAAGATTAGATATAACTAATATAGTATAAAATCTCATAATTGCAGCAGTGCGATAGTACAGTATGTCTTAGTATAATACATCATTGCACAGTATTAGATAATGTTACAGTGCAGTATGTCATAATATACTATACATCAAAGTATATTGTTACTGTACAGTATGCAATATGCCATAACATAGTATATTATAGTATGGTATTTTGTCATATACAGTACGAGTACAGATGCATTATGTTTTGTTTTTGATTATTTTTTGGGGCTTTTCCCCCCTTTATTTCAGAGTGACCATGGATAGACAGGAAAGGTGGGAGAGAGAGATGGGGCATGACGCGCAGCAAAGGGCCGCAGGTCGGATTCGAACCGGGGCCGCTGCAGGACTCAGCTGACACGGGGTGCACTGGGTGAGCTAGAGGTCGCCCCAGATGCATTATGTTAAAGTGGCCCGTACAGTTTGTCATATAATATTGTGTTATAGTATGACTAAAGGTCCAATCAGTCAGGGTAATTGAACACACCTGTGTGAAGCCACGTCAGCCAGCATGCTGGGCACTCGTTAATGATATCAATTACACCTGTGCTTTTCCTGCAATGATGCGTCATGTTTTACAGTATACTACCATATACTTGCAGAAATATAATAAAACTATATCAGAATAATGCTTTACTGTCTGCTGTTATCAGCTCCTTTTTTTATTATGCAGCACAAGACAGGTGAGGGACATAATACAAATAAGACTATATTAGCGTATGTGATAGATACCATGTGTGAACACTTGAGACACTAAAACCAGACAAGACAAAAAACAAGCAGAAAAAATATCATCAGATTTCTGACACCCTAGAACCAACCTGTCCATCATCACAACCATATATAAAAAAGGTATCCCAGCTGTAGTTAACTAGGTATGTTAATTCTGCTTTCAGAATGTGTGTCAATCTCAGTTATCTTCAGTTAGCAGAGCAAATGTCAATCATTTCTACTGGAGCAGGGCTTTTTAAGTTTGTAAATGAGCCGTGTGGGGATTTATTTTAGCCGTGTCCTGTTTATAGCTGAAGTCACGTACTGTAGTTATAATTTTCTATACAAGCCCATGAGCCTATGCCAGTTAAGGCTTTTAAGTCAAAAGGTTACCATTTACTTTTTAAGATCCCCAAAGAGCCCCAAATTACCACAAGTCCTGGGTGTGTCTGCCTGCAGTGCAGAGCTGTGTTTTTGCTGGTAGGTGGCTTACCATTACTGTTTGTGTGGTGTGTGGTCACAGTAGTGTAATCTTTCCCGCAGTCCACTCAAGGATTCACAGAGCTCTCTCGCTCACTCCCTTACTCACACAGTGAGTGAGTGCACTAACTAATCAACTTTTGCTTTCATAAAAGATGAATGGAACATTACTTTTCAAGACGTTTTTCATAATGAATTGGAGGTATTTTTCATTTTGCACTTTTGCATGCAATTTGATTTTCAATTCCAAACTGAAGGGAAACACAACATCCTACATATTTCAAAGAACTATTCATTTTTTTCTTCTTCTATTTGTACTGTACAGTACGTGTGTCTTGGAAGATTTTGCCTTTAAGAAGAGATTAAAGCTACGTATAGAGACTGCTGATAGTTAGGAGGTAGGACATAAAAGAGGAAATTCAGCCATGAAGGCTCCTAGACCAGCCAGCAATGTAAGAGAAAGATGTCATTCTCACCCCTTCTCCCTGACAGCTGGCTTCAGAAGCAAGGACAAACAGAACAAAAACTCTGAGTCACTTGACTGTAAATGTCAAAGTGAGGCATGAGCAGGCAGTTTGAAAGCCTCACCTTCAAAAGCTTGACAGGGCGGTGTCCAATGGTTGAGCTGTAGTGCATAAACCCTTTATTACATCTGAAAAAATACATGTCTGCAAGCAAAGTGTTGCAAAAAATAGAGGCGGTGGTCTAATGAGCAATGGAAAAATGTCCCTGAAAAAAAGTATACGGAGTCAAGGCAACAAGTCTGGGAGCTTGTTTCCATGCAGAGAGAAGATGTCTGACAGTTCTGTTTAACCCCTTAACAGGAACGGTGCATGCTAATAAACACAAAGATATTCTGGTACAAATATGCATCATTTGATGTTGCATTGCCCAGGATGGAAATGGAACTTTAAGTCAACAGATTTCATTCCAGCTCAGCATTACAACACGAATAATAGAGTTCTTGTGGAAAAATGGATGTCACAGCCCTGCAGGAGAACTGCAGGGAAACTGCAAGCCAAGGTCTCCTGTAGCTGTTTTGTCTACTATACAGTATGTGATCCATGGTATACACAATTAACTCAATTAATGTTTGTGTTTGCTTGATTTTTTTGGCAGCTAATATGGAGTATGTTTTTCAAGCCTTGGACAACTGTCCTTAATTAAATGTGTCTGTAGTGTTTGGGGGGGGAAAAAATCTGGTATATTTTAGAGCTCAGAAAATGGAATCTTGTGCTGATGTGCTGGTTGTAACTTCCCACATATACCACTAGAGGTCAGTCAAGAGCCTTGGGTAGCTTTTTGAAGCAGAAACAACTGTTTGAGGTTGAGGCCAAATGAACTCATTTGTCTCTTCCATACCACCCAAACCACAACTGATAAAGAATGAATTACACAAAACTATTTCTAGAAGGTGACAAATACAGGTACACCTATAACACAGTTTAAAAAAAGGGAATATGTATGGTAATGTTAATGGATTTGTGATGGAGAGATAAAGGAAATGGAATGAGAAACAAAACGATTAAAACAATTTCATGGCTTTTGGTTTCAATTCTCCTCAGCCATGCCTGATAGCATATTAAATCACCTAACAGACCCCCAGAGAAGTAAAATTAGCTTCTAGCAGGCCATTAGACACATTGGGAAAGGTAATGGATGAGCATTTGGGTGTCTAACTCCGTGTGTTAGGGGACAGAGACAGAGAGCGTGTGACTGACAGATGCAAGCTAATAACTCAAACGGAGACAATGTGCAGTAGAACACTTGCTTTCTCTCATTCCTTGTGACAGACTCGAGAAATGAGAATAAAGTCAATTCAACCATTCTCTTACTAGCAGCTTATCAGAGTTAAGATCAAGTCTGGAAACTTTGAAAAGAAATTAGAATCTTTTCTTGGATCTCACAATCAGATACACACTGCACAGGGCAAACCGAGGATCTTTATATTAGTTGCATTTTTCTTCGCTTTGTCAGCTACCCCTTTTCACTTTGCTCCCCCACTATTTATCCGAGGAAATGCACACACTCCAGTGTCCATCCCTCAAAACACCAATTAAAGCGTTTGCTGTGTACTGTGTGCCAGTGATGTAAAATGAGCATGTCATGTTCAGTTCAAGGAGGAGGTTCTGATTAATTGTGATCAGTGAAAGCGTAGAGGCAGTTGTTTTTTCACATACTGTACTCTGAGTGCGCTTCTTCTAGTTTCTTTTGTCCCATTTTTGTCAGGTTTCTGGAAGGGAGCCTGGTTTTAATTAGAATTTTGTGGCCCATGACAACAAAACAAAGCTGCTTTATTTCAGTGGCTAATGACTTGGCCTGGAGTAACGCTATCCAGTTGGCCAAGCTAAAAGAACATTTGCCAGAAAAACACACATGCACAAACAGGTATGCATGAAATCATCCACAGAGAGACACTTGTAATTGCCATTACAATAGTTCAGCCCCACTCCTGGAGGGAGTTGAGAATCCATGCATGTCAGTAAACAAGATTTCAGTTTGGTTTATCACATTTTGGAGGGGCATGTGAGGTAGTTCATGTTTTATGAGCACTACAATTGGAGCAGCACGTGCACAACACTTTGTCGTTCACCTATACACATGCAGAAACACATGGACGCACACACATCGTGAAAGGAATTCGTACCCACAAGGTCCTCATTAGCAGGCCCAGTCTATTCATTCTCATCATGGGTTGCTTCACGCAGTCCAAAAAGTGGCCTGGAGATAGAAATGTTAGGAAACGCGAAAAAAGGTTCCTGACCTTATATCATATCATATTTACAGTACATTCTCTCTCATGTATTGATGGCTACCAAGAGAAGGCTCAACAGATAACAGCTTCAATCACATATTTTACCTTAAAAAGTTTTCTGAGATCGCATACCTCCACCAAGGCTGCACTATCCACTGGATGAGCATCAAAATGCCCTTAGTGATAGACGACTTTGGGAAATGTGACTGTTTACTTTCATTCAATCAAGTTCATAAGTAAGTAAAAATAATTCCTTGGTTGAACTCGACAATAAGGTGTTGCCGTAGATGGGATCCAATAATCTAATGGTCATTCAAACGTCTGTTTTTCCAAAGTGCAGATGGGTCAAGATGACATGGTACACGGATGGTACACAACTTGAAACATGATTAGAAATTAATCAACACAAAATGTGCTATGACTAAACTTCACACAGGGTTTGTGTACGTGGTGTTAAGACCTCAGCTACTGTAAGGAACCAGAAGATGATTTAATCTTCCAAGTGTGTGTTCATTCACACACACACAGGGAAGATTACATCATCTTCTGGCTCCATGACTACTGTAGCCATGTGACAGGAGGACACTGTCCAACCAACCATGATATTCACTGATCTGGCCTGTGGCATCGCACACACACGAACACGCGCACACGTGCACACACACACAAATTAACCACATGGCCCTGTTCTATAAGCACACGGGCCAATCAATTAACCACATGGCCCTGTTCTATAAGAGAATGCTGACTGATAAACTGCCACCGTCAATTTGTGAACTGAATTTCTAACAAGGTCATGCTTCCTTGTTTTCTGCAAAAATGCTGCAAACATTTCAGACCATTTCCCCTCCCTCAGTGCTCACAGACTCAAGCTTCCAGGTCATTTAAATAAACCAGGTACAGGTGCAATCAATGAGCAATCAGTTCAGTAGAAAGAGGAAGCACTGTAGATGTAAGTGGAAAAAGGGACAAAAAGAGGACAAAAATAAATAAATACACATTTCTAGAAATTGGTGACATATACCCTATATACACCTTCTTAAAGCTACATTGTGTAAGAATTTCTCCCATCTAGCGGTGAAATTGTACATGACAACCAACTGAATATTACTTTCTAGTCCTTCCTCCTACAGTGGCCGAACCCGAAATTAGCTCTCTCCATCGTTTACAAGGAGCTGTTCTAGCCACTCCAATGTTAACTTTGGTCTTGTTGCTTTGCCTGTTGCGTTGGCTTTTTAATTCTCCTTTTCGCTTCCCTGGCGAGTAATCTCCCCCTGGCATTTGTCACGGTGCCACTAGGTGTAAGAGGGCGAAATGCGGAGGTATGTCCCTCTTTGGCTAATGTATTTTAAAGATGGAGGCGCTACATGGCTGCCGTCATTCGAGCGAGTCGCTCGTATGTATTCTGAATAATTCTGAATGTCAGATTCTACACTTACGAGAATACTTTAATTAGTTGGAAGTAACCACACATGGAGTACATATTTGTGAAAGAACAAAGGGTTTTTTGCTAAAAATCAACTCTCAAAATTACACAATGTAGGTTTAATGTTGACATAAAAACAATAGTTTAGATAGAATTTGGATGCAAATGCGCATGCCTTGGTTGTCAAAGCTCTAATTCGTCTCAGTTCGATCTTGGACCACGATTGGAAAGCTCACAACTGCCCAGTGTATACTGGCCTTTAGACAAACGTGTACTACCTCCATACAGAACATATGCAGAGAATACTTAAAGCCAGATGTGAAGGACAACACACGGAAACTCTGCTGTCCTTGAAGATTGTAATTTCACTCCATATCCTGTAAAATCTGTGTGCCTGCTGGTTCATACTGTAACTGTGTGTGTGGGAGAGAGAAAGTGGGAGATTGTTGTTAGTCATTTATAAATGTACTGAATACTTGTACTTATTTCATGTTCTTGAATACATTAGAGGAGCGACGCATAGCTACAAATAAAACATTTGAATCAGAAATTGCAGATGAGGAGTTCACTTCTGGGGGTTTTAAATTAGTCAGCTAAATCTGCAGTTTAAAACATGTAGTGGTGTAAATGAACAGGAGCATCATAATTTATAAACCTTAAACTTGACTTTTAAAAAGTGCATGCTTGTAAGATTTATTTCATTTCTTTGAACCCGTTTGGTCTGTTGCAAAAATGCTGTCAGGCAAGAGTTTGAGTCTCCAAAAAGGACTTTTTGAAAATCTCGATGAACTGAGCATCCAAGTGGGCTTTTAACGGATGAGCCTCTAAGCGTGGTTGCCAGCTGGTTTCTGTTGAATCCTCTGCTGTGCTGTGTGCAGAGCTGTGATAGTAAGAAGATCCTGTCTGTAGTTAGTCTCTGGCACATCATCACAGCTGGCCATATGGCTTGGAATTTGCACCACGTCCTGTGATACTGCCATCCAAAGAGAGCTCCTCTGAGGTAACTTCACCTCTCTTTCACTTGCTGGCTTTTTTTTTTTAAAGCAGGACACCGTCACACTGGGAGGAAGGAAGGACTGAGCCATGTTGATGTAACAGTACTGCTGCTTCCTTCTTGGCTTCCCTTTGGTTGATTGGCACTGGAGGAGTTGGATTTCTCATGAGTGATACCTGTTAATAGCCCTAGGCAACTGTGTGGAACATCCACAAGCGATTAAGGTACAGTACTTTCAGGTGTGGCTCTTTGACTGAACCAGTTTAAGGTTGAGACCTCCAGAGATAAGTGGGGTACTTTAATTCTGGCAGGGCCTCACTTTTACAATAAGTATTGTAGGATTAGGTGAAGTTAGTGACAGACCTGAAGGGTAAAATACATCGACATATCTTTGCGTTTACGTAATCTTTAGGCATCTCTCTCTGTGCTCTTTAAAGTCACTTTGGATGTTTGCGATTGACATCCCCCGCCCTCATTCACTTACAATCAATGTGCAATCAGCTCCACATCTAATTCAGAGGCTATTAGGTAGCCAGCTTCAGTAATGGTCTGGAGCAGCGGAGATAATACACTGATTGAGGCTGAGTTATCCTCATCTCCTCTGTCAGGAACCTTTGTACGCGCACATTATTTAAAGTCCGTGCGTAATTACACGTTGTGAAAAGACATTAGGGGAAACCTACTAAGAGCCGTGAAGCATAAAATGTCAACTTCATTAAATTTGCTGCCAGTATTTGAGCCATTTTCTAATAACTGAGTTACGCTTATTGGATCCCCAAAGTTAGATTTAATGATGATTGGAGTACTTCTAAATATAGATCTGTATCTGTTAGATGGAGTTTTACACATTTCTGATACAAAATATGTGATGTTTCACCTTCTGGAAATTAAATCACTGAAATGGTTATAAAATTTCTAATAAATTTGGTTTGCTTTACTCATTGATATTGGGTCGAACCGAGGGGCTTCTGGCGTATCCCAACTTAGATATGAATCAGCAATGCATTATTCAACGTGGTTAACATTATTAGGGATGGTGTGATGCGACTCAGAATACCGCAGAGGTTAGGGGAAGGAGGGACACATGTTTGAAAGGTTTTCTTATCTGAAGTTTAGTTTGGGAAAGTTGAATTCCCCTGTGTGTTCTGTGTCTGAGTCAGAGATGAGTGAATGAGTGAGGGATGAATAATGCAGGTCAGGATACTATTGTTTGGTGAAGGCAGTCGGCAGCCCAAAGCGCAGCACAGGAGACTTTGTGAAATATTGATTCACCACTTAAAAGTTGATGTGTGGGTGTTAGCTGGCTTGTAGAATGTGAATGGAGATTTTCCTTTTTTTTCCTGTTCTGGATAGACTGACACACTTCAGGTTGGGTAAGCTAATCCAAGCTTCAGGTCTGATGTTGGAACACTTCAAAACAACATAGAAACCAAATGCGCCTGCACTTAAACCATCAAATGTGACACAAATGTCACAGGTGAAACTAAATTGATATTTGACACTTAGCCTCTATCAGCCTCTGTGTTGCATTCAAACTAGACCAACTACTTTATGGCATAAGTAAAGGAAATTTTTGAGAAACATGCTAACAGAGCCAGTTTGTTTTTTGTCTCAAGTTGCACATAGTTGAAGACTCTAAAAGGAGGTGACCCTGACCGTTGCATCAGATTTAACTGATTGCAATATTATGGCACATGGTGCTATTATTTGACATAGACAAGTCACAAGGTGTCCTTTATTTCAAGATATTAACAGGCAGTGAAAGAGGGGCAAGATACAAGACTATACTTCTACAGTAAATGGGGCAACTATTTGATGTAAGTCAGTGGGAAATAGATGGTTGTATAGATTATATATGTAAATATTTACTTAGAAATATTGGGTAATAATACTTGGGGTGGACAAAATATTAGAACACATCTCTGTATAATGCAATACAATCCAACAGCACCAAAAACTCGCTTGAACATTCATTCTTGACCCTGGAAACAGCCGTTCAATAGCAGATTAGGAAAGCTCCGGAAGAAATCAAGTTTTAAAGCTTCAGGAGAAATCAACTAGTGGAACTTGGGTTGAGAATTCTTTTGTTCAACAAACCATAAAGTTGAATCGAAAACTCTCAACAAAAACTGCCTTCAGGAAGGCAGAATTTATTATAGTAGACTGCATTGGCCTTAGCTATGTGTGGCTATCATACTGGCAGTGTATGTATGTACTATATTGAAATACAAGTATTTGCTAATGGTTGCTTGAGAATACAACAAACTTATAACCTATGTATATTATTATTTCTTGTCCAGAATATATCATACATTTTTATTGTATTGTCTTATTGTTGGTCATGGTAAATGGTCTGTTAATTTATTGTTTTAATATGTATTATTAACAAAAGATGGCAAAGTCATATTATAGATTTGGATCAAAATATGACACATAGCACCTTGTAAACAACAACAACTGTCCTACAATCCCTGAGTTAACGGCACCTCTCAGCCTGAACTCCATTAGATTTTCGCCTTGCTAGAGCACTTGTGCGTGACAAAACAGTGTTCAACTTGTAGCCTGGAGATGGACTTGCCCCGCTGGGGGAGCGGATAGCCGAGCCTTTCCAATGGCTGAGCTCAAACGTTGAGTGGCCCACATCCCTCCAGGAGGAGCAGGGGAAAGCAAGAGGTGGTATGAGATGACAGATGACAGGGCAAGAGTGGAGGGAAGGGTGGGGGACAATGTGCGAGGGGAGGGAGAGACGGCAATCGCGTAGAGGAAGGGGGTACAAAAAGAAGGAATGACAGGACAGGAAGTGAAGAGAGTAGAAGTGATGGCGGTGCTATAATTATAGGATATGAGAACCTGGCTGTCACTTCAGCTCCGCTTTCAGCATGGCGCTACCTCGCACTGCTACACCTCCTTACTCCTCCTCCTCCTCCAGAGCCTCTTCTCATCTTCAACAATTATTGGATACACTTTCTGTTGATTCTCCTCTCCTCCCCCTTTATTTTCCTCAGTTTACAATGATGGAAAATGTTCACATATTTTGCGGGTATCAGACCGTAAAATTGTTAAGAAATAGTCATTTCATATAAACGAGCATAAAAAGACACTGATAACAAAGTTGGCTGTACCAGTCAAATAGGCATACAGCGATCATCGCCTCCATTTCTGCTATTCAATACGTTCCTACCCCATGTCATCCCATTCCTCTTACTCTCTTTGCCCAGCATTTCACAACAAAAATAAGCATCACAAAATATTCCAGCACACAGCTGCTGAATTCACTGCTGGTTTCCAGGGGGGGAAACTTACTGACATTTTCATTGTCCCGCAGCCAGCCAGCCGGGCTTGTGTTTATAAAGCCTGAGGAAATTGCACAAAAATGTACATGCCTGCAGTAAAAATGTGGGTGTGTGAGAATGTATTTAACAGATTCATATATACATTGTAATATAAGCATGCTTCCATTTTTTTACAATAGGAAATTAGTCTGACAGAAAAGTGCAGATATGCCCATGCCATACACAGCGGGCATATTAATATTTCATTGCCAAACTGTGTGTCGGTAGTTCTCCGCTTCTTCCATCCATCTTTTCCAAATGTTCATTTTTCCTTTTAATTTTTCTTTTTCACCACATTCTCACTGAAGAGAGAGAGAGAGAGAGAGAGAGAGAGAGAGAGAGAGAGAGAGAGAGAGAGAAAAAGATACCTCATGAATTACTTAAAATCTAAGGCATAGAAGCCTATATTCTACTGTCAAGCTTTTTTGGTTATGGTACGTCTCACTTTACATTGGATTTTCCCCTCTGGGACATGATCTCTTATATGATCTTTTGCTGGGTTATTTTTGCCACAATTGTGGTGTGGCTATAGAGACAGTCAGTCAGTCAGTCAGTCAGTCTAGTCGGTTATTGGATACATTGGCATGACATACTGTACTGACATATGCTGCAGACATTCTTCCCCGAGGATGAACCCTAAACACTTTGGTGATCCTCTGTAAGTAGCACCATCAATAGGTCAAACATTTTGGGTGAATCTGCAGGGCATAATTTAAGTCCAATAGCAACATTCAGTGCCGGCGCAGAAAGTAAAGTAGTGTGAAATGCCTCACTATCAGTATCCTTTACCAAACACACTTTCTCAATTTGGCGGTCCATTTACGCAGCAACATTTTCCCATCTCTCCCTCTGCCTGGTCAATGCTGCTGCTGCCCTCCACCTGTATTGCTGCCTGCTCTTTCAGCCCCACCACGACCGCAGCATCCACCTGGATGGGGAGGGGGAGCTATTTAATCATCACTCCCCAATATCTATCAATCTGTAATGTTAGCTGTAACCATCATCTTTCCCTAACCTTAACCAAGTGTTTTAGTTGCCTAACCTTAACCATATCTTGATCATTTGCCATAACAACAACATACCACATTAAAACACATTGTTACTGAATGCAAATTTGTCCAGAGAATAAACTCACCACTGCAGTTTTCTTAGGTGCCACCTTCTGGCTAAACCTGACTGTTTTGCCCCACTAGTGGTTAAGATCTAAGAAAAGTTTTTTTTCATCCATCCAACAATTTTATTTTCCATTGTGTTGAGCATTACAGCCCCATGGGGACACTAGCAGCAGGAGTCTTTTGGTGTTGTTTAAAAAATATATTCCACCAGTGCCTTTCAGTCTAATCGCTACCTTGCACACTGCACATTAACAACCACTTTGTACTGTATACGTCTCTGGTAATCAATCTTACCCTGCTGGAATCCAGATCATCTGCAAAGAAACAAGCTATCAGACAAAAGGTTTCTCATTCAAAATAAGACAGCATCTCCCACAAATGCCCTTCTTATGCAAAGAGTGAGATGTGTGCTGTATCTTGCTTGTTGTTTAACACAGAATTTTAATGACAATAGGCTTTGGCAGTAGATTTGCAAGGACAAGGTCAGCTAATGTGAGGCTGAAACTCCGCTGCAAGCAATCTTCTTTTAAGTAAACAATGAACCGAGCTAGATGACCAATGGCTGCTGATCTTCTATGCCAGGGCATTATTTGTTTATAGCAATTTTACAAATGTCTCAGAATGAATTTGTTGACATTAAAATGCTATGCACAGCACCATAAAAGTAAAATGTACAGCCTTCATTGACAGCTCTCTGGGGACTTCAACAACAGGGAAGTAGAATATATCTACTGTAAATTCTGATACAATCACTTTAAAGTCATCAAAAACAGCCTGTGGCTTGATCTAACCTTTGTAATTCATTAAAGAAGCATCTAGCTGCATACCTCTTCTTGTATCCTCTTTTTGGCCTTGGATAGAAGCTTTTAAAAAGAACCCACCGGATAAAGTGTTGACTGCAATCATACGTGTATTATGCAGCTTTAAAGAACTACAGGGTGACATAGTGTTTATACACAGGCTTCTTTAATATATTCCTTGCCTTATTCCTCAGGACAGCATTTTGTCCTTGGAAGATGAATGACAGGAAAGCAGAGCTAATTCAAGTACATTGTCCTACTGTATACTGTATATTGGTGCATTCTCTTTGCACCAAGTTGCTTTAAAAAAAACAAAAAAACCCAGCTTATAATACCTTAAGAGCATTACAAGAACACTGCTGCATTATTCATTCCCCCGTATGCATCAAAGCAAAAAATTTATGATCAATGTTAAAATAAAACAAAATAAAAATGAAATGTCAGTTTTGCCTGAAGTAGTCCAGTTAAAATTCTTCATGTCCTCAGTGAGTGGAAATATCCAGCGTGTGGTTTGAGCAGGGTGTGTCGGTCCACATCTGCGGTCTTCCACCGAGTCAGAAACGACCGTGTCAGCTTCCAGTCCTTTTCATTTCTCTGACAGCGCGCAACTGTCTTATTGTTTACCATCAGCACGATCACATGATGTTGTAACTTTGAATATGTCAAACATTTAGTATGGCAATTGATGGAAATCCAAAGTGATCATTTGGTCGCAGTTTAGGAGGTAAATGCGCTGCTTTCAAGTCACATCTGCCAACAATTTATGTCCAACATGCATTTTCCCAGGACCTCTGTTTGTTGCATCATTTTGAATCTGCTTAAAGTACTAGCAATGAATGAGATACTGTCTTTGTGGACTCCCACAGAGTGTGCAATTTCATGCAAATTTGTACTTTTCTGTGATAGTTCAAGCTTTTACTTAACTGAATTATACATGCTGAGAAAAACGTTCTTGGATAGAATTACAGTGAAAGTTTTCCTGTTTTCTAGGTCATGAAGCTGACTATTAAGGTAAGACTACAGACAACGTATTTTTCTGCTTACTTTGTGTTGTGATACAATACATTAGACCATGTTTATGTGGCAGTACTGAATACATTATAACTATTTTTGAATCATCTTGTCAGCCTCGAGTTTACAGCCAATGCTCGTGGCTCTGTGAGGCTGTGGACACAGCGGTGCTTTGAGCTAAATGCAAAGGTCAGCATTATTACATCTAATTACATTACATGTCATTTAGCGGACGCTTTTATCCAAAGCGCCTTCCAATTAAGTGCTAATTAAAAATGTAAGGTCTGTCTGTCGATTTTCTCGAAAACCATTCATCCGATCGACTTCAGACTTGGCTGGTGTATTGCTGAGGACCCAAGGAAGTGTAGTGTTGAGTACCAGCTCTTGAAAACTACAGGACATTTAGTAGTGCAACACTACCACCAAAAGTACACACTGTGCAGTTTATTGAGAGAGGACCCCTATTTACTGTTACTCTCGGTCGCTCGCTATAGTACAATCAAGGACAGATGAAGAAAGAGAAACCAGAGAGACGAGAATAAACGCTTTTGGTCCCGGGACCCAAGTAAGTGCAGTGTCGAGTGTCAAGTTGTTAGAATGAGCGATTCTTAAGAAAAAGCTCTGAGCAGCAATTCCGTGCTAATGTTGTATTAGAATTAGATTTCCAGGTATTTGACCATAAACTAAAGTATTGGACACATTACAATGTTGACCAGATGTAAATGAAAAGTATAAGGATCACCAAAGTTCTGAGACGTGCCAGAGTCTGTTCAAAAGTTCACCATTTACCCATCCAACAGTGCCATCCCTAGAGCAATTAACGCCACTAACATAGCTAAAAACAAATGTTATCCCCCTTCCATCCAAACTATTGTATCAGACAGACAAACTGCCCTTTACTCTAGTCATGTAAAAAGGGCAGTCATGTCGAACAATTTAAAAGTCATCTCACACTTATCATGCTGGTCACGCCACACGGTTAACTTTTGTGCGACCTCAATCAAACATGCTGGTAAGCATCTGCTCTGATTCATGAGTTTTTTGAGTAAGACACACAGAGTCTTGCCAAAAACTGACATCTGAAATTTAGTGATATTCCCCTCATGCTTAAGACTCTACATGTGTAGATAGAAGATGACTACTGGAAAGTTGGAGCACATGAAATTTGTTTGGCTTTAGACTTGCCAGAAAACTGCTTAGGATAGCCACAGGCTCCTGCAAATTCAGTGGAAAAAGTGACTAACGTGGTGTGTGTTTCGCCCAAAGAACCAAAGATCTCAATCCTGTATTAGGATCAGTCCCAAAAAAGGGTCATGTCCTCAAAAGCATAAAGTGGTTGTCTAATCACTGATGGGTTTCATTTAAAGATTTTAACTTTCAGTTGTTCTGTAATACAGTTGTTCATCTTTCACAGACTGGAAGCGTTTGAGGGAAAAAGCTTTGCATAATATCCTCTGTACTGTGGGTCCACATGCTTCAGACGAGCAGAGCACCATGGTATTTTGTTGGTTAGTGAAAAAAACAGATCTGAACATCAATTCCACATTTACTAAGTTGTGCATTTATACTTCAAAACAGGCCGTCTCCGTCCTTTTGCATGAATATGGCACTGTGGTACATGGCCTGGTGAAAGTGCAACGTGTTTGGGCACACCATCTGCCGAAGACATTTCCATATAAAATATAAGCTCATTAAATCAACACACAGGATTTTCAGCAAACTTAGTGGTGGAACTAATTTCAGGTTTCCATAAAATGCCCTTTGAATGAATGACCTGCTAGTCATGTTTTGAAGATATTTTTAGGTTTTTCAAAGGATTTATAATTCAACTGCTTAATGCTGATGGTGTGAAGCTTGAATTCAAGTAAGGCATGTTTGGAGCAGTTTCACTTTACCACTCCTCTGGTCAGTTTATGCAGCTTTAAAGAAAAACACAAAGGGGTTATGGGTAAAAAAAGGTTTGACATGTCTCATGTGTTCTACTATTATGAGCATCAGAGAGTTTGTAAATGTCCTTGCTTTGTCTTCCAACTGAGCTCATGTTACTTTTTACAAGTTATGGTTCATGTAAAAAGCATCAACTTTAACAGGTCAAATACCACATTGCAAAGCTTAATCAGTAGGGCTAGGACCATAGAAATCAAACTGGTAGAAAGGACATTCCCATTAAAATCAACGTAGCAGAATGGTCAGAGCGGCAGCCATTTTTTACGTACACGGCAACAGACTAGACTGTCTACTCCACATAGCATTTGGGGATGGGAGGAAAACGTGCTGTGGTTTATTGGCATTTCTTTAAACCAATCGCAATTGGTGCTAAGCACCGGAGAAAAGCTGCGGTGCCGCTGCAAAATAGGCTCTTAAGGAACTTGTTTTGGTGTGTACATGTGTACAGTTATAAGATGTTTTAGGCATGCAGCAGAAAACACAGATTGGACAGATAGTCTAGCTAGCTGTCTGGATTTACCCTGCAGAGATCTGAGAAAAGGTTAACCATAGTCCTCATAAAATCGACTGTAGTTTAAAATTCCAACACAAAGGAAGCCCAAGACAACAGATACCCGTCTTAATGAGTGAAATCCAATGGATTTTCTGCCAGCAACGTAGCAATCCCGGAAGTGGAACATCGAGAATATAGACTATCACCATGACAACCAACAACAATCTGCATTTTGTTTTGTTTTGCAAACAGCTCAATATCTATATTCTTTCCAATTCTATTTCTATGGCTAGGACCACAGGAAATGAAGCACCTCACAAACAAGACCACTGAGTTGAAATAAAGTAGGTAAGACTCAATCCATCCCACAGTTTTTATCTCTGCAAGTGCAAGGTTAGCACATAGGTAGTGCCTTTTAAAAGGAAAATAAAAACCTTCAAATTTCTCCGAGGCATCATTGTGACAGAGTGCACTACAAATCTCCAAATTAATAATAAAACCATGCACATTCACCAGTTTTACACTTTTTAAGTGACAAAACCAAACTCCTTTCATTCAACACTCACTTTCTAAATTGTATTTACACTTTTATTTCTCACCGGATCTGAAAACAAGTCAAACAACCTACAAACAGAACCTAAGTGTTGTACTGCCCACTGAGTGAGACCTTTAAGACTGTTCAGTGCTAGCACTGCTCGGCAAATGAAAAGAAAGAAAAAACAAGCGCTGAAGAGGTGTTTAAGATTTCATGTAGCTTCTGAGAGCCTTTCATTCCCTCTCCAAGCGTGATTTTTCCGATTCATCTGACAGACCTTAATGCTTCCTAAGAGCCAAAGGCTGCATTGTTCAGAGGACCTGCTTGGTAAAAGTAAAAATATAGACTTCTACAGATGTAGAAATACAGTACAAGAATCAGAGAGCATAAAATATACATGAAGGAGAGTGGATGCTGTGGTTTGCTTTTTTATTTGAAAAGCTCTCAACATGATCTCAATTGGGAATTTAGAGGAGGATGATAAAGCAAATATAGAAATGCTATTTTATGCTATGGGGTAACAGAACACCTTTATGTTTTTCATTACAGAAACAAAGGGCCGACTGGTGCAGTTGAAGTCAGAAGATGCATACTGGCAAATATAATACATAATTATATCTGCAAATATAAAAAAAAATGTTAACAGAATTCTCTGAACTAATCCTGCAGCCCAGATTTATAACCTCCAAAAGGCTAACTGACGAGCATGAAGGAAAATAACTGTAATTTCATAACACTTGTGACCTCCTCTTGCATAATAAAAATTCACAGACATACAGAAATACACACATGCCCCACATGTACTGTGTGTTTGCAAAGTGGTCGACTGACTGCATGCTAAAAGCAGGTGAGAGGAGATACAAAATTCAGCACATGCAATGGGAAACAGATGTTGGTATACCGCGAGGTTGGGAGACCAATAATCGTCTCAACATGTATGTCGACAGTGCCACACTTGTGAAGCGCATAAACTCATGTATGCAGAAAAAGCAAGATGATGAAATGCACAGCAACTACCACTAACCACAAATTGAATAATGTGTATTTGTGTTAATAAACGACCACACATACATGGACCGCCCAGCCACCCAATCACGGACACCGCTTATTTTCCCTTTTTGTCTCTGTGTGGGTGCTTGCTCTATGTTTGACCTTAGAACCTTTCTCTTTACCGCCATGGGGAGCAGTCCTCTAGCCGCTGACCTTAGACTGGTGACTGCATGGACCAATGTATCCTCAAAACACCCTTAAGGACTAGTGTGTGTGTGTGTGTGTGTGTGTAAGGATTTCTGGCTGGATTATGTTGAATAAATGAGCTGCCCAGATTTGTAACCCTTGTTGGTGTATCTGTCTGACTGTCTGCATGATTTCTTTAAATCTTTTTCACGGAGAACCACATCTGGAATTTCCAGATTTTTGGTCCTCTTTGCACATCAAGCTTTTAGTGTAACAAGGACAACCTTGGCTGAGAATCGCACAAGAACTTTACTATTAATGCCATACGTGTGTGTCCAGGATAAAGGGTGGATTTTCTTATTTGCGGATGTATTGATCTGAAATTTGCCTTCACATTTCGTTCCAGTGTAAAGAAAAATGCAATTGGAACGATTCATGTCTGATATGGAGAACGTATGGATTAAATGCAATTTTTTTTGTCAAAACCACACATTTGTAAGTAAGAATGGCTTGCAGTTTGTCATTTTCATCAGATCTGGGTTCGATTGGTAAATACAATACAAAAGATATGACACTCAGCAAAGTAAGTCACCACATATATATTGGCACTGGCCTTGAAAACCAATTTCAGTCTAACCCTACTTCAGATTAATAAAACTATATTGTTTGACATATATAGTTCTGTCTTAAATCTTAAATTACCAAGTTATAAATTACCGACACATTTTATACTGTATATTATGAGTTTTCTTTAGTCTACAGTAGGTCGTGATTCTTGCTAATTAACCTCGTTACACTTTGAACTGTCCTATGGGACCCCTGAGCCATCTATGAGCCACAGCCATCCTGCTAATAACCCTCCGTTTTAGAGAGAAATCCCAAAGAGGAGCGACCATTTTGGAAGCGACATCATCAGTTAAACACTGACATTTGAGAAGGATAAGTAGACTCCCAGAGGACGGTAGATGAGTTGGAGCCACAATCTGACACACCAGCATTCACACCACCACTTGTCAGTGAGCCAATTTGTTTTTAGATCATGCTGTAGAGCCGCAAATTGGCAAATAACAATTTTTGTTGCAGATATTGTCAAAAATGTAACAAAGCTTCAGTTTTGTTGCTTCTTTCTTGCATACAAATGATTCTCGCACTTTTAGAAATTCCTAAAAGAGAAGTTTTGTCAGAACTCCACTTGCTGAATTCTTCATGTGCAATTTACTTTGTACTTAAAGTTCATGAATAATTACAGCACAGAGGCCAAATTTGACTTTTCTAAATGCAAATCAAGTCGGGGGCCGTGTGGGGATTGTGAGCCACTCAAATGAGAAAGGGGAACAAAGAGCAACAAAGAGCAGAGGAGTCACCCATTTTTTAAATTGTGTTGGTTCTAGCAGTTGCCCTTTAGAAAAGTCAGTGGACTTAATTAAATTACTACGCACGCTCAGAGGAGTAAGCAGTAGGATACAGCCCTGAAAACAGAGCCTTGCAATCATTCAATCCCATATGGAATGAGAATGAGAGCCACAGGGATGCTCAAAGGTTTTTAAGTGTCCTTCACTCACTATTATAATATCTGGATTTATTGTAGAGAAAAGCAAAGTCTTTGGCAAAGGCAGCACTGCAGCACAGCTACTGTCTTATATGTGTGAAGGCTAGCATCTGTGTTCCTGCACATGGGTTTCAAAACAGCAGTGACTAAACACAACCACGGGCTGATGGGAGATATCCTGCCAATGCTTTCAGCCCTGCCAGCCACTCTCCTATATAGTGCCCTTTAGATCCTCCAGGCGCTTCATATTAAAAGATATGGTTTGCTTCTCACAGCTGAGTACCGCTGCCTACTGTTAGCACAGCACATATAGTATAATTAAAGTTGGTTCATGGGTCAAGGGAGTTGTGCAGGAGAAGCTGGCACAGAGCCATAACAGCTCCAGACACGTGTGTCCCTTTCCCCTACGCATGTTCCAAAGCCCTGAGGCATCACCCAAAGTCATGAAGGCTTAGGGAAGGGGCCGATGCATGCAGACTAATATGGCAAGTGGAAAAGCCACAGAAGACAGGGCATGGAGAGGCAGAGTGTAAATGCCAGTTTCTGTTGTGGTATTGCATTACGTTGCTTGGGAAGAAAAATGCACCAGAACATGAGACATCCAGGACATAGAGAGGTCAGGACATAACACAACCTCTCATTGAGTTAGCACCCAACCTGCTCTATGATGACAGTAATTCAATCTGTTTTAAATTAAATCTCCTTGCTCGGCCAGTGGGCCAGTCATTACAGCAGCCACACATTGTTCAAACCCTCAAAAAAAAATATTTTAAATGCTAGTGGAATCCCACAGTTTCCATAGGTATCATATGTGTCAGGTTGGATAAAAAAGCTTAGAGGTTTAATTTAATTAACCATAAAAAAAAGCATGAAAATTACACATCAGAGTCAACCTACGCTGATCACAAACTTGGTAAAAAAAAGGAGCAAGCGTTGTCTACTACTTGATATAATTTTAACAAGTAAATTAATGGATAGTGTTACAGTTAACCTGCTTTTTTTAATAAATTTATGTTGTGTCTATATTATTGTTTGACTGCTTATGGGTTATTGCTCCATTTGACTTCTTTGTAACTATGCTGCCCTTTTGTTTAAGGTAGTGGAGTGCAATGGGTATTTGTAGATCAACATATGGGGCTTTGAATTAAATGATGTTCTGTGAAATCCTCCAGGCTTACGTATCATTACAAAATATTGTGTCACTGGATTCTTAAGGTTTTCAACGTAATACAATACATTTCGACATATTGCACTACTAAGGGCAAATAGGTCACCCATGCATTGTTACATCTGCTACAGGCTACACAGATCTGGGGAATTGCTCGTATTTTCCATTTGCTATGATTATGTACTTATGATGACTACTCCCCGAGGACATTGCGACCTTTGTGCATCATCCCCCAGCTATCATGCCCTTTGACTCCTGCTGATTTCCTTAAGTTATTTAAGGAGTACCCTTGTGGGAAAGAGTAAGGGAAACAGAGGAGTTTGTCCACGTTGTTGATCATGGTCCATCTGCCTTGTTAGAACATTTCATGTAAAGCATCTCCTTTGTTCCCACAATTATCCAGAATTTTTTTTTATTTACAAACATTTCATTTCCTTTTTGACTTCCTCCACTCAGCAGCCCTCTGGCCATGGCGCTCCAATGGCTCTGCAGTCAGCCATGTACTGGCTCTTCGTATAGAAAAGAATATTGGTCCAGCTGATACAGTATGTGAAATATTTATGACTCAGTGGCAGGGCATAATGTCACCCTTCCATATTTTACTGTAAATGTATATGACAATAAACTAGTGTGTAATTTCCTCATGCCCTGCAGAGAGAAAAAGGAATATACCTCTGTAGTGTAATATTGTTTGCTTTTATGTTTACGCTTTCATTTTTGCTGCAAGGAGGTGAACTGTAAATATAAAATCTTCCAGAGTCATAAAACTTGTGGAAAATTGAAACAAATGAATCCAAACTAAAAAAGTTCTATAAGTTTGCCACCTGTCACCACCATGCTCTCCCTTTACCCTCTCACTCACCTCTGAGCAAACATTTACTCCTGCTGTTAATGGTGATGGGGTCTTTGATGCTGTTGAAATTGGGAGTTTCATCAGGGAGAGGAAGTAGTAACTAGGACATAATGTTGACAGCTGTGACCCGTGTGGCTCGTCTACATCGCCTACAAATACCAGTAATGTGGTATTTTTTGCCTTTGCCTAACCGTACAGATGGGCTAAATGGGTCAACAGACGGTGGGTGGGTGTCAGTGATTCCCTTCTGGTACAGAGCTGACCTCCTGCCTGTGGAGATTCAGCAGAGACACAAAAAGCTGCTGAGTCTGACGCTCACTTACAAGCAGCCCTGACCTGTTTGTTTCACTTTCAAACTGTATACAGTACAGTACACAGCTGGAATCTGTGTACACAGTGTGCCGGCACTGAAATAAACTCATTTTGGAACATACTGATCCCATTAATTATTCTCTTTGATGTACAGTACTTTTGGAGGTTATAAACTAAACTCCTGCTGTATGAGGGCAGCTCTGCACCTTGAGATAGCAAGGTAACACTTGAGTACCCAGAAGTCACTTAACAAGATGTTATTAAACTGCAGCTTCCTTGTTAGAGTTTCTTCTTATCGGCTGGGGGCAGTTAATGTGGCAGAGTTCCAACTTTTGTTATTTAAAAAGGTTAGGTTTAGTTTGTGTCCACACTACGTTGGCTATATCTAAAAAAAACCCACAAGGCTTTTACAGGGTTAGGGTTACATACCTTAGTGTAACAACATAAATGCCTGATTAGACAAGTTTGCTAGTTGATCGCTAAGTTTCAATGTCAATATAGCGATCGTGTGAAACAGAATTGTTTATTTTATTAGAATCGGTTTGCAACTATAAAGAAAGAATGTGATCTACGTTTTGGTGCAGCAGCACCAGAGTTCGTGTTTGCTTTGGTAAAAAAGTAGCACATGGATGTAGCCAGACTTTTAGAGAGACCAAATCACCCTAATTGGACACATTTCCAATTTTGAATATTTTATTCAGTCAGTCAACGGTCTAAATTTTTGGTAAATTTTATATCCCAATGTAAAAGGTGTAAATGCTGTTTCAAAGCCTCATCCACAGTGCTTGGTGAAGAACAACTGAATCCTTATTTTATTTATTTATTTATGAATATAATTAAACTAAATTAAAATAAAACTGGACTCAAACTATATCCAAGCTCCATCCAGGTTGCCAAACCTTTCAAATCCCCCCTTGGAATACAAAAGGACATAACCTCAGTGTCCTCGATTGTAGCTGCAGCCCTAAGGTTGTGTTAGGAGCGACATTCCGGGATGCTGTGGAGGGATGCGGCAGAAATCACAATGTGTGGCTACTTAGGTGTAGAAATGTATGTAGACATGTAATCAAACCGGGGAAGTCGTGATAATATGGAGTGCATCTAAACTACTATGGCACCTGGATGCCAGCAGACAAACATTTTAGAGGAACATCTTGTTCATTTATGTACTTTGGTCGTTGGTATTTTTTTGCCCCACCATTTCCCTCTTTACCCAGAACTGGACATGTGACAAAAGTTTAAACTACAACAGCCTGACACAGCTGGTACACTGATAATAGGATGAAAGCAAATGCCCCACTCACCTCTAGGTAGAAGTAATGGAAGACACAACAGGTCTTTTGTAATATGTTCCATTGCAGCAAAGAAAGGATAAAAGCATTAGAAAAGGCCATACGTTGGCATGGGACATATTAGGAGTGATCGTTGAGCTCTGGGGAGATATTGAGACAGCTGAAACTCACACAAAAACAAAAGCAATACAGCTTTAAAATCTTCTAGCTCCACTGTAAATTGTCTATTCTGCCCTCTATCAGCACTCATGCTCTGTTAGCATTGTTTATAGTACACAAGAACAGCCCTTATTAAAGCAGTGTGCAACAAGAGGGACATTTTGCTAAGTTACCCTTTCAGCATGAACACAAAATTGGATGCACATGAATAATCTTTTCAGGATACACATTGAAAACCAAAGGCCTTCTCCTGGGTGGATTGGGAGATTATCCTACCACTTCTCTAGCAAGCCAGCACATCTCAAGATTATCTCCCTACATGTCCACAGGCATGAGGGAGAGAAGATACAGACATGAAAACCAGCTCTACATCCTCTGTAATCTTTATGGAGTATGAAATAGCCGTCTCTTAAAAAGAACAGCACATTCAATATTCACTTTAATCTGTTTTTTTTTCTTCTTGAGCACTGAAGCAGATGATTAGGCATGTCTGCCCTCATCAGCAGGTCTTAGGCTCCCTGGTGGAGCTTGGCATAGCTGCTGATCATGTTGTTAGGGGCTGTTGGAACAGCTTAGGTCATTCAAATCCTAACCACTGTCAGCAGGGGGTCCAAATTGCTTTCCTTAAAGGGATATATTGGATTTTTTTAAATGGGGTTGTATGAGGTACCTATCTGTAGTCAGTGTGTGTTACCTACAGTAGATGGTGGTCGGCATGCCCGCAGTTTGGAGAAGCAGGCGTACCGGCACAAAAGCTAAGCAATGTACTGCTGTGGACAGGGCCACACAGCAAAACGTATTTTAGCCACCTAAAAAAAAAACAAAAAACATTGGTTTGAACATATGCTATATTTAGAATATTTTCACTGTTTTACCTTGCTGTCAGACAGCTCTTTCTGACGGAACCTGCAGCCGCTGTCTATGCACTCTTTAAAGCCAGCAGACTCCTTTAACAAAAAGTCTGGTGGCTTTGAGTGAAGATCAAAGATGGATATAACGGCTTGAGTTCCCTGCCGGAAAGGGCTGTGTGACGGCAAGGTAGAGCAGTGAAAATATTCTAAAAATAGCGTACACTTAAATTGACACTGATCAGTTTTAAGTGAGCCTTTTTTTAGGTGGCTAAAATGTGTTTTGCTGCTGCCCCCCATCCACTGCAATGCACTGCTTTCATTTCGGTACTCCGGTCTGCTTCTTCAAACTGGGGACGTGCCGACCTCATACATTCAACCCCACTTCAAAATATCCCAACTATCCCATTAACCCTTGTGTTGTCTTCCCGTCGACCATGAAAAAAACACTTTTGTTGTCCCTATCTCAACGTTTTGTTGCTTTTTTTCAAATAGTTGTTTGCGTTTCCTTCAACATTTTAAAATCGCTTTTTCAAAAATGTTACGCTTTTCACAACATTTGATGCTTTTTCCAAAGTTTTTGATGCTTTTTCCAACGTTTTGTCACTTTATTTTGACATTATCTGTGCTTATTTCAACGTCCCATATTTCTGATATAACAAAAACTTTGAAAACGGGTCAAATTTGACCAGAGGACAACATGAGGGTTATGCACAATATGGGTAAATTAATGAATCTGTTTGAGTAAGCCATATGCATTCCTCTCTAAACACATTTGTTCTGGCCATATAATGACCATAACATGATGCAAATTAAACAAAAACAAAAAGGATCTTCATTTGTGTTAAGTTCCAGAGGGGAAGAACAGTGCGAGCCAAAAAGAGATTTCTGCAACAGATTGGAGAGAAATGTTTAAGTTTTGACATTTTTTGATTTCAATGCTTTTAAGCTTGGATTTGTATGCTTATCTGTTCTCCCCATAATTGCAAGAGCTACTAAAAGAATCTGAATGCTGGGTGAAGCTGAGGTGGGGTAAATGCCACAGTTGAGTGTGAGAGACTGAGACACCTGTCAATCAAGCAAACACACACCACTGTTTACCCCTTACTATACTATTAACAGAAAACAAGAAAATCACCAACACACTCATGTCACAAGAACATCGGTTTGTTATCCGTTTATACTTACCTATACCTATTTTACCTTGTTTTAGTATTAGTGGCTAGAAATTGCAATTTAAAAAGGTGTTCATCTACTGCATTTTATTTATGTGCTTATGTTAACATTAGGGACTTGCTTTATTGAGGAAGAGATGGACGTATTTTGTTGCCTTGTAAATGTTGAGCTTCAGTGTCTCATGATGGTCTACATGTTGATTCAACGATTTTTCCTTCCCACCAAGTCTAACGTTGTTGAGGATTTAACATGCTTTTATTTTCTGGCAAGAGATTGGTCACATTTACCTCACCAGCTCTTGGTAAACCAAATACCATATTAGTCTTTAAAAAACACAGTTTCAGCCCAAAGTCAAACTGAGGTAGAATATTAAAACATCAAGCTGATCCCGCTGCTCTGCTGTTCCCTTAGGTGACAACCACTACGAGTTAAAAGCAACTCAAAGCTGGGAAAAATTGCAAACATTACTGAAAATGGAGGCAGTTTGCATCGGCTCTTTAAATGAGAGAGAGAGAGAGAAAAAAAAAATACATATATGGTGTGTAATATTTTGTGTAATCAGCAAATGGTTGCACAGCAAGAGCCCTTCCATTGATTGAATTAAGGCAATGGGAGTGTGTCTACAGTTTGGGACTTTTATTATCCGCAATGGGACTGACTTAACTGAGATGTAAAGTTGTAGCCAGCTGTTTTTTGGAAACTAGACACATGCCTCTAAAAGAAGAGATTTATCTACATTTTCCAAAGGACACACAATTTTGTTGTGGTTGTATTTTCAGGATGAGATCCCAGGACAGTGTAATAGACAAGCCAAGATGCTGGATATCGTCTCCTGCCTCACCATCCATCTGCTCTGGATCAAACACACAGAAGGGTCCAAGAAAAGCTCAACGTACCACCTAATATAAGCATGAGTTTCCCCAACTGCTGGACAAAGCACTCGCAGCGCTGGTTTCCACAGACCGCTTCACGCTTGCCTGAGCCTGAACACATGACAAGTAAAACCCGAAGGCACGGGTTGGGGGGAGGGTGGGGGGGAGAGGGGGGAGCTGAACAGGAGGAGGAGGAGGGGAGATGCAAGAAAAGATCCCAAGAGTTTTGATTTGCGAGTACGCTGGGTGTGTGGATGTATGAATCTGCGTCCTCTCTCACCTTTCTTTTCCATCTCTCTAACTCTCTCTTTTTCCCCCCTGACTTTCTCTGCATCTCTCTCTCGCTTTTCCCTCCTGTTCTAGGTTACTCACTATAGCTTTTCTTAAACTGGAATCACTGCACGCTTCTCTTCTTTTCTGTCGGAGGACCATGTGAGGCTCTTGAATGTAAGTGCCTCCTTTGTTGTTTAATTCACTTTCATTGGGACCATTCCTTTAGAAGCAATAGGTTTAGGCTCTTTTTCTTTTTTCCTCGGAGCACATGCACAATGGGATGTCATAGATTGGTCGGGATGGGGTTGGGTGGGGGGTGTTTAGGGGGCTTGATTGCTCCATGTGGTCCAAGCGTGGGAGTTGAATGCACGTGTCTGCTGCTGTCATTGTCTCAGCGCAGCTTGTGCACAGCTCCGTCTTTAAACTCGATTTGCTGCATGTGTTAGTCGTTGAATTTTGGTTGGCTTTGTATTTAACCATGAACTCAAAATGCTTCATCGTAGGTCTGCAAGATCCTTCATTTAACTGGAAAGAGATGAATCGATGAAAACAAAAACAAAAAATGTTCATATAGAAACCATCAAAATCAATAGTTTATGTAAATATAATAAAATAACTGTAAATTAAGGACTTTCCTTATTACTATTGCTTAACAGTGGTTGTACACAAATCTAAAAAAGTACTTTAATACAAGTGTATGTGTCCACATAAAGCCCCTGCACTTTAACTAAACAATCTAGTTGCAATACATTTGTACAGGTACCTGTGTAGTAGTTATTGGGTCATATACAGTATCGAATGAACTATTACACTGTCAAGGTGCGTTTTCATTTTATAACTGCTTGAAACAATTCAACCGAGTGAAATTGAGGACTATCTGTTCTGTGCTGCATGTTAAATTTATAGAATGCCTTTATGTTTTACCACTAGCTTGTTAGCTACCCTGCAAATACCCAGAAAGCCTTTGTTTAGTTATACCAACATATTATCCAATTTATATTGTGTTCTTTGTGTACATGAGCCAAATGGACAAATTGCTTGTTTGGACTCATGTCCGTATTATGGAAGCCAATATTCCACATTTGAACTGGATATGTCAGAAAGCTAAATCTTCTGCTCGGCAGTATAATACCAGGCTTTTATTTGTTGGCTTCGTTAATCTCTTTGGTGACCTCAGAGTACTGTCGAATTCTAAGGATGCATCTTACGTTTTAGTAAAAAATAAATGAGAGAGTACATACTTTAAGACTTAAGAGCTTTGTTACATGAGCGGTCAAAAGTTGCTAAAGCTGAATTATGTAAGCAATGATTTGAATGCACAAGCACTCGTAACTCCTATAAACTATAAACTTCGACAGAGGAATAAGTATGTTTCTCATTACATTGTACGAAAATGGTGTCTTTGTGGACTTATTCAGTTGTGTTTGTTCTCTCAGACGCCTCCAAACTGGAGATTCTTTATAAAAATTACTCCCCTGCTTCTTACTTCTGGGTTTTAATGCAAATATGCACTCACTTTGCAAAGATTAAAAAGTACAATTCAACTCCGACTTCAAGAAAGTAGTTCAATTCCTTCAGGTATACATGGATTTCTGTGAGGTTTCAGCATTAAACACCCTCTCACGCTTCACTGCAAAGCAATGTGTCTAACATGAATTGCAACTGACATGGCAAATGAATAATACAAAAAGTGTATACACTGTTATCAATTATGGAAAACGTAACTAAGTTGCATGCCGAGCATTGAGGTTTATGGTAAACGCGCATGTTCACACTTCTCTTTAGCAGGTTATATTTGTGAATACCTGCTTCAAAACGTCACTAAGGACTTATTTTCAGACTGTAGCGATATTCTCTTCAAAGTGTTTGGTCGTTAAAGGCCGGCACACAAGCACACACACAGCTCTAAATATTGAATAATGATTTAAAATGCATTTAGCTGCTGGTGCAGTCAGTAGGATTACTCTATGGCTGATTGAGCTGCATAAATCTAAAATGAATCTCTAGAGAAACATCTTTGCCGTGGACTAAAAATTATGTATCATCATAAACTATTTCCCCAAAACAAACTTGTCTTTTAAACTGATGGCAATATACACTCACCTAAAGGATTACTAGGAACACCATACTAATACTGTGTTTGACCCTATTCTATCAATACAGGCCAACATTTCTAAAGAATGCTTCCAGCACCTTGTTGAATCAATGACAAAAATAATTAAGGCAGTTCTGAAAGCGAAAGGGATCCCCCCACACCATTACACCCCCCACCACCACCAGCCAAATGCTTTGCTGCATACCCCGGTTGTAACGAGTGGTTATTTGAGTCAAAGCTGATCTTCTATCAGCTTGAATCAGTCAGCCCATTCTCCTCTGACCTCTAGCATCAACAAGGCATTTTCGCCCACAGGACTGCCGCATACTGGATGTTTTTTCCTTTTTCACACCATTCTTTGTAAACCCTAGAAAGGGTTGTGCGTGAATATCCCAGTAACTGAGCAGATTGTGAAATACTCAAACCAGCCCGTCTGGCACCAACAATCATGCCACGCTCAATGTTGCTTACATCACCTCTCTTTCCCATTCTGACATTCAGTTTGGAGTTCAGGAGATTGTCTAGACCTGGACCACACCCCTAAATGCATTGAAGCAGCTGCCATGTGATTGGTTGATTAGATCATTGCATTAACGAGAAATGTAACAGGTGTTCTGAATAATCCTTTAGGTGAGTGTATGTTTCATTCATTTTGAAAATGGTTTTGTAAGCAAAAAAAAAAAAAAAAAAAGGCTTATCTATTGTAGATTAGGTTTTCAGGAGTCCTGGTAGTGCATTGACCTTTTGCTACAAAAAGGATGCAATGTTTCATCATTCACTTCTAGCCAAGCCAACAGAAATGTTTGAGGTAGAGGTTACTGCCGTGGTCATGGACATATTCGCACTTCACATATTCGCACATAACATCCCCAGTCCCCCCATCATGGATTCCACACACTCCATTCTCTTATCAGTGCTGACAGGTGGAGAGGTAGGGGCTGCTGAATGCAGCAGGATGTGACAGTTTCGTACCTGGAGCTACTGGCGCTGAGCTAAAATGAAATGAAACGGTGTGTGGAGGAAGGTTAGGAGACACAACACTAATCCAGAGCATAGATGCTAGTTCCTGACTTGTCACAGTGAGGAGTAAAGGTCTGGGAGAAATGTAAAGATACCTAGATGTAAGGCAATCATCTTCAAGAGTATGGCGTTCTGGTGCCCAGAGACCACAATCAAACTGTACGCTCAGTGCTGTGGCACTGATCTGAGTTGTAGGAGTTTCTGGAGGTAATGCTCTTCTTTGTTTAATAGCTGCTGCTAATGCTAGCTACCCAGTACTTTGCCTCTTAATTCCTCACATGGCTGTTTTTATTTTTTCAGGAAAAAACAATAACAAAAAAAAACTATAGATTCAATCACTCCAATATTATGAAATGAAACAGTTGATTAAAATATTACTTTACCCAATAAAATTGCTCCCGTTTGTGAAGTCTTAACTTTCTGCAGTATGCTCAAATTATTTTTAGTTTTAACACCCTCTTTGCCATATTTGGAGCCCAGCAGGGTCTTGAGCTAGGAGGTCTTGGCATCAGCAGCTGCCAATGTGTCCAATCTTTTTCATGCCCAGCCAAACCCCCCACATTCCAGCTATAAAATCCCATCTCTCTCCTGTGGACCCGAGAGCTTGGCATTCACGTTACAGCTCTCAAGCAGCCAAACTCTGGATCCTCGCCACCTCCTTGTCGAGAAAATGAGTTTGAATAGAGAGAAAAACTTTTAAATGCAAGTAGAGGCATTTTATTTGCAATGACCCCCTTTCATCCACCCTCGGGGTATTGGACTGTGTGAATGGGCTGGTTTGTTCTCCGGGTGACCAAACATGGCACTTGAATGTTTATCTGCACAATGACAAAGTTTGAAAGAGCCAAAGACACTTAGTGATGAGATGGACCGTGAACTAGTCAAGTGCCCTGTTCTGTTCAGTCTCTGCTAAACACACAGCTTTGGCTTCATTGCAGCCTTGGCTATTCAACTTCTTTTAATACATTGTGCGCTTGTGCCAGCCACTATGGGATAATAGTAGAGTCTAACTATTGTTAAATATGCTGGGAACCTTGTACAGAAAGCATTGTGCTTCGAGAACTCACAGTCTAAGGACAATAATCTTGAGTAGAGAAAATATAATATTTCAGTGTTCAGAGTTGCATGCAATTTAGTACTAGGAAAAAGCTTTTTAAAACTTCTTTGCAACACAGTTCATGCAATAGCCAACCAAAATTCCAATATCATAGCACATGCCTTTCATTTGGGTAAGACCTGGACTGATGTGTCAAACTATTACAAGGGTCAAAAGGTTAAAACATGTTTCCAAGGTGAATTTGTGTTTCCTGGGATGGCAAAGGCATGTCCCGAGTCCCGCCCTACTCTGGCTCTGATTGGCTTACCCTGGTATTCTTACCCTAACAATCTCACTCCTCATTCTTAAAAAATAACCAATCCAACCAAGGAAGGCAACCAGTACTAGCCAATCAGAGGCAGAGTAGGGCGAGTCATGTCTTCGCCATCCTAGGAAATGCAAATTTGCTTTTCCAAGAATAGGAACATGAGTTAGTATTTAAGATTTTTTTTTTTAGTTGAGATATCTAGGAAATCAGTTAATTCTCGAGTTCCCTTAGTAGCTGGTGTTGACTGCACTTAATGACATGACGGCATACTAGGCCTTTTTGCTAAAAAGCTGTGTGAACCCTATATTGTATCTATTGAGGCAAGCAAGTTGGGTGTATGGTTTTACTTCACGTAAGGGCATTCAGAGAGAAACCGGCTGTGTTGGTGGGGGCATGTTGTTTCTGGTACCTGTGAGACATTACACACAATCCTGGAAAGCTGATTTGAGTGGTAGGTCTGAGTTTGAATCTGACGCAAAAGCACTACACAACGACTGGAAAGTTATCACAGTCGCTAGAAATACAGTGTTCAGGTTACAAAGTAATCTAGCAGGAATGTGCACTTGCACATATTGCAGCGTTGTATTACAGAAAAATAATATAGCCAATTTGAACTCTTTTGCATTTCTTTGTCGGAGCCTTCTGCATTGGCACCCCTGCTGAGCCAAATCAGCGGTCACATTCAAATGGGTGTGTAGGTTGTGATTTCTTTTTACACATAGTGATTCTAAAGCATCCATCTGTACAATAAATCCCATTCTCTGACCTCATTTACGGAGTCTCTTAAAACCAACTGTCAGTTGACAGTGGCCAGACAAAGTAAATTAGTGAAAATAATCCGATAAACTACAAAAAGGTACGTATAAGGAGTTTATAGGAAGAAAACGGCATTTACAGTATTCAGATTCATTTATTTAATTCCCCCCACAGATCTCAATGCCCCAACTGTATTGCCATTAAGGGAAAGACATTGATTTGTCTGAATGATCATTTTCATAGCTGTTGGAGTCAACCAAGCCTGAAAAGTGATTATCAACAGAAGAGAACACAATAGAAAATACCAACAGAAAGTAATTTGAGCAAGATCATTCTCAACAACATAATAGCTGACACAATTTGTCTCTAGTTCACAAAGTCAGTGCCTGTGCAGCTTAGTATGCCATTGATTAACGCTGCAGCTCAGTGTGCATACTGCTGCCTGCATTAATTGGCTCTTTGATTAGCTAAAACTCAAGAGTCAATGTCTGGCCTACAAGCAAAAGTGGATCGATGTGTCCTCGTGGAGAAATCATAAACTGGGAGAACAGTGTCGGGAGAGCTGTTCCCAGAGCTGGAAAAGTGGAGTTCTACGTTACAAATGTGGCTAGAAATGAGTACTTTTATCACTGTATCATAATATTACGTCATGATCCCCCATGTAATTCCAGGAAAAGTTGCTTTCTAATTATGGGGAGCAGGTTTTTCCAGATGCAGCGTTGGGATTTGTAACCAAAACCTCAAAGCATACCAGCACACTCTCATTCATTACAACTATGAATGTTGGGGTGACAACAAAAACTCAAGCTGTGCTTTGACTTGTTCAAAAAGTTTAAAAATTTAATTAGGACTATAGCTGGCAACGGAATGGAGACAAAAGGTGTTTCATGCCACCTCTCACAGCACTGCCACCATTAAATCCCCAAAAAATCTAAACATTGTGACGTACCCAGTAAATACAATCTTAGTCAGCATGTACAAATATTATCACCAAGACAACCAATATAATAATGGCAGCAAAATAGTATATTGTCCAAACACAAATCCAATGTGGAGGCTTATAAAATCCAAAGTGCACAAGCCAGTATTTATGACTTATATAAAAGACAACTGGATTTGCGTGCTGTCTGAACAAAGCAAAGCAGTCTAATAGATGTTTACTGGAGATTTGATCATTTTTGGTCCACATCAGTTTGGAGGGAAAACCACAGAAGGAATGTGTCTAGTCAACAGGATCACAGTCACTTAGAAACCACACTGTTTTGGAAAATTGTACACACATGCAGTGCTAAAGGGAGCTTTCATTTAATTATCTTGACGGATAATTCAACTATTTAAGTGCCATCTGAACTGCAAAAGCATCACAAATTATGTTGCATCGGCCAAGTCGGGGTGCAACCAACATATAGCTATTTCCTTAAAGCTACATTGTGTAAGAATTTCTCCCATCTAGCGGTGAAATTGTACATGACAACCAACTGAATATTACTTTCTAGCCCTTCCTCCTACGGTGGCCGAACCCGAAACTAGCTCTCTCCATCGTTTACACGGAGCTGTTCTAGCCACTCCTATGTTAACTTTGGTCTTGTTGCTTTGCCTGTCGCGTTGTCGTTTTAATTCTCTTTTTTGCTTTCCTGGCGAGTAATCTCCCCCTGGCATTTGTCACGATGCCGATAGGTGTAAGAGGGCAAAATGCGGAGGTATGTCCCTCTTTGGCTAATGTATTTTAAAGATGGAGGCGCTACATGGCTGCCGTCATTTGAGCGAGTTGCTCGTATGTATTCTGAATGGCAGATTCTACGCATACGAGAATACTTTAATTAGTTGCTGGAAGAAATTACACATGAATGAGTACATATTTGTGAAAGAACAAAGGTTTTTGCTAATAATCAACTCAAAAAATGACAAAATGTAGGTTTAAGAATGTATAGACATTCTGACTTTGGTTACTGAGTAGATTGAGACATGGGCTTAATACACAGTGACTCTTTCCTAGTGCTGTGGGTGGTTTATTGATCAATCTCTGAGGTCAATGCGTGTGCGAGTGTGTATGTGTGTGTGTATGGGGCAGGCAGTATTTATCTGTGCTGATGTTAGAAGAATAGAGACGAAGTGATGGCTCAGCCTGAGGGGACAGCTCAAGCTCAATCTTGAAACAAGACATGTAGAGAAGGCAAGCGACCATGTTGGAAAGCAAATGCCATTCACTTTAAGAAGCATTGTCCCCTGGGATGCACCTCTGAAGGCCGGGCACATCTACCTGTGTGTGCCTGGCTGTCTGCCTGTCTAAATACTGCATTAGAAGTGACAGATATTTGTATCTGCCTCTTGAACCTCCTACATGTGTTTCTTTTAAATTCTAGTTGTGAGTAACGACATGTAGGAGTCGGAATGCGAACCCTGCTCTTGATGTTGCACTTCCTACACTGTAAAAAAATAAATAAAATAAATGCTGCCAGTGAACATAATCCAGGCAGCAACAACTGTATGTGCCCCATCAACAACATACTGTAAATGTCAAAACAAATTAGGAATATGTACATTTCTTGCACATATTCCTACAGTATGGTCGTGAAGATGATTTCCATTGCCTTGCATCAATCAGCATTTATGAAATGGGTACAGTGATAGCTGCCGGTCCTGTCATTCAAATACTCAGATGAAGGGGTATGAGTTAAAAAAAAAAAAAAGAGTGTTTGACGATAGCAAAAATGATTAGCCAATCTTGATATCCACAAACTTATATTAATTAGGAGTAACTTTATCAATCAATTTGAGAGTGATCGCAGGTTCCAGTCTTGGGTTTTGAGTCGTAAAAGATGAGACAAACCCTTTATTTACATTTGGATCACGGATGCCATTAAATAAGCCCTAACCCTACTAAAATAGATGCTTTATTAAAATCACAGCTAAGCCCAATAGACTTGATTAATAATTCAAACCATTAATGATCTAACTGAGACCATCATTTATTCCATTTATAATTCATGGCTGTCTTATACTGTAGTCACACTGCCATCACATTGTACGGAGCCCCCTCCCCATCTTCATACAAAATGCATGTCCTTTGATTAATATTCCGACTCTTTCATAGTCATCTGCATCGATAGCATAACATCTCTGATCATGGCCACAGATGATACAAGCTTTTTATATTCACTATAAGCAAAGGGAGATGTTCTCACTTCCTACTTTTTATATGTATGTATGTGTGTGAGTGAGTGAGTGCACTCTCCCTGTCACAAATGATGGCAGGCTCATAAATCTGAATATTTTCTCACTGCCAGGTGGACTAATAATACATTGTCACACACACACACACACACACACACACACACACACACACACACACACACACACACACACACACACACACACACACACACACACACACACACACACACACACACACACACACACACACACACACACACGACAAGAGCAGGGGAGGTCGGAGAGACTGACTTTCACTTATAACTTATTCAAGCTTCATGCTGTCATTCGGCACACCTGGGAAAAAGTCAATTTTTTCTCACCGTGGGAAGGCTTATCTAAAGCAGCAGTATAGGACTTTAAAATAAAAACTTGCTTTTCAAACATCCTCACATAGTGTTTCCTATTACCTCCTCCATAGCTCCAAATGAGCTGTGTTGAGAGTTGTGCTGCCCAAACTGTGGTACGGTATTATCATATCGTATTATCAATGCATTTTTGTGCCCACAATAGGAATCGGTGTCCCAGCTGGAGCAGTTTCAGGCTCGGCTGATTGAATCGTTGACACTGGATTGGAGAGATTCAGCTTGAAAGGTCACCAGTGCTGCTATGTGATGCCAACTTCCAGTAAGCCCATCAGGTTATTTCATGGCCTTGTTAATTACCGCATTCATTCTACTTTTATACCGGTTCAGGGTAAAGCACTTCAGATTTTCCTTTTTTTTTTTTTTTTTTTTTATATATTAGGACTGTGATTATACTGAAAGGCAATGCTTGTTCACCAGCCAATGATGTTTGCCGTCCTTTATAAATGAGCTTGTGTGACCGAATGAGGAGTTATACAACTTCCTGGGACAAATGGTGAAGTGATTGGGTGTGAAATACAAGCAGAGCATTGTGGAGAGATATGTTCATGTACTAATTGGAGAGCTTCACATTGAACATAATGAGGACAGCAGTTGACTGTACTTCACAGGAGAATATAGAGGACATAATGATCTTTCTCCCACGAACCCCACATATATTTTAAATTAGATTTGCTTTTACCCCGGGCTCAAAGGAAGAGAAGTGAAGAGAATTTTCTATGGCTCATCACACCCTTATTTCACTCAATACAACAAGGCAGCTATACTGCACTTTACTCCGTGTGAGAATTTTAATAGATAATGTAGTGACGCCTGAAATGGCACATTAGCTTGAAGACTCAGCCGTGTGTGACAGTGACCGCCTGAGAGCCCTGTTAACGCTACTCACAAGGTGCATGGTACCCACTGACTTATTACAGGCAGCAGATTCGCAATTGCATTGTGTTAATTAAACCTGCAAGAATTTAATCTAGATATTGATTGATTGGAATATGTAATGATAAAGCAAATAGGTCAAATAATCTCAATAGGTCAAATAATCTCACCGCTTTTGAACTTAAAAACAAAGTACTGAAAAATTAAGCTATTGTGGAAGTGGCAAAAACTGCAGTTCTTCCAATGGCCACATGAGGCTGCTTTCAAAAGCGAGTCAATTTGGCCTCTATAGCTAATTTCACACTTCATGAAAACTATATGTGGGTTAATTTTTTTTTATAACTCACGCGTTCAAATTATATTAAGGGTGTGCCGCTTTGAGTGAAAGTCAGCAGCCATCACAGGAGGCAAGTTAGGTGATGTCAGGCACTGCCACGAGGAGCCGCTCACTTTGAGCTTCATTTTGGCTCTTCAGAAACCTATGGGTGACGCCATGGAGAATACGTCCATATTTTAGATCATCCATCCATATATTATATTTATGTAAGTCTATGATTTTGACGCTTGACTGCATATCGCAATCGGGTCTTCAGCTTTATTGACCTTAATACAGAGCGTTAGCATTGTTTGGACCCTTTACAAACGGCAGACAGGTCAGGAGAATACACCGATTAGTAGGTCTGGGTATCTGCTGATATGGTACTGTAGTATGGGTACCCACACCAAAATGAAAAAATTCGATATCTTACTTTAAGAAATCAAACACATTTTTCTACAACCACTTATTAAAATGTTCCAAACGTGACACCTCAGCCAGCTCCAATCGCTGATGAGGAAGGGCGTGAGATGAAGTTGAAAGCTCCAGAAAACCTGGCAGGCTTTTGTTAACTCTTAAAAACATTTTTCTTATAACAAGTGATGATTTTGAGTCTTGGGGATTATGTCGAGTTGTCATGGTGTGCCAGCTGGTGTGGGTTCGTGTTGAGGGCGAGCAGCTAGGAGGTGACTTTTCCGTGACAGTTTTAGGACACAGTTTTAGGCCTGCTGACAGCTAATGATGATGCTGCCTGACACCCATATATATATATATATATATATATATATATATATATATATATATACACATATATATATATTTATATACACACATATATATATATATATATATATATATGCGCGTGCCCATCTGTGTGTATGTTTCTCAGTATGTGTGCCCTTGCATGCATTGATTTGTGTGTACGCTTTTGGGCATTTAAGTGTCTGTGTGCTTGGCTGTGTATGGGTCTATTTGCATTGATGATGTCGCACTGATTTTCTTCGGTGTGACAGAGAATGCCCTTAAACCATTGCTGCTGGTGAATGCGTCAGATTCAGACAACGGATATAGATGCATTTGTGTGCATGCATAATGTACAAAATCGCTACTGGATGCTCTGAATTTGATCTAAAATCTGACAAAGAACGCCCTTTCTTGCTTTATATCCTAGATGATGTTTTTAAATCGCATCCACTTTGATGTCATGGTCGAAAGGAGCAGGCAGGGTAAAGATGTTGATGACTACTGTTGATTCAGAGTTTTTTTATTACTCACTCTGATCTCAGTTGCCTCATGGTCATTGTTACATATTCACAAACAGCAGTGAATGAAAATATTTCTGTTTATCGGCTGACTGGTTTCATTCCCTGACTCACAATGGCATTTGAAGTAATGCGCGCAATGTTCCGTGCCCTTTTTTTAAAAGAATCTTATGGCCTGTACACTTTTGAAGCAACGGAGGGAATGTTTCTGACAGTTCACATACACAGATGGACATGATTGCACACACACTCCTCAGAATCCCTGTTTTTCAAGTACTGTGATAATGAGTAGTCTCAACTACTCTCAGTGGGCATATTTTAAAAAAGGGTCAGCTCACCCAAACTACAAAATAAAGATACTCCTAGTTGATTATATACAGACTGTTTTAAATATTCAGTTCCCTCATGATTTACGACTACACTGCATACCAAAAAAAATCTATTTAAGAGAAAATAGTGCAGCTACATTTACGGTTTATTACCTAGACTTCTTTATCTCTCTCGCTCTCGCCATCCCTCTTCCTCCATCTCTCTTAATCTGTCAGTCGTGCTCCCCCTTCCATCTTAAAATCTGTTTTCAGGAGCCTCTCTTTGTATTAGTTTCTCTCTGATTAGATCGGTTCATTCACAGATGTCACTTGACAGAGACAGATAGCTCCCAGACTCAACAACAGAATCTCCTCAACTAAACACAAAAAGCTCCTTTCCTACTTTCCTGTCTGTGCTCTTCCCCTCGCTGATTAAAGCCAGCGCTTTACTGTCCGCATGTGAACTCACTTAGAAGGCCAGAGGTCAGTTTGAGGGGAAAGGGGGGCCTTAGCTGGGATTACCAAATTGCTTCACAAAAGGTCACAATTTCACACAATTTCTTAAGGGCCAGGGTGAGACCCGACCACACTCTGTGGCAAATGTGTATGTCAGCTCTACAGAATATCTCCCAGCCTCTCATGAGTCATGCAATATGAATGTATATCTAATGTACTGTCCAAGATAGTCATCAGTGACTAGGGATGGGTTTAAGACATTGTTTATCTAAGTCCTAAAGATGCCTCTGGAAGATAATATGCCTATTGAGCTCATGGTTGTTTTACTGTAAAATATGTGGGTGTTTGGATCAAAAGGATGCTGATTTTGCATAGATTGAGACCCATTCAAGTGCTGTGGTCACGTGTCCATCTCAACATATGTGAGCTGTAAATCCTGCGATTCGCGGACTACCCACAGCGTCTGTGCCCTCTGCAAAGGTCTCGGTCGTAACCTTGTCGTGCTTTATCCCTGTAATGGTCTCACCCCGAGAGAGGAGACAGTCTCCACCGCATTCCACGCATTCCTGGTTGTTAAAAATAAGTCCTCTCTAAACTCAGTAAAAGCCAGCTTTCTTAAATTCAAAGAGCTGCTGTGGAAAGGTTGGAAAATGAAAGGGCAAGAGAAGTCCCCCCCCTACATTTCATAAATAAATGAGCTAAGGTATAAAGCAAACAATAAAAACACATGTTTAAAGATGTTTTACTAGCTTTAATGCCACAGCATCTTTTATCTTTGCTTTGTTTGATTTCTTCGGTGCCATTGAAAAGTTACAATAAAACCGGAGTAAAATCAAAATATGCAAAATAACAGCATTACATACACAAAAACCTTGCGGGATCGTTTAAGAGAAAAACAAAACCACAGTGTCATCATCTCTTTGGGCTATATTTCTGTGCAGAAATCTTAAAAGATAACTACATGTCCATTGTGTGTGTCAAATTAGGATTCTGAACTCAATACCCCCAATCTCTACTTGCACAATGTCATTTGGAGCACAATCGTAATATCACCAGGGGCAAGGCGGGAACATATAGTTCAAGGTGAAAAACTCGACTTTGCGGTGTTGAGGTAGAGGACGCTTGACAAAGCTTCAGCTACTTCCTCTGCTGGGAGACTTGAATGAATGAAGAGGCCTCGTGTCTGTGTGCTTTCATTCTGAAGAGTGCTGTTGGATAACTTCCAAGGGGGAAAGAATAACTTGCAAATGCAAGGACTGTGCAGTATCTCCATCTACATTCTGGCATCGACGAAATAAGATAAGTTGAACCTGTATTCTCCACAACGGTCTCCCTGCAGGTTAAACTTTGAATAAAATACTAAAATTGACTTCCTTTTTTTTTTTTTTTTTTTTTTTTTAACGGTGGTCCACATACAAAACACAATCTTGTAGTGTGTTGAGCTTTGTTTGCATGTGATTTCTATAGTTGCAGTGCTTTTACAGCCACCATACATTTTGCATTAAAACGCTGACTTAAGGCAACAGCAGCAGAGCTTGATGGATGGTGAGACCGTGTCTGTTGCCACAGCTTTCTGACATCGGAGGGACTGCGTTCAACAATTTCTGTATCCAACATTTGCCCACCTTATGCATTGATTGGCCAGTTGTGTGGAGGCGAGAAATGAAGCAGGGTTATAGGATCGCTCTAAACGTGCATGCCATTATCGCCATGTTTAATAAATGTTTCTACCTTGCCCATTTCTGTGACGGGCAGCTTGTCACTGCAACTTTGAGTGCGGCCACTGAGAGCAGGTATAAACCTCTCCTTTCATGTGGCTGGAGCTGTGCCTTCATAGTTTAGTTGGTTACTTAGAGCTAGAGCTTTATTTTTGGTTCTTTATTTTCATTATTTTTTTAAAGTTTTTTTTATTTAAAAATCAAGCTTCGGCATTAAAATCAAATTACCAACCCTAAATCATTTATTTTGTTCATAAATTCAGCGTTTTAGTGGTCTATCATTATAACCTAACAAAATGCTGTAGTTTGACTGGCTTCAAAAAAGATGAGGGGAAGAGATCACTTTCAAAGAATGTAAAAGGGTTTTTGGGTAAAATGTTGATTATTTCCTTTTCCATTTCAAGCCATATGAAATTGTATCAATCTACTGGTAGCTAATTTGTAAGTGAAAATAAAGAGTATTACTCACATGCTTGAAAGTGTGATCTTCAGACATACATCCTGATTTCACAACATATTAATTCTCAGTAAAATCTATCCATCTATCCATCCATCAATCCATCCACATTGACATAAATGCACTATGTATGTGCCTATATTTTCCTTCTTGCTGGGGTGAGGGAACACTTCATGTCTTGGGAAACTAGTAGTGTGTTGAGAAAGTTAGCGGTCTTGCTCTTGCCGAGAACTGACCCTAGATGGAAACTCTTTCCCTGTCCTTTTCCAGAGAAGCATTCTTAAGGAGCCGCCTCACCTCGACTGATCCCACTCCAACCGCCAGAAACACACACAGCCACAATCCCCACAACAGCGCACACATCCAAATACTGTACATGGACACACACAGGGTACTAACCATCCACCACGAAAAAAATATATGAAACATGCCATCTACACCCCTGCTAATAGCCATGTAGCACATTATGGTATTTGTTTAGGTATTACATACCGCCATGATCATTGGAATTTGTGATTTTTTTTAAACTTCAGGGAAGAGATTTGTGTCAAAACTCTTCACTGAATTCACTAAACATCCATTTGAGATATTAGAGTCAAAGTGGTGAAAGAACATTTGAAATTGACCTTACAGGAATTCCAAAACACTTTATCTAATTGAAAGGTCTGTCAGGGCTTGGGTTTTCAGTGGTGCATTCAATTTTGGACACGCTTTCTGGAACTTATCAGACCCAAACAAACCGTTCCATTTGATGCACACAACTTAATTTTGGGCCAAAAGGCCATTTCTGGCTCTTGGATCATGCAGTCCTGGATACAGGAAGGAATTAAACGAATAGCTCTTTGCGAAGTAAGAACCATGTCCTACACTTTCAACAACAGGACTCACTCCCCTAGGGCAAAATGTTAGGGATTATTTGGGATATAGCAACCATTGAGCAGCCAGCTTAAAGCTTTCACATCACATGGACTGTAAAGTTCTGAAAAAATGATTAGGGCTGATGATTCTTTTTTTCCCTCTCTTTCGGTTATGTACAATTGGCAGGACTGAGAGCACCATCCACAGTGAATAAGACATGACTGGGAGGTATGCAACGGGACGGCTGGTGCCTGCTAAGGATTTCTGATCAAAGATTGCAGTTTTGGTGGGGCAGCTTGCCTTGTGTGGGAGGGTAAATGACTGACTCGAGATTAATTTAAGCTTCTTTCCTTGTGGGCCACATAAAAAGGGGGGGGGGAGGGGGGTTGTTTTTTTATGAGTAGCAGCCAAAACAGCTGAAGTTCAAGGTAGAGACAGCCGGGAGACATTCAAAATTACAAAGGCCAATCGCTGCGGAGGATGTCTCATGGATGCAGAAGTGGAGACAACGTTTTTAATTAGTAAATAACAGTTCCAAAGCACTAACTCCGTCAGTACGACTACAACTCATATCTACTACATCTTTGCTTTGTGTTTTTCTAACAGTGTTTTCACTCACTCATTAATTGCAATCAGTTCAACTTTGCTGTTTTGAAGTGAATGGAATATGTACATAGTTTAACGTGAAGTTTAACGTGACTGCATTTTTGGGGACTGGCTTTATTTGTTTGTGCTGGGCACAAGACACAACTTCGCTATTAATTGAACACCAGATTTGAGAACAAAATGGTAAGAAGGTGTAAAGATCACAGTGAGGCCCTTTTACTCCAATGCAAGAGGTTACTTGGGCTTTGGAATGCCTGCATTTACTGTACACATGTCCACATACGAGTTTGCATGCAAGCGAGCATATGCGCAACAACAAGTACACATGCACACAAACACACAGATCTCCTATATGACACATCGGACTGCAAACTCACACTTGCACACAGCCGGCCCAGACTCCACCCCCAGTGGTTCAGTGATTGGCCTACTTAGAGGCAGGGCAGTCCACTGGCAGATTTGAATACAGGGTAACAGAAAGGGAGGGATGGACAGAGAGGAAGAGGGGAGGGGAGATAGAGGAGGGCGGTGCACTAGTTTGTCCCCTGCGCTCTCTCTCTCTCTCTCTCTGCCGGGTCAGGATGGAAAGGCTTACACAGGCAGGGGAGGAAACATGTCATGAGAGGTGATGACACAGCCACGGAGACTTATCCACATCCTCACTGACTCCCAAGTTCGCTGCATGCCGCCACTGCCGTCGCTTCTGCTGCTGTTAGCGCGTCCCACAGAGGAGAGAGAGAGAGCCAAAGATAGCCTCCACTCTCTCCCCACCTCTCTCTCTCTTCCTCTCTTTTTCACTTTGTTTGTGGATGATGGGATTTTAATCATGTGGAAGGTAAGAGGAGTGGAGTAGCTCGTTTTGTTCTCTTATTCAGACTATTATAAGGGGCCTGTCTCTGTGGGAGTTTGCGTTCCTCTTAGTTTACTTAAGTCTGCGAGTCCCTGGGGGATTCCCGCATGCTTTCACCCTCCATCTCAGCTCAGATTGTATTCTCAGTGGAAATGAGGAGTGGAAGCGTTGAGTGCCAACATTACTGGAATGATAATGATAGAGCAGTGGGTTCGGGACTCAGCCAATGAGTGCTGGGGAGCCATCTGTATCATGGTCTAGAAGAAACTTCAGCAGAAACAGTTGCTGAATTCACATTTATAACAAGGTGTCTGTTTTTACAATGTGGTGTAAATGATTTTGAATGAGTTGTTTATTTCGGATTGCTTTAAATACATCAGTCTCTGACTTCTGAGTCAGCTTTACAGAAACTTTAATTTTGCGTTTTATTCTTCATGTTTAGCCCCTAAGACATGCCATCAACTATAGATTTTGTGAAATAGTTTTATTCTTTTGTGAAATTTGAACCTGATACTTAAGAGGTTTCACAGGTATTGACTGTGACACATTTGAATATTGACCCAAAAAACACATTAAATTGTATGTGTTTGTATATGTATGTGTGTGTGTGTGTGTGTGTGTGTGTGTGTGTGTGTGTGTGTGTGTGTGTGTGTGTGTGTGTGTGTGTGTGTGTGGAGTGACGTCGCATGTGAGAGTCTGTTTTGTGTGACCCAATTTCAAAGAGCCACTGTGTTTTGGTGGTTGCTTAAAGCCCAAGATACACAAAGACAGGAGACAGTGCCTTAAGGGATGCTTAAAATGTGTGTGCACTTGAGTGCCATGAGAGGGTGTGTGAATATAAAACAGCTTAAAAAAAATAAGGTCCTGAATGGCCTTTCTTACAGGAGGAAGTCTAACAGTTCGACAGGAGAGGACATATTTAGCTGGATGGCACTTTTTTCTAAATTATGTGTGTTTACTTGAATGCAAAACACCTTTAAAACACAGATTTTACATCCACATGAGTGCATGCTATACACTCTGCATGTTATTTGTCATGTACAATTGTGTGTATACTGAATCCTCCCAGAGGTCAGGTTATTCAATTTCATAGCATCTCCTGTGTGCTGAGGCATGTTAACAGTATCTGAGCATGTGCGTGCGTGCGTGTGTGTGTGTGTGTGTGTGTGCATGCATGTGTGTGTGTGTGTGTGTGTGTGTGTGTGTGTGTGTGTGTGTGTGTGTGTGTGTGTGTGTGTGTGTGTGTGTGTGTGTGTGCAAGTGTCTTGTGGGTGCCAAAGTGTGTGTGTGTGTGACAGCTGGCTGCCACAGGCTCAATGCTACTACTGAGCCTTCTCACCTGCTACGGGTCACAGGGATCAAGGAAATCCAGGTTCAGTGTTTGATCTGCGCAAAAATGGGAAACTTAAGGAACAAAGTCTGCTATACTCTAACTGCAGTTTAAAGTACTAGATTAAGGAATGATGCGTGCAACTTTGACCAAAGCAAAGCCAATGCATTAAATAGAAGCATGTGCGACTTTTGTGGCAGCTTTCTTAGATTTAACTTAAAAAACAAAACTCCAATGTATCCATAAAAAGTTTAACTTTCAGTCCATAAAAGTTTGCCATATCCCACATTTGCTTTGACAAATGGAGACTAGGAAGTACAAAACAGCTTTGTCTGAGGTTTGGTTTGTAGTTGTCACGATGCCGACCGATATAGCAACAATAGTATTGTTGTCGTTTCTTTTCCTGTCCCCCCCCCGGACATGTTTCTGTGGCATTGTCAGCCTGGGCGGCTTGAGAAAAGCATCTTAGCTCTCAGATCCTTCTGGGTTTGTTTTTTCCACCTGAAGATTGACTGTGGGAACCACGCAGACAAATATAGGCAAGGCAGTATTGTCATTTCATTTCCTGCATGAGGCACATCTGTCAGTTTGTTTAAACTTGGTAGGAGGGAAAGGTGCACTCGTTTTGCTCGGAGTGTTGTTGCTTTAAATCACAAGGAAAAAAACAAAAAAACAACGTTGTTGCTGGTTGCCGATAGCATTAGCCACCTACATTGCCCCCTAAATATCCTGTTATCTCACCAGCGTGTAGCTTACATGATGAAATGACGAGGGTGTAACTCAGTAGACCCTTATCTCTCTCTAATTGGTTAATTTGATCTTCAAAGTGTCAGCAGTCTCCCACTTCAGATGCTTGAGGGGAAAACTGCTAATTGCTATCTAAACATCCTTCAACAAAAAAAAAAGGACAAAGACAGACTGGAATACTTTTTTTCACTCATCCTCCCCCCAGTTTCCAGTTCAGTTCATTTTATTCACCCTAGTGTGTTCGGCTTGTGCAGTCCTGTGGAGAGGATAAGTGGTTCCTCAAACAGAAGCCTCTACAGTAGGCTGCCTTACACATTTCAAGTGTGGTGTTGCCCAAAACGTAACTTTTGAACTATATATATATATATATATATATATATATATATATATATATATATATATATATATATATATATATATATATATATAAAAAAAAAATCATTCCGTCCAGTTTGCGCTGCATGCTAATTTAAGAGATAAAATGCAGAAAAGCACCAGATTTTGCTTTACTAAATGCTTGCTCCAGCAAAAAAGGCTCCAACACTGGTATCTGGTATAATTTGCAATACACTTAATTGATGTTTTTGTTTCTTTTTTGAGTGCATTTGTGCATCATATTTCAAACTACACCACAGTTATTCTGAGTCTCATAACTTTCTTGCAGAACTCACTGCACTGCACGTAAAAATGTCCTCAAAACCAAACCAAAGCTCGCATCCTTTGAATTCTTTGACAAAAAAATATGACCTTCTACAGTTTAATCCTTCAGAAGCAAAATAATCACTAAATTCTTTGAGAGCGTTCTCAGATAAACATCCTTTCACAGGTGACAGATACACCACCGCTTTAGTTATTCTCCTCTCCAGATTGGGAGTTTGAAGATTTGTCGCAGCCATTTGATATGCGCCGAGGGCTTCAAAAGCATGTGTAATTGTAAGCATATTCCAATGCTGTCCATATGTTGGGTGTTGTGACGTACAAGGTGCTCTATGAAGCAGGGTCATCGTAGGCATGCTCAGGTTAAACTGACGCCACATGTGCAAAGAAACAGGTTTCTTTAGGAAATAGAAGTGCAAGCCAACTCTTATCAAGTCATTTATGTCTATAATTGAGACCTGAAATCCCAATTTTCTTCAAAAACATAAAATAATCTGCCAATATTTCAATCCGTTTTCCATAAAATCATCTTGTTTCACACATTTTGTAGAAGTGAGCATCTTGAAACACGTTGCAGCGTAATTTGCACTAGCGCTGCACTAGAATCAAGAAAAATATATCGGAATAGTTCACTTCAAATGAAAAAAGGCTGCCTCGGTCACGTAACGCATGACTCCCTTTGCAGCTACACTGTTTGGGCCATGCAGATGCTGCATGCTTCCTATTTATGCCGTTAGTGCTCTGTTCATACATGCATTAACTAGCTTGCCTCATCTGTCAGCTCTCTGGGGCCGCTTTCATGCTGAAAACATTTCATTATCCAATCAAAGTTGCGATCATAATCTAGTACTTTGGGGAATAACCTCTATTTAATCACTTTCATCTCCGCCAGGGGATCCTAAGCACATATTGTGAGGAAACACTAATGCATTATAGAATAATTGTGATCATGGAGGGAAGCATTAACTAAATTTGTAGCGTCTAAAAGGAAATTTAGTACATGTGTGCTCATTAGTTAATAATCCATCATCCAAGGCAGCACTCGGTATCTATTTTGCCATCATGACAAGATTAAATGAAGCCATGTGAGTAAGCGATAAACCAAATACTCGGGTGGGATTTTGCTAAAAAAGAAGAGGCAGAAAAATGAAACAGATGTAACCTTAAAATGCATCATGTCTGGCTTTCAGTATCTGACAGTAACTGGCATTTTTCTTCCATCTAATATTCCCGCTCACTGTATGTGTGTGTATCGCGGGTGTGAAGATCCTTCACAAGGGCTTGTTTTTGTCCCGTACTGTATAATCTCTGGACCCCAAATATTCCACATGTGGCACTATACCCAATCTGGGTCACACACGCAATTATCTAGACAGACCCTACTCCACCCACCCACACTTTCCACCAACCTACCCACACACACTCCCACACACACTCCCACACCCACCCCCTCCCTCCCCACACACACCCCTCCACACGCCACCCTTTATCGTAATCACTAATAGCCTCGGCATCCCAGACTACGACCAGCCAATGCTGTTAGGTGTGACTGCTGGCTTTGTAACATAACAGGCTGTGATTGGTCACAGCTAGTGTGGTAGGAAGCGGATTAGGGATCAACATGGCAGGTTGTCTGGAATCAGACAAAGACATAGTGTGTGTGTGTGTGTGTGTGTGTGTGTGTGTGTGTGTGTGTGTGTGTGTGTCTCAACAGTGTTGTTAACTTGCTAACAATCCAGAGCATGTGCTGTACTGGGGAGAGGAGAGGAAGTTGAGAAGGAGGGATGTGAAGAGATAAGAGAGATTCTGAAAACTAATTCTCCCTTGAATTTGACATCTGAAAGCTCCAAGCTTTTTATTGCCAGTCTAAAAGAGGAGTTTGGACTTCTTTAGCTTTACCTCTGGGCATGTTCATCACCAAAGTATGCTTTTTCTTCCTCTGTCCTAATTGGACTTCCAGCACCTTCACCTGCCAGTGTGCTGTGGACTACATTAAATGAATTTCTCCCAGCGCTTGCGCTGCAAGATTTATCACACACTTCCTACAAGCTGTGCCCAAGACAAATAATTTGCAAGGAAACGCTGTAGAATAATATTTGGACTTTGCTCCATGTGGCGGGGGTGGAGCATATTAGGACTCTTTCTGCATGGCTGCATCTATACAGCATACGGAGGATGATGAAATCCTTTTTTTTCGTAAAATAAAAATCTATTTGAATCGACCTTGGCAAAGAAAACATGACCCTGAAAAGGCAACGTGTTCTCGCAGACTCTGGGAGGTCGAGGGTTAATCTCTCATTGCGCGCTATCCGCTGCTGCCATGAAAGCAGATTATGGTGGGGGGGGGGCCAGGTTCTGAATCGCAAATCCCATAAACGGTTGAGGGATCTTTAAAATTCTTCGACAGATTGGAGGTAAACAAGGTGTCAAAAGGTTTAGATATTGTTAAATATGGGGATATAAGGGGACGTTTTTAAAAAAGGGCAAAAAAAATGATATATATTATTATTAATTTAATTAACACTGTTGTGTTTTATAATTCACAAAAAGTGTCAATAATTTACACAGTCTTTCACAAAAATGTGAATAATTGAGCACTGGTTCTTTCTCTGTGTGCCCCGACTGTTAAAGTAGGTGATGTTTGTGGCAGAGTGTAAACCTGGTATTCCAGATGATGATTTGCCATTAGCCATATCTTTAAAGTCACGGTCGCAGATCATATGGGGTTCTTTGGTCCAACAATGTGGCATTATAGAGGTTGACAGGCAGAAATTATCGCAAGCTTCAGATGATTTGCCAAATTAAGCTCAGCTTCAGATGGTTTGCCCTCTTTCGCTTGGTTCCAACATTTCGCTTGTTGTTAGCCATGTTCTGCCTCCTGTGAGTTAAGGGAGAAATGGAATGACACACACACACACACACACACACACACACACCCACACACACACACACACACACGATTGTGTGAGCCAGGTCAATGGGGATGACCTACTTCTGAGTCCTGCTCTGTGGACTGCCACAGCCGCTCATGTCAACTCACCAAACAGACCCCATCCACCCACCCAAATGTGTTTTTGGGGTAGTTAAATATCTTTTGGCTGCTCACCATAATTACTTTGAGTGACGTGTTGCATCATTTACTGGGAGTGATCCGGAAATGGAATCCCTCCACACTGCGATGAAAGAGTACAACTTTTTCAGCTCAATTTGTCAAAGAGACGGTGTGGTTGAACTATTAATTTAGCTGAAGCAGAAGTTTAAAAAAGGCCATAACATAAAGTCAGAGGCTTTAATTGTGAAAGCATTTGAAGAAACTGTGCGTAGACCCACAATTATTAACACTTATTTACAGTACGTCAGCATTATGAGCAGCTTTATGTATTATGGAGTACCGCAGGAACAACTCACATTCCTTTCCCATTTTCAAAAACACAGCCTGTTTTTGTCTGCATCGTGCTCTTGTCGAATCAGTTTTTAGAAAATGGATAGAAAGAGCTCCTATGAAAATTTAAACAGCTTAAACTGTGAGTGGAAGGGAAAGACGCAACCTCCTTAGACCCAAAGTCAATGAAAGATTTAAAAGTAGAGGGCAGACTAATGGGGGAGGCGGCCCAAATATAAACAGGAAGAGAGGGATCAAGAGTGGAGGTTTAATTTCTCAAGTGCTTCATTAGCGGTTCTCATAGACGAGCTTATTTGTTTTCCAAGGAGCCAGTGGACATCCTTCAAAAATATGAAAAGCGAAGGTTTCATTGACACACGAAAAATGATCTTAAGCAAAAGGTTATTTGCTGACATTTATGGATCAAAGACCATATAGCAAGTTTTGTTTCAAAAGAAAACACCATACATCAGGGCAATGACATTTGTACCTCTGAAAATAGAAATGTAGCATTTTGCACTTTGGTTACACGATCCTGTAACAGGAGAGGTGCAGAGCAATGAAAAGTGACAGGAATAGAAAGGGAAAACGATACAGGAATCGGGTTCTTTTAAAAAGGACGAGCCTCTCTACCACGGATCCTCTAACGCACACCTAAGCATAGCACATCTCTCAGGTATTATTTTGTCATCTGTATAGGGAACAGGGATTACAGTCATGTTCAAGAGGTCCACAGCGCAGTAGCAGAATTTTACCATCTGTAAAAGTACTGTCCAAATTACTTTCTTGTGGTTTAAGTGATTACATTGCAATGGTATAGTTTCCCATTGCACTACCAAACATGTATATTTTCCTGTTCTATCGTGCCCTTTTTAAATTCTTCATTTAGATTCCATATCCAGCAATGGGTTTTCAGTTCATGCTAACAGCTAGTACACTGTCAAAGTCAACATGACTTATAAATTGACCTGAATAGGCTATATGTCTCCAGCTGACTCTTTTAAAAGCATGACACATGCTAAAAGATTGAAGCTGCATGTCCCGGGCAAAAAAGTCAAGAGTTCTCCGTAATTATCGTCCCTACTTTGAGTCTCTCGCCCCCTTTTCTTTGTCATTACTCATGAGTCAAATTCAACGTCCCAGACCCATAGAAGTCCTTTTTTCTGTTCTATTGTCTAATGTTTTATTGTACCATTTGTCCTGTGGTTCTTTTGTAAAGTTATTGCATGAATAAAAAAATAAAACTGACACATAAAATGAAGAAAAGAAAACGAAGAAATAACATGAAGCGGTCACTGACGAGAGTAGAAATATTACCTATGAAGTTTCAATAATCAAACAAAGCCAAATAAAACTGTTGGGCTTTTGAGAAAGGTTGGCACCAATGTGGAGTATGTTCAAATTTGTTGTTACTATAATTTGGTCCAATGCAAAATATTTATTTTACCATAGAAATTTGCTGTATATTTAAGGAGAAAGGAAAGAGATAAAAAAGGAATAAATACAATTTGTTCATACCTTCTCTTACATAATTATGGCCACTTTCATGAAGACTTCACACAATATATTTTTACAAAGTCATGCACAAAACACATGGGCACTGTATAGGACTACAGCATTTAAAAATATAGTGTGTATAGTAGATTCAAATCGGTTTTTCTGTCCGGTATAAAAACGAGATGAGTGGAGGATTCATCCCTTCATCCCCTGCTTACTCAGCTTTGTATTGCCCCCCAGTGAAGAGTATTGGTACTGATGTTTCAATGGTGCCAGCACAAAAAACAAGCCTCTCTCACACACAGTGGCAGCTCTGACAGTCAAGATGCATAAAGGGATGGTGGGAAAATAAACAACTTTGCCTGGATGTGATTTCCTCCTCCAGTCTGAATGCCCTTCTCACATTCCCGTTCTCAATTCCTCTTTCCTCCTCTCCCTTTGGTTACGCTCTTCCTCCTATTTCCTCTGTTTTGTGCCGCGTCATCTCCATGCATGGTTCAACAGTGTCACCTATGGTGTGCTGAGAGGCATTTCACCCCGTCTCACCTGCCAGTTTGGATTTTTGTTACTATGTATGTCAACTTTAGGTTTGTGTGGGTGTTTTTCTGTGTCAAAATGAGGTGGATTTATTATCTTTATCCGTCAGTGCCTCCAGGTTCCCCCGCCTGTCGAGCAGTAAGCTGTCAGAGCTCCATCATTGTCGAACTTTGCCGGCTTTGTCAGGAACTTTTTTTTTTTCCTGTACTCTCCATGCTGTCTGCTGTTTATGTTACCTGGCTGACAGCTGCATAAATCTTACAGTAAATCTGCTTCTCTAATATACCACCATTAACCCTTTACAATGCTCAATGTAAAAAAGGTACACACCCCATACATCGCTGCACAAGATTTATCTGGGTTTAATAAAGAGATTGATTTCCCTTTTGACAAATCAAGCTATAGACATGAGTTTAGAAAATAAAGATTTTAAATGGAAAGACTGGGTTAGCAGCAAAATCTGTTCAGGCTGTATCCAATAGGAGTACTGTGGAGAAGGACTTTACAAGTTAAAATAAGGGGTTACCATGCTAGAAGGGAAATTAGCTATGTAAGATTATGGCCATATTAAACCTGTTGTAATTTAATCCAGGTGTTCCAACACTAACTTTAGCTTATTGCTCAAGTTTCAACAGTCCTCAGTTTTACTGTCCGTGGACTGAGTGCAATTCAAGTGCTTACAAGTGAGGATTTTTGAATACCAACTTTATTATTAATAGAACGTCTACTTGGTTTCTGGCTTAGCCATACATTTTGGAATTTTTGGCATGATGCCGCATCAAACTAAAAGCTACATTAATGGATTTTTTTGTCCACTTGGGGGCAGTAAAACAAGCTGAAAACAGCTTGTCATCACCTAATGGTAAAACATGTGAGCATACTGTTGCATGTTCACGCATCCTGCAGACGCAAAAGGAACATTAGCAGTGATTTGGAGTTGTTTATGGCCACTCAACAAATTGAACACCAATATTCACTCTACTTTTGACTAGACCCTGTACTAGTAGTTCCCTGTGGGTTTGTTACTACTAGCGAGTCCTTTAACATAATACCAGCCATTTGAATCAAGGCTTGTTTGTGTAAAAATATTGATGATTTATTGTGAAGTTCGACCTCTAGTAGCACTATAAAGCACTTTTTTGCTTTTGTTTTCTCGTGCATGCAGACGAGGACGCAGGGAAGATTTTATTGTCTACGTGTTCTGAACCAGCAAATTGACCAAAAAGGCTAGCAGCATCATGATATACTGAATTCCTTTGGCATTACAGCTCTCCCAAGTTGTACCAGAGTGTCAACAAGCTTCAGTCCTCGCTGACGAAATATTTGGAAACAAACACCTGAGGGAGGCTCGTTGGTGCTTTAGAAAAACTGCTGTGCGTTTGTGGGAATTTTGAGTGTGTGTGTGTAAATGTGAGCGTCTCCAAGGATTTGCTGTATTTACAGTCCCTCCCAACACATACATTTCATTTGAAGCGTGTGATTGCTGAATCACTTCCATCTCTCCCAGTCAATTTACTCCCTTTATGTCCTTCCATATTTGCATCATCTCAAAGGTGGCCTTCTTTTTCTTATTTTGAAATAAGAGATCAAAGTTGCCTGACTCAGTTTTTATATTAAATCTAAAGAAAATGCTCTTTTTTCCCCCTCCTTCCATTTACTGATCCTGCAGCTCATCTGCACTGCAAATGAATGTTATCTGGCCTGAGATATCATGGGCGACTTAGTTTATCTGCAGCACAGAGGATGAAAGGAAACCATGAATAAAGATGACGAGAGAGTGAATAGGAGGGATATTCTGAGTGTGGCAGTCCACTGGCTCCACAGATCCACACAGGCATAAGCTCAGTAAACAGTGACATCTGCTGAAAATGCCACACTGCCTCAGAAATGCACATATTTAATTTAAGGAATCATTTAGTCTTTCTTGTCAGTCATGCTTTGTAGAGGTTTTTCTACCAGAATTCATATTAATTGGAGCATTGTTTATAGCATTAGTTTGCATGTTCACTTGAGATAAACACATATTCACTATATGTTCATTGCATTTCCTTTAATACGTTCACACACACAAAAATCAAATTGTGTCGTCTAATCTTCAATACATTCTATTTGTGCTAGTCTTATCTATATATCACTTCCTTTGCTCCTGCAGTGATCCATTTTCTTCAGCGTACATGATCCCATTTAACGGACGGGTTTGTATAGGTTTCATCTAATCTTCAAATTATTATTTTTTCTGGCAGTTGGGAAATGCCCATTTGCTGCCACCAACTATCTGACATTAACAGCCCTCTGGCTATTTTCATCAATGAAGAAGGAACAAAGAAAGCAGAATGTGTATGCAGAGTTGAATTTTTTTAACTTAAAAGTCAGAGACTCAAAGTTAACTTTTTGGACAGACTGATAAGACTGATTGGAAATGACGTAATTGAAATGTCACCCACACTTACTAATCGGATTACTGATGTAGCCTACTTATAACACTAAATGCAATATTTCTGGACAGTTTTAACTAAACAGTTTCCCTTTAACATCTTCTAACATCCCCATAGATTACACGCACACACTAACCAGGAACAGGGGTTGCAAATTAGCCTTGGCTAGAAATCCTAGATGCAATGCATCTGTACCACATGATTATAACATGTTACAATGTTTGCATTTTCCCTGACAAAGAAACTAATACCATAAACTGCAGCCATTAGTTTTACATAGGTGGTTCTCAGAACACAGAGTCCGACATAAATCAAGAATCCTCTGCAGGAGAACAAATGGACATGTGCACTAATTACCAATGGACTACAGCTGTGCCTGCAGCTGCCACTCCTGCACCCAATATCACCTATAGTACCCTTTGCCACACCAGTGCGGAGTTCTCAAAACTAAATATCAGGCCTAGTCCACACGGACACGGGTATTTTTATAACCAGAGTTTTTTCTCCTCCGTTTTTAAAAAAAAAACCCGTCCACACATGCTCGGTTTAAAATAAATCTCTGTCCACATGAAAACGCAAAAACACGCTGTCAAGCGCTGTCAAGAGCATGCCACACCAGCAGGCGGCGATATAACCCAAATCGTAAAGTCCCCTTGGCCAATCAGAAGCCTAGAAAAAAAGTTACATCCGCCATTGCAAAGAATCGTCAACAAACATCAACAAAGCAGTTAGCGGCGCACAATATGACGTCAAACACAGCGGATAACGGCGCACACTCTGACGTCGCAAGGCAAAAAACCCGGTTATACTGTCCACACGACAACACTGTAACCGGCGGTTCTGAAAATGCTCACCCTGGCCGGAGTTTTCAAAAATGTTCGGTTACAGTGCCCTAAAACTGCGTTTTCGTGTGGACGGAAGGCCAAACCGCGTAAAAAAAGTCACGGTTATAAAAATACCCGTGTTCGTGTGGACATGGCCTCAGTTGTGATAAAATGATTTGAACAAGACTTTACTCCCCTACATAGTTAACTTTCTAGTCACTTTTAAAGCCAGGAGTTCCAATGATGGAATGCAGGTTCACCTTCACTACAGGGAATACATGAACAAGTACCAATTGCCAAATGGCTGCAGCAGCAACTACTGCCCAATACATTAGCAAAAAAATAAAATAAAAGAATAGTTCCTGCCCAGCGGCCATTGGTCAACATTTATTTCACTAACTTATATGACTTAATGCTACTTTTGTAAATCCATCACAGAAAGCGACTAGAATTGGCTTGTGGCAATGGGTTGAAACCAAAGATGGTTTTGAAAACTCTTCCTTGATGGTGCATTTTAGAGTCGGCTGCAAAAAAACTCAATCTTGTCAACCCGAGCTTTGTAGAAACTTTGTGTCGCTGCTTGCAACGGCAGAGCGAGCGACAATAAGAATAATGACAGGGCAGAAATGGGTCAACCGCATGTCTGTAGCATGCGGTTGACCAAATGCCATGAGATAACTGTAGAGCAACTGTATGTCTGGGAGTCCGTGTACAGTAAAGACTCTTCTTTCTGGTATTTTCTTTCGTTAAGAGAATGATGAGGTGTGCATTTTCAGTGTGCAACTGGATGCATTTTGGGTATTCCATAGAAAAGGTTTAAGGCCGGCAAACTGTACATGCTATGACTTGGAAGTTCTTAACTCCTGCTTCTTTGATGGATTTGCTGACATTGCTAATGTCAAGTTTCATACTATGCATTGTGAGTCCTCAGTTTACTTCTGGTGTGTTTCTTTCGGTTGAAATCTATACCTAATTATTGCATTGTTGTTGTGTTATGTTTTAAAGATCTAGTCCTTAATATAAATTGTCCCTCACAGAACTTAGAAAATCCAGCATTTAACGCGCCATTCTTTAAGTCCACTCAGTGGTCTGCTCCATTGAGATATAAGTCCTCCTAAGAAAGCAGTGAGAAGTAAGCCGTTTCACATCATTTAATCACAAATCCCTGTGCTTTCTTTTCCACCCCCCCCCTCTCTCTTTCAATCTCACTTTCTCTGGCCTGCAGACAGCTGAGCGGCTCTTCAGGATTTCGCTGACGCTGCGCCTGGTCCCGCCTGGCCTCCTCTGAGCAGGATGGACACACTGGAGTCAGAGCTGACCTGCCCAATTTGCCTGGAGCTCTTTGAAGACCCGCTGCTGCTCCCCTGCGCTCACAGCCTGTGCTTCGGCTGCGCCCATCGCATCCTCATCTCCCACTGTGCCACCAACGAATCGGTTCAGAGCATCGGCGCCTTCCAGTGCCCCACCTGTAGATATGTCATTTCCCTGAGTCCGGAGCGTGGACTCGAAGGACTTAAGAGAAACGTGACCTTGCAGAACATTATTGATAGAGTCCAGCAGGCCTCATCGTCAGCCGGGGTCCCTCTACCGCTGGCGTTGCCTGCACCCCACAGCGGGCCCAACTCTCCCGGCGAGGAAGGGAGCAACCGGTTGGCGCTGGTCCCAGTCAGCGCCGCCATGTCCAGCCCAGGCACGCCTCCCGAACCGGTCCAGTGTCAGTTCTGCGAGCAGGACCCGCCACAGGATGCCGTGAAGACGTGTGTGACGTGCGAGGTGTCGTACTGCGAGGAGTGCCTCCGAGCGACGCACCCAAACAAGAAGCCGTTCACCGGCCACCGGCTCATCGAGCCCATGCCAGACTCCCACCTCAGGGGGCTCCAGTGTCTGGAGCACGACGAGGAGAAGGTGAACATGTACTGTGTCACTGACGATCAGCTGATCTGCTCACTGTGCAAACTGGTCGGAAGGCACAGAGACCACCAGGTGGCGGCACTGAGCGACCGCTATGAAAAACTCAAGGTGAGCACAGAAGTTGATACAAAGAATTGCAATTTGATTTCTTTCAGATTGCTTTCAGGTGAAAAATATAGATTTTATGGAGTGATCTAATTAAACGGTGGCCTTTAATATCAAGGTCCCCATTCTTTATCTAGCACGAATAATGAACTTCGAGTTTTAATTTTATGCTGCTTTGCAGTATGAAATTTCCTATTATCCTTACCCAGGTATCTAACTCGATTATCAAGTGAGATTTAATCATCTCATGCCGACTTATTATCTCTGCAGAATAATTAACCAATTAGCATAATCACTACAGCATGCCGGTGTGCCAGGAGGGTATTCAGAGGCATGCACACACAGTGAATATGGGAAGTGTCATTAGTGACGAGGCATGGTGTCTTCAATGAGGTTGCAGGTTAACGAGCGCCAATTGCCTGCCGGGTGTAGGTGTGCTTAATTGAGCATGGCTATTAGAGTGTGCTGGTAATGGCCAGAGAGGCAGCGTGTATGTGTGTGTATAGATGTGTGTTACATCAGAGCTCATGCAGAAAGAAAATGGTACTTGGAATGTCCACAGAATGCTGCTCCTCTAATAGTCTGCCCTTGAATAATTAATCACTTTTCTTAAAAAGGACTAATCCACAGATTTATTTTGCACTTCCATAAGGTTTAGGGAGTTTGGGCAATTGTCAGCTGTTTTCACAGGCTGTGTACTACTCCCCATGACTAGTAAACTGATCTTGATGTATAACATTGAGGGTGTTGTTCTTCAAGCACAAAAGCCATAGTAAGTAATCTGAAGAATTTTAAATTCAATGCAAAATCTACCAGGGAGCTATTGTAAATTGGTTAGCACAGAGTAATATGTACACTCATATCTTGGTGCCAGTTATGTAACCCTAACCAGATGCAGTTTATTTGGGTCAAGTTTGACCATTTGGGCGAGAACAAAGTCAGAACTTTTCCTCAGCTTCAGACACAGTGTTGATTAAAACATTTTGGACCATTCAGATTTTCTGGCCTGAGATATCAGGCCAGAAAAAAGAACAATGAGCAAGAAAACCCATCGAGCCTTTCAAAAGCAAAACGTTTTCAGCAAAATCCTCGTGCACGCTCACTCCGAAAGTGTTTACTCAGCCTTGCAAAGCAATAAGAAATGCTGTGGTGTGACTTCTTACAAAAACAGGTTTTTCCTTTTACCAGAGGTTTGAAACACACGTTCAAGTGTGAAGTACTTTGTAACACGTCCTCAGAGAGGAGGCATGCCTGCCGTGATGTAATGGAGGAACACTGAATCGGAGTGTTTTCAACAATTCCATGTTGTAGTACCTACAGAAAATAAGGTACCGACTAGTGCTCAATATGAAAATAGCAGCTTTGTCAAGACTTCAGAAGTGTCACAGAGTATAATGGACCTTTATCACAGCAGACATGTTGACTTTTCATAGTAGGAAAAGCATGAAAATTGAATTGAAATTGATAACCTTAACGATGGCTCAATTCCATCAAGTGTCCCAGTAAGCTATTTCAGTGAGTCAGCATGTACAATACCAGGGCCTCTCCTAAGTGGAATACAGCCATCAGTAATGGGTTTGAATACACCTGTGCTTTTCCTACTATGACATGTCAACATGTCTGCTGTGGAAAAGGTCTATGGGCCCTATTTTAACGATCTCAAACGCAAGTATCAAACGCAAGTAGCTTTGTGGGCGGATCTCAGGCGCTGTTGCCATTATACCGGTGGGATAAATTACTCTTGCGCCCGACGCAAATCTAAAATGGGTTGGTCTGAAGTAGCTACATTACTCATAGGTGTGGTTTGGGCGTAACGTGCAATAAACCAATCGGAGCGCTATCTCACATTCCCTTTAAAAGCAAGACTCACGTGTTCCATGGCGGATTGTTATTATAATGGCAGATTTTCTAGGCACGCGCTCTTAATACATCCATGGGCGCACGCCAGGAGCGGTTCACAGCCGAGGAGACCGACGTTTGCTATTGATTTTTCTTTTTGACAAAATGTAAATAAAGAAATGTCACAAAAACATACTTTGATGTTTTGGGCTCACTCTCACCGAATCACGAGGTTATGAATGCATAGTGATATTTTTGCAATGTAGTCTAACATCAGACCGGGATTACCTCACTATAGATGATGCAGCTCTTCTGTCTCTCCTCTCCCGTGCTGCTGCTGGGGCATTTGGGTCAAGTGGCATTGACACATGCATTTCAACATCACATCTCCTTAAGTCCTCTAATATTTCCTAATTTATGTCATCAACACATCCATGACTGATGGAAATGTGGTGTAAAAGAAGGTCATACGTTTCCTTGTATTTATGTATGGTTTGAAAAAAATTGGAAACTGCTGGGTCCGTGAGATGAGAGAAGCAAAGTGTATGTGCGGTGTGCACACTCTACATTACGGCCAATCATGCACCTTTAAAATAGCATCTGAATAACGCGCCACTGACTTTAGACTAGTGCCACTGACTTTAGACTAGGTTTTTCCTAGCCTGGATACCAGACGAACTTAGCCCCGCCCACAACATTCAAGGTCGGGAAGTTCACATTCTGACTAGAACCTGAGTAGGACCACATCAGGCTAAGTTTTTCCTGGTCTGTGGCGGAATTGTTTTCTGAAACTGCAAAATAGCACCAGGGAACGTTTGCGCCTGAACACGCCTCCTCTTTTCGCTGATCCGCCCCCGGGAGCGCAAAGTCATTCCCTAATTTACCAACGTGAGTCTGGAGGGAAAAGTCCGCTGTGCGTCGGGTGAAAAATAGGAATGATACATGCGTCGGTGTACAAAGTCAATTGCGCTGGGTGCAAGATAGGGCCCTATATGTCACGGAGTAGTAACATGCCCTTTTTTAACATCCAAGACCTACTAAAGAGCAGTAAAGCACCAAACAATAACCATAATCAATGATTAAAACCATCTATTTTTAGCATCTGCACTTTTAGCATCATCCTCCTCAAGAAAAAGAAAAGAACAATCAGCAGAAAAACATCCCGCACATTGATCTGTTACTATAGGCCCTCTGCTGGTTGGCACCCTTTTTTCAAGCCTTTCTGCCTCCAATGATTGATGGATGATGGGCTTTATGTCATTACAGTGTACCTTCTCATTGCGTGCAGCAAATTTAGGCAGAGATTAATAATTAGTGGGAAAGCTACGGGGTCAGTGCATCATCTAATTATCATGCTCCCTCTAGTCTTCCGAGAGAATGTAACGTAGCACAGGTGAGCGCACCCAGCAGTTATTGTACAGGCTAATTATCTGCTATAACACAAAAAGCACAGATACATGATGTGACATACTGGGAATCCCTACTGTGTATTCCCAACCCTGACAAAATACTTTAAATAGAATTCATCTCAGCATTAAAGGTTGCATGAGAGGGTTCACGTGTGATTCACTCTCACACAATTTAAATGAATTGCCGGAGGACACCGTCATCCCTGTTGGTGCTTTGAAACACAACAATTGGGGGTTAACAGCTCAAAATATGAGTGAGTTTATTTTCCTCTAACATCCAAAACAATTAGAAATGAGACAGCCAACTAGACAGCTAAAGAATGAGAGCTATATCAAGTTAAAGCTACTGTAGCTGGCCAGAATCAGTAATCCCAGCTAGCCTATTAAAGTATAAATTACACTTTCTTTTAAGTTTACTTTATTCCTAAAAAATAAAAATCATAAAAAAACAGTAAAACGTCTGTCTCTCACACACAAATACACACACCCATGCATGCATGTCTGCAAAACACATTCAGTATTCTAGGGACCCCCTATCTGCCCTCTACCCTTACAATAATCTGAAGATAAGACATGCACAGAAAACAAATGTGCCTTTTCTAGCAGAAGTTGGAGGGGATTCACCACCTCTTAGGCCTCAAAAGCCTCACGGCAGCCAGCTGGCACATGACGGGAGTTTGATACAAACCACGGGTTAAGACCCTGTTAGCCTTTAGCTGAAGAATCGCAGCACAGCATATTTTGTTACTACATTCTATACTTTTTATGTATAGGAATATTTATATGTATACGAAGATGTTGTAAATGTAACTTTTCGATATTAGTGTAATATTTATAAGAGTACATGAAGAAGAATATGTATGTTTGCAAGAAGGAATAATGCTAGTTATACTGTTCTTTTTATATCATGTGAATCATGTAAATCAAAAAGACAACGATACTTACATACACTTTTTAACATTACAACTTTTTTTTCTTCTTTTTGTCCACTTTGTTTTTCGTCAAAAATAGCAGTGAGGCTTAAATTATATATATATATATATATATATATATATATATATATATATATATATATATATATATATATATATATATATATATATATCTCAACCTCAGGCTAAATTCTGTTTCAAAGTAGAACGCTAAGTTCTGTACAAGTCACTTCACTTAACCTTAATTTGTTTCAGTATAGGCTTATTTATTCTAACTATAAACAAACAAATCTTGATAGAAACAGTAAATCGCATCTTCAATTAGGATTATGAAAAACATGTCAATTTGAATTGAAATAATTGGTTACTTTTTATATATTTGTACTGGCTTTGCTGAACTGAGTTAAAGCTTTTAAGAGTTTAGTGGCAAATAGAGTTTTGAACAAGAAACTGAAACAGGGTACCGTTGGAACTAAATTGAGGTCTCGATCAAAGCTAATTACCACAGGAAACAACCAAACCGCCACGCAATATTCATGCTGAACAACACTTTTGATTTTTAATTCATGAAGACAGAAAACTTTGTAAAAGAGTAGGCACAGAACAGGCATGAAAAGCCTCCATCAGGCAACCCAAACTTGGAATACTTAAGATGTTACAACAGTAACTCTCTTTTACTCAGATATGATGTTTTTTCTTTTATTTTGGAATCTAACAAGTCAAAACTGTTTCGGTCATATTTTCCAGACCATTTCATGCTCATCTCTTCTTGCACCGACGCTGGAATTTGAGATATCCCCACTTGGCACAGGGGGAAAAAAAAGAAAAGAATACCAGATGATTGGAATGGTTTCCTTTTTTCAGTGGCAGTGGTGGTGTGTCTGATAAGAGCCTCAGAGGTTATTGTGGGAACACCCATCCTTTCTCAGAGATAAAATTACCCCCGTCACAGTAAATTGACGGAGGAGGCGGCTGGGAATAGCTTTTAAAGTCCTTGGCTCTGGCTCTGAGGAGAAAGAACCTTGAGGATAAAAGATGGGCACTGCTGTGTGTGCGCGTGTGTCTGCTTTAGTTTCAAATCATAGGTTTGTTGTGTTTATATATAATCCATTTGGTTTAATCCGCTGCCCTTTATTGTCGAAACAACATACTTTGGGCTGTCAAAGTGCCAACATGCACAATAAAACATGAACAGACACAAACCATTTGATTCACAGCCTTGCAGATAAGCAAAATATCTACCTTTATGTCCTACGGCTGCCTCATTCTTCCTTTATATCACAAATACACTTATTCCCTTACTTCCTTAATATTAATATAATGTTATTACGTGGACAATTTCTACCTAAATTCCAACGTCAAACTTACCTTCAAGGAAATCTTAAAGAGTTAGCTAAAAATCTTCTTCTGTGGTGTAACTTCTCACCATGCTGCAGTGATGTGGAAGTGTACTTTAGGGTGTTAACGTGTACATTGTGACATCACACCCATGAGTGTGGGGTGTGGTCAGAGGTGCAACAGACTTGAATCTTTCAGAGGGGGCAGTCAAAAATAGCTTTTCAGTTTTTACTGTTTAAAATAAAAAAGCTTAATGCCTCGATCATCTAATGACAATTAAAAAAATAAAAAATAAAACAAAGACTAGAAATTAAAGCTATGGTCCCTTAAACTTGCTAGCTGATTTTGTGATGCCCTGGGGGAGGCAGAAACTAGCTGTAAATGCAACATTGGCATATTATCACAATGGCGTATCAGGTTGTCAAAGCCTATCCCATTTCAACAGCTCTTGCAAATACAACTGCATAATACACAATTTGAATAACAACCAGTGTACATGCATCCTTTCCGCTTATTTTTATCCCATAACTCTGATTTGATGAATGTTGTTTGAGGGAGAATTCAGGCAATCTTTTGCCAACTCATAAATTTAGCGTATAACATGATATTTACCAGACATGTGTTTAGGAGAACATCAATCACTGGTAATGTATTATTTAAAAAGAGGAAAAATGAAGGAAAAAAGAAAAGAAAAAAAAAGGCCTCTTCAGGATGTAAACAAGGGGAGTAAAAAGACTCAAAGGTTTGCTCTTCTTAGTAATCACAAGGCATTACAGAATGTAAAGAAAGTTTGGAATATATTTAATTTGGTACATTGTCTTTTAACTCTCAATCATGCGTTGAATTGATGCATCACTACTCATAGTGTAAGGTTAAAGGACAATTCCGGCACAAAACAAATCTAGGGGTCAATAACAGATGTGTACCCACTCGATCGTTCTCTGGGACATGTTTGCACGCTAATCGAATGTGTTTGTAGCTTGAAACAAGCTAGCGTGGACTGCTGATTAGCTTACAACGCTAGTATTCGGGGCTCAGGGAAAATAAAAACAAATCGCTATTTATGCCACTAAAAAGGCTCAAAATATCACCACACTTCAACGGTAGCATAATGAGGGCCCCTAAATGTTAACCGAAGCATTGAGAACGTTGTAAGTTTACAGACAGTTTATTAAAAAGATAGTTTGGGTAAGACAGTAGCTCCCAAGACGGCAGCCGCCTGTATACAAGAACGCGGCTGTCTTTATAACAACTAGCGTTGTAAGCTAATCAGTGGTCCGCGCTAGCTTGTTTCAAGCTACGAACACATTCAATTAGCATGAAAACATGTCACAGAGAACGATCGAGTGGGTACAGCTCTGTTATTAACCCCTAGGTTTGTTTTAAGTATCGTGAAATTTGTCCCAGTTTGTGAGAGAGCCACCAGTTTAACCCCACAGTTTTGGAATAGAAGCCTGTCCAAAATAAAGTCTGGTTCTCTCTTCAATTAAAGCCATTATTTGAGAAATTACAGTGCAGCCCTCACGGTCTTACTTTCTGTCTTTCTACATGGAATTTTCCTTTTCCACAGTCAAACACAACCTCACACACCCCATCCTTTCCCAAATTCCCCTAGCACAATGTTCCTTCCATTCTTTGTTTTTGGTTTTTCTCTGTTGTGCTTTGCTTTTGAGTCAGGCTTGTTTTCAAGCCCGAGTCATCGGTTTCTCTTGGACTTTGACACACACACAGTTTCCAATTTACAGAGGAGCTCACTGGTAGAAAAGTGGGTGTCGAGCAAACACAACGGTGCCCTCTATTAAATACAGAACACCCTATATGCAATGAAGACATATTGATGATAAATTGTGTAAAAAGTGCACAAAACAGACACTTTGTGGGGACCCACCATTGACATAATGCATTCCCTAGCCCCTTACCCTAACCTTAACCATCACAACTAAATGCCTAACCTTAACCCTTACCCAATTCTATCCCTAATCCTACAACCAAGTCTTAACCCTCAAACAGCCCTTTAAACTTGTGGGGTCCAGCATTTTGGACCCCATTTTGGGACCCCACAGGTATACTGGACTCACGGTTTTTGAACCCCACGAAGACACACACACACAGAGAGAGAGAGAGAGAGAGAGAGAGAGAGAGAGAGAGAGAGAGAGAGAGAGAGAGAGAGCTGGGTAAGGATTCCTGAGAACAAAATCCTGCTCAGTGTCACAGTAAATCTCAAAAAAGATGTAGCTCCTCTGAAGTTTTCAGTTCACTTGTCTACCTGTCTCCATCTACGTAGTGTATGGGTGTGTGTGTGTGTGTGTGTGTGTGTGTGTGTGTGTGTGTGTGTGTGTTCCCCTCGCAGGCAGTCTTAGCTTATCAGCAGTGCTTTAGGGTGATTTAGCTCACTCATAGCCTGCACCCGCAGCCGCTCTTGCACATATGAACAGTGCACTAATGACAAAGGCAGAAAACATCAAGAGCCACACAACATTTTTGTTTTTCAGCTGACAGGGCGACGTTAGGTGATGAAAAGTTTGCCTCGGTTTCAAAGAGTGGATTCTTGTGGGGTGATAGAAGAAGAAGCTGTGAGAGGATCTGAGTGTGCTGCAGCAGAGCAGCTTCCCACTGATTAAGAGCAGATGCTGTGGAGGGAACCGGCTTTCCTTTGAAAAACACAAAACTGGCGCTACTTCTGTCATCTGACCACACTCCATAAACAAAACAAACTATTTTTAGACATTTACATTTCAAGACATTTCACTATTCTTCTCGTCTCCTACAGTGGAATCACAGGAGAGTTTTGTCTGCCTCCATGTGACCATACACATCACTGTGTGGATTAGAGACTTACCACATCAATCCTTATTAGGATTCCTTTTTTTAAAAAAGACAAGACATGACAGGCTACCCTATCTATGAGAAGTACATTTTTATGTACATGTTTCATTAAAGGTAACCCCAACCAGGTGTGATGTCACAGCGTGATGACACAACCCAGAGTACACTTGTATATCACTGCAGCAGAGTGAGAGGAACACTGGAGGTCACTAAAAACAAGATTTATAGCTGGCGTTTAGTTGCTTTTTAGAAATACTTCTACGCAAAAAAAATATCTTATGAAAACGCATGCACAGAAATGTATTGCTCAAAGATGGAGTAGCCCACCATGCCTTACCTTTAATGACATGATGGTCGGTCACTAATCCACATGTTTTTTGCAACTCTAATTAGGGCTGCATGGATCTGACGTTTTTAGTCCCGGTACCTGAGGCTTAATGTGTGTGCCTCACTGTGTGAAAGTGACTGGGAGCATTCTTTTATTTGTAAGAGAAAATCAGGCTTGACTTAAACATTACTTTTCTAACTTTGTAAAACAAAGTGGAACAAATAAATACTTAGATTTAAATGTTACGTAATGGATAATTCTAGACAAGGTGTCCATAATCAGGAAGAAATGGAGAACAGGGAGGCCAAAACTTCTAAACATGTACTTATCTACCATACTTGAGTAAGAGTTACTTTCCGCTACTTGTTTTTAAGTGTGGGAAATTATTAAACGCTAAATTAATCCGAATCCATTGGCTTATTGTATATCTAAAAACTCATCAAATCGACACGGCTTAGACTAGTTGGTTCAGAGCTTAACAGACAGTGTTTGGGGGTACAAATCCAGCTCGGACTGGCAGCTGAAAATGAGGATAGGCAGAGAGAGAGAGAGAGAGAGAGAGAGAGAGAGAGAGAGAGAGAGAGAGAGAGAGAGAGAGAGAGAGAGAGAGAGAGAGAATAAACAAGCAGGATGATTGTCAGGTGATCAACCCTTTCATGTCCAATTCTGACCACATTTACAAAGAGTAAATGTGTATATGCCTTGTGCGTGTGTGTGTATAAAATGTACAGCCACGCAGAGGCATGGAGACTGACAGCAGGTTTCTTTTCTTGTTTTCATCTCTTGGGTACATGTCACTGTGTATTTCGTTATTGCATTTCAGATTGTGGGTGTTTTAATGTGGAGAAGTAAAGTTTGCATTCAATGCTTGTTTACAATATGCTAGACAATTAAATACTATGCTTTTCCTTTTTGCGTTCATGCATGCATGCAGCTGCATACACCAACCTGCACGTGACACAGCTGCTGACTTGTTTTGATTCCGGTCGTCATCATCCTATAAGAGGTTTAGTTTATTTTTATCTCTATGGATGATAATGGCGACAAGAAGCATCATATTCATCTCAGAGGCGACCTTTATGCTGCTTTTGATTTTGTGTGTCATTGCCGTATTAAGGCCAGCCATTAAGCCCCTAGTGCCACTAACACACACACACACACACACACACACACACACACACACACACACACACACACACACACACACACACACACACACACACACACACACACACACACACACACACACACACACACACACACACACACACACACACACACACACACACACACACACACACACACCCCTGGGTTAGTCACTATTCCCCCTGGGTTAACTCCTTTTTAATCCTCAACATAAATGTCAGAACCTGGCTGGGTTTACACTGCTGCTAAAAGGTGGTTAAGTGAATTGTGATGTAGTATATCTAGCCAGTTGGTTTTCTTTTTTTAAAAGTTGAGAAATTAGCAATTTTGTTTTAACAGAAGATACAAATATTTCAAATTTAAGTTTTCGGAAACCTGTGCTTTCACAGCGAAGCTATCTGTGGCATTTGCTGTTTCGGCCTTGCTGCTCCAATGTCCCTTAAACCCAATTTTCAAGACATGCAGGAAATCTCAGCATTCACTGAGTTTGAGATTTTAATTCTTCTGGAAAACAGGACTGTGGAGACGTGGCATCAGAGCGGCTTAAGCATGCTTAGTTTGGCAATAATACGACGGGTCTCGGAAGCAATGGTGGCAGATTGGGCCCCGGCAGATGAAAAGCAGCAAAAGTGAAAAAAGGGGAGGATTAGAGAAAAGCAAGGGAGGAGCGTTAGGGGACAGAGTTGACGTACTGTCACCTGTTTGCCGGTTCGTTAGCCTGGAGCGCTGCTGCGTGCTCTCATAAGGAAAGCTTTTCATGCCTAATTTGTCGCTTGGCTGGGTTTGCGCATGGCTTGGTGCTCAGCGGAGTGGCTGTCCTAGTCACATCTCCTAGAGCAGGCTCCTCTTTCGGAGGCTCGGACCGGGCAGGATGAGGAGGCAGTACAGGGATGAGGGGTATCACCCGCACTCTGAGGTATGTGCAAGCGCACCTCTTCAGGAGGAAGAAGAAAACTGTACAACTCCCGGGGGATGCTCGTGAGGAGGAAGAGTTGAGGGAAAAACATTGCTTCTCTTTGCTGTGCTTGCGCTGAGGAATCCTGCTTGCTCATTTCTGCTTAAATCTCTAAACTGTCCCGGTTTTCCACTTGCTCTAAAACTCTAAAACTGTTTTGTGATGTAGTGCCTGAGGTTGTCTAACAACTTCTTTGGTTCCTGTAAGCAGAGACTCTTAAGCAGGAAAAATCTGATGCATTTTCATCCTCCTTTGATTTACTGCCCTGCCCTCCACGTCCGTTTCTTTGCCTTTATGTCCCAACCATTTCTTTTTTCGTTTCTCACTCTGTTCTTTTGATTTGTTTGCTACAGCAAGCCCTGGACTCCAACCTGAGTAGTTTGATCAAGAGGAACAACGAGCTGGAGTCTCTTATGGGGAAACTGATCCAGACTTGTCAACATGTAGAGGTGAGTCACAGTGGTCACCACCAACCCATCTATTGTCTCGGACTAGTCAGCATGAGACATTTATAATAGAATTTGTAATAATTGTAAATATAAATTTTGTATTTTCATGTTTACAAATAAACAGCCACTGGCCTCTCTCCTATGTTACCTGTATCACGACTTAAGACTGAGACCAGTATCATTCAGCTTAGCACGTAGCTAATGTTAGCAGTTAAACTAAAACCGTATAGAGGCTGTAAAAAAAAATGTTTATGCAATTTGAAAATGTACTTTAGAGCTGAAAGGATTTTTGCCAGAAAATAGTTTGTGAATTTATTTTCAATCAAAAATGGTCTCTCTTTGGGACTGGAGTGTTGGTCAGACAATACAATTATTTTAAGATGGCATCATGGGCTTTGGGAATTTGTGCTTTCTGACATTTTATAGACTAAACCATTAATAAATAATGAAAAAAAAAAAATCTTTAATTGCAGCCCTGCTGTATTCTTTTATGGTCAAACTTCTGAGGTGAACACGAAGGTGAACTTAAGCTGCAGAGATGTAATGAATTGTACGCACAAAGCTAATGCTAAGAAAAGATCATTTCAAATGACGGTGCAGTGTTTAAATTATATCTGGTATTAAGTTCTCTATTATGAGTATTATGAGGTGTGAAAATATGGACTTAAGCATCAGCTGACAATGCTTAAGCATAACTTATTCCATCTTTAAAACAACGTGTAGCATAAACTAACACCTTTAAAAAGGTGTGAAACATTGTTTGCTTTTCTTTTAGGTTTACTATGAGGATAACAAAGTTTGTGGATGTCTGGGTGTAGTGAGCTTTACTGAAGACAATTCTGTTCTTAGCCTGCCTGTTCATGTTACGCTGGCCTACTAAGAAGCTTTAAATAAAGCAATGCCACAGGGTTAAAAGGCAGTGACATCTTTGTTGAGGAATAATGGCGAACAGCCTCCGTGCCTGACAAGGCCTTTAGAAACTGCAAGGAAAGAGGATTGTGATTTATTAAGGAGATTTTTCTTCTTCTAAAGTGCTGTGCATATTTTGTAACTGTTTTTGTGTCATCGTCACGCAAATATGTTTTTCTGTTAGCTAAGCTTGAATAATTTTGATGATGCAGACATTTTCAATAAACTAAAAAAAGGACCAAAAAAAGGAAACACTCCACTTTAAAACTCCGATATTATTAAATAATGCATATACGAGGGGCAAAAGAAAATGCTTGACCGCTTCCCCCCCCCAGTGCATTACGATCACACATACAGTAGGGTTTCACAGCACACTCTGACGCCCTAAAAGCTTGTGGAGTGTACAGTGGTAACACTTTGCTAAGTTTCAGGTGAGAAAAGTCATATTGCACAAGTAGAGGATGGAACTTGGTGGTGAGCATGAGCCAAAACAAATGCATAAACTCAGTAAATTAAGCTATTTGACATGCAGCCGCCCATGAGAGGGATGAATGTGACAGGGCTTAAAAAAAAAAAAAAAAAAAAAAAAAAAAAAAAGCATTGCACAGGCAGCTTTCTTAATATTTAACATCAGATTAATCTACTGCCAAAGGCTTCTTTGGAGATGACTGCTGAGATTCTCCCAAACTGTTCATGCATACTTAGAAAAGAAAATTGGAATTGAATAAGGCATGGATGGTCTTCTAAAAAAAGGATTGCAAGCTCACATCCAGTCACTAAACAGTATGTGCTTTGGTTTAACCATACCCACAATCGAATGCTCCTGCACCACATCGTTTTAAAATACGCCATTCTTTTTCAGCTGGCAACATGTCGACTAATAGAATTAAGATGCTGGAATTGTTAGAATCTAAATGCCGCACTATATTTGCACCGTTCTCTGCTGCCTTTTGCATGTTGAAAAATCATGTTTGAATCCAATTAATATAATCACAAACTTGCTTATACTGTAGCAAAAAAAAAAAACATAAGAAATACTTCTAAAGTCTTTGGCTTAATGCTGCACAAACAGGCATCAGGTCACTGGATATATTATTAGGCATGTAAACTTTAAAGTCATCTCCCCATCAGAAAGTTTGGTTGGTGTGCCTTTTCAGAAAGTTTGGATATCCTTGAGTCATTTTTGTATGTGTGTGTGTTTCTGTGGCTAATGAATCACTTAATGTCCCTGCCAGGGTGCAATCTGTCATGTATGCTTCAGAGGGCTCTGCCCACACTCATTAGATGCTCCACATCTTTACATGACACATTATGACTCTGGTCAAACTGTGTGTGTGTGTGTGTGTGTGTGTGTGTGTGTGTGTGTGTGTGTGTGTCACAATTTTACCATGCCAACCTTTACCAGCAGCTTGACTATTACAATGTTTTACGCTACCAAATGTCTTCCTGTGAAATTTAAAAATAAATTTTCTTACTGGAGTGCTTACATTTGGAGGCGGAGTGACTACAGTGTATGCGCGTGTTTGTGTCTGTGTGTGCGTTATGACTTGTGTGTTCATGCAGCCTTGTGGGCGGTTGTTCCAGTCAGATGAGCAATATTGGAGGACGTCATCTTTATTCACATCGAGTTCTTGAGACTAACAGTCGTAAAATGTCAGAGAAAGTCAATCAGCCAAGAAAACTTAGTCCTATTTTGGTTTTATTTACATTTATCAGTTGCTGGAAACTATTTATGACCCAATGGTGGTTAAACAAATTACAGCAAAAGAAGCTAAATCTGCTGGAGACCAAACGAGCTGACTTCTAAAAAACAGATGAACTTTAATGTGTCTTTGCAGTCTATATTCAGAGAAGCTTCTACCCCTGAAACTCCATTATTTTTAGATCTGTATGAGTATGCTAATTGGTGTACAAAATAGCACAAAGAGATAACATATACACAAGCTTTTCACAGAGTAAGCAGTTTTACATCTTAAGCTTCCCCAGAGCTGTCGCGGTGATGTCGAAGAAACCAATTAGCAGTGCTGAAAAGGCAGATGCACCGACGTTGCTCTGTACAGCAGAGTGAAGGCATTCAGTTAAGCATGTCTCCGATACTCTAAAGCACCGAGATGTAATCCAGGTGGCAAATTGTTTTTGTTGGCAACACATGCCTAGAAAAGCACATAAATGCAGTTTACAAGGCCACGTTGAGGATATTGATGAAGTCCTTTTCAGCCCAGTTTGGCTCTGTGGAGGAAAGGCAAATGACTCCCCGTGATGTCATTATTAAAACACCTGTCAACATGCGCGCGTGTGTGTAAGAGAGAGTGTATGAACAACTTTTTGGCTTGGCAACACTCACAGCTGACTTCCCTTTCATTGCTCCCTGTGCTATCGCTTTGCCGCGGCAAGAAAATGCTTTACAAGGTGCTGAAAGCAGCGCTAGGAAATGACCACAAGGAGAAATCACACATTATGTCAGGACCTGCAGTCTTATAATTGGAGTTAAAACAACAAGTTATAGTCTGCTTAGACTTTAAAGATTCCAAGTGAATCAAACACGTCAGCGAATGCAGCTGGATTTTTCTTCTAAAGACCCTAATGGCACAATGCTGAATGTAAGCAACACTGTTCTTTCCCAAACACCTTCCAGCTAAATTAAATAGATTTTCGAAAGTTTAATGCCATCAGTTTGTGGATTTGGGCCAAGCAGATGTTTAAACCCACTGTCACAAAACTAAATTTGCTTTTATATAAAGTTAGTGCAGCACTGACCTTTCTCTACAGTATATATGTAGGGTGGCTAGTTTCTACCTTCAAAAGTCCGTATATTCCCTATACAATGGGCACTCAGTTTACTATATAGTGAGCAGTACATTTGAAATTACCTACACGTACTGTATCAATCAGTCTTTTTGTCTCACAATGGTCATTTTTGCCTAAGCAATACACTGAATTCTATCTTGGGACTTTTTTTTAGGGCACTATATAGTAAATAGGTTGTGATGTCAGACACAGTCTGGTCCTATTGCAGCCACAGAGCCTCCTGCTTATTTTACTTGTCACGCAGCACTCAAGCCAGTAGGAGGCAAAATGGCTGAATAAGCCTCATCTTCCTCAAGTGTTTGCTTCAAGACAGAAGGGCCGGCTGATGGATGAAAATGACATCCTGTCCCTCAGGCCAACATGATGTGGAGCCACTAAACTTATATCCCCTCTATATGACCAGCATCCATCAATCCCTTTGTTTATCTAATGCTCTGTGTGAATTGTTCTCAGGTGAATGCGTCCCGTCAGGAGGGCAAGCTCCTGGAGGAGTGCGATATCCTGATTGACATCATTCAGCAGAGGAGGCAGATCATTGGCAACAAGATCAAGGAGGGGAAGGTGAGGGGAACACTCAACGGGGCGAGGAGTGCGATAGCAGACACCATTCATTTTATTTTGCCGTTTGGTATACCCATCTTTCACTTCATATCCTCTCACTGGCAAGAAGTGAATAAACTTGAAATGTGTAGCCCATTTTAAAAACTACCCATGAAACCACTTGTCCATGTTCCACCACAAAACAGCATAATGTACTTTACTAATGCTTAACGCTAATTAGTTTGATTAAAAATTATATTTGTTTCCATCACCATTTCAGAAGGTATACTGATCATCAATCTAATATTCCCCAGTCATATGTATGAAAATAAAAGACTGCTCATGTCATCACCTTTTTTCATCATCGTTTTAACACATTCAGTGAAAACACCCATTTATGTGTCAAATGCAATACTTGGTTACAGCCACTTGACCTTATATCATGGTCAGGAGGCAAACTGTTCAGCTGCCTAAAATGCAAACCCTTCAACACATTCCGAACAGACGGGAAAAACACTCCAACTGGCCAAAAGTAGATCCCAGAGCATATGGGAGGGTGCACATGTACTCTAAACCCGGATGATTTTTTAAAGCTGTATCTAATGAGACTTGGAACCCACTGGGGATCTTTTTTCACCGTGTAATGTACGCTTTTATCTTAGGATTGCATCTGTAAAGACAGATGATAGAGGTATGTATTTTTAGGCCAACAGATTTCTACAAATGCTTTTTGGTAGAGTGCTTGAACATGATCAATAACAACTGAAAAGGCTCTTTTGAGACCAAGTTTCTGTTGTTAGTCATCCTTATTTTTTTAACATGACGAGGATTTCTTAATCCCCATCCAAATCCATTGAGAGTTGCAGTGTTTTGGGTTCTTTACGAGCCAAGCCGCTGATGAAATATCTTTTGACCTCAATCCAGCCACTGACCTCAATCTGTCTCTTAACATCTCCGCTCATACTGTAGGGAGAGGAATAAAACCGAGGGGCAAACGGGGGAAAATAAATTACCAGATTTGCGTGCATAAGAAACACTGAAAGTCCTAGACAATATTAGCAGGGACATGAGAGAAGCTTAACTCATGTAATTCGGTTTTCTGTTTCAATAGAAATCCATTCTCACAAAGCTTCGTTGCACAATCACACCCATTGATACTTTGATTTGCTCTACAACGTAGAGAGAAGAGTTAACCTTGAAATGTCTGGTTCATTTATCATCACAGTTACAAGAGAACCAGGGCTTCTTATCTACAGTAGACCCTCATAGAAGAAGAAACGTTACAAGTAGGGATGCCTACACATATCAGCTTCCTGTCCCTGAAACTTAAGCTAAGCAGGATGGACACGTCCGTGGCCTTTGCTATTCACCGTCTCTGATGTTCATACCATTAGGAAAACAGGACTATGTGTATGTGCCAACCCTGGATCGGACCTTGTTGCGTATAAGTGACTTCAAATTCTTAACATCCATCTCCTCGGACCAATACAACCCCATATTTCATGTTCTCATCATCGCATCTTAACCTGGTTGAGGGCATTTTCATGCATTCTTGGTTTTGATTCTTTGTTCTCAGACTTCTTTGCATTTGCCGTCCTTTCCAGGCACAAAGGATTCGAAAGCTTGCCCAACAGATCTCCAACTGCAAGCAGTGCATCGAGAGGTCCTCCGCCCTCATCACGCAGGCTGATCAGACACTGAAGGAAACCGATCACGCTCGCTTCCTGCAGACTGCCAAATGCATCAACGAGAGGTCAGATTGAATGAAGACCTTTTTTCAGACATAAAAAAAATAAGCCAAACAAAACATCACACAAAAAAAAAAAAAGACATGCCTGAAAAGGAGGAGTATACACTTATGTAATCCTAACCCTTTTCCATAACTCAGTAAATAATAACTACCATTATTATTATCATCATCATCATCATCATCATCATCACATTTATATATCTTATTCACAATTATCTTAGGATATATAGCCTGCCTATATCTATCTATGAAATCATATTGCTTTGTACCTTTTTTTCAACTGGATTATGGCTGGACATTGCTTTAGTTCAGTGTGCAGACCATTCCACAATTTCACACCACTGATTGTAATGCACTGACTTTATAGTCGTGCGAAAGATTGCCCACACACTGGCCACACAGCTTAGCAAACCAAAGTCTAGCTTTAGGGAAAGGGCAACGAGTGCACACATAGCTGTTGAAAAAAAACTATTTTAGAACTTTGTGTGCTTAAAAAAATATCCCTAACAACAAAAGACAAGTAGAGAGGGAAATCTATCTTTAATTTAGCTTAATCTCATTCCACTCCCTGCTCAAGCTTTCTGACTAATTGTAATTGAGAACCGGTGTCCAATATGTGCATCCTCAGGAGTGAGTGATATAAAAAGCAATTGTTATCAATTAGTCCTTTGGACAGAAGTAGTGTTTCAATCAGAATCTCATCTGCAGTGTCACTAATTAGGGAGCCGATTTCATTCAGAGCCAGTATTTTTAATTTAGCAACAGTTAACTGTTGTATATTACGTCATCAGATAAGCATGCTAAAATACATTGTTTATACATCTTGGAATAGCATATCATGATACCTGTTCCTCAGTTCTACTGTAAACACTTTGCAGATAGGAAGTATGAAAACCTGTCCACTTTTGATTGGGAATGATCTAGGGTTTCCATGGCAACTGCATCAACTCAAGTGCTGATCCCTGAGATACACCTATCAGACACCTTCGACACTGTTGCCCTGGACTTCACCCGAGAGAAGAAGTTGCTGGAGAATCTGGATTACCTTACTGGTAAAAGTCTAAGTTTTTCCCTTTATTATTGATTAATGATTGATTTCAAACCCTTGTTTTAAATTCAAAGTCAAAAATCAGTGGGCATTTCCATTCATGTGCACCGTATAAAACGCTTGACATTTACTTTGTTCGAGGTTAAAAATCAAAAACCAGTCTAGCCCTTTAATACCGTTCCTCACTGACACACATGAAACCAAACATTGCCTTTAATCACAATTCTATTCCAGCTTTAAAATCTGCTTTTGTTATTTTTCTTTAATTCTTTTGAAGTCTCTGCTGTCTTCCGTGTTTGAAGGAGCAGGCCCCAGCCTATTAACTCCAAAATTAAATTTTCAACATTAATTTCCGATGTCCCATTTGGAAGGACCCGTCAAAATGTCACCGCATGAATTATGAGCTCGCTGGGGACGAAAACAAGGCATCATTGGTAGTGGATTTGAAAGTCTGTGAAAATGGCTGGCTCCTTTTATTTCTCTGCAATGCATGAGGGCTTTGCTGGAGGGCCTTTTCACTAAGTGAATCAGTCTGAATCACTCCACTATGTGCAGCCACTCATGGCAGAAGGAGCAGGAGAGGGAGAGAGTGACAGAGACAGAGAGATATATCAAGTGGCTTTGCAATCAATTTAAAGGGAAACTTCACCAATTAGCATTAAGCTTTGTATCAGTAGAACCCCGGTAGTATTTTTGAATGACCATGCTTCCCTCCCTCATGTCCCCCTGAGAGAGGAGATCTCTGTATTGAGGGTCTGGAAAAAAACCTCAGATGACGCAAAATGACGATTTTTGCGTCATCTGAGGCTTTTTTGCCCAGAGGCAAAAGACTACAGCCTGTATTCTGTATTAGGAGCCACTTCCGCATAGCCCAAAGGGGGTTGGACTGTCGGCTTTTTCCAGAGATTGCCGAGGAAAAAACGAGTGTCAGCCATCTTCAAACCTCGCTTAGCTTCTCAGCAGGAGCAGAAACTGTTCATCCCGACGGAAATTTTGGGACTCGAGCTTTTATTTTGAAAAGTAGACGGGACGGCATGATATGGGACGCTCCAGGCTGCAGCCATACAGTCTTGGAAATTTTAGAACAACAATTATGTGCATTCAAACTACCACACACGTGTACCACCGGGATACATTGGAACACATCGGAGAACATGCAGGACACTTTATTACGGACGCAATACTCGACACACTACGCAAACTTTGCCTGCACGGAGACCAGCGGTGGTGCTCGATTCCTGTGGCCGGTAAAGTGACCTCATCAGTGGGGAGCGTTGAACGAGTGTGCCAGTGGAAAGCTAACGCTAGCCGGCCATCTGTTCACCAATCGTGCTTGCAAGTGTCCGCTCATTAAACAAACTGGACTACATCCAACTTCAACGAAACTCCCAACGCAAGTTCAGAGACTGCTGTGCTGTGTTTTTGTTGTTGTGGAAATATTGCTGTGGACAATCCAGCCTGCTGTCACCGGGTAAGACTACTAGTGGAGGTGGGCTGTGTTACCCCGGACTGCCTGTTGCAGAAATGGGGTGATTTGTATCCAACTAACTGCTAACTGCTGGTGGAGTTTGTGACTGTAAAATGCCGACAATTCTAGCTACATCCCACGCAAATGTAGGCTGTGTTTATACTCGATGTTTATACCACAGCCCACCAAGAGCTAATGCTAGTAGCTATGTGTTAGCCTTCTTTTATTACATGGCTTGGTTGAATTCTAATGTAGAATGTGGTCTGTTATTTCTTGACAACAGACCGCTGCCAAGGATAACACACCGTTGCCATGCATAGCAGAGCGTTGCCATGGACACAGTTCTGTTCACTCTGGAGCTATCAATCAATCCGCTGAAAGAAGTGCGGATAATGTATCAGATGTGGCCAAAAAAAGCATGTTTTAAATGTGTAACACCACTTGAGCCACGGTGAAACGTTTTTTCGTGTATATGGTTGAAATGACAATAAAACACTTGTTGAGTTGATCGTCTCACTGTCTGTCTGTAAAGGACAGGCGTGGCTTGGGAGTGGCCTCATACAGCGGCAAAGCAAGTGCATTCTGGGATTTGGTGTCTTTCATCCATATGAGCCAAAAACACATTTTCTGTCTTATCTTGGCCTAGAAGGCCCCAATTTCAATTTTTTTTTCACTTTTCTACTACATAAGTGACCCAATTTAAAGATATATTCAGCTTTCAAGCAGTGAAATTTCCCTTTAAGCTGTGCCTTTGTATCTTTGTTTCTTACCTCAGTCAATTATCTTTCTACTAAAGGCTTCATGAAAAAAAAAGAAATAATTAGGTTTGATTTATTTCACTACAGAACTATAAGATGATAAAGACATGAGTGTAAGAAAGCTAATCTGGCGTCTCTGGTTATATAACAACTCACATTTGTTACTGCTAAAAAGGATTGTGATATTTACTCACTCTGCTGCGTTAACGTGAGCTGATTTGAATATTTTATCATTTCTCTTTCGCATTGCTTTTAATGCTCAACCCACCACTCTAGTGGAAAGCACATCTTCAATCCTGTGCGTAATTAAGCCAATATGAATTAAACCAAAATGAACACGTACAAGGTTAATTGGGGCTACAGTTTGCTATAACAACTTTTGTTTTTGAAATGCAATTGCAACTATATTCACTTGGAATTATCAGTATTCAATCTTGTTGGATGACATTCCTTTTTTTTTTTTTTTTAACCCTCTGCAGCTCCGAGTGCCCCATCCATAAGGGAAGAGTTGTGCACCGCTTCCTACGACACCATCTCGGTCCACTGGACGTCTGATGATGAGTTCACAGTGGTTTCCTATGAGCTACAGTATGCTATCTTCACTGGACAGTCTAACATTGCCAGTAAGTATGCGTGGACATTCATGTAGTTTGGAGTTTTTGCATTATGCATCATTTTCATTTAGTCCCTATTCATATTTCAGTTTGGCGATTTGGAGAAAAATAAAAAAAAATTGACAAGTAGTAATGAGAAATAACTCCAAAATCAGCATATTTCTACGATCAACATAAAACCATGTACACTGCCACTACTAAGCACTACTGCAAGTTTCCTGCAGACTGAAAATGACAGACTGGATGGATATGGCAGTCGAGACAATAACAACCCCATCCCAGATGGAAAATGGGAAACATGAAGTGATAATAAAATTGAGGTTACCAGAGAAGGCTCCGAAACAGCAGATTTCAACCAACCATGAAAAAAAATAAAAAATAAATAAATATAGCAGCCCTATTGAAAAGTTGACAGAATCAATAAAAAACAAATCATGCTGCTCTACTGGTGGCCACTAGGTCCTCTAAGGTAGTCGGGAGCCGAAGTACTTTTCGAAAAAAAGATGACATAGCGGTGGAAGGGAAGCCTCTAGCTTTTATGCTACAATAACCCTCAGATGTTGTCACACATCAAGTGACTGTAGCTTGTGACAGATGAAAGGAGAATGTGATTTGACAATAGTGCAACAGAGAACTCACGTTGGGTGTAGAGCTCTCAGTAAAAGACTTCAGTGGAAGTACAGAGTTCTTACGTCTGTGCATGTAATACGTTTAAGTAGCACTGACGGAGTATGCAGAGAAAGATTCCTTCTTTCTTCTTTCCCATATTCCTGAGGTTACACCTTTTGTCATTACCTCCTTATTACTTGACAGTTTAAAGCATGTTTAGAACTGACAGCCATTAAGCTAATGCGACATTAATTTCCCTCTTGCTTTCACATCCCTGTCCACTTCTGTTTACCAAGACTCCCTGCTGAGTACGTCAGATGAATCACAATGCAAGAAGTAAAAGCCTTATTTTGATCATTTTACAAAAAACAAAACACACACACACACACCACAACAACATGCTTAACTCCTATGCATAATTGTTCAGTACAACCCTCTAAATTAGATTCCCTGTGGGAAATGTGTCTTAAGATGATAGGACAAACAAAGAGAGTTAGTCTGTCAATGTGTTTGATTAAATGTATTTACTTTACAACTTAACTTAGTGTATGAATAATAATAGTTACTTTAATGATATCGTTTTAACAATACACTTTACTTACACAGCTTGATGCTCTAAGCATTTTGGTTTGTGTTAGGCTTAAAATAAATGCATATTTAGTAGTTTCCTACATAATTTAATAAGTTACAATTCTTAAGATTTTTATTACATTTTCATACTATTTAGGGCTTTTATATTTAATGCATTAGCATAAAGTAATTGCCTCTTTATAAAGTGGTTTTATCGTTATTTGTAGAGTGGACCTTTCTCGCACAGGATTCAAATTGTGCAACTACACACAAAAAGGATGCATGCATGTTTAAAGTGTTCAGGTGGATATATTCATGTTATTCCTTATAGGCTTATAAAAGCATTGCCATAAAACATACAGATAAGATGGAGAAAATGCTTCTGCAAACAAAAAGCATTCTTTTCATCCTTTTGTCAATTTTGGATGTCTTTAGTGGTGAACACGCCTTTATGTGACAATGTAACATTAAAAAGGAGAACTGAGGACGTGCATTATGAAAGATTATTTCACTTCTGGGTGGCCAACAAAAGGCGGCAGTGTGGTACCTTCCTGGGTAGATTCCTCCGGACACACACAAGGTGTGAATAGTTTCCTCTTGTGTCTTTTCACACCTGTTCCCACTGACACACTGACACACACACACACACACACACACAGTATTTCTTCTGTACGGGTGTTTTTCTGACGGTGTCTGCAGCTGAAAGTTGTAATTTAAATAAATAAAAACAGAAAACTTGAATATCATTTCTAATTGAATTGCACACTGTCACCCCTACCTCTCATCTGTGCCTCTCTCTCTCTCTCTCTCTCTCTCTCTCTCTCTCTATCCTTATCACTCTCCTCCCAGGTCTGTGTAACTCATTGGAGAGCTGGATGATTGTACCCAACATCAAGCAGAACCACTACACGGTGCACGGTCTGCAGAGCGGCACCAAGTATATTTTTGTTGTCAAGGCCATTAACCAAGCGGGAAGCAGGAGCAGTGAACCCGGGACTCTGAAGACCAACAGTAAGCACAAGACAACTGAAAACAAACACTCCATATTGGATTGACCTTTACTGAATTCATATTCAAGCACATAAAAACGCGTATTGATTTTTATTACTTTTACTTGCGGTGCTTCAAATTATTTTTTTGGCCTTCGGCAAATATAAGAATCAATTAACTGAACATGAATGTTCTGTAAAGTATCTTACCAGTTATAGACCTTAATACTTTTCGAAACCAATTTCTTTTCATTTCCTCCTCCTCCTCCTCCATTAGGCCAGCCGTTCAAGCTGGATCCGAAATCTGCCCACAAGAAGCTCAAGGTGTCCCACGACAACCTGACAGTGGAGCGGGACGAAACCACGTCCAAGAAAGGCCACAGCCAGGAGCGTTTCTGCAGCCAGAACAGCTATGGCGTGGTGGGGAACGTCTACATCGACAGTGGCCGTCACTACTGGGAGGCTTTAATTGGAGGGAGCACATGGTGAGTTTTATTGACCCACACATTTCTAGTCAGAAAGAGTGCGTTTGAGTAAAGGTTCAAAAGGATAACAGAAGATCCTGCGCCTCCTCCTCCTACTCCTACTCAGGTACGCTGTGGGCATTGCCTACAAATCAGCCCCCAAGCACGAGTGGATCGGCAAGAACTCGGCCTCCTGGGTGCTCTGCCGCTGCAACAACTCCTGGGTGGTTCGCCACAACAGCAAAGAGCTGGCCATCGAGCCCTCGCCCCACCTGCGACGCGTTGGAGTCCTGTTGGACTACGACGCCGGTTACGTGACCTTCTACGACGCCGTGGGCTCGCAGCACCTGCACACATTCCACGTGTCCTTCGCCCAGCCCGTGTGTCCCGTGTTCAACGTGTGGAATAAGTGTCTGACGATTCTCACCGGTCTACCCATCCCTGACCATCTAGAGGGACTGGAGCCCGACAACTGAACGCTACAGACAGACGAGAACGCGTCAGCATGAACTGGTCGTAATTATCTTAAAGCTGCACTGGGTAAGCTTTGTGAAAATCTTATTTGGATAGAGAACAAAAAGAGTTTCCCCATCCTTTCCAATGGTAACATTTTTTTAATAAAAGTAACCCAGTTACATCGCTTTCTCAATCCAAATAAATTAAACGTTACCATTAGTGCAAAATTACCTAGTGCAGCTTTAATATGCGACAAAAAAAAAAAAAAAGAGATGCCTGGAGTGTCATCTCATCCACCTTCTCAAAAGTGATTCTCAGTTGGTGACTAGGATTTCTTATAGCCAATTATGGCACTGGTTCATGCCATCTTCATGACTCCTAGTGAAAACCTTTACGAGATGGATGACAGGAAGCTTGAGTCAATCCAGAAGAATAGCCAACCCAGTCTCACGGCAGTTGTCGTGAAATGGTCACGTTACGTCATCTATTGATTTGTGTTCACGGGGACGTTTCGGTCAGGTTTTTTTTCCCGTGGTGGCCAGCACGAAAATGTAAACTAATGTATTTAAATGGGAAGCATGTGTCGTGGTCACAGCACGACTATGGTAGCGAGTAGTATGAAATGCTGAAAATTCACGTAAGGAGATTGGTAGGGGTGGTGGACGGGTCAAACAATTCAGGACTTTTCACCCTGGAGGCCGGGGATCGCGTCCCGCGTGTGGCGTTTTGTTTCCCCGTTAACCGTCTCGTTATTGTTGAGCGTCCCCCGCGGCCGTGTACCGGCGTGTGAGGCGTCCTCCCCCGTGGGTGTGAGGTTTGCTTTCCCCATTAATCTCCATATAGACCATTTCGTGCTGGCCACCATGAAAAAGAAAAATAAATAAATAAATAAATAAATGAATGAATGAATGAGAAAAAGGTCCCTGTGAACACGAATCAATAGATTCAAAATAACGTGACCATTTGACGAACTGCCGTGAGACCGTGTTGGAATAGCAGGACTAATGGATAGAGTTGAGCCAGATTCCTTCTGTAAGGCACTGTGGGCCACGATGGGTGCATTTGTACCATGGCAACTAGGAAACAAGCCACAAATCAATTTCTATTTTTTTTTTTTTTTTTTTTTTTTAAAACACCTTATCAGATATAGCACTTCCCTGAAAGTACACACACTAACACTTCATACACACACAAAAACATGCAAGTACACACACACACACACACACACACACACACACACACACACACACACACACACACACACACACACACACACACACACACACACACACACACACACACACACACACACACACACACACACACACACACACCCCAACTTTAATCAATCATGGTTGCTGGATAGAGCCGAATAACAGATGTATATTTTGTAAATTCATGGCATACCTCCCCTTATCTTTCCCTTGTTCATTAAAAAGAACCAAAGTAGCCATTGATGTCTGTTCAGATGTCTACATACATTTTACATAAGTTAATAAATGCTTAGTTATTTTTAAAAGTGAAAGAGAGGAAATATAATTATGCCAATATTAAAATGCAGGATTTCCTTAAATGTAGACTTTGTTTTTGCACATTGTTCATACTTTATTCATGCTTTTGTAGCCTATAATTCATTTGGGTGCACTTAACATACATTCATATTGGGAAAGTGTTGTTTGACTTGTGTTAAATTGTGTTCATTTGCTTTTTGTGGCCGCCAGACCTGTCCTGCCGTTAGGATGTCATGTGATACATTATTTGTGAGATGTGTTGCAGGTGTAGCCCCAGGTTATTATTATTGCTAAGTGGTAAAATGCACATTTGGGTGTGATTTATTTCCCCTCCCTTTTCTATACAGCAACATATGGCTGTTCAGTGAGACTTGTTTGTGCTGGTGTGCCAATACTCCAGAACTATTCATTTGCTTTTAACAGAGTGTCTTCCCATTTTCAAAATATTCAATTGCACATGTCATGTTTACACTGAGGTCTTATTTCTTCAAATCTACATGCATCATGTTGTTCAAAAGGGTTGAATTACACCACCCTTCACTTTATTGAGATAGCCATGCACAGTGGGCTGTCCTCAGACTTGTTGCACATTGATGATGTCAGTAGGGTGCACATAACTCTTTTCACTCATTGGCTTGCCATTTAAAAAAACCCTTACATCAAAATCCCCTCAGGGGATATTGTCAATACTATTTCCTATAATTTAATATTGTTTTATGTAGTAATGTTTAACAGTGAAAAAGGCACTCCTCAGTGTAAATACAAAGATTTGGTTGTATTTCTCAATGTTGGTTTTTTTTCGAAACCTGGTACACTAAAAAAGTATGGCGACAAATAATCTATTCTTTAGTTCTGTTTCCTTGGCAATTAATTGAACTGTACGTTTTCATTGTATCTGATATGAATATGTAGTGCTTTATTTAATGTTTCCATTTGAACTTTATGACCATGGTGTTATTCGTTTTGTCTCTGTGGACATTTTTATGGCAAACAGGATACAGTATGAGTGCTTGCATCACTGTCGTGTGAGATAAGTCTATGAGAAGGTCAAAAATAAATGTTGTTCCTTTTCACATTAAAGTGTGTGGTTCTTTATCCAGTGAGGCAAAACAGGGATGTGAGAATGTCAAGACACGATCTCATAAAAAGCATCACAGGGTGAAATGCCAGGAGCTATTTCTGGTTCTCTTTCTGGGGGATGTACAAACAAAGATCACATTTTGAGAAAATTCAAGCAGTCTCAAACCCAATAAGTTTAGACTCTGGCATTTTGGTCTGTGTTTAGTTACTAGTGGCCTTCAGGAAGACACTGCACTCATTGCTGTTTGCATGAGTCTGGCCTCCCCCATTTTCTGCCAAGGTAAAAAGCCAAATTCAGGTCAGTCTTCTTGATTTTTCCAGGAGTGATCGTTCTTAGACGCCAGGCATCGGTGGGGGTTTGTCGCTAAACACCTAGCATTAGCTGAAGCTTTGTGTGTGTGTTGTTCACACGGTTCAGTGATGCGAGTGGGCAAAGAGTTTACCCAGCGCTCCACTGAACAAACAATAAAAAGGACACAAAGACAATTTACAGCTCAACATCTGCAAATAATGGAGGCGTTTTCTGTAATTCAACCTGTAATACAGAAGATATGGTGAAGATAGTATGGGCAGACAGCTAGCCATTAGTGCTGCTCTCTATAACTGCTGCTGTATAAGATACACAAAAAGCATTTGCCCTTGGCATATATGCTTATGAATAACACACCTCATCTAAATGTCTGCTTAAACAATGTTAAATTTTGCATAGGAAGCCAAACCGGCAAACACCAAACACAACATGGTGAGAACTCTGGGTTCCTGACTGACTATAATTAGTAGAATTCGTCGTCACAAGTAGTTTGAGTGTTACATCCATGACACAATCACTGTATATTCATTGCATAAAATAATAATCATGAGTCACAATATTAGGCCATCTGTGCTTCTCTAAGAAGGAGTAAGCAGAGCATGAATTGTGTCATTTCTTGATATGTGGATGTCCGTAGAGGGCAATTATCTTCTAAAGTTTTGCCTCTGAGACAACTTTCCATATACAGTATATCATGTTCCACCGATCTGTTCTTAAGAGACCCGTCTACTTGTCTACATGACATGAAATAATTAATTCCTTGTTGGCCGACTGCAAGGGAGGTATGCATTCAGATTGTTAAACAAGTGTATTTACTTAAATTAAAAATAAAAAGATCCAGGCCCTAAAATTCTACCCTTTTCCACCAACTCAATCCAATGTGAGCTAAGTTCAGCAGTTAAAAGTGCTTACTGACCCTCTTGTGTTCGCATGCAAGGATTTGTGTGACATTTAAAACAATCGATACAGTAACTAAATGTGTCTCTGGATTTTGCTGTTCGGCTGAAACGTACCGCAAAAGGTTGAGGACCAACTATTATTATATTAGCCTTTGTCAAGGGAAGGATTTGCTGAGCTTGTGTGTTGCTTTCCCTACACAACCTTGGTTCACAGGGACGTACTACATTTGTGAAGGTCCAGCAGCTTGAAGAGCTCAGGCCTTTTTTTGTTTGCCTCAAGGGCACCTTGAATATACACTTTAGCAAGAAGCAGAAACTGTTAGTCGTTCAATTCTTCCCCATGGGTCTTGGAACTTGAACCACTGACCTTCCTTCACAAGACCACTTCACTCTCCTTTAGGCAAACACTGTCCCAGTTTTGTACATTGCCGTTTGTGCAGCTTCCACTGCTACCAAACATATATGGGCAGCCTGGAGAGTCTGCCTTGCAGTTCTGATGTACAGCATATGTGTGCTGAAATAGGCAATGGCTGCATGAGCGGAGGAGCAATAACAGTAACTCCCTTAGGAGTAGATCTGTAGAAAATGGGACAGATTTTTGGTACAGAAGCACAGGAACAACAAATACAAAATTAACTATTGCGTCCGTGTTGGATGAAAATGCTGCACGTCGCTTTCAAACCACATTTGAGCAAATTCTGATCAGCCATGATCAGGAACGTAAAGAGTACTAGAATATCATACTCAAGTCAAAGGTAAAAGCACTTATAAATATGCTATGATAAAAGTAAAAAGTAGGTCAGTTAAAATATACTCTGAGTAAATGTTACTGCATTACAATAATCAAACTCTGTCTCTATAGGCAGACATTTGCAGCCTGTGCATAAAAACGATGAAGAAAATAAAAAAAGCTATACTAGACACCACAGCGTGTGTAACAAGCGTTATTAATCCACATAAATTAAACATGACACTTGTTATTGAACCAACAGCAGAATAAAACATCAGCAAAGCAGATGCAAGAGCTGTATAATAGACTCCACAGCAACTGCAGCACACAAACACACATACAGCCTATATGCCAAGGAAACACAGCGGTTGCCAATGTTTACATCCGTACAGTGACAGTAACAATACGTTACTTTATTGTGCTCACCAGTCTGAAGGTCAATCTGGCACCACAAAGTCCTCCACATTTGGCTCAACTTCTCATCCATTCTCAGTCCATAGGTATTAGCCCCAGCTCCAGACCTCCTCTCGGCCTCTCCGTCCCACTGCGCTCCTGAAAGTTGTCAAACATTTTGAGCTGAATGAGGCTCCGCAGTCACAACACTGTGACAATGGACGGTGACAGAGAACAGCAGAAAGGCCTCACACCCCCTTACTGAAGGTAAACGTTCCTCAGTGAACTCATACATCACTGGTGGAGGTTCCATCATGAGCATTTGAGCATTTAGCATGTTAGCCAGACCCATATTATTACACCTGTTGTGACGTGACGGTGCTGGGGGTTGTGTGTCAAATCAGTGATAAATTAGGGTACACAACTTCACCTGTCACCTCTGTGGAGCTCCCCCCACGCTCGATGGTGTTTTTTTTGCCCCCAACTGCTCCTTCCAGGCAGCGTTAGGGTTAGGATTAAGGTCAGGGTTAGGTGCCTGGAAGGCAGCGTTGGGGGCAAAAAAAACCTCCGCCCACCTGCGGCCGCAGACACACCTGCAGCTTCCTCTCTTCTGGTTGGACTCTTTTGGTCCTTTCTGACAACAGGACTTTTGTTTTTACTCTGTCTGAAATGTAACAAAGTGCAATACTTTTAATAAAAAGTAGGCTACTTAAGTTAAAGTCAATTTAAAAAAAAAAACATAACGAATACAGGACAAGTACACCAAAAAACGACTTGGTTGTAGTAAATGTAACACCACACCAATGACATATGCTAATGTGAAATATATTTCTATGGTGGTAAAATAAGATTACACAACTTATTTTAAGCTAAACATAAATTTAAATAAATGTTTGACTTGTTTGTTTCTGACAAACTCATGCATATACATTTGTGGCTGGCCCTATGGGCTGGCCATGTAAAAGCTTCTCTCTCTGCATGCTGTTTGGTAGCACAGTGAAATCAATCCTCTAAATATCCAGCAGATGTCACTGTTAGGATTTATGAAAATAAGCATACAAGCACACCACAGAAAACCGTAATTGGCTACAGAATGACTGTTGGACTTCTTTCTACATAGACTTGGTGTGTGTATGTGTGTGTGCGTGCGTGCGTGCGTGCGTGTGTGTCACCGCTTATGTTAAAGATCTAGGCATTTCCAAGGAGACAAATCCAATGGTTGTTAACCATGGTAATCTATGGTATTTATGTATTTTCAATATTGATGAGGCCTCTGGTCCATTTATCACATCATATCTCCTCATATCTACTGATTTAAACTTTATTACACATAAATGGGAAAAATCCTTTAAAGAAATGCGGGCAGTCCTTGTAAGCAAGTGTCAGTAACTCATTTGGATCTTCATCAAGCATTCTCTGACTCATCTAAGTTACTGTCTATTCAATTCTCAATTTGGTTGGGAAACACTTATTCACAAGTCATAGCAGTAATTGAGACCGTAGTTTTATCCTTTTTTAGCGTGGGCTGAGAAAATGTGCTAGAATAAGTCACGAGGATTGACTGAAGTCATAATGTTTCATGAGTGTTTTGAAAAGATCAATATGCAATCAGGAGCTGGTCGGTCATTATTTTTTATTCCTAAAAGGGAATTCAATTGCTGAGTGTGTTGCACATGCACTCACATTCCAATTGTATGTCACAGGAACACAGAATGTACAGTACATCTGGCAGACATCTTCTAGTCCAACAAGTGAAGTAAAGAACTCTTTCACACCAAGGTCTGCCAAGGAGGAACTTCATCATTTCACCCAATCAGTATTATAATGTGCAAACAGTAACTGACGTGTGAGTCATTTGAATTCAAGCAGTTTTGTGTATTTGGCTTAGCTGCTCATGTGGGACCAAATCAGAAAATCATGTCTGTGTTTGAAAATTGGAGTGTTCCACTTATTCACTGTATTATAATTTGTGCTTTCGAGCTAGATGAAAGCAGGTTCCAAGCATACTACCCTACTGAGGTGTCCTTGAGCAAGACCGTACACCTCCAGAGATGCCGTTTTGTGCCTCAAAAAGGGGAATAGTCATCACGCATTACACATTGTAGCATTAAACATTACATACTAAATAGCCACTATTTGAAAGATATCACTACCTCTCTGACAAAATGATTGCTTTTGTGAGGGTACAATTACCATTATTATGGGAAATTCGTTGGCCAACATGTTTCAGGTCAATGATTAGCGAGGTGGAGAGAGCGGCTGCAGTGTCTGACAGTGAATAGTAGGCGTTATGGTCTTCTGTTTGCTGTGCGGCAGAGATTTGCCACTGATACGCTGTTGCCAAACTTTTCCACCTCCTGGTAAAGCGTCTTGATGACCACCACAGCTGCGGAGTTTGCTGCCAGCAAGAATCTAAGATCTTGGCTAACATCGGTGAAGGCCAGGTTGACGGCACCAGTCGCTTCAGGGCTTGGTCTGGATCTACAGATGCTCTCTTCACTTGGCTTAAGCACATCTGGGAGGCTGCTGCAAGGCTTTTGGCCACTAGTTGGGCCTCTCCTGTGAGGAGGTTGAGTAGCCACAAGGGCCCAAAGGCTGTCTGGACAGTCATACCTCCTGCTGACCTCAAAAGAATCCTCCAAGAAGGCTCAGAGCTTACTGTCTGGCTTTTTTTCTCACTATGTTGGGTCAGAAAGAAGAGAGTATTCCACTTCTTTAACCTGCAGTTAGCCCTTACACAGTGTGTGCTAATTTCAAGCTAGCTGTTGGAGGATTTGGAGGTAGCAGGTATTCAATTGTTGCCGGTTCATCCTGGCTTTCAGCACCACTAAGCTGTGCCACTGATCAATGCAATTCCTCTAACAACAATTGTGTTTTCCCTTTTCAGGTATAAAGCTAATGACTTAATAGCAACACCAGCTTCTTAAAAAAACAACTACTCCCACACTAGCTTTGGTCACATTCCCAAGCTCATCATCCCCTGAAAGGACAGCAGACAGCTATAGGGTCATAATGAGAATGAAGTCTGGCGCAGCTTGTTATCAGGACTACCGCTGCCTCCCAAATAACGCACAACCATTCTTGGCAAAACCTACTCAGAATCTTGTGATAGCAATTTTTATTTTGGAATGAGACCCCTCATTTCTTCTTCATTTATTTGATCTTAATTAGACACTTGTTATGTATGCTCCAGCCTTGCATTCTAATCTGTTGCAGCAAACGAGGCACCAAAGGCTTTTGTGAGGAACAATTTAGTGCATTTATCAGAGAAGGCCTGGTGCACAATTAAGGCCCCAAGGAAGGAATGATCACTTTACTAATTATAGGGTTTGTGGAAAGTTCAGTGAAGAAGTAGAATGTTGATCCCTGAGTCCACGAGCTAAATGTGGAAATGCTGTTTATTGTCATGTGTGTACCTGTGTCTTTTCCTCCCTCCTTTGCCATCTCCCTCTTTCTTTTCTCACACTTCTCCCTTTCTTGCGTTTCTTTTCTTAAAGCTCACTGACACACTGCATTCCGCTACCGACCTCCTCAATCACTCACTCAATCCCTCTTTGATAGTCGAGCAATTTTTATCCAGACAGCCAGTCAAGAATCCAATTAGTTTGCACCTCTCAATCATAAAATCTTCAGTCAGGTTGAAACAAACTTGGACAGACATGCTTTTAACACCTCAATGCCTAATTAAGAGACAATAATTTATTGCACTCCAAAATGGGCACGAGCTTTTGTGCACTCAAGTAATTGAAAAAAATAAATAATAAAATATATATATATATATATATATATACAGTACAGGCCAAAAGTTTGGACACTTCTCATTCAATGCGTTTCCTTTATTTTCATGACTATTTACATTGTAGATTCTCACTGAAGGCATCAAAACTATGAATGAACACATATGGAATTATGTACTTAACAAAAAAGTGTGAAATAACTGAAAACATGTCTTATATTTTAGATTCTTCAAAGTAGCCACGCTTTGCTTTTTTTGATAACTCTGCAAACCCTTGGTGTTCTCTCAATGAGCTTCATGAGGTAGTCACCTGAAATGGTTTTCACTTCACAGGTGTGCTTTGTCAGGGTTAATTAGTGGAATTTTTTCCCTTATTAATAAAAAAGCAAAGGGTGGCTACTTTGAGGAATCTAAAATATAAGACATGTTTCCAGTTATTTCACACTTTTTTGTTAAGTACATAATTCCATATGTGTTCATTCATAGTTTTGATGCCTTCAGTGAGAATCTACAATGTAAATAGTCATGAAAATAAATAAAAAAACACATTGAAAGAGAAGGTGTGTCCAAACTTTTGGCCTGTACTGTGTATATATATATATATATACACACACAAGAAAGGGGAGCAACCAAGTGACGAGAAATGATAAAGACATGAATTAAAAGGTAGCAGACACGGGCAGGGTGTTAGCTAGATGTTTGAGCCCTTTCTGCTTATTTCTCCCTTGAGTAAGTCCAAACTAAGAGTCAGACATTTTTCTAAAGGAGTGCTGGTGGGGCAGTGTGCAACGCAGCTCCTCAGGTTTGTTTCATCTCCATTTTTTAAATTCAGGGGAGTGCCACTTGTATCAGCAACACATTGCCTTTCATTTTTATAAGGGAAGTATTAGAGAGCATCTCTGACCCGGCAAGGTGGAAGAACAAACACGGCTGTACGTCTTTGTGTTTATGCATTTGTGTGTTCTTGTACTTTTGTATTTGTGAGAAAACAAATTGAGTTTTCGACCTTTCGGGTGACAACATTTCTGAAACGTGAGTAGATTTCCTTCAGTCTTTAGAGTAGGATCAATAGTAGGATATGTTAATGCTGCCAGTTGTATGTTCGGTATGTTGTTTAAAAATGAATAAAATCACAAAAAATTATATATTTTGGTAGTTGGTTTACCCTAAGGATAAAAGATTAACAGTTCATCATTCAGAATTAGTGCAAATTCTTTTTTGAAAATTATAATTAAAGGGTTGACTCCATACAAGAAACATTGACTCATTGACTTACACATGAGATCTGTATCTGAATATCTCATCCTAATAAGGAAAACGCATGTTGATGCTAGGTGTAAAACACTTTGCAAATTACTATCTGATCAGCCAGACCACATACTTCCCCACTACTAAAATGAATTAGGAAAAGCAGAAAACACCCAGCAGTAGGTATAAACCTTGTCTGTAAAATCTGTAAAAAAGAGTGCCCCTTTGAGTTTATCAAGATGGAATGAATGTGGTTTTTCATAAGATATAACTCTAACAGTATGTGTGTGTGTGTGTGTGTGTGTGTGTGTGTGTGCATGCATGCATGCTTGTGCGTGCATGTGCGTGTGAACGAGAGGGAGCCACAACGTGAGAAGAGAGAAAAAAAAAAAAACGAGAATTGGGTGAGTTTGTGTGAGCAACAACAGCAAAGAGAGTACGTGTGAGATTAGGTGTGTTTGCGTGTGAAGGAGAAACGAGGGAGGGAGAAAAGGTGAGAGGAAGATGCACATTTGTATATGGATGTGCGAGTGTGTGGGTTTGGGCACGCTTGTGGCAGCGTTTGTTCTTGCCTGAGTGCATTTGCAGAGGAGAACGGATGTAACGGGCCTGTCTGTTGTCTCCCCAGAATAATTGCTTATGGATTACCTGAGGCGAGTCCCACTGGAGATACTTAGATATGACACTCCCAGGTGACTCCTTAAATCATGTTCATATCCGGTCTGAGCGAGAGTTTGATTTTGCTTTGCCTGATGTGTGGATATCCTTGTATGCGTCCCTGTGCATGTTTGTGTGACTGTGTGTGTGTGTGTGTGTGTGTGTGTGTGTGTGTGTGTGTGTGTGTGTGTGTGTGTGTGTGTGCAGATCCAAGCGGATACATTGTTTCATCTTGCTGATTTAGAAGCGACTCCAAAGACATCACAGATCTTTATTACATGCACTGGCAGTGTGTACACAGACACATACATCCCCCAAATCCATCATATGATTCAGCTCAATTCCACAGACTACAGCATCATTTTGGTTGTATAATTGTGTTGATATCCAGTATATCCGGGAGGTTTGTACGTTTGTAATTTTCTTGCTCAGAGAGCCTTTCCAACAAAAGACTGAAAAACATTGTACCGGTATGCATTGTTTAGTAGCTTCTCAACCCCGAAACCTCAAGTTCTGGGACATATTGAGAGAGGAACCCTGAATGATTCAGGAGGCCAGATTCCCCCCTGAAAGATACAGTAGTTGCGATGGTTTGTTGTTTCGCAACGGTTGTGTTGTTGTCAAGGGGGGGGTCCCAGAATTTCTTGCTCCTTGCTCAAGCCACACAAGCTTGAGTATGAGTGTTTACCTGGCTGTTAGAGCAAAAGAGCTATTACATGTGCCATTAAAATTCACAAAAGCAACACAATGGCCATTATTTGTGCTGGGACAGTTGGTGAGATACTGATTAGCCCCAACATTAACTCTGCTTACTAGCTTCTGATCTTATCCATAGGAATCATTAGTGGTTATGCTACTTGCACTCTGGTCATTTCATATTTAATAGCTAATATTATAAAAAAAATATTTTGTGATTTATACTATGTAAGTAGGTTGTACATTTTATTCTACACTTGTATATACATGTACATTGTTGTTCATTCATCTAAGTATATTTTTCAGTAGTTGTTCTGTTTTTTTTTGCTATCTTATTTTAATTCATCTAATTTTTCATCTTATTAATTATTTCTAGTATATTTCTTGTATTTTTGGTTTGTGAGGGAGTGAGTATGTGTATTGTGTATGTCCTTGGTAACTTGCTACTAGCTGTTTAGTAATTTCCCAATTTGGGATTAATAAAGCCTGTCTGTCTGTCTGTATCCATCCATCCATCTATCCATTAACACAGCAGATAAGACATAGCTCCAGCTACTTTTTCCTCCACCCAATGATGTTAGCTTTGCAATTAATTCTTTATGATGCAATCCCATTAAGCCGGTAGAAAAAGAAATTCCACTAAAATTATGGATATTAGCTTATCTCAGCAAAAGTCAAATCAAGCTCATATTTTACTGTGCAAGCTGTTGCTTTTCTTTGCTATCGCAGCTGTCATTTATGGGCAGAGGAGGGAAAATATGTCCCAAACATTAAAAAAAAGGTTGCTGCAATTTTCAATTGTTCTCTGATTTATAACAAATTAGGATTTTAAACAGTGACAGTTGCCACTATCAACAATTGCTCCCTGGGAGGGTTTTCAATATCCCCATGCACAGTGCAGAAAGTGTAGAGGTCATTCTAATGATTTGAATGAAACGTTTTTGCAAGAATGACAAAGAAAAATATATTATCCAACTTGTAAAAGTGGAGAATGGAAGTCTTTTGCTGAAACATTTATTGATTTGATAGTGAAATATGTCCTCTTGCAAGTACCTTCCTTATAATTGACTTTAAATAAACGCCCCTCGACTGCAAGGTGAGATACCGAAGTGAATGACAATGTGTAATCCTTGGTGAGGTTGTCCCTGAGTTCACACACTGTATTAAACACCATCCCTCATTTACTTGAATATACTTTGAAGAAAAATCCAGGACTTTCTTGGCACATTGTAATCATTAAAAATCTGAAAGAAAGAGGAAATTTTGCAACAAACGGAGGGTGATAAATGTTCTGCAAAAAATGTTTTTATTGTGACATAAACGTCAAGGGAGTTTGGCAGAAATGCCCTCATCCGTGCTACACGACAGGAAGCAAATTGTGCCTTTAAAATAACACAGACACATCACTCAAAATCGACATTAGTGAACCTTAGCTTTGTTGATCCAATTGCAGCCAAATGATTAAGGTCAAGTGACCCTCGCAGAACCTTAAATCTACTTTCTCGTTTTCACAAAAAAAGAGGAAATATAGAAAAAGCCAAGGCTGATATGAATGAACAATGCTTATACTGACAGATTTCTTTTTACCCAAGGAGGCTGTTTGTGAGTGGGGTGTTTGATAGAGTTTCACCACTCACAGGATCCCAGTGAGACTGAAAGGTATAGGTAACATTCAATTACATACCTCTGTACACACAGTATGTATTGAACCGTGGTGTGCCTGAAGTAGATGAGGGGTGACAGGGATACACTCAAAACTCAGTGGTCCTTGTATTTTTTTACTAGCACTGAATCACAGTGAGGTTGGCTGGTTATTACATTGGTCTACACCAACAGTATGGGCTTTGGTAACACTATATATGAATGGGGCCTGAACCTTCTAAATTGCAGACATATTTTTATTATGAAAATAAATAATACTGAATACTCAATTCCCTGTATTTCTTATTTATTTATTCCTTAAATTCCTTATTTTGCCAAGGAACCCTGGCACTCCATACAGAATCAGTGCACAGCAGGACAGCTGATCCTGGATTACAATTACACAGATACCTGTTTTGATTCACTGATTTACAAGCAAGACTCATATCGTCACTGTCTTGCAGGAACTTCGTATCCTTAAACTTTAAATAACCTATTTTGCTCATACATTTGACATTATTGAAACATTTCTAAGCAGTACAATTGGGTTTGGTTGACGTTGGATTTACATACTAATTTTTTCGGAGGTCCCACAAAGGCCCCACTCAGTATGTATAAACAATAATGCTAATTATTTATTATGAAACATGCCCTTAGTACACAATCATGTTTATTAGCAATTCCCGTGCAATTTAGGACAAGTTATGAAGTATCAAGGTGCTAAAAGAATGATTTAAAAAAAATAAAAATAGAGCCTTTTGACTGCAGGATCCCAAACACAACATTAGGGTTAATTTAAGGTTGATAAAGAACTGTTGATGAATTCAACTGGCATTTACGAGAAGAAAAAGCCAAATACGTGCAATGCTAGGATTGAGGAGGAGACAGTATGGATCCTTGAGTGGAGCTGCGTGGCTGCAGTTCATACAGTCGGCCAGCAGAGAGTGATACACACACTGTAATGGAGCTTTTCCAGACTGCGGCTTTGGCAAAAAGCTCTTTGTGCACGCCCATACGTGTGTGTATCTGTCATGGTGCTAAGCTTCAACCCTCTCCAGCACACTGAGAGCTGGAAGCTGCTGCCTGACATTCACAAACAATGGCCATGCAAGACAATCAAAACAAGATGCCTGGGATCACTTCCCTGTCCCCATGAGCAACAGTTTGCAAAGCTTTTGCTTTCTCCACCCACCCCTCTCTAGCTCCAACATAAGACATCGCCCAAGGTGTGGATTTATGTAACCACGCAGATCCCTTTTTCCAACCATCCTTTAACTAAAGTCATCCCACATTCAAAGCACCTTTTATATCTCAGCTCCAAATCAAACATGTCAATGCTGGAGCTTGTAAGAGCGAATGTTTTTTTTTTTTTTTTTTTTTTTTTGGCAAAAAAGTCCCGTAAATTACTCCGGGGCGATTTGAAGCTGACTGCATTTTGCAGTGCAGCATAAACATCCTTAGGGTGTTGTTTGAGTCAAACATCCATTTGGCTTAGTAATTTTATGGGTCAAATGCACACCAGAGGAAGGGCGTAAATACTCTGGCAACACCTTGAATAGTAATGCTCCCTGGGCCTCCTCCAACAGACTGTGTTCATGTATGTATGCATGTGGGCGCATGTGTGTTAAGCGTGTTTGTAGCGGCAAACAATCTGTCGAGTAAACTTTTAAAATACTGCCATGTAGGATTTAAGCTGTGCACTGGAGTTTCAATTGGGTGAGCATTTGGAGGTAAAAAGGATGGTTATATGTCATGATAGTAACATTTTGAGGAGGAATCGCAGCTCAAAGCGAGATGGCCGGGGTAGTTTATTTCCACAAAGCTGTTTGGAAATCTGTGCATAATGTATTCCGACTCTAATTACATTTACTATGTCGCTGAGCTTAAGAAAAGCCAAATTTGACTATTGTTTTAATATAATCATTGATGGTATTCCACCTTTAACACTAAAACTATAGCTTTAAGGCACTGCTGCTGCCCAATACACCCACAATGAGTGAATGTAATCTCCAACAAACCAGTGACAAAAACATTCTTTCAACAAAATAACACCTACAGTATACACTGCACTTACACATCTTAAAATAACTGTGGTTATAACAGCTATCCTGCTATTATGGTCCTTTCAATGTTACTCACACACTACCATGTTTACTCTGATGGCGTCTTGTTTTGTGCCACGTTTCACAGCAATAAATGAACTTTTTCTTTTCCCCCCTTCAGCAAAGGGATGTTTTTTCTCGCTCATTGGAATGCTTTGTGTCCAAGAGCTTACAATCAATCTTAACAGACCAACAGCAGCAATTCCTCACTCTATATCTCACTCTTGGTTTATTGTCGCAGTGTGAGGCATTAAATAATACTAACACATTAGTTTCATCAACACATTCAGTGGATTCTCTGCCTTGTTAACTGCTTTTGTGTTTCTGCAAGTGAAGAAATCCAGTAGATATAAAGAGAAATCCAACCAAGCAAGGTCTCTCGGCCAAAAACGTGTAAAGAAAAAACACATCATGCATGATTGTAGTTCCAACCAGAAATCACATTAAAGTTATAGTAAGCAATGTTAATCTAATACACTTTTTGTCAAATTCAGCGAATATCTCCTCACGGTCAGCTGACTCAGAAAAAAAATCCGGTGTTCCTACACAGCCCTGGCTGTGTAAATGCAAAACAAACAGAATGGTGCGCTCGAACCAAACAACACTATTCCAGCCAATCATCACCAGGTGGTGGTGGTTGGGGGAGGGGGGGTATGCCGGGCAGGTTATCAACAAGAAGAGTTGGCAGTGAAGCAGCAAAAGTGGAAAAGGACTGAAGAATACAAATTTTAAAAGAAGAAAGTTGTACGACCGGGAAAGGAGGAAGAGCCTTGTTAACATCAGTGAGGCGTTTCAACCGTGGTGGTTTTCAAATTGCTTAATCCACAACCTAACGTGAGCTAATATCGACGTTTAGTCATCAGAGACACTAACAGAAGTGGTTGCTATGGGAATGTGCGTCCATCAATCTGGGGGGTGGGTAGGGGGTACAGCATTGCTTACTGCACCTTTAATTAGATTAGATTAGATTAGATTAGATTAGATTAGAAAGACTTTATTGATCCCAAATTGGGAGATTCCAGTGCTACAGCAGCAAATATAAGACACACAGCACCCATACAGAATAAGTGTCCCAATTCAAGAAAAGCCCATGAATCTACCATAAATCCCAATGCTAAAGTGCAGCTCATCTGGACACTTTAGCATTTCAAATTAATCAGAGGAAAAATAAGAAAGAAATGACAAACTCAGACAGCAGCGAGTTTCCTCCAGGTGTGTTCATCTGAGTGTGTATGTCATGCCCATCCTTGGAGATGTTACTATGGGGACGAATGCTGTGGAAGTAACACAGACTGAAGGCACATTTCAATCCTGTGAGTCAGTGTGTTTTGAGGCAGAATCAATGCCCTTATATGCTATGCTCTGTATAGTAATGGAATTATTGCCCCATTGGATTGTAGCCTGGGGCGTATAGCTCGCAGCACTGTGGAAGTGCATTTCAAGGTAGAGATTTGGGGATTTTAGGAGCATTTGAGGCTGAGAAGTGGAGAGAATAGTCATCTGTGTAATGATGGTAATATTATTACGGGGGGGAACGAGGCTAAATTACAGCGGGGCCGACTGGAAGTGAAACTCATGCCAGAGAATCAGTGCAGATTTTCAAAGGCAGCAACATATTGGAGTTGATTAGAAGTCATTTCAGGCAATTCAGGAACTTTTCTAAATAAGTTAAAATGGAATATGCAACACTGACATATTGGTATTATGATATATTATTAACATAATGGACTGAGAGTGAATTCAGCGCAGGTACTGTTGCCCGCAGGTATGAGCAAAGACATTTATTTAGGATAAGGTTCAAGGACGTAATTGCGTGCGAAGAGGTGTAAAAGTGTGTTCACGTGTCGTCAAGTAATGCATGGCGAGGTAGGTTTGCATGTGCACACAGCTGTGTATGTGTGAGCGTGTGCCGGACGTGCATTTCAGTTCTCCGGCTCCTCCTCTTTCAGCATGTCTGGAGATCTGTCTCCTGCAGATTGCCAGAGCTCTGGGTGAGGTACTTCAAAGCGTTGTGAGAACAAGTGAAACAGGGGGAATCAGCTCCTGTACTCCAATCAACCGAGCGGATGGGAAGGCGCAGCTTGTGAGCCCGGCTATATTCCACTCTACAGAGCCAAATAATAGGAGGATTTCAGCCCCTCATGGATACCTCGCAGCTTGTAAAACCTGCCAGAGTTAGCTACCGTATACCGTATATCCACAAGCAAGATAAGCAGTGAATATGACAATTTAAGGAAATAAAAGACAGAGAAAAAAATACTTTTATGCCCAAAAAATTGCCTAATGTTGGATTTATTTACCACCTCCCCTACTGCTTTGATACCTTGGAAGCCTTAGAACTTAACTTTTGGAATCCACTTATTGTTGGGAAAGATCATCTATCCTGCTTTTCATACGTTCCCTGATATTTTTTATTTCTTTCTCTTAAACTTGACCAAGAAAACGGTTGAAAAAAAGAATACTGAAACAGGGATGAGCAAAAAGTTAAAGAAAAAAATGAAATACAGGCATTTGAAAAATGCTGAGCATTATTTCAAGGCTTTCTTTTGTAATACAATCACAAAAGCTTTGTAAGATATGAGTAATGACGGTGAATCACCACTTGGTGTGGTAGCAACATTAGAAAATACAGATATGACAGTGCAACTAATTTGACACCCACGATAGGTGGAGTATTAAAAAAACCTGTTTGCATAAATTGCTTATCAGCCGGCATCATTATGCTTTGTGCAGTATGATTGGCTTTCTTGTGTCTCATCATAAGAAAACAAGCACCTATCCAGACCTTTTGATGCCACCGTGGACCTGAAAATGAATCCATGCAGATTCAAATTGGAGGTCCAATTTTCCACCGGCTCAAAATGGAGCAGGTCGATAATCAACAGCTCCCTACAAAAGCTAGCTTTCATTCTCTCTAATGATCAAACCTATGTGGAAGCCATTAGCCATTCTACTGAAACTCTTATACATGTTAGAGGCACCCAAATAATCTGATTTTAATTACTGTGGTCAGATGTTTTGAACACTGTATGAACACTGATTCTGTGTGTGGGGCGAGGGGACTTTTACTGTCTTACGATCACAAACCTGGACAGTATTCACCCAATGGACACATTAACAGAGATAAGGTGATAAAGGTTGTTGACACATACTTTCCAAAATCATGAAAAATTGGATTCCTCTTACTGGTGCTAATCTTCATGGTATTGATGCTCACAGTAGTAATCAATGTAATTTAATTTATAAAAAAGGAGCATTTAGAGTCTGTATACTTCGGAAAGTGATAAGAAACACATGGGGGGGGACAACAGTAACCTTAGCTGTTATTCAGAGAGAAAAAAATGATTACAAAATCCTGGTTAATGGTTTTAAAAAATAATATTCAAAGATTAGGAAAATGGCTATAAATGTAGAAACCTCTCATGTTAGAATTGCTTAATTTCTTTACAACAGCCTTGACGAGTATGTGGTTAAGTGTCAAAGGGGGGTCACGGAGGACATCCATCACAGTGATAGAGTTACACCGAGTTCCATAGCAGCACAGTACAGGACCCAGCAGGTCAACGACTTAGCTTGTAACACTTCTGCATGTCAGCTGCCTGTTTGTATGTCCTTCTCCTGTCAATCAATTAATCAATCAATCAATCAATCAATCAATCAATCTTAGTACTCACATAGTCTGGATCGACGACGGTTCAGGTATGGGATAGTTCTAGCGGCGCCGGAAGTTCCGCCGGATGTCCCTCACTTTCCGCTCTCTTTGTGTTAACTTTAAACTTCGGGCTCATTGAGCAACATTAACCAGAACCTTGTTTGCATTGTTACAGGCTGAAAATGGCAAGTTATAAGAAACATTTGGATCGTGCAACAAGTCAGGCCTGCTTGGTTTATTCGGGGAATGATTGTAAAGATTTACAAAGAACATGTTTACGGTATTTACTCTCTAACTGGGAACATTTTGGGACCAATTGGTGGGGATTTGCAATGGACAAAACACACACACGGCGAAAATACGTTATACCATGTATCCAACTAATTTATATAGCTCACGTTACTGTATTGTGTGAACCGTTAACTTCATTTAATATTGCATGTGGTGTTTTCTTTTGCAGCTTAGTGCCGCCCGAGAAGATTGTGATTGGTTTAAAGAAATGCAAACAACCCCTGACCATTTTTTTCTCCTATCTAGGAGTGCATGCTCCTGTTGCCAGACCTTCCCCTGTAGCTCCATGACGATACGTAGTCACAGAGAGTAGTCACATGAAATCGTGTGAGGTACAATTACAGTGAAACGTTATCTCATCAGCTCCTTCAACTTCAAGGACACCGAGCTCACCGTCCGACGCCTGCACACTGCCCAGCAGGATGCCAAGCACAGAAGTCCCAGTCGGTGTTTAATTCTTCCATGCCTGCCTCCGTGCCCCCTCCGATGTAGAGATGGAGATGGACGCAGAGATTGTCTTGCTTGTCCACATGGTCGGGATCGTAGCCATATGTGGTATCCCTCCGTAACTGATGACATTTTCACCTTTTCCTCTATGTTTAGAGAGATGGTCTTGTCAGCTTAAGCACATCTTCTCCACCTTTACTCTTTTTTTCTTCTGTGTTTACCCTGATGTTTACATTTGGAAACTTGAGCCAGATGGCTAGCTAGCCCAGGCTAGCAGAGCCAGCAGGAGACTGGGTAGTTGATTTTCCGATCGCGATGAGGGACTCTTAGCCGTAGGCCATCGCTGCCTGATGTCAACCACATAAAGCACATTTAATATTTGTAAAAAAAAAAGACATTTCAGCATAAATTTTGCAGAGCTGAGAGAGATGCCGCTGGAGAGGTCCGTACCTTCTACATCCAATTCCAATCAAATCTAATAGCTCCAGTCATGTTGCCATGACCACTCCTGAGTGGTTTGCTGATTGACCATGATTGATCAACTACCAAACTAAGAATTGCAGCCCATCAGTGGAACCCTGAAGTAATGTACACTCATCTCAGATTACCACCAATATGAGATACATTAATTTAGCGAGAAAATAACAGGGTATACTTGATAATACAATTGCTGCTGATTCATTCGTGGTTTGTGGAAGATACATTTTTGGTCTGAGATGAATAAAAAAAAACAAAAAAATAACAAAGCTGCCTCTGTTTTTGCAGTCTCCTATTTTGGCCACTTAACAGCGTTGGGAGATGGGTAAAGGGGAAGTAAATTTGAACAGGATCCATTCCAATTGAGACTTTGCTGTGTTGTTTTCAATCAGACTCCCCTGGTACAGTTGCCAGCATTAACCCTCCCTCCCTGTTCTCCTGATCCTTCCATACCTCCATCTCTCCTGCCCCCCCCTCCACCCCCCTTTCTCACTCAGCTTGCCTCCAACAGATCAATTGTACAACAAATTCAATGAATTCTTTGGCAGGGTCTGTATTTCCTCTGAGAGCACCGGTTGCTCTTGAGCTTTGAATGAAAAGGCGACGGGAAAAAGGAAAGATGGGGAGAAAAAAGTGAGTGAGAATGGGAGACAGAGAGGTAAAGATAGAGAGATGGGGAGGGGGAGAGGGAGGGAAAGAGCACCTTTGAGGTCACTGCATATTTAGCGGCGGACTTTGACGAGGCTTGGCAAACAGAGGTGCTGCGTCGTGGCGTCTAAATGAAAGGCGCAAGACGGAAATGAAAGCGGGCAAAGGATAAGATCAGGAAATACAATAAGGAGCTGTCTTGTAAACACACCTCGATGCCAAAAACAGATAATAAAAAGAACAGGCTGATGAAGCAGTACTTTTATTTTGCTTGACAGAGGGGTGTGTACAGGTCATTATCTTTTAGGGATGGGTTTAGGACGTGTTTCGAGCATAGCGCTGACACCATCATTATTTGTTTGAGGAGCTAAATAGCGCGTTGTAGTTTTGCAATATTTCAGCCCCTCCAGCTCCACCTGCACCTCCACCTCCTCCTCCTCCATCTCCTTTCACAATCTTTTTACGGTAAAACTGCAGAAATTAGACCTTACAATGCAATCAGAGCGAGAGCCAGAGTACTTGCTATTCAGTGCTGTGCTGTGAATTAAAAGATCCCTCTGAGCCACAAAAAAAAAACACCAGCTAATAACATTCATAATGCGTATGAGCAGAATATGTAAGTAAAGATTTAACATTATTATTGATTTTATTCATACATTCTGTAAAAGGCCATCATCACAGTTAATTAGCTTTAGTTGGCCTTATGCATTATGCATCTTTTCCAATATAGAACAAAAGAATAGATGGTATTTCAAAACATACGCCTCCAAATGCATAACAGTGGTCTGAAGGGTAATTATACACACACACACATGTGTGTGTGTGTGTGTGTGTGTATAAACTCTACTTTTGAAATTATGATGTGTGAACTTTCTTTCTTTTCCCAGAGGGACTACCAAAATGTCATGTATACCAAAGGATGTTCCAATACACTAATGAGTGGAGGGCTTGCTCTAACCCTTTCACACAAAAGATACCAGTCCAATGGGTTTCTATGTAAACATATTATACCCAGGTTGCAGCTTCTATTAACAAACAATACTAGGAGGCATTAAAGGTCCCATATGATTCTCATTTTCAGGTTCATACTTGTATTTTGGGTTTCTACTAAAACATGTTAAAAAAAAAACACATTATTTTTCTCATACTGTCTGACTGCAATATAGATTTCGCAACAACTAAGTTTAGGCTTTTTATTTTGCCAAATAGTTCCTTCAAATGATTAATTTGATGCATTTTCTTCTACACTTCATATTAAAAGTTATAAAGTGAAAGAATGTGATGGTATATGTTTAAGGGATGTCAACACAGCTGCCATAATATTATATTTTACAAGACACAAACCAAAGTATATAAATGCAGTGTATTTAATACCAAGATCAAAACAAAACAATAAATTCAAAGCAGCTCATAACGTGTCGAGGGGACAAGGAAATTACTTCTCAAGCACTGAGCGAAATGAGGAAACAATATTAGAATATTGAGCACAGAAATAAGCAATTTAGTGCACACATTTGTCATTTTTAGAGAAAAAAAGATGTATCCACCCCTCCTGATCTTTGCAGAGAATAACTTTTTAGTCAGCAACACTTCTGTGACTACCTTATGCGGCTTTGTTCATCTGCTTCACTTCACTGAATTGTCTTGCAGTACAAACGACAAGCCTCGCCTTTCAACAGTTTGAGTGTCACACAGTGACAGATGGCTCTGTCTGTGTATAGATGGGAATTTTATGGTGATGTGAAGATTGGATGAAGGTCAGCACAACACAGGTTTGAGTGACGCCTTACTGAAAGTCATTTTACAGGTATAGAATATATTTTTTTTTACATCTTTTAATTATAACAGTGCTGTATACTGCATCTACAGATGTGTTGGTGCTTCAAAGGGGAAAGAATTGTAAATATATGTTGGCATATGAGAACACAATCTCATTTGCAAATCGTCATATATGGACGCTTGGTCTCGACCACTTAGCGTCACTTTTTATCGCTCTGTGTACCCCTTTGGCATCCTTTTTTCAATGTGTGTGGTAGGGTTGGCTTTAGAAAAAGATTGAGGATTGGGATAAAATGAATATGTTTGTTACGTAACCTAAGTTACATACGTAAAGTTAAGTTAAAATGAATCAAATGTTTACTTTTGGTTTAACATGGGACATCAACAGTGGTCTCCTTGGTTTGACCCTTCCACACACCCAGACCTCCAAACTACGTGGACTTTGTCGCTCTTTATCCCCGCACATTTTTTGCTCTTTCTAGTAGGCGTACGTCATCTCACAGCGCCGTGGTCTGAGCATCTCATATTGCCGCAGATGGGTTTACATTGGAGTTAGTTGAAAGCCTGGTGCGCCTCATTTTTGATAGGTTTGGTATGTGTGCATGCAGATGTTTGAATCTATCTTATCTATTCTAAGGAGTTTCTAGAGACCAGTCAGTTTAAGATGATATGGTCTCACAGTAAAACCTAGCTTAGAAAAAAGAGTTTAAAAGGTATTCATTCTGATGTACATGTTGGTCACCCTTGAGCAGACACGTTTGTATGCTCATGGTTGTCTCATTGTCATGAAAGTTTGTTCACTGTGTAAATAAAGCTGCACTTGATTTGTAATCTTTGTCGTCATCTTTGAGGTCTCCCAACATCATTTCTGAGTCATCACCCGATATCAATTTTAGACACTAAAGGGTGCCTTGTGCATGGGTATCAGACGCTGAGGACCACTGAGCAAGCTGCCGTATTTGACAAACTGCTTGCATATAATGCTAATACATGTGTATTGTCGTATTTGAAAGTTTAGTTTGGCTGAATTATATGGCCAACTATTTCAACCCAAAAGGTAAGCATTTAAAAAATATGTGAAATAATTGAACTAAGGAAGAGTAAAACAAAACATGAAACGCCTTTGCTGGTTAATCTTGATAGCCGCCCAGTATAGGTTAGCAATGGAAATAAAATAACGAGATAACAATAAAATAAGAAATGCCTGATGTGTGTTTGTGAAATACTCATTTCATTGCTCTAGCTTGGATACATTTGGTCATTAAGATAAATGTACGGCAAGATCAAATGTACACCTTCTTACATCATCAAAAGGAACTGTCTTTTGTAGCATGGAGGGTGAGTTGTACAATAGCTTGCGCTGTATCTTATTCATTTTTAAAAGGACAGCATGCTGTGCATTTTACATTATAAAGATAGTTACCAAAACACCCAGGTGTAGATCTACATGGGGAACACAGAGGTTACCGATTTTTTGCATTTCATGTCAACTGATAAAAGACATGTTTTATTTGATTCTATCCGGGAGGGATCGATTTACCCTTAAAGCGACTCTTCAAAGGAAATCGTCCAGGAAATACAATATGGACATACCTCCACATATGCAGAGATGTTACAGAATTAGTTAAACTGATTTGGAGATTTCATGTGTTTTTGCGATGCATTGAAAAAAATCAAAAATAAATAAAAAAAATCTCAGACTCCTACAGAAAGTGTATCAACAGAGAAACTATTACTGTGGATGCTGACACCACAATGAAGCCACACAGCGGTGACAAATGAAGTGGCCCGCGCTTAGCCGGACAGCTGGGGGTGATACATGGACCTCACTGTACATCACAGGCAAGCACATTCATTGCCGATTTAATGGTGTGTTTAATTAGCTTTTAATCATATTTTGATTCAGCCTCTTTCACTTCTGTGGAGCAAACCTGGATTTCTCCCCGAGTTCATTTGCTTGAAGACAAGACGCCCTGTCGTTTCCAACGGCATCCTTTGGACCTCAGGTAAATCTGACCTTTCATTTAGATCACTCGTGTGAATAACGTGAAGAGTCAGGAAAACACTGAAAAGCCAGTTTGTGGAGAACAACATTTAGAGAAATCCGGCTGAAAACACTCAAATAACTATAAACCAGTCTGCCTCTGCCAGCTGCATTTCTCCACTTACTGCTGTGTAACAACACCTTCCTGAACTCGAGGAAGGTGCCAGACCACCGTGCATTTTAAATTTGCTTTGTCTCCGGGATGTATAATGCAGGCAAGGTGTCGAAATGAGATAAACGTCATGCTCCAGAGGTAATTGCAAATTCTCTGTCCAAGTCTAGGTCATTCCTCCAAACTCTCATAGAAGAGAAAAAGCACAAAAAAATATTAATAAAACATTCTTTTTTAACGTCAGCTCAGCCTGTCCTTTGTGAGAGTGGTTGTTAACTCCCCAAAGTCACTTTCCCTGTCTGTCTTAAGAACGGAGTTAGCGGAATCGTTTCCGCCTCATTTCCTAGGCAACCTCTGAAACTGACTCCTGTGTCAGGCCAACCTGGGCTGACAACCCCCTGCTGGAACGCACACACATGCACATGCACGCAGTACCCGCACACATGGTCTGAAATCCGGCATGACGCCTTGGATCTTCTCCCTCTCTTCTCAAATCTTGATTGACTAGCTTCTGCTCACAGCCTGCCAACCCTCCAGGGTCATTTACGCTTTGGAGAGAAGAAAAGACATGGCAAAAAGAGACAGATCGGAAAGAAAAGTGGGAACGAATAGCAGAGGTGAAAGAAAAGAAGAGGCCAGTCTCAGCTCCTAGAGCTGTCAAAAGCCAGTGCTTTGAGAAGTTGAAAACCTCTTTTTCTCCTGATTTTCTTTGTATGTTTTAATGAAGCTCCCTCTGGGATTTTGTCATTAATTTATTCCTGTGAAGCAAAGTTGGACTAAAGCTGGAGAAAAAAAAAAAAAAAAAAAAAAAATGTTTGTCAACCTTGGAGCCAGGGCCACGCATGAGGCGCTTCATATGGAGATTATTGTGGGAGATTTCAAGGACGGATATAGTTTTCGTTTGATATGTAAAAGGAAATGGCTAAATTATCATTGCATATAATCTTTTCTGTATAATCAGCGTGGAGCCCTCTTTGTGCTCCTGAAAACAAAATCCAAAGGCATGCTTTAGTCAATGTTTGGGACTTAAAAACCGGGTCCTGTGACTGACCATCACTGCACTGCGATCTACAACTCTCTCCAAACATTTACAAGTCCAGGCTGTGGATGGGCCACTCGAGGACGTTCAGAGGGGGATTGTCCTGAAGCCACTCCAGCCTCGACTTGGCTGTGTGCTCGAGGTAATTGTTCTGCTAAAAGGTGGATGTTCATCCCAGTCTCAAGCTGTGGGCACTCTAAAGCAGGTTTTCTTCAAGAACCCTTTTAGATTTGGCTCAGTTTACTGGTTCAGCGGAGGGTGTCGAAAAGTCAAAAATATGCTGTCAGACTCAGGATACGGAGTTAAGTATAAGTATAAAAACCAATGCAGCAGAGCAACATCATCAATAAATAGAAGAAAAAAAAATGTCTTTGTCAAAACCTGGTCCCTACATTACCCACAATGCAACTCGACTCAAGTCGATCAACTGTACAGATTTGGGTATGTTATGCTAGTATTGGCTAATGCAGCTTCAAGCAGAGATGAGGAGCGGGCTACAGTGGTCTGGTAAGCACACTTCTTTCTAACTTTAACAATTTTTCATCTTCAAACTTGGTAGTCTTGTAGCCCCAACTAACGCTGACTCAAGTGACATCACTTGAGGCAATTTATTAAATTTTGCGCAGCTCCACAAAAGGCTTTACACAACTACTATTACTCCCCAATACCTGTTAAAGTTTGAGTTTGATGTGTGTATTGGTGGAATAAATGGGGCCTGAGTTTTGCCAAGTTCTCTAAGAGGTTGCTTTACAGTCTTTCAGTAAGTGCTCTCTGCCTTTTCCCTCAAGAGTTGCTTCCATTTGGTCACTGTGCCATAAAGTCCTGACTGATGGAGAGCTACAGGGATGAGCTTCCCTCTGGCAGATTTTATCATACCTTCAGACTTCTGAAGATTGGTTAAGGTTACCATTATGTTCTTGATCACCTTCCTCGTTTGAGTCATGGTGCTTTCCAGCCTCGACCTTTTCACAACACAGCCTGCTGTGCTGGGAATATTGCTTTAGTCAATGTTTCTACTCCTCCATCTTGACATGATTCTATCTCGGAGGTTTCAAAGCTTTGTGTTTGCGTGGGCTGAATTTAGATAACTGTGCCTTTTTTTTATATCATGTCCAATCAATTACATCCATCCCAAGTGAACTACACTCAAATTCAAGAGACATTTTAATGATCAAAAGGAAACAGGATGCATCTAAGATCAGTTGAGACAGTCATAGTGAACGCCGGGTGTGTGAATTAGGTATTTCTGGGGAATTGAGGCTAGACTAACTTCAAAGAGATGTAATTAATACATTTCATAATGAAATGTGAAACAATTTAAAGTAGTCTGGATGCCTTTCATGAGTAGATTTACTCATTTACGATTTACTTATTCTCTTCTCAGCTGGTTTTGCGACAGCACAGTACAATCTCCACTGTGATATTTACTTCAACGACCATTCTCAAATAAAGTTTAAGTTAGACAAAGGAAAATTTGGCTAGCCGGCTCAACTGCATCCAAGAAAAGAAAATGATAGCTCAACACTGGCTCCCCCCTCACCCGCTTTGTATAAAACAGTGTTTGGCGTATTTTTTTAGACATAGTTATGCTTGAGCTCTCTACAGCAAGGATTAACAAAGCCAAATCATCAACTATCAAGCTATGGAAAAGCACAGCAGCACAAGTATCAGTCATAATGACCTCAGCATCACAAGAAATAGAGATGAGTGACTAGGCTAGGTGTGATTTCTGTTCGTTTATTTGTTCTGTTTTCCTCGAGACCACAGAGGGTGGGGGGTTGGAATGGGTTTTTGTTCTTGTTCAATTTGTGTTTCTCTGTTCTCTATGTCTAATGATAAAAAACAATTAAAAAAAATGGATCTGAAAAAAAAATAAAGTTTAAGTTAAAGATTAAGAATATAAAATATGTTACTAGAAGAGCACAACCGGTGCTTTTGTTTCATTTGTGGGGAGGGAGAAAGTCTGAAGCTGGAGGAGAAGACAGGGAGATAGGGCTTTCAATGTAACCAAGGACGATATACTCTGGTTGATTCAAGATTCTGTATTGCAGTTTTACAAAATTTCAGTATTATTTACACGGCTGCTAGACATATAAGTAGATGGAAAGATGTGATATGGCCAGTAAGTGCTTTTATTGAGTGAAGAAAAAGAAGAAATAAAATCATGTATTGTAAGTTGCAGTTTAGGAAATTCATTTGCAAGCATTCATTTTGATGGAATCATACGCTTGCTTTGACATCAGCTCTCGTTTTCATTTCCTGTCCTCCCCTCCCCTTTTGTTATGCCATGCCGGTGTCCTCCTGATTGTTCACACTTTGAGAAAAATACAACAGAGAGAATTAAACAAACAGAGCAAGAGGAGAGCAGCACATGGCGAAGATTTGCCTCCATGTGTCTTTTTTTCTTTTCTCAGCTGAAACACACCTACTGTATGTTGACCCACACAAAACGCACATTGAGACTCGTCTCGCCTGCTTATTAATACAATTACAATACACACACACAGACGGCGCGCACACTCACACTACTCCCACAGCAATATCCATAAACAGAGCCTCGCTTGGATCTCTTTTGGAAAGCCGAGTGTACTTTGAAGTCGTCATGCGAGTTGAAACTTTGCACGTTGTTCACGCTCATTTGCCATTTCTCATTTATACAAACCTCGAGACCATCCTATCTGAATAATACAGTTGCTCCATAAACTGCAAAACTAACACAGAGCGCATATTTGCTGGATTAAACATTCTCTAGCTTCATAGGTATTTTACAATATACTTTCTTCTCGCTGAAATAAATTTGAATGTGGCACCTTAGAGTCAGAAAGGAATACGGGGCTGAAAGGAAAGAGAAGATGATAGTGAGGCAGCCGACGTCTTCTTGCCTGTTTCAAATGTAACATGAATTCTCATTAGGGTTGGAAGGGTCTGTTGCAGATGGAGTAATCCTTGGCAGCAGCAAGCGTGCTAATATTTCCAAAGGCATTAATACGTCAAGCACATTTGGCTGTACGTGTGTGTGTGTTGGTCTGACATGGTGGCTGGGAAGTAGGTAACACTCCCGGCGCTCGACTTGACAGAGTCAGACACACACACACACACACACACACACCCACCTGGAGCTGAATCATCTGAAAAAATTGCCGCTGCTGCTGTCGAGCTGCAACAGCCTGTGCGATTTGTTAATGCAAATTTAGGCCCAATCACACCCACACTGACTTTGTTTAGGAGAGGAGGGGAGACACGGGGAGAAAGGGGAGAAAGGTAAAAAGGAAAGGAGGAAATCAGAGCAGCGTTGTAAGGAGGAGACGGCTGAGAGATAAATAGGAAAAGAAGAGGGAGTGATCTTATTTGCAGTTAGAAAACAGAATTACCTTAGGAGAGACCGACAAGGAGAAGGGATGAGTAACTATGATGTCTAGGATTTGAGATGTCATAAATTGTATTTCCTACACAAAACTGCAGGATTAAAGGAAAGTGGCTTCAAGCAAATACTGCGCAGTAATGAGAAAATATGTTTTGCACTCATGCTTGAATAACCAAAAACTAATTCACAATCATTAGAATTAAAAAACGTAAAACGCAAAAGGAGTTCTTGGTTATGTGTAATTACTCATGCTGAAAAGCTTGCTTCCTTTCCACTTTTATGTATCTAGAAATTATATAATGACTTGTGATGAAAATAGCTGTACGTTTCTGTTCCTGGTGCATTTCTGACCTTTGAAAACAGCCAGCTCTTAGTGCTGCACATGGCACCCGCCCAGGTACAGAACTCTGTGGCCCTGGGGAAATGCTAATCAGCCAGTTGGGACTGGGGAAAGGCCAGTATACAGAAGCTTTGCCTGAGCTACTGTAGCCTCCAGCTAGCAGATAAGTCTACATTAGACATTTTAATGTGATTCAAAACACTGATATAGTGCTCTCAGTGCCTGGTGCTGCTCCCTTGGCCAAACACCCATGGATATACACCAACAGGATGTAGTCTGTAGGGCATAAAGGAGACCCCTACTGATAGAAACTGATGACTAGAAGGGGATTTATCAAAATGTATATGTGGGCTGCCCACTATCTATGTACGTGACGGGAATGTAAAGCCAGTATGACACATCCTTCATACATGCTTTTACTAAATGTCGGTGGGTCTAAAAGGGGTCACATTGAAGTAATGTGTTTTATGTTTCAGTTAAAGGCAAAACAAATGTGTGTAAAAATCTGAGCTGTTAGCTGAACAAAGAATGTCTGCAGTGTCATCAACAAACAGGAAGAACAAAAAATTGAAGGTTAAAGGCATCACAGTCACATGTTTTGAGTGACAGGAGTGACAGGTGATCTTGTGAAATATCACATTAAGGACTTTCTTTCTTCACCTTACTTGATGCGCCTTGGCAACAGATCATCGTACGACTCAACTGTCATTGTCCTCATCAACAGTTCAACTTAGTTTTGACTTACTTAACTTGTTAACTTACTGTACAGTTGTACTTACAGTTGTATACCTTAAGTTTGTCATTATATTGAATCCCATTTTGATACTGTTCAAGGCCAGCATTTTGCCTCATTTTGCAGTTGGTCATGGGTTCAAATTTGTAAAATTATCCCATTTATTTTGTACATTGTATTTACATTGAATACATATTGAATACATATTCTCATTTCATTCATTAATTAAAAAAAAAAAAACTTTAATTGAGAGATCATGCTTAAAAAGGTGGGTTCCAAGCCATCTCTACACTCCCAGGTTACAATTCCACTGGACAACTATTGAATCCCTTTATTATATATCAAATTATTTAAATCTTTGTGCCTGGAAAAGTCCAATTTAAAGATATCTAGTCTTCAAAATACAAGAACCAGCTGTTTTTTGGTGAAAACAGCAGCTGGCTGCGTCTGGAAACCAAAATGATGAGCTGAAAGACGCTAAAATGCTTTGTAGAGCTGAGGGGAACTGCGGAGTTGAGGGGTACTTTTCTGTGAATTTGTTACTACAAGTGACAACTTTCACATAACACAGTCATTTGATCAATTTTCTATATAAAAATATCAGTTGTAGCAGCTTTAAAGTCAATTAAATAAATAGATTTGCTTATAAAGACTGTGATGCAGTTAAAGGCAAAAAACAAAAGTGGATCATGAAGTGAGATTACGTTGTCACACATACTAATCCCAAAGTCAAGACTGAAATGTGCTCATGATTTGTCTTTGTCGTGTGCTGGCCACCTTAATCGTAACAGTATGAACAGTTTACACTCACATACATGGATTAGCTTCGGTATATTCTGAATAGAGAGTAGAATATGCACAAAACACTTCATTGAATCCATTACATAAAAAGCTGAGCGTCAGTTTTTATTCTTTACTACCACTTTTGAAATGTAGCATATGCCTCGCAGAAGATAGTTTTTTTGCCTTGTAGGTCACTATTATATATCACTTTAAAGGTAAAACAGAGATGAATACATGAGCCTTTTAAAGGGTAGTACTTAGAGTACAGCCAGCTCACCATTCCCCTCTTGCTCTTGTTGCCCATTAGGCCTAAAAGCTATTGATTGATAAGATGTATCTCAGTAATGATCTAAAATTGTAAAGCACCGCAGCCATAAAGTCACCCCCCTCACACCCCACCATCATGCATCTGCATGGGAGGTTGAGTGCCCAGAAGAATACGGTCTCACAAATCTGCACAGTGCAATTTGTCATTCCGGACACTTAACCAGCTTCAAAACAAGACATGTCAGTGGCAGGATAAAGATGAAAAACCCATTCTTTGTGTTCACCCATGCATTCACAATGCACCCCACTTCTATTCCCTCACACTCTAAAATCTACTATGTACTGTGTAATTGCACGGGGGAGACGACTCGAGGTTCGACACAGGAACACAACGCTTTTCTTTGTGGTGCTTAACACAAACACCAAAAAGTACCTGCCATCTCTCCGTCTATTCGCACCCCCCTCCATTTCTTTTCATCCTCAAAATCCTCCACCGGTTTTCTCTTACCCTTCTATCTGCTGCTACTATTGTTCTCCATCACTGTATTTCTCCCCTCTCTCTCTCTCTCTCTCTCTCTCTCTCTCTCTCTCTCTCTCTCTCAGTGCTGAGTCATCTATAGAATGTTAAAAACCTCTAACACTGTGATGTCCCTGCAGAGCCCGCTGTCCTGAGAGTGGAGGCTGAGTTGAATGCTAAATGGGGCACGCAGCACAGTGGCTGACGCTGCCGGGTCCTGTTCGACGCACAACCTGTGGCCGTGCCAGGCATTTGTGAAAGTGAAATAACGGATGTGAGTGTCATAGAGAGAGGAATGAGTGGATGATGGTGTGTGTGTGTGTGTGTGTGTGTGTGTGTTGCCGGTGGGTGGGGGGCCAAACGAGGGTTACAAAAGGGTTGGCAAATGAGGCATTGCCCAGTCTCTCCTGCAAGCCATGTTCATGATGATGTGTGAGGAATGCTAGTACTCCAAAAAAAAGTGCTTTTTATCCCCACTTCCTCTTACTGTAAATCATCATGTGTGGCTTGATGTCTAGATTAAACATGTATGTGTTTAACTGATGCTGCAAGCCAGAATGACTTAGGTTAAAAATAGTTAGTCCACATTTTTACAAAACAGACAAATTTTCTGACTTTTCTGACGATTGATGACAATGACTGGCAATAGGTTGTGACTCTGAAGTCCATACTGACGTGTGTGTGTGTGTGTGTGCGCGCGCATAATCATAATCTTCTCCCTCTTAGTGCACTGACATGTGTGCCACTTTTCCAGGCAAACAACAGGTGTTTGAAATCAAAGATCTTTAATGAAATGCAAATTTAATTTACAGAGCAGGGAGATTTTTTTTTCTCTCCATTTTAATTTATTTTTTCATCCAGGATGGAAATTAAGTAAATTTACTTTCAACCTCAGCTCTGTGTCTGATCTGCTAGAACATGTCATTAAACCCTAAAATTAAAAACATCCAAAAAAAGGAGTCTTGTTTTGGGATTGGTTCCATACTCATCTGTGTGTCTATTTGACTAATAGCATTGTTGGCTTGAAACGTCATAAAGAAACACAAGTTTTTATTCAACTAATAAATGTTAAGAAATATTTGTTTCTACATTGGTACTTCTGTGATTTAGTTGGTTTTCTCTGATTTGACAAAGCTCCTTCAGAGTCACAGTAGACATTATATTTTTATTAATTTTTTTCACAGAATGTGTAGTTCTCCCTGTGACTGGTTAATTGACTTTGACGTACAATCAGTGGAGTGCTCCTTTAAATTAAAGCCAGCATGTCATAGTCAGCAACAACTAAAGGCTGATGGGCTATCAACAAAACACAATCATGATGGAAAAAGACCCAAGCCCGTTATTAATGAAAACTTCACGGGCCAAGTAAAATTTCAAAATAATAAATGGAGCATCGTGGCAATACCAGTGCTGCGACAAACAAAAGCCAAATGCACAATGTGTTTCTGAAAAACAACTCTCATCCTCTTTCCATCACTTGGACACACAAACAGTACAAGCGTTAAAAAGGAAATGATTGGCCCAGCAGCCGGCACAGCAGGCGGCAACCTTGACCAAGAAGCAAACAAAGGGGAAAAAAAATACCTGATATTATGGCCATGAGTCACTCGGCTCATCAGGATTCAGTCAGAAATGCCAGACGGCCTTGGCTTGTATGACACGGATGCTTGAAACAGTACAGACTTCTGAACCCATTCACGCCAGATACACTTTTAGAGACAAAATTGCACAATGCTACACAATAATAGATTTTGATAACTTGTTAGACATGGAGCACCAATCTCCCTTGCAGACTGCATGGCATGCTATTTTCTGTTGGATATCAATGCCTTTGCTTTCCCAACTCCTTCAGTCTCATGTGGGATCCACAATGGTGCACAAGGAGCAAGGCCTGGAGTACAATCTTCATTTGACCATAGTCGGTTTGCAGATGCCTATGTAAGATGTTCTTAAATGATGATTAGATATGAGTGGATGGGTTGCTAAAAATGCATAGGCTGGGACCTGGGGATAGAAAATGGCAGCAGGGAGCTTTTAATGCAGCAGGGGTCGCACCACCTTTATATGAACAAATACAAACTTACGCACAAGAAGATGCATTTACACCTGGGCGCACACATACACCAGACTCCTATATGTGCGTCTGTACACGCACATTTACACCTAAATGAACAGCTGCTGTGTTAAGCATTATCTAAATACAATCAGGATGCACTCACCAACAGCACAATTTGCATCTCTCTCACTCTGTCTCGGCGTTTCGCCATGGCTCGTCAGCACTTTAGCAAAAGGGCTTTTCACGCACAAACACAATAAAGCCCCCAACAGGCGTCTCAGGTGGGTAGCAAAGCTGTAATCCTCTTTCCATCTAAGCACCTTTTTACTGTAGGTAGAGGGAAGAGAGAGAGAGAGAGAGAGCTGAGAGCCAGAATTTGTCACCCCTTTCCTTTCCTCAGCGGCAGGAATATTTGCATAGCATATACACAAGGTGCGAGGATTGATTTAATTGGCTATCTTGTCTCATTTAGCTACATAGGATGCTGCTGGAAAAAAAAAAAAATGAGGTTATGTGGCGTGTTAAATAGAGAAATAAAGATTTCCAGGGCTTTTTGATGAATGTGTGTGTCTGTGTGTTCCTGCTTACGTGGCTGTCAGTGTGTGTGTGTGTGTGTGTGTGTGTGTGTGTGTGTGTGGGCCAGTGTCTGCAGCAAAGTGCCCGCCGTCGTGCGAGTGTATTCATGTGTGCGGCAAACACGTGTGTGTCTCTGACAGGAACGAAAAGGGTTTTCAGAATGAAGCGGCGAGGCCTGAGACAGGAACACACACTCTTTAGCTGAGAACACAGGCCTCATTTAGGTTAGCACAGGATTAGCCACGCCGAACCGCACAAGCACAGGAATTAAAATGCAAATGAGGACAAGGATTGCACAAGAGGAGCGCAACAAGATGAGGATAAAATAGCATGGGTAAGGATGGATGCAATGTGTGTTGTAGGCCTACTGGTATTATTTATATTGTTGCTGTTTTTAATTGCTACTGTTGTGGAGATGTCACACCAGCTGAAGCCGATCGGAACCTGTATTGTATTAACAGGACTTCAGATATCAGGCATTTAAATGTATGTAAGGAATATAGTGGCAATTAAAGTGGTTGTTGTGAACGAAGAAATCCGGAGGAAACAGAAGGACATACTGGTGCTACACAATGTTACTGACAATTGACATTAATAACAATTATTGCTATTAATGCTGTCCCTTTTGTCCAAAACCCCCCCCCAAAAAACAATATATATATATATATGCTGAAACATGCATGAAACAGCATGAGGAAGAAGTGAAAATATCTTTGCTTCACCTGTGTTTGAAAAAAAATAAAGGGTAACTTCACCAATTTTACACAAAGTCAGTTTTCGTTGTTATGGTAAGTACTGCTCAGTTTGTTAAAACAGTTGTTTAGGGCCATCTGTGGCTTTACAGGAGTCAAGAGTGAGAAAGTAACCTGTGATGATGTCATAGCGATGTCATCAGGGTTCAGTGACGTTGATGGGTTTTCAATGTAGTGAAACAGGTGGTCTTTTGAGAGGGTCCTACGTTTATTGAGTGGGTCCCTAATACAATTTGTGTTTTTGTTGAAATGAAATCCGTGCGGCGAGGATTGGTCTTTTGGTTGCAGCAAGGTCATTTAGTCAGTCCCGTGATAATCAAGACTATGAGCACAGGATCCCGTCTGTGCGTAATAGATGTGCAGACGGTAACAAAATGGTGATTGGTCAATGGGTGATTTGTTTTTGACAGCAAGGTTTCTTTTTAATTATTTCTATAATTACAACACAGATTTGTTGATCACAATGTAGCATTATTAGGGAAAAAAGGGTACGTCCCCCTGACGCATGGAAAGTGAGTTTAATGTGTCCTTTAGGATTTGAATGCATCAAAGACGCAGCGTGCATACCTAGTAACAACATTGAGGGTTGTCTTAGCTTTTTTCTTTTATGAAAGATGCGATCATTTACGGGGACCTGAGGGTTTCATAAAACAATCAGGTTGCATTATGGGAAGTGTATGATCCAGCATTTTTAGATACTATGGACTAAAAGTCAGTGTCTTGGCCTAAATTACATTGATTGTGACTTTTAATATCTGTCTCTCTTTACTCCCCAAACGTTATAGAAGTGCATTACTAAATCACTAAAGTTAAGACTAGAATATAAAATACAGTGGGGAATGACCCATACAGGATAGGCAAACATTACGAGAGCTAGAAACCAGTATCTCAGAAGCAGATATTCTGCATGTTAGATCTCTTTCCAGCGACAAATTCTTATTTTGATTGAGAAAACACAGATTCTTGGGGTTGTCCCTTTTTGCATTATTGCTAAAAATTAAATATCTAGGTTATTAAATAGAAGGCTACATTACATACAATTCCTAAACTCCAGTGTGTTGGTATGGTAAGCCTTAACAGACCACAAAACATGTCAGTGGAAAAGGGAATAACTCACGCTGTTTTTTCGACTGTATCTGTTTTCTGATTAAATCCCTCTCAGATTAGGCATTATTGAATAGGGACTCTCTATCATAGGCTCGACATTGAGAAGGGTACGCAGTACTGAGGCAATTATAAGTTTTCACTGCTTGCATCTGCCCTCCAGCTAAAAACACAGTGGCAAATTAATCATCTTAAAATGGCCAAAACTAAAGGTTAGCCATAATCCTCCACATCATTGTCCATATGCAAGCATATATACACACACACACACACACACACACACACACACACACACACACACACACACACACACACACACACACACACACACACACACACACACACACACACACACACACACACACACACACGCTCCTCTCCTCCTTGTCTCCTCTTGTGTCCTCTGAGTGGACATAATGAAAGTTAATGAATAAATCCATAACTTATGTTTTAAAAAATGGGACACCCTGCACAGGCAGGAAAGGACATTTCTCTGAATATGTGCATAGATTTTGATCGGGAAAGAACACTGCCTTGGGAAGGTTCAGGGGGGGCAACCAAAACAGAGGCCAAGTGAGTGGCAGTGAAACAGCTGGACGGAGAGGGAGCAGGGACGAACACAACAACAACCAAACCACTTTGGTTATGGCTGTATAAAGGGTTTGATTAGTTTGTTTTCGGAAGGCAGACATCACACAAGTCATTTTTCCTTTAACAGAACTCAATTGGTCACTAATAAGATTCTACAAATCCAAAACAGTGACGTGGAAGTACAGTTGGTCCTGCTCAGGATTACAGTCGCTGTTGATCTTCAAAAATCTGGTGGAAGCTGCAACATTCAGTCCCTAGCCTTGAGTCTGTTAAAAGTTTATGCCCGTGTAGATTATCCCCCATCAAAGGAAGTGGACCCTGTATTTTGGACGCAACACATGCATTCTTCTTTGACTTGCATGTAATAGCCAGTGAAGCCTTTGCTCTTTAGGTGAGGTGTGGCGTTTTATTTCTGCCTCACCTGTTGGTGAGTCACTGTGCTTCGACAGGCTTGCAGTGTGGGAGTATGGCAGTGGAAGTGTACTGTTAAGACGTGTAGGCTATGTGTTGGTTTGGGTTTTAGGGGAAGACAAAAAAGCAGGGGTCGGGGTGCAGGGCTGCCAAATCTTACGCATTGACTCTGACACTCATGCAATTGATACTTTTCACACGCCCTCACGTCCATTTTCTCACGCAATGAAAAACAATTTGATAACTAATAATGTCACATCGCGAAGAAGAGGACGCTGACTGCACCCGGAGACAAGACAGAGCAGCACAGTGCAACAACAGCACTGCGAAACACCTCAAAATACATTGTAACACAAAGAAAATGTCCTCATGTTTAAATCTTTGCTTCAGAGGTTTGCTGACATTTTCAATGTAATCCTGTTCAGGATTACCCTAACTATAAACTCAATTGAAAAGTTGGCAGCCCTGTCAGTGTGTGTGACAGATGTACAGCGTCTACAGTCAATTAGGCTTTCTCCAAACTTCGGCATCAAGTTGCATCTACCGTGTTTGTCAGAACGTTGACCTATTACATTATGATTGAAGTGTCATCATGCCTGTGTCACAGCAGGGGTGCAGTTTAGCACCCCAAGCCAGTAAAGCCCCTTTAGAAGGTTACTGTGAAAAAAATTATATTACACACAGTGACTAGTTTGAGAAGACCTGCTGTTCTGCTAATAGCTGGTGGAAAGTCTTGGTGGATGAAACTAATGACAATTCCATCAGCCTCAGCTACACTGTGTGTTTACTGCTTTTTTTTGCAAATGTTAGCATGCTAAAGTAAGATGGTGATACAGCCTCACAGAGCTGCTAGCATGGCTGTAGACTCACTTACTTTTGTCTACTAGTCACTGCTCTACTTAGCATTTAATGATCGGGAGGCAGCGTACGCTCGGCCTGTCTGCGTGGGTTAGCTGGTTGATGAGAGCGGTGAGAGTCAACCCTGCAGTCTGATCACAGCCTGAGAAAGCAACTGAAATGTGTTGTTTATTCTTAGTGGGCTTAACACGATTGGCATCTATTTGTGGGGACATCAAAAATAGCAACACATGATTACAATTTTTCAAGATTAAAAGTGTACAAGTGGGCCAAGTAAGTGGTCAATCCATAGTTTTGTCAGACTTGAAATACACTTGATTTCTAGGATTTCAAGGTTTTTCTATGATTATTCCCAACATCAATTATCACTGAGTATTTAATGTGTGATGATAATGACTGATATATGTCTGTTTAACCATGGAAACTATATTTTATCTTCAAGCAATATCTCTCAGAAAAAAATATTCTGCATCAGAAAAAGTGGAAGTCAGTATCAATCAGTATCAATCATCCATACATGTTTTCTGGAGAGTTGAGTGTTTCCCACATAACAGATTTTGATCTGTATTCAATGCAGCCCTGAGATTGAAGCATCCGCTGTCCCCATGTAAGCAACGGAGATTTACGACGGGTGTATTTGTCGGCCCGGCCTAATCCATAGGCTTTCCTCAGAATGGGACACACACACACACACACACACACACACACACACACACACACACACACACACACAGCAGTGTACTAGTTTGATATGGCGCTCAGAGTGTGATGACAGTATCAGGTCCTTGTGTGATTGAGGTGACGGAGGCAAAGACAGGATGGGGACTGTCATCAGCTGTGAGTGACAGGAAGCTGAGGTGGGGAAGGTGAGGAGGGGGGGGGGATGACAGCTGAGTTCATGGCATGCAGTATATCCCTCTGTTTGTCTGTCTCACCTTCCCTCTCTTTCTGTCTCTCTATCCATCTGTCTCTTTCTTATGCCTGCCAGTCTGTTTCAACCTTTCCATCTTCTTTGTCCTGTCTGTCCATCTTTGACTCTCTCTCACTTTCAAAAAAAAAAAATTCTAACCCCCTGCATAATGGGTGGATGAATTTTGCCCTTTCTTCCCTGTGTCAGACACTGCATCAAGAAAAACAATGGGAGACCCATAAATAGGGTTTAGAGAACATGCACCCAATTTACTTTGACAGTGGGGAAGGTGCATTTGTGTGTGTGTGTGTGTGTGTGTGTGTGTGTGTGTGTGTGTGTGTGTGTGTGTGTGTGTGTGTGTATGTGGATGTATGTGTGCAGACGAGTGTAAGTCACTTTGACAGCTGCTGCAAATGAGGCAATATTGCAGGTATTGACTGACATCGTCGGGCCCTGGGCCCTCTGCTCACTAAAAACGAGTGGTCATCATAAATCACAAGTTGTATTAGCAATTGATGCTCCATCTGGGGATAAAGAGACTTAAAAATCTTAAAAATATTTTAGTAATGAACTCTCAATGACTTTGTTAAAGCTAAATAAAAGGCTTTAATAAGGAACGTGTTCATAAATAAATGTAATTTTGACAATTCAACTTGTTTTTTTTTTATTGAACACTCAATAATAAAAGAAAGCAAACGCTGTATTAGTTGCTGCATTTTTAGAATATCAAGGACTTGTTGATTGGAACGCTACAAAATCCGGGGTTATGATGGATTCTCTGCAGAGATCATGGACCACCTGGGAATATTACGTGTGTACATGTGCTAGAATGTACTTTACTAGTCTTAGCTTTTACTCTTTGTGCAGATAAAAAAACACCATTAAACCACAGAGGGGTATTATTTAATGCATGGAAAGTCACAACCTAACATTCAATTTACATCATGGACATCAAGGGAAATCTGGTCATTATGAAAATGTAGCACCCACAATCTCAGATTCATCAAGCAACGTGCTGCAGACTGACACAGGAACCCCAGCAGCACATTCATGCCAAGCACGTCACATCGAGCCAGCTACTCTCAGGTATCCCAGCAGCGCATACCATTTTTAGGCTTGGCTGTCATGTTTGTCTGCTTTACTTCCTCTCTTGTTCGGAGCAAAGATTGTGAGATGAGGGTCATTTTTTCTGACAAGAGTGGTCAGACGCACTGAGGTTGTCATACTCCGCCACCGTTTAAAGTGTGCCACTTTGACTGACCTCTGTGCTCGGTTTGCACATTACCGTGCACTGTTTGTACTGTATGTCTGCGTTTGTGTGTGTGAGAAGGAGGTTGTTAAAATCCTGAACTTTTAACACTGTCCAGCTTTAACTTTTGCTGTGCTTGCATGCATGTGGAGATGAGGCAGCGTTGTCACAGGACTGCCCTTTAAACATCACTCTGCTTCGACTTCTTTTGTTTTTTTTGTGCCTGCAGTGTAAACGTCCCACATTAACAGATCTGAAATCCTCTGACAGGGAGGGTTCTGACCTTTGGATATAAATAACACCCTCTATTTGACTTGTGAACAGAGCGGACGCTCAGTTCTCCAAGCGACTGTTGGTGGCCGGGCTAATTGCTTTTGTGTGCTTGTCTCGTTGGCTGCCAAGTTGCACTCTGCTGAGCCACGGACTTGGCCTGCGCATGAGAGAGAGTTGGACAACAGGGCTCTAAAATATGCCAACATCCATTTGACTGCTTGGCAATAATACAAAGGGGATGGAGATGGGAGGGAGAGAATGAGTGAGAAAGAAAATGAGACAAAGAAGGGTGATTGAGAAAGTGTCAGTGACCAGAGAGGTTACGGAATAGTGAAACAAACACAGTGAATACTGGATAATAGCCCCCTCATCTATTTTAGCCTTATTTTGGATCCTGATAGCCCAAGACGGAACGTGCGCTCCTCTGCTGTTTAGAAATTTACATAAAAATCAATACCTATTGACTTGCCATTAAATTTATTCCCCTTTTCCCTGAACTATTTTCCCTCTTCCTCCTCCCCTTCGTAATTCCTAATGATTGCCTTAGTGCTCAGTGGGGAATCCGCAGAATTTCCTCCCTGCTTGGTTTGCATCAACTCCACAGGAGCTCATGAACCCGCCTGTCATCCAAATCAGCCAGGAGATGAGTGACAGCATATCAAATCCCAATCTTTTAACTGGTTCTGGTTGGAAGAAGAAGAAGAAGAGAAAAGCTGATGAAAAGGGAAATCTCCCCGAAGGCTGTCTGTGGAGTCAAGAATCTTGGCATGTCAGCCAGAGGTTGATTTGTGTGTGTATTTTCTCAGAGGCTTGTATAATGGCTTTGACACTGAACCTTCTCATTGTGACCATCAGTACTAAGCCTCCGTGTTAGGTCACCTACCATATTTCCTCTACGGCAGTAGTATTAAAAGTGTCAGTCTGTGGGTGCCGAGCAAGGAGCAGTGATGTCCTCCCCCAACATTTCTGCTCGACAGTAAACAGCCATTTCAAAGTTGTAAGCTTCATCAATAAAGATGTAGAAGCCTTCTTCACATCAGGAAAGTTTATTTTATGGACTGTGTGTTAAGGGATAGGCCAATATAGCATCTGTTGTGAAAACAAGCTACATAGCTTGAAGATACAAAAAGAAAAGGCCAACTATAAATCATAAGACTGTTCTGTAATCTCTAATGACAGTTGTTGCCGCATTATCGTTTCTTACTATGAACTGCTGAACATCTAATGGATCTTTTGATTGTGATGTTGCGGAGAAAAATCTCTCCATCCATTCCAATTAATTGGCTATGGAGCTGTGCATTTGAGAAAAAATGCTGATAGCTGTGGGACATTTTCTCTTTCAAATTATCTCTCTTTAGCATGGAGCCAAACTTTGTCATCAATCGTTTATTTTTCATGGTAAGAAAATACCAGTCTGCAGGGTAAATTATGCCGTGGAGAAATGTAATCTATATCTCTAAGACAAAGGTGGCTTCAGTAGACACAAAAAAAGTCTTTACCAACAAATGATTATGTTCGCAAATTTGACGAGCTTACTTGTATCCCCGTTTGATTGCCGAAGCCTTTTAGAGGGTGCCAAAGTGTTTCTGATTAAATACATCTTATAGGAATTGGATTGTGTAAATTCTCCTGAGTGAACCACAAGCCAGGATCAACATGAGAGGGCGAATGTCAATTACAGAATCACACATTATAAGACATCACTGTAGATGAGTGATTTGTGGGCTTCGGGGCTTAATCTTTTTATTAAAGTGCCGGGTCCCCCATTGTAATGCAAATCAGGATTCTCCATCCCTTGTCATTATTAGCATTGGTCAGATTTTACCTTTGTGAAGCGATATGACCATGTAAGACACGTGCCAAGCGTGGCTGCAAGTTTGCAGATGACACCAAATAGATGAGCCAATTCACAGACTGTAATGAGTCCACCTGCAGGGGATTTGTGATGACGTGAGGCGTGGCGTGGCGAGCAGGCAACAATCTGTCTCTTCTGACAAGACAAAAGAGCAGAAGGTTGGCATCAGAATGGAAGGTACAAAGTGACCACCATTATGCGTATTGCGGATGACAAAGCAAGCAAGTTCCTCAAAAACCCACATCACAAAAGACCATTATTTGCAATAAAACATGACTGAGAGGGCTAAAGAAGTCATCACATAAAGCAGGTCTATGTGGGCATAGCATGGCCTCTGATTCCACTGTATGCAGTAGACAGAGCAGGCCCAACTACATCACTATTGCTAATTCCCACCTGTACGCAACATTTACGGAAAGCAATGTGGGAGGAAGGCTTAGCAAAACTAGGAATCTAACCCGCCCAAACTACAAAGTGTTTTTCCCTTGCTGTCTCGCAAATGGCACCGCAGCATGTCGACACTGGAGCAGATTTTACCCTGAAGCTGCAAGTTAACTTTACTAAACACTGAGAAACCACTACCCTCAAGAACATACAGTACACACTACAGCGATACCCATACTGTATGTATAAAGTAGGCAGTGACCTTTGTAATGAAAACTGACCTGTCTACACTACTGTATCTGTCCTCCTCACTTGGTAATGCCTGATTACACAATGCTGACCTTCTACAGTTACATTGCCATGCCATTTGCCACCATGGTAAAACTTTAAAGTAAGGATAAACATTGTTTTATTCATTATACATAAGGTATAATATTTGTCAAATTAAAAGATAATTTTTAAAGTCAAATAAGTCACATTTATGGTAATTTGTCGTAGTACCATTTCATTTTGTGTTAAACTGCTCAGTGAACTACATCTATCGTCTCGCACAATATACGTCATCTTTCTTGCTAGCTAGCTAGGTAGCTTAGGCTACATTCAGACTGCAGACAAATCCGATTTGTTTCTCAAATTAGATCTTTAAGACGGACTGTCCACACTGTTATTTGCAAGTGATCAGATCAGATTGGTGTCCTGACATCACAAACCTATCAGCATGGGGTGCTGTGGCAATAACACAGTCTTCTGCAGCTTTCCAACGCAGAAGTATGAGAAATGGAGGTCCATCATTTTGCCCTCCAAAAATCACAGCGTCAACTCGGGGTCCAGAACGGACTGTTGTTCTCCTCCATGTCGCCCTCCATAGCGCTCTGCTAGTAGCAGAATTGATTTGCAAAAATCGCATTTCATGTGGTTCTTTGCTTTCCAGACTTTCTAAAAACAATTAGGATACAATCTAGATATGCACTTACATGTAGCCAGTGCAGGTCAGATTGGAACTGCAGGTCTGAAAATACAAGACACTGCCTAGTTCCAGGTGCTTCAATGACACTTTGTGTGCATTATTTTCCTTCACAGTAACCTATTACATAAATCAACTCCTACAGGAACTCTCAAGTTCAGACTAACCTGATTATCAGGCTAACAAGCACACGGGGGACATGAAGAACAATGAGCTGCTCATTTGTATCGTAAGTCACCACACTCAAGTCTATTAAATAATTTATTCAGAAGAGTGGAAAAACATTCAATGAAATAAGGTATTGGGTTTCAAAGCCTTGCATAGGCAGACACTACAGGGACACATTATAGTGGAAAATTTAACAAGGAGTACGGGCGGTTGATGAATATCTTTTATTATCTTCCGACTTTTCCATTAGAATTTGAGTGATGCGATTATTCAAAAACAGTTCTGCTCTATTTGGTGTTTTTAGGCTCAGCAGAAGCTGACAGGATATATGGGAAAATAAGTGCATACAGAGTGATGAGTCAGATTAACCTATGACATCATGAGCTCAACAACTGAACCCTTCCATTGTGCATTGTGAATCACTGCTCTTCAGCCCTCTACCATGGACGAGTATGCAGGTTTTCCCTCCAAACAAACTGTACAAAGGCTGATTCCACTAATTGGTTCCCTCCTGTCTGGTTGAAAGTCGGCTGCTGTACAGTTTGGCTGCAAGGAAAACCCTCATACTCTTCCATGGCAATGGAGACGCATTGGCTTTAGAACAACATGGCAACATGGGACTGTATCAGCCCATGATCCAATGTGTCAGTGTTGCACTCTTCTTAGTAAATCCACAGTGAATCACAGATTGGGGTGTGACCAGAAGGGACATATGCTTGAGAATATGAACCCACAGAGAGCAGTGCTTTGGGTTGATTCTAAAGTTTTTTTTTATAGATTTGAGGTTTAGTTTGTCAGCCATTTTAAGTAGTAATCCATGTAGTAATTAATACATTTAAGTAGGACCGTCAAAATTAACGCAATAATAAGAGTTGATGCAGCAGCAACGTTGTGGACAGTGTTGCCAACGGGGACTGCCCATTTCTCAGACGCTTTATTGTTCCGACCTCTCAATAACCCGAAAAATTCCCTTTGGTCCTACAGCTCACTAGTCCGACGTCCCGCTGACGGCGAAAATACGAATACGAATACAGATGAGACGAGATGTCAAGGCGGGAATAGATGGCTAGCAGAAACAAACTTCCTTAAGCAGAAATGGATAAAGAAAAGGGTGTTATAAATGGCAAATTCAGTTTTAAAGCCCTTCCAGATGGTTCTCTCAACAAGACTAAAGTTATTTGCATGTACTGTTGAAAACTATCCCTTTTATAAGTACATTTAGAACAGATAAAAAGCGTGTGATACTTTGCAAATAATCACGAGTTATCTGTGGGCAATCATTCGATTAATCGTGATTAAATATTTTAATCGATTGACAGCCCTACAGTTAAGACATCTCAGATACAAAAACAACCATTTATGGCATAATTACAGGGACTCAAGGATACCCATAAGGCTCTTTAGGTAAGAAACACTGAATGAGAAAATGTTTGCTTGCAAAGAAAACCCTCCGCAGGCTACTTTTTATACCTTGGAGTTCCAGTGGTATTTTGTGGGAAAATAGGCTTATAAAAAATATATCATGGGACATATATCCTGAAAAAATGATATGACCAACAATTACAGAATGAGCCAGCAGCAGTTTTCTGCCCTGCGTGATTCAGTATGGGTTTACCCTTTAACACAGATGCTGCAGCTATAATAAATGCCATATGATCCAATCCATCATAGTTACATGACATTTCAGCACTTTATAATGGTTAACAAGGACTCATATAAATCATGCCTGGTCCAAGATAATGACTTGCCCATATGACATGATAGAAATCAGCAAAAAAAGAAATATGGTGTTCTGCTTAGTTTGTGGAATTCTATAGAATATAGGACCATCACTGTTAGTTTATGGAGCTTTTTTTTTTTTTAAAGGCCTGGCCGTGCATTCCAGCTGCCCACCCACACACACACACACCCACACACAAGCTTCTCTTTCCTCTGCAGAATCTGCTCCGACAAGATAAGTGCGGGACTTGTAATTGTGCGAGGGCCGTCATCTCTTTGCATTGGCTAATAATGGTGCTGTGGAAGCCTCATGCTCATTACGCTAGCCTTTGTAGTTTTTATTACACAGCTTGGTTGATTATTTCTTCAAGAGAATTCAGATGGTTTAATGCTCTCCCTCTCTCTGTTTCCGTAAACAGAGCTGCCACTGCGATGAGCGAACTCCTGCAAAATAAACAAATGAATAAATGGATGATTAAAAAAAAAATGCCATCCTTACAAATCAGGCAATTATACATGGGCTTCTCTTAAAACACCATTCCATATATGCACACAGCCACTTGGCATAAAGCACTTGCGATAGCAGTCCTGGTACTGATAGAGGCACCTTCCGACTGCTTTCTAACGTGAGTGAACACTCCAAGTGGTGCTCACAGTATTAATGGCAACAGCTCGGACCAATTCAACCGCAGCAGTGTGTGGAAGCAGAGAAACAGAGATAAACTCTCCACATTCATTTTCCTTGCATGGCAAATACTTAGTCAATAGCTTGTGTTAGAGGTTGTGTATGCTTTAGTTTCCCATTATCTTTTTGAAAAATATGAGATTAAATCCGACCTCGGTATTAGCAGCTTATCATCCGGAGATGCAGACACAGTCTAAAGTCGCTCCTTAGAAGTCAACCTTCTTAGAGTTGTTTGAGATTGCTGAAGCAGTGAGCTGAAAAACATTCTAGCTTTTCAAACTTTGCAACTAATCATTCATAGATAAAGCACTGTGCCTTGAAATTTCTTTGCTCACTGCATCTCATATGCATTTACCCAATAAAAACAGACCATGTATACCACTATGTATTACAGAATCAGCACATCACAACTCACAATGTCCACTTATTTCTCTTTAACTCAAAGTGTCAGCGAGAAGGCAACTGTATATTCTAAAAAAATTAAGCAATCCTTTGTCCAGCCCTGTCTCAGAAACATTAAGTTCCCATAGAACTAGACTACATTCGCAATTACCTTTAAAAAGAAATAGATTTAGTCCTGCATTCATGTTGTTCTTGACTTATCACAAATACGTTTTTAATCAAAGTTCATGTAGAGTCTGCATAGGGAGTGGGTTTGGGTGGATGGTTGGGTGAAACGAACACTGGACTTTCCGTATTTGGAACCAAACCATGATTTTTCCTAAATCTAATCAGATAGTTGTGTTTCAATTCACAACGTTAACCACGTGTTTTAAACTGCGACCGTTTCACAACGTACGCCTGTTGCTGGTATGGGGACGTGTTGAAGCGTTTCCCTTCAAACGTAATTGAGAATACAGTTTAGTTGTATGAAAACTACATTTTTTAGGAGACAGCATTGCATTGTCTTGACTTTTTGCAAATTTGTGAAATGAGTTATCAAAAAACACCCATGATGGACACATGCCATTGGCTTTTATGCTTTCAATGAGATATTGAAGAATTAGCACATCTTGCAAACATGACTGCAGTACCGACTCATTGTGTTTCATGTTGAACAATTAACTTTTGATTGATAGTTGCATGTCCGGGGGCTTTCAATCATAAAACATGGCCTTCATCAGCAGATGACAATGTGGAAGAAAATAAAGATTCTGATACTTCCACTACCACTATGTTCCTACTAGTGTTGACTCTATATTTATGAGTTGCTTGTGCTTGCTTCAGATGTGGCTACAGCATACTCAACCACTTTACCAAAGATTTTAGAGCCATAAGGTCAAAACCTTTTACCTTACTGTGTAGATGAATAGGTACAGCATCCAAACCAACAAGATAAATTGCTCTTTGTTGCTAAAGTGTGACAAAAGTTGGAGTAAATGGATATTTTCAAGGCCAAAGTTCATGAACAGCATTTCCAAACAAAGTAAATGGCTGCCATCAACAAAAGGAGATGACAAAAAAATATAGATTATGTTTCATTATGAATTATTATGTCACTAAAAGCCCACTAAGAGGCCTCTGCACTTTGTCTTTTATAGTGCTGATACTAAAGCATCTCCAATAGGCAACTGTTAGTTTTCTTAGCATCATTATTGTAATAACCAAGGAGCATGTTCTTTCCAGGTACCATTCAGACAGAGCCTGTGACTGTAGTTTTTCTTCATTTCCGATGAAGAGAAGAAACTTCCCGGAGTTTGTGATATAAAGGTGATATATGAGGTACTCTTTGTGTAATACATCACCATGAGCAATGCATTTACTGTAGTTGGATATTAGTAACATAAATGTAATATGTTCAAAATCATGCTTCCCACAGTTTTTGATGAGAATGCTTTAAACTGAATATTTAAATAATCGATAAATGCCTAAATAACCTGGTGGTTGGCGTCAGGGTTTGTGGATTACACAGGCTGCATCTATGGGGAACAGTAAGGTGCCCTTTGGTAAATCTTTATTTGGATAACAGCTTTTTCTGTTCGGAAGATCAATAAGAACTAGTAATAGTATACATAATAATAATAGTAAAATAATAGTAGCAAAGAAGCAAAGTAAGTGTGTGAAACAGCTACAATAAGAAAAGCATGTTGTCAAAAATGAAACCGCACTGGAGCATTAAGTGCACAGGCTTTAGTTCTTTTCTATGACAGGAGAATTAATTTCTGCCAAATTGTCAGTGTAGAGACTAAAAAGAAAATATACCAATGCACAAACCCAAGTGCATTATTACATGTCTCCACCCCCCCCCCCCGCTAGTCATATTTCAAACTCCCCACCACCAACACAAACTCACACCTTCAAATCCCACCCTTCTCCGCCTCCTCCCACCCTCACCTTCATCATTCCAGGAAAATGAGAAGTACTAACAAGTAAAATAAGCTTGAGTATACTCAAATGATTGGATTATGTGAGAAAAGAGTGTGCCAAAAGTCAGGACAAGAAGCACCTAAGCATTATGCCTACTCCATAAACGCTGCCAGCAATCTCCTGTTATGAGTTCCTGTTATGCACAGGAGAATAATAAGGCCGTCTCTTCTCACCGCCGAGAACAATAATGAGTTCTCTGTGCAACAGTCGCCGTGGTTCAATAGCTGCACCTTTGATTCTGATGACTCTCTCTTTTTCTTCGGGTTGGAGACTTTCTCTCTTTCCTTCTATCACTCCTATCTCTTCCTTGCTCTCTCGCAGCGTGCAGCAAGGAAACTCCTCTCTGGGCATAAATCCCCTGCAAATACGATTAAAGCACTGAGTCATCATTTGGACCGCAGGGTGTAGTGACCAATGTTGGGAGGCTGCATGTGTGTGTGTGTGTGTGTGTGTGTGTGTGTGTGTATGTTTGTCTATCTGTGACAGACTTCAACACTGTGGATCAGGGGAGGACTCTATTCCTCTATCCAGGAACAGAATGGGCAATCCAATTCCACTCATCTCTCTGTCTCTTTGAGATTCAGCAGGGAGGGTAAGGCGTGACCAATCACACCCAGATATCCTCACCCATCCAACGTCCTCTCTTTCCATTATCCCTCCCTTCCTTCTCCCCCCCCAAGGCTCCAAATGTAATTGCGGCTGCTTTTTGGAGAACCTCGCTGGCAAAGTGTGGAGGCTATTTTTTGATTACTTTTTTCTTTTTGTCTTTTTTCTTTGAACACATTATGACAAAGGGGTAGAGAGACAAAGTAAAGGGTAGCAGCTGGAAACGGAGGGTCTAAAAGGGGCTTGATGCTTCTCAGAATGTCAAGTTGCATTTCTCGGGCCACGTGGGGAAGTGAAAGGGGCTTCGGAGTGGAAATGATGGCAATTATAGCTATTCCTTCCTCCTCAAAGGAGACCTACTGTACTTTGGAGCTACTTAAATATGAAGCTCTTTGGCTTTCTGTCAGATGTACAGAATGAAATGTCACTACAATTGACAGTGGATTTTCTTCTTGATTACTAAGATCAGAAGACTGAGAAAAAGAGAGCTCTGCTGTTGATTGCAACAGTCCTTGTCAGACTTGTCACCGCGATGCTCTAATCAGAGCACAACACCATATTATTTGTGACATATCATTTTGTCTCAGTTTGGGCTGCTGGTAAACCATCGATATTTTACCGTGGCTGACTGTAATCACAATAAAAAAAGCCATATAACTTAGTAGTCTGGTTTGTTTTGATGGGTAACACAAATTAGCATTCTCACCAGTACACACACAAATCCGTGCACAAATGCAAATACACACAAGGCACAATTGGAGGAAGGGAGTGTATCTGCTTTGACTGCCTTACCAAGCACATTTGAAGATGTCTATCTGTGTTCTGTTTTACTATAAGTCATTATGAGTCAGTATGCTTTGTCCTATTGTGCGAACTCAAGGGAAGACCGTGAGAACAAATGCTTTGAATCAAGTTCATCCATCTAGTACAGACAGTGTGTGTTTACACTCGCCCAGGAACAACAGCGGTACCTCTGTTTCTATGAGTGTAGATCTGAGAGAGACAGAGCGCTGTCTGTGAATGTGTTGTGTACATCTTCAGCCCGTACTGTAGCTCAAACTGTTCTGTGTGACGGCACGAGCAAAAACTATTGAATAAAAAGCCTGTGAATGAGCTCTGATGTGGCTGCGACTGAAGGCGGTAATGAGGAGATAGGCTTTAAACAGATTGGAATGACATCGGATGTTGATCTTGCTCTGCTAAGCCTCTCCCCTTAAAGTGCCAAATAGATAGACGCTGCCAAAGTTTGCATTTAAATTATTTACCAAGCAGCTTAAGCCCAGAGGAGAGTGAGAGAGAGTGTGTGTGTGTGAGGGGGGGAGGGGGATGGGGGGAGGGGGAGGGGGATGGGGGGGGGGGGGGGGAGGTGATGATTGATCAAATCAATCCTCATAGCTGCAAAGAAGTGAAACAGATCTGGCTTGCTGGTATACTGTATGAACTCCTGAAGCTAATATCTTCTCTTTTTTGTGTGTCTTAATTATGAATGATATTTGGTGAGCAGTGGAGCGGCTGGATAACTGTCAGAAGAAGATGGAGGTTGTTCTTAGCAGGCAAAATCAATCAATCAATCAATCAATCAATCAATCAATCAATCAATCAATCAATCAATCAATCATTTGTGCATCCATGTGCATCCCCCTTAAAATATTTATCCAAGAAACTTGCATTTTGAATAAGAGCAAATTTGTTTATTGACCAGCTTTTTCTAGTGTGCACACAAACACAGTCCCTACCTAAATATCCAAGCTGAAAAACCTGCATATAAACACAGTTGGCACAACTGGGCCTTCCTCTCTGCCAGAAGCTTGAGGACAGACACTGGGCCAGCCAGTGACGGTTAGACAAAGTGACACGTTATATAAATATATATATTTATAGAAGCTGGGAAAAGTAGAGCTTATCAATAATGCATATATAATTCATTAGGGCAATCAACTAGTTCTCCCCTCCACCCCAAGCCAAAGAAACAGAGATAACATCTCCAGTGGCTGCTGTCCAATGTTTAATTGATGGGTGATGTGACCACTGAGATCCAGAGAGGAAGGAAGCAGGAAGCTGGAGGGGAGGATGGATTGGAAGGTGAAGATAAAGATAAGGAGACGTGTGGGGGTGCATGTGTGCTGACTCAAACTTAGAGACTTTACTGTTTATGGATATTTACAACTGTACTGTAATCTGTGAAGCTAGCATTACAACCAGAGCCAGATGGTGCAGGAATTGTTTAAAGGACAACTATCCTATCATATCAATTCATACAGACAAGAAAAGCTTGAAAAAAACTTCAACTCAAAAATGGCATGAATTAACATCATGGATATGAATGTTGGGCTGACCGCAAACCATTCTATGTGACGTGAGCACAGATTAGACATGCAGTTTTCACTTCCTCGTACCAAAAGATTTAGAATTATAACCCAATTAAGGCTAAGCTACTAAAACAATTAAAGTTAAAAGGGCATTACACTTTCATAAAGTTGGAGGACTTGCAAGAGTAAAAAAAAGAAGGTCAAATCAAAGTAGTGGAGGCTGAGATTTAATTCTCAAGTATGGATCAAGCTCCAAAATATTGGATTTCCCATAATGCAACTTGTCGGTAGGTTTTCATGAGACCCTCCCTGACTGGTATGTCTTAAGGCCTTTCAAACTCGTGCACCCAGTTTGTAATGCATGCATGTATAGCATTTTGTTAAAACTGTATACTGTAGTCTTCAAACCAAAAACAATATTACTCAGGTGATGTCACATGAGTATTTTTTCTTTGAAGAATGAACTTCAATGCTCAAATTTAGGGCTGCAATTAACAATTACTTTTAATATTAAATAATGATTGATTGATGGAAATCCTAGAGTGTAATTTGCTTAATTAATTATTTAAACATTTAATTAGTTATCAAAATTGTTAACTTACAAGAACAGAGTAACGGTGGAATAGAAAGATTTTCTCAAAGGTTTGGGCTAAATGAATGTGCGTACCTTTAACTAATGTCACACAGTTTCAAGAGATCGGATTAATAGCTCAACAACGAATCCAGCCCACTGGTAACCTCGATAAGCCACCTTATTTGGTCAATTTTTATATTCAGTTATATCCTATGCTATATCATAGTCAGATTTTATTTTCATGCACAATGGAAATCCTCCAGACAGCCCAACATGAGCTTGACATTAAAATTGCCACTGTGGGAAGTCAATGCTACGACCAGTGACCACAACATGTATGTGTTTGCTACATTTTTGTTTTTATTGAAGTCCTTTCATACCTTAGCAAAACCTACACTTGACAAAAACCACCTTTGCATTAAAGCCCTGCTTTATTTTTATGTTGCAGGACAGATTTTATTGCTTGAAAATTGCAGCAGATCCCCCAAGGGCCTAATTACAACTATCAAAGCAAAACTAATAGGCAAGGTATCAAACTGCAAATGCACAATCAAGGACATATGCTTAGAAGGTCAAAATGTCCTGTCATATAACAACATCATTTCTGTAATTACTACATGTGTGATACAGAACACAGGGTTTTCTTTAATGAACCCTACTATCTGTTCTGATGCCGTGATTCATAGCCAAGGCACGCACGCGCACACACACACACACACACACACACACACACACACACACACACACACACACACACACACACACACACAGTGACATCACATTCCATTCCAGCCCGCAGCTAGCTCCACCCCACTGCATCTAGAGCAGGACAATTAGTAATCCATCAGCGCTGTTTACAGTCTGGGTGGTGGTGCTCTGGAGAGGGAGAGAGAGGGAGGGATAGAGAGGTGGGGAATGTGTTAAAGGGGTGAGAAAAAGCGCGAGGTCAAAAAAGCAATGTGAGGGGACAGAAAAATAGAAGTAAACAAGGGTAAAAGAGGACGACGGTGCCAAACAAGTGTTTTTAAACTGGCTAGCAACTTCTTCACTGTGTGTGTGTGTGTGTGTGTGTGTGTGTGTGTGTGTGTGTGTGTGTGTGCGTGTGTCTCTCTCTGTGAGTCCTTGTTTTGAATCATTGCGGCACACGGGCACAGTACACAGAAGATTACGAGTCACTGCTGCTTTAATATGCCAAATCAGGAATCTGTGCAGGCGTACATGCACTGCCCTACATGCATATTAATGTGGGCATGTAGGCGTGTGTGATGAATGTGTGTGTGTGTGTCAAGAAAAAAAGATGGAAGTGTGAGCTCTGGATGTACTGTGGCCGGGAGAAGGGAGGAATAATGTGAAGTAAAGGAAAAAAAAAGGAGGGATGAATGAAAGGGCAACCCACTAGATGGCACTGTTGTGTGGTGAATTTCATTTCTCCAACCTTTATCCCCTCTTTCTCTCCTCCCTTTTCTAGGTCTCTGTTTCTATCTCATGTTGTCTCCTTCTCTCCCCCCTCTCCACCTTATTCCCCCACTCCCCCATTCTCCCTTTTTCACTGCCCCTATCTCTATGCACAGCATGTGTGATGGAACCAGTTATACAGCTGGGAATTCAACAGAGACAACTGTAGGGTTCCCTGAATCGCAGCTAGGTGCTTGAGAAACCCAGAACGCATATCCAAGGACAGTGTCTGTTTGTTTAATTGATTGCCGCACTTACACACATACTCAGATGCACCTCTTCTCAAAATATGTACGTACGTAAACATTTGTGAATAATTAGACACAAAGGTTGGAGCTGGCCTATTTTCTTGGCAACAGAAAGGTAAAAGACAGAGGATGATGAGTGCATAAATTATACCAATCAGAGAGGAGGTGCAATTTCTGAGGGTTGAGATGAGTGAAAATGAATGCATGAGTGTGGGTGAACTGTCAGTATATAGTGGAAGTCAAGCACAGGTAAGTGATTAGTGCAGAGGGTGGGAATAAAGGGCGATGGATCTCTGATTAACTGATTTATGAGGTGTCGTGAGCACACCGAACAACTTTAGTTCATGAACACTGATGATAATCAGCCCCTTGCACAACTTTTGATCTGATTCTGAAGCCAAGTATTTATGTAGCACCGGAACTAGCAAGCATCAATCGGTGTGTAATGGTCAGTGACAATGTTTCTCGGTTTGAGGGTCATTTTAGAAACAAGTAGTCGTTATTGCAAACAAGCAGCAAATAAATTGCTATAGAGGAAAGATTAACAGAGCTACAGAGAAGTGGTGTTGGAGTGTTTCTACAGGCATTACATACTCATATAATAAGGATATTAATAATTTGTCTCTGCTGGTCACAAGAAAGCTGCATGGTAGAACCAAGCAGTGGGAATTGAACCCAGAACTCCCACTCCAAAGGTATGTGTAATATCCACTGCGCCCTCACCACCCACTAATAGTATTACCTTAGTCCATGATTCTATGACGTCTGTAACATGTTACATCCTCATTTTTAAAGCCAATCCCTGATTTTTCCTAACCTGACTGTTGCCTAAACTTAACTAGTTCCATGTCACAACTTTAACTACATGTAACTGCGCCAGTCACTTTAAATAGAACGGTCACATGTTTAAAATGTACGGTCATGTTTGAAACGGCCATCGTGTGGCCTTGTTTGCTCTTGGGAAAATTACTACAGCCATGAAATGTTGTTGCCTAAAGAAACGTAATTATGGGTCGTTATCAGCTGCTTCCAAAACGTTCATACGGTATACAGTATATCATTTTGGGAGTCTTGCCAATTGCCCTATTTTGTCATGAGGATGTGTTGAAATTATACTGCTAAATGTCAGCATCTTAGCATTGCCATTATGAGCATGTAGCAAGCTGGCATTAGCATTTAGCTCAAAGCACCACTGTGCCTTAGTACAGCCTCACAGACCTGCTAGCATGGCTGTAGACTCTCAATATGCTATAGTAATTAAAATTGCTACAGAATTTTTTACTTTTTGCAACATTAACCTCAACTGTTTAACTCACTAATTATTCAATTGAAAACTAGTTGATCATTATGAATGGACAACTTAAATTAAGCTTTACTTCATATAGAAATGCTCATAATATGAAAAGTTTACCAGCTTTTATTTCGTTTCTGCAAGTTAAAGTACATTGTGGCCCAGGCAGCATCCTCCTGTTTTTACTGCTATGTAAAGTAAACATGGTCCTAAATGGGTAGCCAACAGATGTGAAATTCTAATGGCTTTTCATACCCAAGGTCATCATTGAGATTTTGAGTCATGAAAAGACCTCGGGTAAGATGGTTCCCATTCTTAATACCTCACCAGAGCATTTTAACCCTTATTTAAATAGGCAATATGTATTGCATGCATTACCAGTTAGCAGTACTGGGAATTAGAGTCATACATACTTATATTGCTTTAAAAAGAAGTGTTAAATTGAGCTGGGTTGACCCATACTTGATCCCTCATCATCCATTATTGTTTCTGCTGCTGTGTCAAATATTACCATATCATACTGTACCATATTGATTCTGTTACATCTTATGGATGTTTTTTCTTGTTCTTTTAGTTCCTGAGAAAGAGGTTTTACAGGACTTCAGTCACCCATTCCCAGGAAACCCCTCCAGATCATATCCATTTACACCCACATTTACTTCTAGCCTTGAATCCTTTATGGGACTCTATCATTTTGATAGAGGATAAGGGCTGTGTGGAAACACTCGGCGACAAAGTAGAGTAGTCCTTTGGCAAACTGTATGTCTAGACACCTAATTCAAATATGACCGTGTGAGTGATGGCTTTGCCCATGGATGAGATTGAGTTTATTTCTTCTTCTTCTTCTGCTTGCCCTCCATAGAAAGAAAATTGAGGAATAAGCTCTGTGACAGATTCAGATAGCAGGGAGAGATACTGTCAACATCTCACCTCGGGCAGAAATCCATAGCTCAATATGGTTTTTTTCTGTTGATTTGAGATTTTTTTTCCTGAGACTATAATTATCATTAAACTGGCAGTCATCCTCATTCCTTTTCAGCTGTTTTCTATTTTGCTAACTCTGTTTCCCTCTCACTTGCTCTCTGCTTCCCCCCTTCTCTCTCTCTATAGCGCCAAGAAAATTATCAGATTGTTTGCAAACTGTAACAGAAACCTATTTCCAATCCACCCGCAGCCTTAACCACATAGCCATTATGAAAAGATCTGATAAAGTAGTTCAGCTGAATCATGAATGTTTGGATGAAACGACCAACAACCCGTTTTCACTTCCTATCTATACAGCTGCGAATGAGACTTAAGTTCAAGTCAGTCTAATCTCCAAAACCTGCCGCAAAATAGCTTATTTTACTTGACTGGAGTGATTTTGACCCTAGGGGCAGAACCTGTGCTGAAAACTTGTGCTACATATGAAAGTAGCGCCTGCCATGAGCTTTTGAGTGCTTACAAGGTATTGGAACAACAAGGAAGCGAGAAATGTACAAATTGAGATTTCAGCTCCTGTTTCATAACATGTATAATTTATTAGAAGCTAGCATCAGATCTTTTAATGCTTTACATGAACTGAAGAACATTTAAAATAGTATATAATTTATTTAGTTCTACCTGCAGAAAGCTAAAAGACAGACCAGACTGACCTGCATTTTTGTCCTTTATTGGCTGGAAATAGACCTAAAAAGTACTAAAACCTACAAAGATAAGACATCTGACACATACCAACTAACTTATTTTTGGTTGTGACAGTTAAAAATGTGTATATATTTACGCTAAGAAACAGGTGGACTTATCTCTATGAACAGATCTACATATGAATGCAGAATCGGTAGGCAATGGGACAAGATTTTGAAGTTTTTTTTTCCAAATAGAAACACAGGAATGTTGGCCGTTGCCTCCGGAGGCTAAATCGTCAAGGATCGATAGCTGATGGGTTCCACAATTGCAGGTAGACCAAACAATGAGAGATATGTCATGACAAAAAATCTTGTCGGTAATGTGCAACCATCAAATAACAATTTTTATGCATTTTTAACATTTATGGAGTTTATGAAAAAAAGATGAAGAAAAAGATAAAAAAAATAAAAAAAATAACTAAGATTTACTGCAAGCAAGATAAAATGAAACACCTGGTTTTACTGTATTATTTATCATCATATCTGACACATACTTACACAGTCCATTTTAATCTAATTAGTCAGGACTCCAAAATCAGAACTATAATCCAGCCTTTATAATGTGGATCTGCCTCTCAACATTAATAGTTTTTCTCTGAACTTCATGACCACATAATTTATCTTAGGATATTAAAACTGAGAGCAATACAGTACTAAAATACAGATACAAGCACATTTCAAAAGAATATTCAATGGTAGCTCCTTTGCTGGCCATGTACTGCAAAGTTAGCAAACCAATCCCTCAAGGCAAAATGTTATGTATACTACAATAAAGCAACTTGGCTGTTTTATAGTATATTTTGGTATTTGTAGCAAAGACTGCCATTAGTGGCTTAAATCCCAGCCCCTTGTTGCCATGTCTGACAACATAAGTCTGTAAAATGTGCCTTCCGCCAGAGATTACAAGCATATCCATCCCACGTGACACTCTTCACACAGCTGAGATGAATAGGAAGTTAGTGGAGCTGAACAAGCCCATAGGACCCTTCTCAGGAGACAGACACAAAAAAAAACATTCAATTTCACTGTGGCATCAGAGTCATGTTAGGTAGTACGGTCAAACTCTGTCAGTTTTGACACAATACTATTGTAATATCTAAGATTCTCAGTCCTGTCTAGCAGCGGCAAGTCACAGGTAACACTGGATGTTTGGCTATGCTGTACTTTGGTAATTTGACTATTTGAATTTGACATCTCAGATGCGGATGGAGAGGTGAGACAAAAAAAAACAAAAACTGATGGGCACTTTTCCACTGGCACATGCATATCACTCATTTGTTATTACATATTCCTTTCATGAATCACAGATATATTGCGAATGGCTGCTTCCTGAACCTTTTTGCAAAGCTGTCTCCTTCAATGTGCCTTCCTTCATTCATTTGTCGCACATTTCCCTCCCCGTCAGGTCTCCTCCCCAACAGGCTAAATACTCCTCGCTCCACAGAGTTGTAAGTAGCCCGCCTGGTCACCCAGGGTCAGTCTGGTTTGTTGATTTAATCCTTGTCTGATGTTGTCTCAGCTTGTAGCCAGGCTGAAATGACTGCAGCACCGGGCCGACCAGGCCTCTCTCTGTTCAGCTGTCCGATAACACCTCTCCTCAGAGCCCGCCACTCCAATCTGATCTGAAAGCTGATGAGAAGTAGCCACAGCTAGGTACCAGTGTTTTCCGGATAAGGTTTAAGATTTGGCATCCAGCTGGATGGAGTGGGATGGAGTGGACTGGAGCAAGGTTCACAGCAGAGAAGAGTACAGTTGAATTGTTAAGGCTGCTCTCCAATGCATCTCATCCAACTGAAATATTGGTGAAAACGGCTTCCAGTTGAATTCAATTTCCAGAGAAATGAATTTCCAGAGAAATTCAATTTCCAGAGAAATTGAATTCAGCACATACTGTACACTTTACAACATTTGCTAATGACTATTAAAGCAGTAATAATACACCACTTACATACTCTGTGCATGTGATTTATAATTTGCTAATGCTGGTAAACTCATTCGCTTATGCGTGCTTCTCCGGCCCGCAGCAGCATGTGCAGATTACAGCTTTATCTTCAATTATAGAGGCATGTTAGCAACATGTGTGACGTTGGAAAATGGAATCATATCATATAAGTGCATTATTCATGTCTTAAATATCATGAAAAAGAAAATATAGGCAATGTTGTTCCTTCATGATAAACATAGCAGATCTCTCAGTCACAGTGGTTTCATTTCCATTATTAAACTGAATATATTCACATACACTGAGCTATTAACAACTGGGAGCTGCCCAGTAGAAGTGCATCCCACTGCTGCAGGCCATTGAGAAGTTCCACCGGAGAAGCAAAATTAAATGGCATCTCAGTGGCAGTAGTTAAGAGAGGACAGAGCATTATTCATTCATTCCCTCTGTCCAGATTTTACCAGCCTATTGGAGGATCTGAACTGGCAACCGTTTGGTCACAGATGCACTGAAGTCTGTTAAAAAAATACTATTTCTTGAACCTTCTCAGGATTGTCACTATTCTGTGTAACTGCAGAAGTAAAAGCCAAACGCTGTCCTGCTTAAGCATGCTTATATACGAGTGTGTGTGCGAGCTTGTGAGTGTGTGCATCCTTTCATTTTGGTAATGGAAATGCTGGGAAGCCTTTAGTAGTTGCCACTGGTAATGGAATGAGAACATATGTATAATTTAAGGCTCTGCTACAGGCTCCCAATGGAGCCAAGGCACGTACACACGCACACGCTCGTGCACGCACACACTTGCACATGCGCGCACACACACACACACACACACACACACACACACACACACACACACACACACACACACACACACACACACACACAAGCACACGCGTGCACGCGCTTGCGCATGCACACACACACAAACACACAAGCAATCACACATATCCACAAGAAGCTTAATCACTGGCAGTGTTTCTTCATCTGAGTGAGTGAAAGTGGCACTAATACAGCACTGTAGTTTCAGCTCTCTTAAAGTCCCACCAAATATCCCTCTCTGCTTATTATTCCGCCAGTTGGCCTAGATGAGTCAAGACTACATAGCAGAAATGTGGAGCGAGAAAGACACTGTGAAAGCAGAGTTCAGCTTACTTTACGGAATAGCACGGAGAGTTACAGTAAAAGGGGACGGTTCATGTTTCCATACTGGGATTTGGGTAATAGAGAAATTGTTACGGCTCTCGCTTTAGCATTTGTTAGCGGGCGCCTGTGTGAAAGTGTGTGTGTGTGTGTGTGTGTGTGTGTGTGTGTGTGTGTGTGTGTGTGTTTGTTTGCGAAACAGCAAGGTTTCATCAAGACCTTTATCCCCAAAATGTCAGTGATGCCTCCTGGCCTCACGCTGTAATGCTGTGAGTGTGCTGGTGCTGCTTTTAAAGATTTTTGTCTTTTTTTATTTATTTTTTTAATATGATGGAATTGTTCATTGACTTTCCCTTTTGAATACATATCAAACTATATAGATAATATAACAAATATAACTCATTATTAACAATGTCTTAAGCTGCAATGATTAATATTGCAACCTGCAGGTAGACATGGAAGTAACTTAAATGTCCAGGGTGTCAGTGAACATGTTGGAAGCTTAGAAGCTGTGAAGCCTGTCAATCACTCCGGCTACCTTGACATTGATTAGTGTGAGATAATGAACCTGCGATTAGCAGAGAGTAAGGTGTTAGGTTTTTAGTAATAAGCTCTGATAAACGGACTGTACACCACCTGCCCAGCACCAAACAGCAAACAGACTTGACTAGCGGATGAATATAGTGGAGCATTTAGTAGCTACATGGGCAGGTATTTCCCCTAAGAAGTTGGTGGAGACCAAAACAAAGCTAAAAGCTGAGCGAATGTTGGACTCACATTTGCATCCACGTCTCCAAATAAATGTGAATGTTGCTCTGTGTCTGTTGAATGTGTAAATAGGCAACTGTATATGCTAAATTATTTCAATCAGGAGAGACTTCCTTGCCATTATAAACATGTTTATTGTACAAGACAGAATATGAAATGTGCAAAGTCTCTGGAGATTAGACTCCATCGAATCCATGTTATAAAATGGGTGGTGAACCCAAACATATCCTACGATGGAGTCCAGACACTGGTGGTGGTGATGAAGGTGCCCAGGAACTAATCAAGATTGCCATTCAGCTGACGATCCACAGAATACGTGGGTGAGATGACCGGTGGATGAAGGGGAGGAGGCGGGACGCACTCTAGTCCTGAAACGAAAACTGACAACCGCAGAGAAGAGAGGAGATTTAAAACAGGCAATGTCATGCTGTGATTGGCTTGTGATACATGGTTTAACTAACAATAAAACAGCTGAATCTGACTGTCTGCTGACAAGCGAATGCCATGGAACAGCTGATCAAATAGGAGTGATGAACGAAGACATTTGAAGTCTTCCTGTAAGAATTTACGCTGAGCTTCATTAGCCGTAAAAAAATTCTGCAGTTACATTTTATGATATATAATGTTGTGTTTGCAGATTGTCCTGTGTCCCTCAAGTGGCATCACAAATCATTTAATACTGTTTTAACAAGCTTGGATTTTATAATGCAGCACAATATTGGTGTAAAAAGGCCATGAATCGAATGCCTATGAAATGAAGCCTCTTGTGCAAACACAAAGGGATAATTTAAGCCTGATCAAAGCATTTGGATGATTTTATGTTATAAATTGGGGTTTAAAAACATCAAAGAAGATATATGTCAGGATAAAATATGTTTTCAGCATCATTTGTACACAAAAAGCTCTCCACATTGTTGCTCTCTTTGCCCTTTAATTGGTATTTGCCAAACGACATTTCAAAACACATTTGACTGTCATATCATTAACATCCACTCACTTTCCTTCTGTTTGTGTATGCAATTTGCATTTGATTTGTACCATCAAGCTATAATTTATGTGTGTGAGTGAGAGTGTGTGTGTGCGTGTGTGTGTGTGTGTGTGTGTGTGTGTGTGTGTGTGTGTGTGTGTGTGTGTGTGCTTGCTGCAATATGACGCAGGCCGCCAAGCGATGAGTCAGGACATCATCACAACGACTGCACGGCATTGTGGAGAATGGTCTTCTGCCTCACATCTCCATGTCAAAACAGCTCCGTTGTGTCTTCTCTCCGAGCTGGAAAGTCCCCTTCTTGACAGGCAATTCAGATTCCCAACAGCGGTCCACAAAAGGGCCATGTTGTACAGCAACTATCCACTCTTCTTTTCCCTTTGTTCTGTCCCTTTATTTGTTTTACAATAGAGTGTGAGAATGCAATCATCGCGGCCGTTTCAGATGGAGGAAGACAATTTGGAGCGAGAGGAGGCGCTGTCCCTGGTAGGTTTATGGAGAGCTCTGCCAGACCAGGACAGGGAAACGAGGGAGGGAGAGGACAGAGAGTGGAGCAAAATGATAAAGAGACACAGGTAGGGGAACAAAGACAGAGAGCAAATAGAGGAGAAAAGATAGATGGATAATTGCACGAGCAAACGTGTGATGGATGAAGTGGGGAATGACTGGAGGAGAGAGAAAAGCATCCACTGCTGTGGCAACCCCCGACGATGTCATTTCATTCTGGTTCGTGCGAACAGACCCCTCTACCCCCCCTGCGAGCCCTACAAACACTCCACCCGCCCTCATACATTCAAACAGACACACACTCCCCTTCTCATTCTATTAATCTCCCCTCCCTCTCCCCACGTTAGCATGGAGTCTCCCTCGAGACTGATTACGGTGTTCTGTGCGTGCATATGTGTCCGCACAAGAGTGTGTGTGTGTGTGTGTGTGTGTGTGTGTGTGCGTGTGTATGTGTGCATGTGTATGTGTTTTTTCTATCGCCAGTTTTCCATTTCTCCCATTTGTCCCCCCCCCCCCCCCGCTCATGGCAGACACTTGCTGTAATAAAGTAAATGAGGTTGGGAAATGGCAAGACTCAAGGTGATATTTCAGCAAGCAACTCCCCAGCAACAACACTGTGGGCGAGGCAGGCAGCTGAGCGTCTGAATGAGATGTCTCTCTCTGTGTGTGTGTGTGTGTGTGTGTGTGTGTGTGTGTGTGTGTATTATGTGTATTATGTGTATTATGTGTGTGTGTGTATTATGTGGACTGGAATGTAGTATTTGCAGAAGCTTGTTTTATGTGAGTGTGCATGAAGAGTTTGCATGCCAACGTCTGAATGCTGGGGTTGTCCTTGCAGAGAATTTTCTTTATTGTTTTGGGGGTGTGTGTGCCGGGGTCTTATTACAGACAATAAGGCCCACCTTGAAAAACTAACCCCAATTCAATGGAAAAAAACAAAAAAACAATGGATGTGCAAAAGCAGTGTCTGTGTTCCCAACAGCAACTTAAGACCTGTGCTGTTGTACTGCTTAAAGGAGGCACATAGAAATGGAGGCTATAATTCTACAGCCAGCAGAGAGGATGTAGATCAGGCTGGGGTGACGGGGTTCACAAGCTACCTCCGCACAGCTGAGGAAATCACTTGAGGTTGAGGTATCTATGCCAAACACACTATATCTTCACACAAGCAGTTAGACCCACGCTAAGTGCTAAGCGTCTGTTGTATAATGAAAAAAAATATTGAAGCTCTCCTTCGATATTTACCACAGGGCCCTCCCACCATTTTTTCTTGTGTTACTCTGGCGTTTCTGGTATAGAGAGGCAATTTATTATGGAGCTGACTTTTATTATTCCTCAGCTGAATGCCTGTGAGGATGCAGAAGGAGCTTGCTCGGAGTTAATGCCAGCAGCAACAACAACAACAGCAAGGACTGCAACCTAGAGCATTTTACATTTGAGTTTGGTTGGAGATTTCTAAATAAAGTGAGAAAATAGAGAGTGAAAACTGTTGTCTTTTAAAAAAGTAAACCTAATGATTTCAACCCGAAGCCTGTGTTCCAAAGTGGAGGTGTGGGGTTCTAAAGAAGTGGACTTTAAGAAGGAGGGTCTCATGGAAGACACTATATGGAAATGCAGGATCCAATGTTTTTGACCCTTACAAAGGACTATAAGTCAGTGAGTCCCCCAACTTTAACTTTATGGAAATGCAGTACTAAATAGTTGCTGTACCTCTATAAAGGGGTTGTACTCAACATTCAGAACATTATAATAGCAGCAAACAACTATTTGCTATGTAAAGATATAGGTGAGTCCTGAGCAGAGAATGAAGTCCCACTCCCTCTGTGTGTTGTAATTTGTTTTTCTCCAGTATTTCGAGTACAGCTCCTTTAAGTTCTTGTTCCTTTGAAAGTCTTTGGATACATTATTAGATTCCATGATAGCTTTTGTTATTTAAGTCCTTATATCACAAATAGTTTCTTATGCATCATGATCATTGTATTCTCAGTAGGCATTTGTAATGCCCCTAAGTGCTACTTAACAGCTTTGTCTCCAAATAAAAGCCATTTGAAGATAAAATACTGTAAATGGTTTTGAAAATGATCCAATCACCATGGTATCTCAATGATTTTTTTCCCCCCTCCTTTTTATGTATTTACTACAAAGTGTACTTGAAATTCATATAAAGCTAGGTCAGCATTCATCAGTTGCTCTGGCAGGCTTTGGCTGAAAACAGAAAGAAAAAAAATATCCTCCCTGTTAGGTGTCATTCGATAAAGTCAATGGGGAAAAAAAACCAAAACAAAAAAGGCATTTCAACTTGATCCGAGGCTGAAGACATCAATCGTAAAAACCCAAGTCACACATAGAAAGTAAAATTTGTAAATAAGAGATGTTTATAAAAAAAAGCTGGGAACTGTAGTTTTTAGAAATTGCTGCTCTAACAGGAGTGAATAGTATAGTCAGCGGCGGATTCATGCACATTTCTTGCTCTAGTAAGCAGCAGGGTGGTATATTTTTTATTGATTCAACGAAAGTACATTGCCTGTGTTCTTTACAATGGTGGAACATGTCACAGAGTGCAACAGTGAGAACCGGTGTGTGTTTCTGGCACAGAGGAAAAGGATATAACAGGATTTTCCGACACAGACAATACTTGTTCAGTAGCATAAATTTTTTTCAATCAGTTTTGGTCTTTTTCATGAGATTTGTTGACAGTAAGAAAAATATAGAACATCACCAGAAGTATCTTTTTTTATTATTATTTATTATTAAAAGATATTCATCAAGCATTCCAAAATAATAATATATTTGCATTCCATAAGTTGAAACTGCTACATATTTATCAAACAGCCATGGTCTTGCTTTTTTTTCCCCAGCAGCCAGTTAAATCCAAACAAGGATACACCAAAACAGCAACTATCAGAATTTCCTGAATGAAAGGTCAATGCCTCCTTGTGTCTATAATTAGCCCGGGCCTGCTAAGTCTCGCCACTTTTTCAAAAAGTCAAACACGGCGAGAACTGACTGAATCTCACCCTCTCCTTCAATTAAATGAAATGGGTAGGTATGCAATATGCTATTTTCTGGTGACTTTAGAAATTAGATGAGGTGAGATTATAGTTTAATTATCCCTGCAGGAAAATTGGGCCATTGCAGAAGCAGGGAGGGGGATATGCATGTACATAAGAATGTAACAGTATATTTGAGATAAAAAAATTTAAAAAAGCATTTCCAACATAAGAACCGACTGAAAATACCTATGGGCTAAACTATCTCTACATCATTAAAGCATGTGTTTTGGTTGACAGTTGCAGTTTCAACTTGTTTTGCTACGTGTAAGTGGAATTCTTTCATTACAGTTCCTACTAGCCGCAGCAAAACCCGCCATTTGTCTCTGTGTGTGTTCTTAAAGATTATGTAATCGTTTGTGATTTTTGGACCCCTGGCTGCTTCGGCTGACAAGCTCTTGGTAAGAACAGTGCTGTAAATTCTTCCCCTCCAGGGGTCAGGTTAGCTGTGAGCTGGCTTTAGTCGACCGTTTCCATGAGTTCCGTGTCTGCTCCTATCCCAGTCAGACTCCCTCTCACTCTCAAAAACACAAGTCTAATGCCACCACACAAGACAATTCTGCATTTCACAAATATTGGCTACATATATCTATATGCCATACATAAACATCCCTCCATGTCCCATACATAGATATGCAACCTTACATAAACACACACACTTTGACATTTTACATGATGAAATGACAGTGGAGAGACGGGAATGTCAAGCACAATAGATGTCCTCTGGGACAACAGACGTACTTTGGGCCTAGTTTGTGATCCGGAGTGACACATCATGCAGCTCTGTAGGTATGCCATTTGTAAAGATTAGATTGTGATTTGGACACTGGAGGGCACATCCAACAGAGAGAGGGAGACAGACGTGGCAGAGAGGAAGACAGAGACCAACGGGAGAAAGAGAGATAGAGAGGAGAGATCATTATTTGGCATGTCCAAAAGGGAAGCAGGCAGCCTGTGTTTGCTTTCTGGGCAAGCTGCTCACACCATTCCCCTCAAAGTCCTTTTCAATAATGTAAATGTCCCTCACTAGTGGGCCTGTCTCCGCTCTGTGCTTAATTGTTTCTGGCCTGTTATGTCTTTGCTCCCTTGCACCGAGTCTGAGACTGTCAGTTGCTTGCTCCTGTTTATTTTGTCTATGTATGTGTGTGCCTTGCATAGATGGTGTATCACTTTGTTTGTGCATTTCTGTTAGGAAATGCGGGTTTGTTTTTGTTAATATTGTGTGCATGTCTTTGAAAGAGAAAGTGAAGAGAAATATATCACGACACCAAACTTAAAATCAGCAGGAGAGTCATATGAATACAACATTAGTAGGACAGGAACAGTGTAAATTAGGGGACGGTAGAATAACCTAAAAAAAAAAAAAAAAAAGAGACAGAGACAGAGGAACAGTCTGTACCAAACCCAGAGACAGAGCTGCATGTAGAAATTCGTGAAACTATAATAAGGGAAAACAAGGAATAAGCTCAGGGACTAAAGAACAAGGAAAGTAAAAAAGAGTGCTGGAATGTGAACAGGAATGTGAAGAAAAGGGGTATAAAGAGGGGGAAAGAGAGGGAGGCAGTCTATTTGTTGGGCTTGTGTAGTGCAACCTCCCCAGATACACACACACCAACTCCATCACACACACACACACACACACACACACACACACACACACCCCCGACAGACAGGCCTCCCTGCGGGTTGTTAGCCATGCTTGCAGAAATACAGCTTCATTTCTGTTGACAGCCGGAGGAAAATAATTGGCCGATAACAACTCATCAGAATGCAGGCGATATGTATGATTTTCTCACCCAGTTCTATCTGAGACAATCAGCCACAGTGTAAACAACTGAACGGAGGGATCGTTTCATTTCTGTCAAGGCAGTGTAGGAAGGAAAGTTTGGATTTGCCTACACACACATTGATGTTATTGATTTCTTTGTCTGGATGTTTGTTGTGTGAGGTAGTTCACACTCAGCTACAGACAAATGAGGATTTTGGAGGGGCCTTTTTTATTTTTCATGTTTGTGCAGCCCAGTTTTCTTTTCAAGAATACTCGTGGCACTGTTATATCTTTATATATTAAGCAAAATAAGCAGAAATACCAAAAAACTAAAGGAGCCAAAGTGGAACAAAAACAAGCGATAGAAACCTGAAAAGCCTGCAGGCAAATGTGCATTACAATTTTTAACAAGTTGATATTTGGCTTAATATTTGGAGCCAAATCAAATAACTTTCACAGTTAGCTAAGTGTTGGGGTGATTCATGGTTGCTGTGAAAAGCTATTAATTTCACAAGTTGTTTTCGAGGTATGGCCGAGCAAATGGTAGTCATTTGTCTACATATTAAGATGATAACAACTCCGGCTACGTCTAGAGGTTGAACCAAACATTTGGAGTTTTTAAGCTCTTATTCTTGAGTAATTTAAGCTCCTTTGCAAGGTCCCATCTAAAATTTAGCAGGGTGAGCAGGGTGCAATTTCCCAGACCATTTACTATATTATATACCTAAAATAGAAGTATTTTAAAAGCTAAGCGCTGTAACGAGAACAGTTTATAGTGCCAAAGAGCAATCAAATCTATGCAAAACACTCCAGAGGAACGAACAAGTGGTTCCTGGGTTAAAGTATTTTGTTTAAAGTGAACTCCGCTCTGAACGCTTGAAAGCACTGTGGTTTATGTTGACAACACGTTATGCTATTTCATTCTGAAATTATTTTCCATTGGATATTGAAGTTCATAAATAAGTGTTGAGCGCTGAGTGGCACTATCCATGGTACTGAAAGGGGGATTTGTTTTGTTATGTGCGATCAAAACAAAACAAAGCTTTTTTCACAAATCGCATCCTGAGGGTGTGGGAATTAGCACTCCAACCCAGGCCTGAAAAGTCATTGGTTGTGTTATGTTCACATTTCTTGCAACTCCCACTACAGAGATGATTCAGTCTTGTATCACTTGACCCGCTCTGGGTTTACTCATCAACCAGCGACTGTTAATTGACTAAGAATCTAAATTTGAGAAATGTCTTCACAGCTCCAAAAGGAAGAGATCTTAATGTAGGCAATATTTTGATTTAGAAGAGGGGATGCATTGCGTTGCTTTATGATTGATCCCTCATGAATTGCATAATCACAAGCCTTGTTTGTTGATCTCGTTGGCTCCCGTCAGTCTTCCTCATGACTGGACGGCAACTGCAACTGCATTTAAATTCACCAACCAATTAGCCGTGACCCTCGAGTTTTCAGCCGAGCGTAGTTGGATGGAAATAGCTGTTGAATTTCATCCTCGCTACATGTTCTGTAACAGAGTGATACAAATGTTTATATGGTTGCATCCCCTCTAAAACAAATACAGTATCTTTCTCATTAGGGGCAACCCTTCCAAATAGTTCTCACAAGTGGGTGACCTGTGCTAATTTTGTTTTTCCAAGCTGTCCCTGTTTGACACAAAAATCTCTCTTCAGGGCGCCATTTGAATTGTGGGGAAATGCAATATTGAGGCCAAACATATGCCGTTTAGATGTGTAATTTACCTCTCTTAGCTTCCACATTAGATTGCAAGGTTTTCTTTGTGCTCATACTCTCAGTAAGGGGCCCTTTGCAGATGAAATGCCTCTTTGTAGTTAAAGGGATTCAGTGCATCTCCTTAAAGTCTCAAATATGACTTTATACACAGCATGTGGGCCTATTGTATCTTAAGAAGGTGTGTTAATGTCACATGAATGGCTTTTGAAGTTGTGATAAAACATGTCAGCTGTTTTGTATGTTGTTATGCTGTGCATGTAAGTTAAATGTAAAACATTGTCAAACCTATCAAATATGATTTTCACTAAAAATCTGGTCTAATTATTGTGTCAACAGTTGAGACAGTTGGCAGCCTGCAATACCCACCAGTTAGTGCTATAGTGTTATATTTGTATTATATGCCTTTTCATTGAAGATGTTAAACCAGCACAACTTTTTGTGGAGGACGATGTGGACATCAGCTGCAGTCTGATTCTTTGCTTCCATGGATTACATCCAAAATAAAATTACAGTAGGTTTTTTTTTGCAAGATTTGCTCATAGCAACTGGTTAGAGAATGATCAGGTTTGTGACAGATAAGGGTAAGGTAAAGGTTAGGTAACTAAAACACAAAAAATATGAATGCTGATTTCTAAATGCTAAAAGTGTTTTTGAGATGGGAACACAAGTCTCCCGCCATGCCCATTCAACACCTCTGACACCCTTCAGGCTACCCTACCCTACATACAGTGCACACTGCTTCCTGCATAGTCAGTGAACATTAGCATTGGACGTAAATTGGGACGTGCGGAATCTGGGCTGGAGAACCCAATGGCAGCCAATGAGAAATTCCATAACGACACATTTCATTAAGTGTCTTCCCATCCACCTGTTTTTATGCACATTTTCAATTAGCATATGAGTTGAAATGTTGGCACTCTTTTAATTACGTCATCTCGTTGTACCCTCTTCTGCTGCAATGATTTAATGGCAGCCGACAGGAGAGTTGGCCCCACCAGCTGTTTACCTTGATGCCCTCAACTCTGCATATATACAGTAATGGATGAAATTTTCTTTTGCCAATTGTAGAAATTCAGTTGAAATGTGCACTACTCTACATTTGGATGGAAACTTGACTGTTCATTGTTTGCAGTCACAGACACCTGAAGATTGCAACCATTTCAATTTTCTAACTGTTTAAATTAGCCAAATAAATCCCAATGTGTCTCTCTTTTTCAAGCCAGAATACTGACAGGAGATGGAGGAATAAGAGAGAGACAGTTCTGCAAAAAGAATAGTTTGAATAGAAATCAGTGATTCTTTAAAGTGCGTTTTGTTAATGCATCAATTTTAAACAAATTCATGGAGCAAATGTGAGCTTATCTGTCGGGGACATTCAAAATAGGAGGGAGAAATTTATCCTCCCCTGCCTTACCTATAATAAATCAACTCTCACCAATCACAGCCCTTGCCCTTCATGCGTGTCTATAATGATACCTGCACTACTGATTGATGCGTGACAGGAGCATTACTACCAGGGGCAGTCATTTTTGAAGCATCAGCACTTCACACTAGTGGACTGCACTACCTGACCGCACCTGCCGAGCTTCCCTCAATTAATACAGCCGTCGGCCCGCATGTGTGTATGAGTGTGTGTGTGTGTGTGTGTGAACTGTCAGCTTGCGGCTCGTTTCTTTGCCCGGCTTCGCCGCGCCTGCCTGGCCTCTTACCGAGCTCATTTTCCCCTTCACTCTGTGTGAAGGCCATCTTCAGAGGGAGGGAAGAGAAAGACAGCAAGGAACAAATCAGAGGGAGGGGAAAGACAGAGCGGGCAGTGTACAAAGACAAACGTAACAAAGGCTAAGAAAAAAAAAAAAAAAAGAGGCTGTTAAAAAGAATGAGCTCTCCTGCAGAAGATAGAGGAACTGCGAGAAACAGATAGAGAAAAAGAGATAAAGGAAAGACAGTAAGGGAATGACAGAGACTTTAAAGTTATTTGTAGTTTCTGGACTCTTCTTTAAAAACACATCTCAGCTCAAATGATTGAGTTTAGTCTTGCAATGTAACTGAGACTTGTAAGCTAGATACAGACGCAGAGATCGATTTGCGCACATAATTGCAGGCGTGTTCACAAACACATACAGAATGCACACTTTTGTACAAGTTTTAGGACTACAAACTAAACAAAAAGGGAGAGAATGTACTGCTTGCTGTTGTGTGTGTCTTTCGAAAAGCTGTCAAAGCCAGTGCTGCAGAGGATTAGGAACAGTATAGATCTGTAATGCATCACGACGGGCCTGAGCAAATAAACAAATTGGAGAGAAAAGCACTGCACAAAAGACTTGCCAGGAACTATTCATCAAAATTTCCGGAGGCCTGTTGTCTCTGACCTATAAGAACACCTTCTCCCTCTTTTCCTTTTTACAGAATACCTTATAGATGCAAGCTGACACCACTGGCATATAGCCTCCGAAAAAAATTATAGCTCAGCGCTGTACTCTCCGACTTTTACCAACCTGTCAGTAATAGCTATTATGTTGTGTGACAACAGCAATGTCCCTGCTCTAAGCCGTGGATAACTTCCAACATAATTGACCTCCCTTTTGAGGTTACATCTTTTACTTTCCCCTTACACTGGTAGCTCATCTCGTCTCCCCACCACACACTGGGTTTAACCTATATGGACATTTGTTACAATCGCAAGCGAGAGTTTGCTCCTTGAGTGTTTTATTACTTGTTGGAGGTGAACAGCGCTTTACATCAGGCCCTCGTCCCTGAGTGTGTGCCTTGTCAAAGCGTCCTCTTCAACACTGCGCTACTCTAAAGTGTGTAAGTGTGAAATTTATGTTTTGTCATTTTCTGCATCTCGGCTATTGTATGCAAGGCTTTGGGAGGACACTTCAAAAGACAAATGCTACTTTGACATACATTCGAGCCCTATAAGAGGAAACATGCTGCTGCCTAGATTTTAAGGGTTGGTTCACTACGAAAATAACACATTTTCTCAATTACCTCTTGTGGTATATAGTCAAGCAGGCTGATTTAATGGTCCAGACCATAGATAGTATATAAAGATGGACAACGCTTCCTCCCACTAATCAAAAATGAAGCCAAAATATCCCGGATACGGGCGGACACTCACTTTTTTATAGCATCAAATAATTAATTTAAACAAAATTATTGGAAAAACATACATCAGTCTGATAATAACTACTTGAAATGACATAAACCATCTTTTGGAAAAATGCATTTGATGAGTATTTGATTTTTTGTTTGGCCAATGTCCCATCCATTAACATGGTGTTTATGACCTACACTGCAGCCTGCCACCTGGGGCGATCCAGATGTTTTGGGAAGCTGTCAAGTCGTCTATCTTTCTATACAGTCTATACAAATATTCATTCATTGGACACCAAATAGTTCCTTGCTGACAGCATTTTCTGCATTATCTAGTGATAATAATTGAATGTAATCCTCTTAATGTGGGTGAACTAACCCATTGAGTTTGTCAGATAGTGTATGTGAAGCATGTTTCAGTTTGGTCTTAGCTACAACACAATTTCTTATAAAATGAAGTGATAAAAATACATCAAGAGACATGAAATTGTAAGAGAAAATATATTTTTATGTCCACCTTGTGGTATTTGTACGTGTCCTCAGAGGGTCTATTCCATTTCTTGAAGTTTTTTATTCAATTTAACTTTTTCATCGGAATTTTAGACATTGCAATTTCCAAAATGACAGCAAAGACGTGGATCGAGTAACTTTGTAAAACTCTTTGAAGATGTAGCATTTTCAATTAGAAAACAGCTGGCTGCATGAAGCTTGTTTCAAGCAGACTTCAATATAATACAACTGCCAGCGGCCCCCTCCCCACTTTGACGGCGCCCGCCAATCTAAATGAAACGTGTTGATGTGTAGACGGCCGTAGGCACTAGCCACTCAGTCGGAGTAAACACCTGTCTGAAATTGGCTGGAATTGGTACAATCCAGGGCGCAGAATCATTACACCGGCATGAGATCGCCATGAAGTGCCTGCTGTGTTCGTGTTGCCAATTTCATTAGGCCTTGGCGTGCTCTCTTCATGTTTCTTTAACAGCTTCTCTCATTTCTTTTTTTTCCTTTCTCCCCAGCACTGTCTTATTTATTTGGTTTCTCTGGTGGAGCTGGGCAGACTCCCTACGGAGACAGAGCTCTCATTGTGAGGACTCAGAAGAAGACTCATAATAAAAGTACTGTGAGGCGAGCCCTGTCAGTTGTAACATACACACGCAAATGTATACACCCACACAAAAACAGAGGACATCATATAGTGCTTTAGTTATAGCCATAAGCCCAAACTAATAGTCAGGCTGTGCTGCCAATGAGAAAGCTAAAATAATTGGTCCACGGGGAGTCCTGTTCGGTCTCTGTCATTAGAAACAGCACAGCGATAAAAGGCAAAGACGCACAAATCACAATAAAATTGGGGGTAAGCAAAGCAGTGTGACCCTCAAAGTAATACAGATGATGTTAACTGGATGACTTCTCTTTGAGGACTGGACAAATTATCAGAGCAACACAACTTGCCATACACATGCATTATGCTGTCGATATAATATGAACTAATAAAGCACAAGCTCTCGAACATCACACAGATTCTCTTGGCTCTTTGGTAATAACTAAAGCTAAGATTTGATTTTCTTCATGAGTTACTCTCGAGCCATGTACCAATGGCAGTTTTGGTAGATGTCTTTGAAGAGAGGGTTCATCCTTGAAACATGTCAATTAGCCAGCATGCCAAAGCCAGTGTTCCTGTCACACATCACCCTTCATCCACTCAATAAGAACAGTTGTCAGAAAAGAGTTTTCTTGCCATCAGCAACTTAAGAGATCTGTGGTCTGGTCTGTTGCACTCTTAAGGGAATAATAGCATTGTTTTTTGGGGATCTGAGAACAATAACAAAAAGATACAGTTTCACGAAGGGAAACTATCCAGAGACCACTCTGACAAGAAGAACAAACGCCCCTCAGAGTGCTTACAGTGAAGCCAAGCCTATTTGCATCTAGATAAAGGATGTGCAAAGGCTGCGTTGTGTACCCTTGTCGACTCAAAGCGTCTGTTCGAGGAAAGACAACAGAGCGAGTCCACAAATGGAAACGTCGGAACATTCTGCACATTTCCAGTCTGAATGTCTGAAATGGGAAGTGAACAGAGACACCTACGATGAGAGCCAGAGACAGAGAACATTTCTTGTGATTTTTTTTTTCCTCTAGAAGTTCTACAAGACAACATGATTACTGCGCAGGGACTGAAAGAGAAAATATACAGAGGCATCGATACAAAATGAAACCCGACAGACGGTATGGTGCTGCTTCTTAGGAAGGGCTCATTACAGAAGGCCATGGTCTATTCTCTGATCTGCTCTCCTTTTCTTCAGCTGCTTCACTCTGTGTCATTTCCTCTTTTCATCTTCACCTTTCCCCTAGAGTTTCTACACTCTCCATCTCTACTTATGTGACTTCTCTACATTTCTCTGCCCGTTTCCTCGCTACTCCTTTAAAGGTTAACACAGCAAAGGTTCATGCCCAAAAGTGAAGCTGCCCCCTCAGCACCAGGCCTGCTGCTATAAAACTAAATGACTAGAATGTTTAGCAGAGAAAAAAAAAATCACAACTTTAACTGTTCTTTTTAATCTTCCAGTTCTTCTGTGGGTGTTGCTCCAAAGTTGTGTCTGTTTTGTATCCTTGCCTAGCTTTATACAGCTGCAGGAAAGTAAACGAGGGGCCTCATTTACAGAAAAGTAGTGCAATCAAGTATGACCTTACCAGAAATGTACAGAACAAAAGTGAAGTCAAAAAGCTATGGCTGGGATTTTACTTAATGTGGAAAAGACTATAGCTCTCTGTAGGGTCTTCACTAGACACACAAACATTATTTTTTGGTTTGATAGGTGTTGTGGGAGCACACGTTCACTGTGAACACTTAAATTGTCAGGAGAGCACAAGGCATGAGACATAGGTTGTAAGTTCAACACACAGGCGGTAATCAAAGTGAGTCAGAATGGCTGCTGCCATTATTTACATCATCACCTTATCAAATTGCTACCAGAGCTTTGGTCAGAGCATTGTTTTGAACAGCACAGTTGACATGCTCACTTCTTACTGAGGTCACATCATGTCACAGGTTTTGACCTTAGCACACAGACAGACACAAACACCGTCTCTGATTGGTGGTTTAGAGTCTGCAGTCTACAGACTCTGGGAGGAGATTCATGTTAGCCCAGTGAGAAAATGCAAACTGCACACAGAAGTGCCCACGGCTTGGACCTTGTTGGTACAAGGCGACAGTGTAAATGACTGAGGTGCTGTGCTCTGTATGCACTTTACTGCAGGCTTGAATACAATTTAACAAGTGATTTACTAACTAAATAAAACAAGTGATAAACTAACATTAAATATAATGCTAATATATGCAATTAGTAGTGACATTTCCCTAGTGGATTCTGAGTTAAAAATTAAGTAAGTAAAACCAGAAAACTTGGTATTGTTTGTTTTCCCAGTGTGTAGATTCGTGAATTTTTGATGAGACATATTAGCACGTTTCTATATGTGCACAGCCGCTTGAAAACCACTGCGTATGTGTCCTTGAAGATTAATGATGAGGTTTAAGATTTCTCAAGGAGGCCCCAGGCCTTGCTGATCTCATTCCATGTAAATCTGCCGTCTGACAATTCCACCTTGAGTTGGATGTCAGAACATTAACTGATTAATTCACTGATTGATTTATTGATCACTAAAACTGACTGTGAGGAAGCCCATATTTCCCATGTCTCACTCAGATGCCGCAGGTCACAAAACGGGGTTGTTAATCGTTGCCACTGCAAGGATTTTCAGTAGCATGTTATAATATTGGAAAAGGAAAAAAGTAATAGTACTAATTGTAATGGTTACATCCGTGGTAGGCAATTTGTTTGTTGGCGTCGTTGGGCAAATATTCCATAATTAAACATCTCCTCTTGCTTTCAGGGTTTAGAAAATCTAGCCTGTGACGTGAGACTTTGGCCAATCACAGGTCATTTGAGAGAGAGAAAGCATTCCTATTGGCTGTTCTGTACATGCATATGCCTGTGCGACAGAGAGGAATAGCTGCGGGTTGCGGTCTCACTCTACTTCAAATCCTGGTGTTTTTTTGCTTTCTACCCACTGTAGCTTTAATTTGCATTTGAAAGTACAGTTTGATTCCTAAACATAAGCATGAACGAGTTTAAAAGAGGGCATGTTTTTTATTTAAATTCCTACTATATAATGTAATGTAATGATACTTATATAGCTAAATATGTGTCATACATATCGACATCTGATTAAAAGGGTTAATAGCTGTGCAAAGATTAGATAAATGTATGAAAACTACAGAAAAATTCAAATGCAACAATTGCAACATCATGGCAAAAAATCAAAAGTATAACAAGAAAAGATTACTAGCTTTTCTTAATTTTAAAAAAGTTTACTTTTCCAGAAAACCTCCCTTAGAGTTTTTTGCTGTGAGCCACTCATCAATCATTTTTGCTGTAAAGTTTCCGGCTTCTTCACGGTGCAGTGAGAGTTGAAGCTGCAGGCTAATGTGCCACCAAACTCTCACTGAAAATCAGGAAGGCAAAATAAAAAAAAAAAGACCCTCCTTTCCCACTTCCCTGCAATCATTTTCTGCCGAGAAACAGAACAGGTGGCACATGGCTCCCTGGAGACATGGTGACATCCAGGAAAACAAATGTTGAGCCTACTTGAGTGGTAGAGACTGGCTGGCAAATAAATATGCTTGGGCTTAATTTCCATGATCAATGAATGGTTTCAGGGGGAAATCTGCAGGTACAAGAGTAAAAAGGCTGGTACATAACACAAGGTAATTCCCATTTGAAAGTGTAATGGCTGTTGCCACAAACTGTGCTCACCTGGCATCCCCCCAACAGTCCCTCAACATTGCTGCGCTCGCAGCTAGTCCCTAGGGAGACAATTGTTTTTGTGGCCATGTTTAGTTTGTGAGGAATACTTCCAATATCTAGATGCATCAGTACTGGACAGGCTCATTTGCAAAACATATGAGACAGGCAACCTGTTCTGTTGCGTTTGGCAGTCTGTCCGCAAGTTGTAAACACACAGTAAAATATGCATTGATTATAGAAGCAGTACTGACTTTTCTAAAACGGCATATTACATTCATTTGTTTCGCATCAAGGGCATGCTAGATCTCAATTACTTGGTATTTTCCTCAGTGACTTATTAGTACATTTCATTGATTTTCTTCCAATTCTGTATTATCAGCAAATTAAAATATAAGAATGTATGTATGAATCCAAAATTACACTTTTCTTTAACTTAAATTACACTTTTCTTTAACTCTAAAAATAAAATTATGTGTAGGTCTTGTGAAAAAAACAAAACAGGATTAATTTGTTGTTATCTTGCCCATTGAAATTGCTGAGTGTAAAACAAGTACAAGAAATGCCTGTACATAATGATGTAATCATTTGAAAGTTGAAAGCTCTGGCAAAATAAATGGTTTAAAAATACACACAGACTACTCCAATTTTCACTTTTGTATTACAGATATATTAATAAATATTTAATACATGAAGGCTGGAAAGAGCAATAAATGTTACTAGCTTGGTCAGGTTCAGTTCAATTCAGTCACTTTATTATCCCAGATGGGAAACTTCTGCAGTCAGGAGTGCTTGTAATTCTCAATTTTTCATTTTTTCAGGCAAATAGCTGTGTTGGTGAGGGATAATTTTTATTATCATCTGCTAAAACATTAGTAGTAGGCCTCTCTGTCCTTACATGGGATAACTACGTAATATATTCCTATATATATTGAGTAAAGCTGCCTCCAAAGTAGCCTCTTGAGCCCATTGGGCAGAACTCTTAAGTCATTGTCAATTAAGTCAGCACTGATGCTCGCTTTGGCTTACAGAGTGAGAATGATTGCACTTTTGGCCCACTCAAGGCAAGGCTTATAAGATAAAACCTGAATGGCACCACGTGTGGCCAAAAAGAAAGGTTGTTATGCCTAAGAGCACAGAGTTGCACTCCAGGCTTTCCATCCTCAACCCCACAAGGAAGGGTGGATTGAAAATGCAATCAGCCGTGTTCCAAATTGCCATGTTGTAATCTCAGCACTTGCTAGGCCTGCATGTATATCTAACCTAACCCAAGAAGAGAAATGTGACAAATGTATCGCCTTAGGATGTTACAGTGCCAGATTTACCACCCACCAGCTTGTGTTTGGCAGGCAAGATAGGTGAGGTTCCAGCTGACCTATTGCATGGTGACACACATTCAGTTAGTCAGATTAGTCAGATACCTGATTTTTTTATAAGAAGAAAGCAAAAGAAGAAAGAAAGGTGGTTTGCTCTTGTGTGATCAGTTACATGCTGCGTCTATATGATAGCAGAAAGTAGATTTATCACCTACAGAGTTCTGTTGGAAAGGGCAAAGCCTTTGAGGAGTAGGAAAATTGTTAGGTATTGCAATACTAGTCCCATAATAAAAGGAAAATCTGTCAAGTGAAACAACCTGCTATTCCATTAGAAGTTTTGATGCTGTAATAATATTAGGTATTAACATTTAAAGGGCCTAAAATGGGGTCCATGCGCCGCAGGGAGTATATCCTGAGTTATCGTCCGAAGTCCTGGGGGGAAAGTGCGCTACCGTTGTTGTCATGACCAGGTGCTAAGAGCAGAAGCAGACACCATCTGCACCGGGATTAACAGTAGCAAACAATTGCACTCAAGGCAATTGGCATTGTGAAGAGGGGAGAAGCTGCATAAGCACCTATGTAAGATCATCAAGTGGGGTTCTTGGCAGCTGAAGGTTCACCTAGGAAGGCAGCTCAGGATCCCAGACACCAGAGACGCCACTCATTCCAGTCATGTCCAGTCCAGACATGGCCCTGCTGTCCAAAACAGCAAGACAAGTGGTCCTTCTGGGATTGACTGTCCCTTGGGAAGACCAGATGGACGATGCCTCCCAGAGAAAAAGAGCCAACTACGGAGACTTGATGGTCTGGGCCGAGGATGGTGTGTGCAATGCATGCTCATCGAGATTGGCTGCAGAGGCTGCACCGGCCAATGCCTAAGCAGGGCCTTCAAGCTCCTTGGCATCACAGGACTGCACAGGAACGTCACCGATGGCACAGAAAAGGCATCAAGACGGCTGTGGATCAAGATCACATGGGCCATTTGGACACTTGACGGGGCCTAATAACAACTGAATGAGGGTGTCTGATGTTTAAAGTACCCTGGACTCTGAAGTCACGTTAAAAGAACCACAATGGAGCTAATGCAGCAGCCTATACGTTTTGTTTGATGACATGTTTATTGTCCATCATGTTTGGACAAGTAACATGTTTTTACTCCCAGAATTTATTTAGCACCAATTTTGGTTTATATATACAGTATATATATATATATATATATATATATATACAGTATATATTATTTTTTTTATACATATATTGTTCAGTAAACCCTTCCTATTAATGCTTTACATTGCAGTTTACTGTACAGCAATAAAATGTAGACTGTTTACACAATTAACCTCACAATAACCTTTTGTTTAGCTGCTACCTTGACGTATTCCAACCCAATGTCTCACAATCAAAGCTCAAAGCACATCTACACATTTGAATGATACAAACAACTAAAGTACTAAAAGACAAGGTCAGTCATGTCTTTCTAAAAGCTGGTCACTTATCCAATGGCATGTGTGTCACCTCAGACACTGCAACATTCCCTGTATTTATCTGAATATGTCTTAAATGGCTGGAGAGAATACAATAAAATCAGGGGTTGTAGGTTTTTGCAGGTGATATGCTCTGACATTCTGTCATTACATTCATTCTTTTTTATAGAAAAAGTCAAAAGGTCAAAGCCAATATGTGAATTTAAGCGAAACCTGAAAACTGTTTTTGTAACTGCCATTACATTTTCATCTCTCCAGCACTTCTGTTTCCACAAAGCTATTGTAATTTAGTCCCAGTTTTAGGTGCCATGTTAATTGTACATACCTTTATTTCCGCCCAGATTCACCCTATTTCCTTCTTGTTGGCTAGGTGAACGAGACCCAGTCGTGGGAGGTAATTCTCATATTAATTAATTTAACCCCGACCAAGTGCCATGAATAGAACATCTCCCCAAACACACCAAAATAATTTCATATCTAAATTGGAATTAATCACATCTAATTAGACAATTATTCATTTATATTGTTTTGCAGTCAAGCAATAAAGGGCTAATTAGTGAAATCAGACAAATATATACATCTTGGGAATCTTGAAGTATCCTTACATTATTTACAGGGTTGTTTTTTGGTGTGTGAACTTGGTGAGCAGGATCTCAAAATTATCTTTTTTTTGCCTCCAAAATCTCCCATAATCCCATCCATTCTAAAACACTGTTCATTAGGTTTTGCTCAAAAAAATAGATGATCTTATCACAAAAGTGAAATCACTCAGTAGAGACGCAGCAATTTTATTTTCAATAGCAAGCCATAATAAAGTTTTGCTTTCATGCCATCAATATATTCATCTTTTCAGGTATTGATTTTCCAAATTGTGGATTTTGCATTTTAAATAAAATTGTAGAGTTAGCCATTTATCTCCCAAATCTCAGACCTATTCCCCTTTGTATCTCCACTTCCATCTTGTTTAATCCAATCACATTTGTTTACCACCTCCTCCGTCCTTTCCTACCTGTTTTACCATATCTGTATCCTTCCCTTCTAATATGATGGTCTGTACTATCACTGACATAATATATCAACATTATTTCTTAAATATTTTAGTGAGTATTTTAGCTTTGCTTAGATGTTGACTTGAAATCCATTTCACTGATTTTCTTTTCTAAATGGTTCTCAAAAAAGTCTCCGTATTGGTAATTCATAGATGTGTGCAGAGTCTGCTGCCTCAGACAGATCTTAATTTGCGATAATATAATGTTTGATATGCACAGTATAATTTCCCATTTGTGTGAATAGCTGAGCATTACCACTGCAAATATTTTTACAGGAAACCTTCAGCCAAGGAGCCTGTGGTCAGATTTATTTCTTCAGTTGGATGAAAACCAGCATTTGTCCAACTTGTTCTGTTGTTCTGCACATAACAAATCAAAATGATTAGGCCTGGGTTTATTGTGTTTGTGCAATATTAAACCTCACCATAGCTTCATGAATAATAAAGTAGATAAAAGGTTTTAAATGAATATAGTAGAAACGAAACAAATAGCAAATTACCTGAGTATAACCAATAACTTTATCAACAAAATTGAATCAGCAAATATTTTGAAAATGAATAATTTAAAGTAATTTTTGTTCCATCTTGTTTTCCACATAGTTTACCTGCATGCAACCAGCACCTGCTCAAATGTGATTGGTCAATACTACTCGGCCCACAAACAAAAACCAGAATGCTTCAGAAAACAAAATATTGTCCCGTTGCCTACCGGTTCTGCATTCTATACAGGATACTGTATATCTGTTCATAGAGATTATGTGAGTGGTACCAATCTTCTCACCTAACTGTGGACAACATTTCCCTTTTTAGGATTATAACCATATACTATACAGACCCAGTGAAATAAATGTAAAGAAATAATAAATTGTTGAATATAAAGTAAACAGGAAGTTGGGACAGGACAAAACACAGTTGGGGATTACTCTAAACTGTCAAGCAATGGGATATCAGGAAAGAAACACAGTTTGATATGATTTGATAGCCAAAAGCACAGGATTTTTAGTTATGCCAACTTGTGCCATTGCTATGTTTTGCATTTATCTGTATAGACAAGGGTTTCAAAAACTGTCTGGGTCTCCAAGTGATGCAATCTATTTGCTTCTCCTCATCAGCCACCTTCGTACAATGGCTGTCTGCCAATTTGGACAAAAACCAAACCCAAACAATGTTAACAGCAACAATTCCACATTACTGCAGAGTCATTTAATTCAATGTTGCAATGAATAAATACTGATTAATGTAGCTTTAACTAAAGGAAAACAAAACAAGCCAATCCAAATCCAATAATCCAAAGAAAAGGCTACAGCCAATGTGGCTGGGGCCTTGTAAATTGGACTAATCGATAGGAATTTTAAAGGGAATCAAAAGGTGGGAGAAGAGGTCAAAGCATCTCAAGAACAAATTGATTTCCAGGCGCCTTTGAAAAATTGAGGTTAGTATTGAGAGTCATCAATGTCAAATGCAAGGCACAGCTCATGGGATTAATACCTGTCCTTCCTTCCTGAAGCAATTGGCATTAATATCACATTCTGTCAAGGAGTTGTGCAGTTAGCTGTTGACACAAACACACACACTTTTAATCTTTGCATGCTGTTTCAATCATCAGGCACCCTCCTCTGTTCGCAGTCTCAGACAAACACACAGGACTAAACCTGTAAACATGCACCGTCACGCCCTGTAAACCTACTTTATAATGCCGTGAGATTGTCTGTGGCTACTCTGGAAGTCTCTCTCTTTTTACTTTCACTTTGTCACTGCCAGGGTCAGAGAAATCATGAAATAGCACAGGGCTCCCAGTGGTGCACTTTGTTTTCTGTGACACAGAGAAAGTCATTTGTCATCACACACCTAAAGAGTTATCCTGTAAAAATAGAATCAAATATATCTTCACCTCACCCACTTTTTCACAGGCAGTCATCCAGTTTGCTGTCTCATATTTTTCTTGCCATCCCATTCTCTCTCATTTCTTACAGTTTCCCTTTGCTCCCTCTTTTCTACGCTGCTTTACCTACTGCCTAATTTGGTGCACAATCTGATATTTTGATGTAATTAGCTTAGAAATGACTCACGAGCTGCATTGCACTTTAAAGCAATTTAGTTAATTTAGCTATCAAGATGTGTGGCACAACATGTTGTACCACTTGAAAATGGTGTGTACATAAGTGTGTACAGAAGAAAGCCTGTGTGCACTGTGTTCACTTGCCTCACCCTTTGGGGACACCAGAAGAGAATACCTCTGTAGTATTCTCACCCTTACTTGGAAAGATTTAGCTTCGGAAGCCTTTCACTTTTTTCAATTTAAAGAGGCACTCTTGATCCAGGAAATAATGTATCATATTCACTGCTATGAATACATTTGTAAACATATTAATAAAAGGCAAAAACAATACCATAACTCCATAATAAGAGTGTATGCAAAAGTTCATCGTGCAGTACAGTCAGATTTAAAAAAAATCAACTAATTAGATTTCTATGAACCTCACAAATGAGAAAAAATATTTTTTTCTTGAATCACAGTAAAAGAATTGGCAAGCAGGTTTGTTAAATTGGATGTAGTGTACAATCTGCATGGATAAATAGGGTGCGTTTTATTTTTTGTGTGTGAACAGACACTTTACCTGTAATATTCTGGAAAAAAAACAAAAGAAAGCACATTTAACCATTTTAGAATGTTTACAACCTAAGTTAGTGACAAGATAGATCTGAAAAGGCAACAATTTATCCATCCATGATCCATTCATTAAAACAATAAATACTTCAAATGAACCGGTTACCTTTACATGAAAGTAGTAGCTGTCGAACACTATGTTAGGTACAGGCTATGGTATGCATGACAGTGTGTTACACTGTGTGAAGACTAAGTTGACACTAATGTGTTTGCAGGCAAAATATGAGTGACAGTTTATCCCACTTTACCTTCCATATTAGTATGTGATAACAGATCGTTGAGCATGAACTAAAAGCTAACAGCCACGGGAATATAAGCACATCTAATGGGAAATAAACTAGCCGATTGTTGGCTGTATTATGGTCATTGTTAGGGTGTTGCATGAATTTAATTCCTCCAATTCCTCCAGCGCAAGAAGAGAGAAAATTCCAACATGAACTATACTGAAAGTTATTGTGAGCTTTTTTTAGATAGAGCCCAGCATAGTTCCATGAATTCTAGGAGCAGTTGGCTGTGAATCAGAGGTTTTCAACTTAATAAGCACAGTGCTTCACATATATCAGAATAATAAGAACAGAAAGTAATTTATAGTATCATGATCAGATTTTTTCAACAAAGTTAATACACAAAGCCACTGTAGCATGACTGAAATCTTGTGAAGGTCTATGCTGTTTCAGTAGCTTAATGTATAAATGGTCATGTACTCTCAACAAAAAAGAAATCTCAAATAGCAGATGTTGCAGGTGTTAAAGGAACACGCCAACTTATTGGGAATTTAGCTTATTTACCGTAACCCCCAGAGTCAGACAAGTCGATACATACCCTTCTCATCTCCGTGCGTGCTGTAAGGCTGTCTGATGGCTCCAGCGGCATCAGGCCAGCACAGAACATGCAGGTGAATGGTTCCAGCAATCCTACTGCTCCGAATAAGTGACAAAATAACGCCAACATGTTCCTATTTACATGTTGTGATTTGTAGAGTCACAGCGTGTACAAAAAACAACGTAACATGAGACACAGCCATCTTCTAACTGTAAACAAACCGGGAACTATATTCTCAGGCGGAAGAATATAGTACTTGGGCGGAGTGATATGCTCGCAGCAAGCCTGTCTGAGAATATAGTTCCCGGTTTGTTTACTGTTAGAAGATGGCTGTGTCTCATGTTACGTTGTTTTTTGTACACGCTGTGACTCTACAAATCACAACATGTAAATAGAATCAGAATCAGAATCAGAAAGGGTTTTTATTGCCAAGTACGTTTTTTTAACAATTACAAGGAATTTGTTTTGTGTTGTTGGTGCACATCACATAAGTATATAAATAAGTATAGGAATATACAATATAAGTATAAGTATATGTACACAGTATGTATTAAATTAAAAATAAAGTTATAAATAAAATAAAATAAAATAAATAAATAAAGAGCAAAGAGCATTACAGCAGAGAGAGAACAGTGGCATGAAGAGCCAGGTGGAGATTCAGGGTGGTTTCCGGGCCTTGTTAATAAGGCTAGTGGCGGGGGGGAAAAAGCTGTTCATGTGGCGTGAGGTTTTGGTCCTGATGGACCTCCACCTCCTGCCAGAGGGGAGTGGCTCAAAGAGTTTGTGTCCGGGGTGGGAGGGGTCAGCCACAATCTTTCCAGGACGCTTCAGAGTCCTGGTGGCGTAAAGGTCCTGGAGTGGCGGCAGATTGCAGCCAATCACCTTCTCTGCAGACCGAATGACACACTGCAGTCTGCCCTTGTCCTTGGCAGTGGCAGCAGCGTACCAGATGGTGATGGAGGATGTGAGGATGGACTCAATGATGTGTAGATGTGCTGTGTAGAAGTGCACCATCATTGTCTTTGGCAGGTTGAATTTCTTCAGCTGCCGCAGGAAGTAAATCCTCTGTTGTGCTTTCTTGAAGAGGGAGCTGATGTTCAGCTCCCACTTGAGGTCTTGGGAGATGGTAGTTCCCAGGAAGCAGAAAGACTCCACAGTGTCAATTGTGGAGCCACAGAGGGTGATTGGGGCAGGTGGGGCTGGGTTCTTCCTGAAGTCCACAACCATCTCCACTGTCTTTAGAGCGTTGAGATCTAGATTGTTTTGGTTGCACCACTTCACCAGGTGGTCAGCCTCCGACCTGTAGGCGGACTCGTCTCCATCAGAGATGAGTCCGATGAGGGAGGTGTCATCCGCGAACTTCAGAAGCTTGACGGACTTGTGACTGGAGGTGCAGTTGTTGGTGTACAGGGAGAAGAGCAGAGGCGAAAGAACACAGCCCTGAGGGGATCCGGTGCTGATGGTCTGGTGTGTTGGAGACGTGTTTCCCCAGCTTTACATGCTGCTTCCTGTCAGACAGGAAGTCAGTGATCCACCTGCAGGTGGAGTCAGGCACACCAAGCTGGTAGCTTCTCCTGGAGCAGAGCCAGGATGATGGTGTTGAAGGCAGAGCTGAAGTCCAAAAACAGGATCCTGGCGTAGGTTCCTGCAGAGTCCAGGTGCCGGAGGATGTAATGGAGGGCCAGGTTGACTGCATCGTCTACAGACCTGTTGGCTCTGTAGGCAAACTGCAGGGGGTCCAGGAGGGGGTGGGTGATGGCTTTGAGGTGTGAAAGCACAAGGCGCTCAAAGGACTTCATAACCACAGAGGTCAGGGCGACGGGTCTGAAGTCATTAAGTCCTGTGGTCCTTGGCTTCTGGGGGACAGGGATGATGGTTGAGGTCTTGAAACAGGCTGACACATGACATGTCTCCAGTGAAGTGTTAAAAATGTCTGTCAACACTGGAGACAGGAACATGTTGGCGTTATTTTGTCACTTTTGTCACAATTCGTTGCAATAGGCTAGTTGGAACCAGTTACCTGCAGGATCTGTGCTAGGCTAAGCTAATGCTGGAACCGCCAGACAGCGTTACAGCACGCACGGAGATGAGAAGGGTATGTATCGACTTGTCTTACTCTGGGGGTTACGGTGAATAAGCTAAATTTCCAATAAGTCGGCGTGTTCCTTTAAGCGCAATTTAAGGCGTTTGCATTTCTTTTTTTGTTGTTGTTGATGTCAGTGTTGTAATGAAATGTGTGAATATGTTGCTTATTCTTTAGTATTTTGGTTTTAATACGCATGCTGATTACATAATTGCTTTAAAGCTCCAGGATGCCAAAACAATTATTTATTAATGGAAGGTTGGATGACACAAAAGCTGAGAGAAAAGCTGAAATGTGTACAAATGGCTGCTGGTGAGCCTACCACACTGTGCAGGCACAATTGGTTAGGGCTTTGTGTATTGACTTAAAGAATACATTACATTATTACATCTATTAGAAAATAAAATAAATACTGTAAAGTTAAAGTGGCAGTCCTTAATATTTCAATTGTGGTTGATTTAGAATGTCTATTTGAGTGAAAACAATGGAATTATGCTGATATTTTAGCATGGAGCATAGAAATAGAATTAATCTCATTCTATTTCTATGATCTTGAGTCTTGTTGTTGTTACATTATTTTCAGTTTTTCAGAATTGTGTGCATAGTCCCCTTTTTAGTGTGTGAATACAATAAACAAATCTGTAATGCATGATTTCTTTCACTGAGATTCCCACACCAAGGGTTGTAGTGAGGTGCTGATCACTAGAGGTAGACTTGAAAAACGTGTCCTACACTCTGGCTCCATATGAATATCTCTTTTTATTCTGATGATGTTTCTGATCAAAATAAAAAGAGTGATGTCATGCCAGACACCCAGTTTGTAATACTGCAAATATATAAACATTGCAATACTCTCATCAGTGGGCCATATGCTCAATCACCATTGTGTTATTTCCATTAGTGATAGATAGTGATTTAACAGATATTTATTTTAATGAAAATCTTCGAGATTACAGCTTTAAGCTACAATTTATTAAACTTTTTTTAAGATGTAAGATGATTTTTTTTGGCAGTTTTATTTTGAAAATATACAGGAAGTACAGTTAAGCTGCACTTTATTTAAAAGAAATATTTTTTACATTTTTTTATTTTTAAAGATGTATATGTTTTGGCTCTTGGACTTTTTTTTATATAATTTGGAGGTAGAAAGAAAAATGCAATATTAAAGAAAACAGTATTGAATTGAAGGCAAATTGACAATCATTTTATTAAAACTTTTTTTGTATACTTTTAATTCTCAGCTGTTCCAGTACAGCAGCTCAGTATAGCCAACAGTGCAGGGATGTGGTTGTACTGGATGTATATATGGGTATTATAACATTCTGGGCTGCTGTGAAAGACATCTACAACTCATGTCTTTCAGTCATCCGTTCACCTCATGGTTGAAGTGAAGAAAATGAGAATTTTCTGCATAATTAATCTCAGTGATAGAGCAATAATGAAATTCTAAATTGCAGCGCCATTAACGTTAACCAAGGTTGGACTTTCAGAATGGTTGCAAAATCTATGACGAGAGCAAGCACGGGACCGAAGGCGCTTCAATCTATGGAGTCAAATGAGTTGCTATCGACTAAATGCTCATTTAAAACCTTGAAACAAACAAAATCCTCTCTGTCTTTTAATGATCGCTTTTTACTTCTGGCTACATGTGGATAAAGCAATAGAAACAGTGCATTTAGTTATGCCAAATCTATACATAATTGATAATATTGGCTTCAATTATTTATTCTTATCAGGATATAAATATTGCATGGCTCACATGAATAATGAATCATTATCAAATTCAATTCTGTGTAGCTTTTTTTAACGATTGTAAGCACTTGGCTATGGGTAATTGCAGATTGACTCGGGGTTAAGCCAAAATGTTTGTCAAACTGAATAAGATGGAATAACTGCTGAGCTTTTGCCTGATAAGAGACAATTCTCTGTGAGTTGTCTGTATTCCAAAACCAGTTGGAACACAATATTGAAACACGTTCCATAACAATTCCAACTTATTCATCACTTGCGATATGTAAACTGTCACTGCTGCTCATTATGTTAGTATATCTAACTGTCCAACCATTCCAATTAACATTGGCTTGGCCTAAATGTGAGAGACGCAGGCTTGTGCATTGAAGACCACGGATTCCAATCCAGGAAATGCTTATGAAGATCTCAGTGTGGGGAATTAAATCAGTATGTACCACAGCTTAGGCAAGGTTTTTAACCTCCTACTTCTTCACCAAAGCAGTTCAGTAGTCAAATCCAAAATGTGAGAACTTGTGTCATGAAATCAATATAAGAAAAGAACAAAAAAAAACATACACAGTGAACAAATCCTGGCTTCAAAAGTATTGGTAGAGATATGACAACATCATAAAATGTAAAACAAACTGACAGCTTCGAATAGAGAGTAGCTTGCATAACTGCATATTATATATGTCAGTTCAATCATTTCCCTGTCGGAATTTCACAGCTGTTTAATGGTTCCCTTCTATCTAATGTATTAAAGATTAAGAAACACACGGCTCTGTTCTATTAATATGTTTTGAAAGATAAACGTCAATTGAAAAAATGCAGGAATAACACAGTTTGAAGTGTTGTGTAATATTTCAAAGCAGCTCACATACTGGATAACTTCATAGCATGGTGAGGCAAAAGCAGGGCAGAGTAAAAGTACCATATGTCCATTTGTGCTCCTGCAACTGTTACTGGGACACCCATTACTGAATTTAAAACTTGGAAACATTGCATAATAGCTCAAAAGATGTACAGATGTGCTGCATGTTCCAAAAGTAAAGAGAAATTGCAGGCCTCAGTGGAAATTGTAACATTATTGGATGGATACAACTACATCTGTCCACCTGGGCTCTAGTCATATAAAATGGATTTGTATTCAGGATACAAGCCAGTTAATCTCAGTTTGGGATTCATCTTTGCTCAAGGGACCCAAACAATAAAAGAGCAACATGATTAACTCAATAGGTAACATGGCAGCAAAGCTACTTAGGTTATGGATTCAGATCTCACAAGGGGCGCTGATGCTGAACCTGTATGCATGTTTTTTTACTCTGCTGTACCATATTTGCATCATTCATGAAGCTAAAGCTGCAGTGTATGGATTAATTGCGTCATTTGGGAACCAGATATCTCAGAGATAGTGATTGCCATATTCAGGACGGAGTGACCACTCTTGACAGCGTGTGTTTCTGTCAGTCACTCGCAGCCAATTAAACTGTGTTTTGGAGCGAGAAGCAGTAGGAGCCGCGCCATTTCTTCTGTGTGTTTATCATCATGAGAATAGATCAGTCTATAGCTTTATACACCACTAGAATTCAAATTGCACATATTCAAGATGGCATATACAGTATGAAATGAATGCTAATATAGCATAGTAAATACGTATGTACAGTACATACCAGAGCCCTTGTTGAGAATTTATGCTTAATTCCAGCCTGCACATGTACATTCAGTGGTGGAAGAACTATAACTAATCCTAACCAAGGCAAATTCCTCCTTAGTGTAATTTACTGTGGCAATAAACCTTTTTTTTATTGCAGCAATGTAAAAGAATACTCTATTACAAGTAAAAGTCATGCATGAAAAATAAAAGTACATAAGTATTGCCAGCAAAATGAAGTTAGTGTATGGAACTAAAAGTACTAGTTTTTTGGTCCCTCTGACTGATATATTATGACATGTGACATCATTAGCTTATTAATACTGAAGCAACAGTGTGTAACCAGCATTTTACCAACAAGTCCTCCAAACCATTCAACCCTATAGGTCCTTTATTCATCCCCTCTAATTTATAAAGCGTTCCAAAATCGAGCAACCCTAGCAGTGGCATGAAAGACGACCAATTGTAACATTTTCCGTCCACATATCTAAATAACAGAACGTAACGGTCGCGGTTTTTAACACGTCGATAATGTTGTGAAGCAGTCGCGGTTTGGTTAAGTTTAGGCACCAAAAATGACACACACACACACACACACACAGTGTTTTTATTCTTTAATCTCAACTCTCCTTGTCTAAAATATAATGTGTTAGACCTTTCCTATCAAAGCTTAGAACTCATTCAACAGTGTGCTCAAGCTGGGGTCCTCGGTATTAGCTGCTGCTGCTGCTTTGGTAGGCTGACAGCCAGAATATAGAATTAATTTCCCTCACCTAGACCTGCTTGTGCAAACTGCCAGACTCTGGGAAACTGATAAAAAGGCAGAGCCTGGCACCAAGTGTGTCTCTCTGGGAAGTTACTATGTTTAGTGGATGCTATAGGGCAAAGCATGCTCAACCAAGCTACAGATATAACATTCCTTTTCAGGGGGGCGGGTTGCCATTTACAGTCACGTCTGCCCGCCAGTGGTGAAGACAGCGATGATAAGGGAAGAAATGTTCAAGTGGCAGGACAAGTGAAGGCAGGGCTTCACAGCTTTGATTTCAAATTCTGTCGCGTCTGAGATCCAGATGAAATATTTCTCCCTCAGGCTCCTATACAGTACAGGGGCCAATTCCAGTTTTTATGCCAAGTAGTCAATGTCCTGTATATTTTTGTCAGAAGTAGAGTAGTGCACTTCCTTCCCACTACTCTAGTCCAGTCAGTCGACTGTAACACAAGTCAAGCAGCTAGCTAACTTTGTCGTGTTTCCGTTTTAAACCATTTGAGTTTTTCCATTTTGTTTCCCCTAACATCATCATCATCATGCTATTATTGTCCATCTTCTCCCTCTTAGAGCACTTCAAATTACAAATGGTCAATTTTTTTGATCGTACCCGACAGTAAATTGCACTAATGGTAATAAAGATGTTTTATGAGGCTGCATTTTATTTGAAAGCTTTTTCTGATCGGTGATTTTTATGTAGGCCTGGTTAGCAGAATTACCAGGGCAGCCTGTGTGTGTAAATGAGCCTGCTGCTGAGCAAAGATGGATGTTAATATGAGCGAGGGAATGGCTGCTTTGCAACAACGCCTGAATATTTGGACTATAGATCAGATATCTCAGACAATGCTTATTGGAATTTGATGAAACCTCGAAATGATGCGGCTCGCCTTTGGATTTTTGGGAGCTCACATTGCGCTGATGTAGTCGAAACTGCAAGACAAGATGACATATGTGCTATTGATTAGATAGCTATGAGGATGGACTGCAGTATCCGTCTGGTTGATGTCAGATTTTGGATTTCTGCAGACTAAGTGCAGAATAATTGGGGCACTTCTTGCCTTTTTAAATTCTTTGACATCAGATTCTACCTAACATTCAGTATCTGAATCAATCATGATATTGCATTGCATTGGCAAGAAGCCCTGTTATAATGTGTGCAGGTGTGATACAACCAGCACTGTACTTGCTCCAGGCAACATTTTATTAATGTTGCAAAGCAAGCCTGTACGTTAAGAGGAACTCGTCTATACTTCTCTTCTATATTCACATTCTATCAAATCCTAGCTCATTACAATTTAATGCAATCTTAAATTTATTCAAACTTAATTATTTTAAATTTTGACATACAGTATATACTCTACACTTATATTTGAGTGACATTTTAATGGTTAATTATGCAAGTTGTAAGATTGGTTTTAAATGATCCCATGGTGTCTCCTAAAAAAGTATGTGGCTTTACAACTCAATTATGTTTTGAGAAAAAAGTAGGCTATATTGTCCCGGATTAGATGGCCCCGTGTGAGTGGTAGCCTGTTGCAGCAGCTTTTTGTATTTGGATTTTGTATTTCTCATATTTGTTTTTTTCTTCTTCCACACTGTTCTTCAACGTATGTATCCCGTGTTTGTTTGACGCATCCATCCACCCTGACCTCCTACCCCGACTTTGATTACAAACGTATTTGTGAAATGTCAAGAACAAAACATAATTCAGAATAAAATACTTTTCCCACAAAATGGAACTAAGAATGCAGTTTATTTGTATGGGAACATAGTTTTTAGGAAACAGGGCTGCTTCATTTTTTTCTCTATTTTAAATTAAAAAAAAAAATGCATACTCAAATTTGGATTTACTTAGTAAGGGATGCTTTACTGGATAAATGGTCAAATAAAGTTAGTTACTAGTAACTAACATTCAGGAGACTTGAAATATTATGTCCAAACCAAACTTGTGGTTTAAATACAGGTTATCCGTTAATCCCTTTTCCTCAACTGCAAAAGCATGTGTAAGCCATGTTTTAGAAAGCTCACACACTTTATATAACACATTTTACTCATGACATCACCGCACTCATGGCTGTTGAAGTTGCACAAAGGATTTCATGAGAATCTTATAAGGTTTCACATTTTTGGCTACATTAATAAAAAGGACCCTTCACATATCTCTAAAGCAGAGTGGAAAAAGACACTTTGTTATACTGTTGGCCATGATCAGCTTGTGTATATAGGTGTGAAGGTACATCCAAAAATAAATACACACATTTTAGTAACATTAACTGAGCATGTTGACAGCAAACATTCCAAGCTGTCCATTGAGAGAATGAAGAGGGATCGTGCTTGTGGACATTACCAGAGAAACTTTTCAGCCTGACACTCTCGTACGGCACGGCAACTTGTGAGAGGTCTTTTTTAGTCTTAAAAATTGGCTATGGACAACTATTCCTCAGGAGAGACTGTCAGCCTTGAGCCTGCTTCATATTGAGAGTGAACGCAGCAGATATTATTAATGGATACGATGCCAAGGCAAAGCGTGGGAGAATGTTTAGTTAAAGGTCCAATATGTAGGAATTTCTCCCATCTAGCGTTGAGATCGTATATCGCAATCCACTCTCTCGCACCACGCAGTTCAAAGTACGTATAACAGCTACGGTAGCCTTCATGCTTAAAAAAGCCGGTCTCTTGCTCTTTTCAATATCCTTTTTCTTTTTCTGGGCGAAGAAGACTCCTGTGGTCCTTCATGTTTCCTTCTTCAAACTTGCCGGGGCCGGGAAGCTACGATACCCATTAGCAGCATTAGCAGCACATGTGAAACATCTATTTCAAGATGGAGCATGAATATGGAGCGTCTACCCTAGTTCATGCAAATGTAAAATTTCAAGTCAAAAGGAATACTTGGAATTGATGGCGGAGATAAATATTCATGAAAAAGGACAAGATTTTGATAATGAACAATTAAACACGTTACACACTGGACCTTTAGGGTAAGAAAGTCATTTAATTATGAAATTACATTGGTTTGGTATATAACTTACTATATAACTTTTGCTGGTAATATGGGCTATTGGCATGTGGTGTAGGTAGAACAGGTTTAAAACAAAAATATAATAGCAACAATAAAATGACATATGAAAGGCCTGCGTTTTATCATGTTTTTACAGGCCCTCAAGGTTTCCACTTCTAAACGAGTCTTACACTGTGTTTGCATTTGGTTTGCATTCAGCTCAGACCTCTGTTATTATGCTGAACTAATATGAAGAAAGATAAGAAAATAAATCTTGCCTATAAGAGCAAAAAATATGCATTACAACAGCTACTACTAACAGTAGGCTACTCCAAACAGCACAGCAGTATGCTTAATATATACTTCCTGTCATACAGCAAAGATACATAGTGTTAAAGCATTTGTTTTGACAAATACATGCAAGTTTATCTCATGTATTTTGCACATTTTCTGAGCCGTGTTAAGGCAGAGTGCGGGCCGCGCACACCCAAAAGGTGTTACTATCACAGTTTCAGAGGAGGGATACATATTAATGCCAAAACGGCAGAGAAAAATGGGCGAATATCTAAAATATGCTGATCTCGAGTTCTAGGATTCAGCCGAGGGAAGGACTTCATGCATAATTCAGAGAGCCACTGCTACACTGACAATGAACGTTTATGTAAACCCAAAGTGAGATAATATGGCAAAAAAAGCTCATGCTAATTCACCTCACTAACAATATGAAGATGATCATTTGCATACTGAACCACTGTATCAAAGGTTAGAGTGGGAAAGAAGTGGAATTAAATGGAAACGCTCTCTTGATAGAAAGATAAACTGTGTGGAGAGAGCAAAGCCGCATGTCATTCCCCCTGTGAGGAAAGGTCACCAAAGAAAGAGTTTTGAATAGACATAATTAACTCTGCAAAGGATTTCTGGTAAAAAATGATCATTTGGGGTTTTATGTAATTATTTTAACGTAAGCTGCTGACAGCAGCTTTGTTTACCAGCATGTTGAGCTGAAACCTGCTAAAACAAATTGCTCTTTGTGCTGTTGAGGTCAGAGAAGTTATCTAGCTGTAATGGAGTGGTTTTTCTTTGACATTTAGACACTGTACGCATGACAATTTGCTTCAAGTGCCAGGTAAAAACATACTGTTGTTGAGTCCAACTGTACATCGTGTTCTTTTACACAAGTAGATCATTTTGGAAAGAAAGCTTCATACCAATGACAAGAACACCAAGAGCACAAAAGAAACTGAGGTCTACATATACTATCACTCTAACCAGGTAATGATGAACACTGGCACAGACAGGTGGCTGATCACAAGTCAAGTGAGCTATAAAGGCAGGAAATCCAGGACATCTAGAGGATTGGTGCGGAAACATAAGAAGGTCTGTAGAAATACTTCTGCTTGTGTAACATGGTAATTAAGGCTTCCACTTGCGATTTCCCAGAAGCGTATATTTGCATATTTTTATTGTTGTGTACGTTTTTTCACGTTTAGTGTTCTGCACCTTTACAATATGTGCACGGTTGTTTTTAAGGGAATGACGCTGTTAACGTTCTTCCCACTTTAACTTACCCGTGTAAGTGGTAAAGTTTATGACGCTGTGCAGATTATTTTTCAAGCTATTGTTCATTTTTGTTCTCTATGTTGACAAAGATCAAGTGCAATTGTCGATTTGCATATTCATTTATGTTCTTAGAACAACGGCATGTAGGCTATGTTGCTAGCTAAATTAGCCATCTACTGAGCTCTGTGTGTGTGGTAACGTGTGTTTCCATATGTCTAGTATCGACACTGCCGTGGATGTATTTTTAAGAACAGTCCAGTGACCGTTTGTCTGTTACCAGAATAAAAACTACTCACTCTGGCCTGTGGTGTCTGTCCATAACAGAACACACGATCACACCTGTTACACTAGCAGTTTTGAGCGCTTAAGTGTACGTTCACATAAGTGTGTCACATTTCTATAATATGAACCATAATGCACGCTTACGCTAATACTGCTTGAGAGCGTTATTTAGAAGTAAGTGTATCTCACAATTTATTACAGTCTACTGTGCAATACCATTTAGTGGTTGAAGGTAACACTAAGATGAAGAAGAAGCTGATTTCATCATGTTCACATCTATTTACAAAAATAGAGTAATAATTATATACATGGGCAATTTCTCCCACATCTAGATCTAAGGTGATGTCTACTTTATTGCAGGCTGTTCTCATGAACCATTTGTACATAGAGGTAGCTATGAAAAGTAATGCACTGTAATTTGTATGTATTGCATGTATTTATTAATGTATGCACAACATTGACTGCTGCCATATAAGAGTGTGAAGATCTGTGTAGGGTAGAGGTTGGGGTGAATGGGTGGGTCCTAAAACACAGGGCTTTCAAGCGGGGGAGCAGAGTTTGTGTCCTGGAAGAAGTTTAGGGAAAAACACAAGGCTTTTACCCAGGAAACACAAGTTTGTGTTCTGGGAGTACTACTTAAGGGGACCAGTGTTTTAACCACCACAATCTTGTCGCCCCATGACAGTCACCTTAGGTTAGAAATTCAACTTCAACCCTCACGGTGCTCTGTACCTGACTCACAGTCACCTTTTCTCGGCTAAAATTAACTGTAAAGACCGCTAAACTGTCATGTGACTGGCTGTCATGTGGCGGTCATAATTTCGTAGGAAATAATATGAATTATTGTGCATAAGTTTTCATACAAAATCATATGAACCTGTTCATGAGAATGTGTTGCATTAAGATTATAAAGAAGCAGATTTTTATCATGTTCACATCTTATTTAGAATAATGAAAAAATAATTATATATATGGCCAGTTGCACCCAAATCCTCACATTTGAGAATCTATAAAGGATCAAAAAGTTGGCAATGAATTATCAGTTCTAAAAATAAGAGACTAATTGAGTTATAGTTGCATCCCTGGAATGTACTGCGTAAAAGCGTAAAAAACAACTCTTCCTTTATGGAGAGCATCATTATTATCGTAGGTAAATATCATAATGTTTCATTTCATTTCACATACAGTGTGTTAGTCTCTTATTTTGTGAACTACTTGTAATAGAACTCTATGCATTTACTGAAATATATGAATCCTTGAGACCCCTGACTGCAAGTTTTTCTGCTTTCTTGTCATTGTTAGGTTGGTTTTTTTCAGGTGCCATTTCGTGTATTTGCATGAGCGACATTTTGACCCCATTAACCAAATGTGTTCCAGTGTCTTTCGGAAGAATTCTCCATGCACTTGCAGTCTTAAAGGAACACGCCGACTTATTGGGACTTTAGCTTATTCACCGTAACCCCCAGAGTAAGACAAGTCGATACATACCCTTCTCATCTCTGTGCGTGCTGTAACGCTGCCTGACGGCTCCAGCATTAGCTTAGCCTAGCACAGATCCTGCAAGTAACTGGTTCCAATTAGCCTACTGCTCCGAATTGTGACAAAAGTGACAAAATAACGCCAACATGTTCCTATTTACATGTTGTGATTTGTATAGTCACAGCGTGTACAAAAAACAACGTAACATGAGACACAGCCATCTTCTAACAGTAAACAAACTGGGAACCATATTCTCAGACAGGCTTGCTGCGAGCATATCACTTTGCCCAAGTACTATATTCTTCCGCCTGAGAATATAGTTCCCGGTTTGTTTACAGTTAGAAGACGGCTGTGTCTCATGTTACGTTGTTTTTTTGTACACGCTGTGACTCTATAAATCACAACATGTAAATAGGAACATGTTGGCGTTATTTTGTCACTTATTCGGAGCAGTAGGATTGCTGGAACCATTCACCTGCATGTTCTGTGCTGGCCTGATGCTGCTGGAGCCATCAGACAGCCTTACAGCACACAGAGATGAGAAGGGTATGTATGGACTTGTCTAACTCTGGGGGTTACGGTGAATAAGCTAAATTCCCAATAAGTCGGCGTGTTCCTTTAACAGGCACCCGGGCCGTGCTGCCAATTACTGATCTCCATCACAAAAGTAGGCACCTGTCTTGCTGCGAATACTACAAATTAGTTAATGGAAGGGAGTCGACAGGGGAGAAGAAGAGAGAGACTGAGCAGATGTCACCTTGAATGAACTACCTTTGAATTACATCTGTAAGGATAAACACATAAAGCATACAAACATTTATTTGCCACGTGTTAACAACCCTTTGTGATTTATAGGCCTATAATTGTTAGGATTTAACATTTCACCAAATGTTTTGCTTCACATTTTCCTCATGTTCCTCCAATACAAAATATGCATTTGCTCACCAATTACTCTACCTGTATTTCTTTAAGCTGCGACCATTTGTATGTATCCCTCACATGTTACATTACCTGTCTTATCTAATACTTTTGGTTGAAATGAATATGCAAATATCTACCTCATTTAAGTCCCAAAGCATGCAAATACTCGCACACCATCACACATCCATTAAACAAGCCTCATTTACTTTTTCTCAACTTAACCAGTGTACCACTATTCTACTTCTCAATTACGTGCATGTGCGCTGGGGTACTAGAATCCTTCTCTGAGGTTTAGCCGCTTAACAACGCTGCTTCTCTGCAACGCTGCTTCTCTGCAACGCGTCCTGCTAATAAATCATCTCGTCCCCTCTCATCTCTCCTGCAGATTCAAAGTCCCTCGATCAATCTGGCACCACCGTAGGAGCTTTCAGTAAGCACTCGGAATAAAAAACCCTGTGGGTGAAAGTGTGCAGACCCGGCAAGGAACTGAGAGCTAAAGGATGGAGAGACCTGGGGGGAGGGGTGGACCACGTGTTTGATATCAAAGGAACGCTGCTGAGTTGGAGCTGTGTTTGTGTGTGTGTGTGTGTGTGAGAGAGAGAGAGAGAAAGAACGCATAGGCCAAATAACTCCTCCGTCGCTCAATTAAGAACATTCACCACAGGCAAGAAAAATACAGTGCCGAGATCTTTGCCCCATATCGTAAATGTCAATCGATATTAGCTGCACAGTGCTAGATAAGCTTATAGTGCATGAGGTGCAGCGCATGGGGTAGGGTTTTACTTTTGGCTTTGGTCATCGGAGTAGAACACAATTGAACAATTGTGAGCTCACCAATGCAGAATGAGCTACATTTTATACTTGCACTTTATTGTACCTTTGTCTCCTGGGAGATACTAACTAGTGTCTTGTAGTACGCTGTACTGTACAATAAGCAAGGAGGAAAGCATTAAGTTCACATAACAATTTCAACTTTTCTTCACTCAACTTCTGGTCTCCACTTGCCAGCCTCTATGAAATGAAGCCCTTTCAGAGAGATCACCTGAGTTGCATGAACACACAGCCATGCACACATAAAAACATGCACAGAGCAAGAGCCTCCGCACACTCCCACAGTTTCTAACAAACACGTACACGTACACGCACACACGCACACGCACACACGCACACATATATAACCTTCTCCACATAGCCAACGGGAGATAATCAAAGCCCTGATATGCTCTAACCAGATCCATTAAGGAGCTAATAAAGGCTCTGGATGAGTTAATTAATGACCCCCAAGAACGTCATCTGCCTCCAGTACTACAGCTCACACTGCAGTCTCTGGCTATTGCTGAGCAAATCCCAAATCAAAACAAAAACAGCCACAGTTGGGTGTGATTGAGGTGAAAATCCACTTGTTTCAGCTCCATGACGACCGGTGAACAGGACAAACGATTTAAGCTCCATTGATCGGATGATGAGGTGCGTGTGTATGTGTGTGTGTGTATGTGTTTTTAGCCACGTCTGAGCACACTCCATGTCAATGTACTTGATATGCAGCACGACGCTAGAAAAGCCAATTCCTACAGAATGCCTCACACACAAAAAAAGTAATTGATGCCAATGTGGGGAGAAGACAAGAGGGAAATCGAGCAAATCAATTAATAAAACATTTCACTGGTTTGGTGAAGCCTTGTGGAAACTTCACAGCTTCTTTAGAAGGCAACCATTCCCCATTGTCTGCCTCAGCAGATAATGCTGTCAGTTCATTTTGATATAAACATTTTGAATGCCGTTTCACACATGGCTAATTGTGTTTTTTAACTCACTGATGCGTCTCCACAACTCCTCCGACTTCTATAATTAAAATGAAGTCATTTTTATTTTTAATAATGGTTTTGAAGTGCTCTTTTTCTAATTGAAAAATTGCATTTAATTCTTGTCAGCCATTGTTGCAGTCCATGTTTAACTGTGACTAGTTAAAATGTTTTAAAATGTGTCCATCTACACTATATTGTGACTGATCATTGAAAGTATTCACAGCAAAAATGATTTGGAAAGTAATATTTCCCAATTACAAAATTAACAAAAAATGTCCATGACTGGCCCAACAACATAGATAGTTAAATAAGCATCTGGAACAAATATATTGTCTATTAGATACAATAGTGTCTATTAGCAGACTAATAGATATTTATTTACATTTTAATGCTGAGACTGTTACTGTAACCTATTGGTTACTATGCATCACAATACTGTATGTGCCCTTGTTGTATGTCTTGTTGCTAATTATTCAAGGAAACACTGCAAAATGATTTTATTTTGAAAGACATAGATCAATGCTGTTAGTTAAACCTACATTGTGTAATTTTTTGAATTGATTCTTTGCAAAAAAAACTTTGTGCTTTCACAAATATGTGTAATTTCTTAATTTTCTTCTTAAGTAATTAAAGTATTCTCGTAAGCGTACAATCTGCCATTCAGAATCATTCAGAATACATACGCGTGACTCGCTTGAATGACGGCAGCCATGTAGCGCTTCCATCTTTAAAATACATTAGCCAAAGAGGGACATACCTCCGCATTTCGCCCTCTTACATCTAGTGGCACCGTGACAAATGCCAGGGGGAGATTACTCGCCAGGAAAGCAAAAAAGAGAATTAAAAAGAACGCGACAGGCAAAGCAACAAGACCAAAGTTAATATTGGAGTGGCTAGAACAGCTGCGTGTAAACGATGGAGAGAGCTAATTTCGGGTTCGGCCACCGTAGGAGGAAGGGCTAAAAATTAATATTCAGTTGGTTGTCATGTACAATTTCACCGCTAGATGGGAGGAATTCTTACACAATGTAGCTTTAAGAGTTATGTTGGTTTTACCATGGGGCTCCTGGTTGCCTTTTTTGCTTTTGCACTTGTGTTATTTGCTGGGTCTACACATTTTTATGCACTTTTGTTTTGGCTAAAAGAAAATCCCATTTATTTTTATTTCTTGTTACATTAATATCTCTCTTTTACATTGATATCTCTCATGTTAGATTTAACCATTTTTGGTACACTCTTAATTCTCTCATTACTAAATTCATCATCAGCAAGATACATTCATTACACATATGCTGTAGTTGCTGAAAAAGAATAATATGATTATGGTCTTGTTGATAATATCCTCATTTCCATCCTTATCCTTCTCATCCAATGCATATAAAATGTCAAATGTTTTTTATCGTAATGCGAAGTGCCTTTTGACCCTTGTTAAATGTGTGGCTGCTGATTGAATTATTTTACTGCTTTCATTTTATTGGTTGGTTCCAGGTAAATTGATTCCCTTATCAATACATATCTCTGTGTGTACGCACAGAAATGACCCAGAACCTTGACTCCAGTAACTTATGGATTTGAATGGACCTCATTCCCTGTTATTGTCTGCCATCGCATCAGAATGAGAGAACGATAGTATCTAGCCTCACACAACAAAACTCTTTTACATTGTGGCACTATTGTTTTCCCGCTCTCGCTCTCTCTTGACATTTAGCATTGTGCAAGCTAGGCAGGCAGCGCTTGCTTGTTTAGAGGATCGTTAACTGTTTCTCAGAGTCCCGGCACTGAACAAATGTGGTGATTATGGTCCACAGAGAGGCTCGGGCATCAGAGAAGCTATAAGAAGTCTCACTATCATCACAAAGCACAGGCGGCATTATAAACATAACTGCCCCTCTTTCTTCTTATTCATCGGCCTTTAGTATGCAGACTCAGCCCTTACTTAAGGGTTCTACTTCCCATAAAAAATAATGATACTAATTAATTAAGTTGGCGTTTATTTGACATGGCTGGGGAAACACTCTTAGTGCATTCATACGTGCAGTTATCTGCTGGGTGGTTCAGATGTATCTTCCTCTGATCTTTGTGGTCACCAGGTTATGCAAGCAAGAATGCACACTACACACTACAGTATGGTTTTGGGGAGATATTAAAAGGAGGTAGAGGAATATATTATGATGTAGCCAAGGGCACAACTTTGGGTTCAACATTGGGGGGGTTGAGATCTCCACTTTTGAGCCAAATGGAAATTTTGAACACCAAAGACTTCATTGTTTGCATTCTGGTGATTTTTTCTGCAATATTCTGCCTTTTCTGCATCAAGTTATGGTGCAAAAGGCCTTATTTATGAAAAGGAAATTATAATAGTTTTTTTTGGGTGGGTTGCCCTGGACAGTTGTGATCCCCCCTGTAAGTTAAGCCTATGGATGTACCAACACATACTCTCTCCAAAGTTGTCACATACCGACGCTTGGTCAGGAACGTGCTGGGTATGATTAGGTTTGGTCAACAAACCTACTTGGTTAGCTTTAGGAGAAGATCATGGTTTTGGTTAAAATAAGTATTTGTTACATAACTTACGTATGTGACGTTAGTTTAGTACTTCACGCAAGACACGGACAACGGTCTCCTAAGTGAAAGAACCTGTGTTTTTTTATCCATCCACCCCAACCTCCAACCCTTCAAGGACTTTGTTGCTCTTTATCCATGTGACCTTGTCACTCATAATTCTACATCATCTCACAATGGCACGGTTCAGCAGGGACTCTGAGCATCTCATATTGACACGAATGGGTTTACATTTGAGTTAGTTGTAAGCCTGGTGTGTTTGATACAGACTCTAAAGAGTCCCTTGTGTGTCAGTATCACTGACACTGAGGGGCCACTGAAAAAGCTGCCGTATTTTTAACGAGTAGTGAGAGAGAAATGAATATTAAGAATATAACCCCTGTCTTGCTGTGATATTTCAACATTGCTTGAGATCAAAAGGACAAGTAGGGGTGGACGGTGTGTAAAATGGTGGAGCTATGAATTCATGTTTGTCCTGTCTGAAAAAACATGATTTTTTAGGGTGGTTTGACATCCATCCATCCATCCACCCATCCATCCATCCATCCATCTGCTATACCCACTTACATTTTATACAAACACACCCACAGAGCTCACAAGATTACAAACTGCAAGGCTTCAGAATGTTAACTGGGTGTCCACAAAACAGTATCTAAATAAAGATTACAATTAGCTGAAACCCAATGCCAGTGCGTAGTAAACAGTATTTTATGATACAAGCCTTATGGTTTCATCAATACTCCACAGAGCGGTAAATGTGAAGGTCACTCTGGCATATCAAAATCCTCATCACTATAGGTTCTGCAGTTACTGGTGTGGAATAAAAAAAGAAAAGCTAATTTTTGCAAGTTATGGGAGTAAAATGAATGTCTTTAGTTAAAATCCTTGGCAATGATCCAAGCTATAAAGTTAAATGCTGCTGCAAATATTCTAATGTGGCTGATTGAAGTGTCTGTTGCCAAGCCTCCTCATTATTATCTCCATGTTAAAGCGAACAGCTGGCATATATTTTCCTTTTTACTTTGTTATCGCTTCCTCCTCGCCTGGCTTTGTTTGCGTGCAAACATACCTCAAGCCTCCCAAGCCCTTGTACCATATGAGGTAACTTTGCAGCACGCTCCCAGATTGTAAAGGCGGAGGCAGATAATCTAAATACAAGCAGACGCTGAATTAATCAGCCACTCTGAGAAAAATGTTACCAGTCAAAATACACATTTTAAACCTCCTGCCTAACTTTTGAATCTCTAAACCTCTCCTCAGTTTGTGACGCTTGACCTACTCAGAGAGACAAAGTTTATATCCTGATGTTTTTGGTTCAGGGCCACTGCTATTTTACTGTTTCATTAACATTCAAGGCCTGTCTGGAAAAGCATCGGTGCTGTGACCATCGTGATTGTTGGAACTGAGGATGCAGTGCATAAACATAAACAACCACAGGGGGTGATGCCTGGCATGCAGGAGCAACTTTCAGGGCATTTCAGTGCAGGACGAAAGTACCATTTTTATGTATTTCTCTCTTTGCACAGAGATGCATTTTAGGGTAACCATATTTTATTTTGAATAACATACACGTCCATTTCCAACACCAATGTTTTTTTGTTTGGTTTTTTTTGGGATAAACGAGTCGGACACAATCAGACCAGAAATTGATGTTAACTTTTGCCACTCTGTCGGTAAGAAAGCAACACAGGCTTTGTACAATAGACAGTGCAGAAACATTTATTCATTGTCTTTGTGTCTGTGTGATTTTGTGGTTTGTTTTCAGAGGCCTGTACTACGAAGCAAGATTTGGCGTTAACAAGGTAACTTCAGGTTCAACCCGGGGTTTGGGGTATCACGATGGTGTATCAGAGGTAAATAAATATAAAATAAACTAACCAAGTCCCCATGACAGCAATTGTAAGCGTTTTGCCTATAAAAAGGTGAACTAGTTGTTAACCACCGTCGTGACAGTTTATGCGGGACCGTGGTTGTTAGGTTAGGTGAAGCCGGGTCCAAGGCATGTTGATCTTGATTCGTAGTATAGGCCTCAGGTCTCTGTGGGCATTTCTTGCAAAAATAAAGAGCTAAGAAATACATCTTTAATAATAGCTGGACAAAAGTAAAATTGTTACTTTCGTTCCGCCTCTGTCTCGGTCAACTTTATCATGGGGTGTTCCTCATGTGGACTTCACAGTATTTGACTTTGGTGTTACATGAGAGAAGGTCCTTGTTGCAACCGCCCCCCTGATACTTTTGTCCGGGCCATCCCCTAAGATTGGCCATTCGTAAGGTTTACATATATCAATGTACCATCCATTGTAGTAATAAGTCTATTATAATTTAGAACATGGTCTGAAGACAGCTGCAAAAAATGCTGGGTTGTGAAGAATTGCTACAGGTCACTCTGAGGTAGGAGTAGACAAGGCAGCTGGAGGGAAAGGGGGCACACCAGCATTTTTTTTCGTGTCTTTATACATACTAGTGGTGGTCGGATCGATCCAAATATCGATTATATCGATACCAACATTGGTATTAATATTGAGCAATACCAGTGTAATGAGATTGATACTTTAGTTTTAGTTTCTCTCCAGTATGCTCCGCTGTGGTTTCATCAAAGAGGCGTGAGGTGTATTGTCATCCTATTTTATCTGATCATTCTATAATTTGTATTTAGGCCATATCTGAACTATCTATATGTAGCTAGAAGTGATGAACTTTACTCTACTTTCGGGGGATACTTCTATAGGGAAAGGGCCACAGGAACTGGCCACAGAACACATCTGGCATGCATTATCAATGGGCCCTCCAGGATAGAGCCAGTTGGCTGGTAGACATTGGTCAAAGCATTGTTTCCTCCCCCATCTATGTTACATATGTTATAGAATATATACCATGTTCGAACAAAGAAAGCCAGAGTGACTTTTGAGAATCTGAGAAGCGGTCCTCTCCGAGCTCTGCAGGGCTTGTAAATTGATGCTGAATTCCTTTGATGTAAATAAACTTTTATAATCAAGAAACAGTGTCGACAGATTCCTCTCTACACAGCAACGCACCATTGATATTAAACAACAGGCGACCTGGCTGTCTGTGTCTGTGTAAGTCCGCTGCTTTCTATCACAGCGCAGAGCAGGCACACTTTGCTCCTCCTCCCCCCTCTTGTGATTTGATGTTGTACCATCACGTGACTCAGCGGCGCCAGTCAAACAAGCAAGCAAGCAGCCAAGCCTGGCGGTGGCCAGCAGCACACACACACACACACACACACACACACAAGCAGGACAGAGGACAGAGACAGAGCAGAAGAATGGCAGAGAGGAAGAGGAGCGCTGTGTGGATATATTTTCAGGCCAAAAATTAAACAACGCCAAGCTGTATAATTTGTAAAAAGGCTGTTAGATATAGTGGTAACACAACAAATTTATACAAACATATGAAAATTCTGTCCTGGGTTTTAATTAATATTTGCAAAACCACTTAAAAGGTCATGAGAATTCATTCAGATTTAGCAATTTGATGATGCATCCACCTTAATCATTAAAAACTATTGGCCCTGTATTTATTTGGTATCGGATAGATATTTTTGCGGTATCGCACACCACTAATACATACACACAAACATGCTTTCACAAACTTCTTGAGCCAACATGACTTGCTCTGAATGGCAAACAGAATATCTGAAACTGTCTGACAAATGGTAAGCGTTCCCGCCTTGGGAATTTCACGTCGGAGTTGATGATTGAAAAGGCACTCAGAAACCAAACGACCTCCGAACGCTTATTGTTTTCTTCCTGATTCCTTATGCGCGTATCCCCACAGCGGGCTTTACGTGCTCTGCTTACACCTGTTCAAATGCGAAAAGGCAAAGTTGAGTCCTAAACTTGTGGCACGTCTGCCCCTAGAGATATGCAAAGAACAAGCATAAATCTTGGAAATGTACTTGATCCCTGTTAAAGGCATTGTTGTGCATTACAAACAGTGTGAGAGTGACATTATGTGTAGATTCAGTGGGACATGAATGAATTGGTTATTGAGCAGAGAATTCATACAGCAATCATTCTAACCATAAACATGGATTTCTAAAGGTCCCCAGAGTGCAAGGATATGCTTATTTGCAGTAAAAACACTTTTGTTCATTCATCATTCAGCTATGTGAGATATCAACAATCACTTGATTTGTTTCTTCATCTGAACCTGATCTGGCTTGGGGAAAACTAATGAGTAATATTTAAAAATAGTTGCCGCCCATAAGCAAAACACCAGAGTACCCCCTCATGCTCCATTACAGATGAACAGTTGCCAACAATGGAGAAACTCTGGATTTACTGAGCATTTCTAAGTCGTCAGTGTGTGTAAATTAAAACAAAGCAGCACGGTGAAAACAACAAACATGATTAACTTCAGTCATGCTGCTGCTTTAATAGATAATCCATGTGGATGTCCTGGCAATAATACATGATTTTGTCCTACGTCAGACATCAGAAGATACTAATTGGACGGATAGCTGTTTCATGCACCGTTCCTTCATTAACAACATCATGCAATATCTTTTGTTGCAACTTAAATTAAACACTGTGATGAATGAGAAACCAACTCCATGTTATTGACTGTCTTACTTTTCTGTTACTTAAATTAACTGAAAGCACAATAAGAAATGTCATGCATATAGCTTTTTGAATGTTGTATTTCACTTTTTTATTCTGCATTGCAGACACTGGCGGAGCATTTAGGGTGTAGCGGGAACCCCATTAGCAGTTTGTCAATGGTACAAGAAATGTACAACAACGTAAGATGGGTTCTGGTTAAGGCATAGGTGGCAATTATGAAGCCGGGTTGTTTTTTTGTTGAATTCCAGTGGGGCTATAGAGAAAGGCGGTAGTATATTAATAGTTTGTTGTATGCATAGGCTGTATAGTGTTCATCCATAGAACAGGAATTACTATACATTTTTGCAGCTGGGGTGATTTCAAAGTAAACAATCGCGCAAGCAATCGTTCAGTCCATAACATCACAATGGACCGTTGTTAGTCGGAGCAAACAAAACAAAAAAACTTAGTTGAATTTATATTTAAACAAGTTTTTGTTCACTTTCCTGGTCTCAATTTTATGCTACATTACCACAGTAAATGTAGTGCATCAATATCAATAATAAGTGCCTTCTTAATCATTCATTCATTCATTCATTTATTCATTCAATAATTGTATTTGGTTGCCTGAAATATTACAGGCGAGCGTTCTGCTTCACACCCTTTGCTTTCACATCAAGCCACATCTCTGCTGAGCAGCTGTGGCATTGTTGCGGCCATTTTTTGTCTCTCTCTGTGAAAAAAAATAGCATTTTGTGAGTGAGGATGTCATATGGTTACGTATGGGAGTTACACAATGTGTGCAGAAAGTCCAAAATGTGAACTTTCTACTGCATAGACTACTATGGAACTAATGGTGTTCTCAAGCAACTGCCGTTCCTCGTGCAACACCTTTTCCCTAATACTCTCCTGAGTACAGCCAAATACCAGACATCCTTTAAATAATTGCTGCAAAATACATTCCTGTGCACGCACAGTCACAATATGTCTCCCTAAAAGTAATCATGCCTGATCCTCTGTGCTGCACTAAACATAAATTACAGAGACAGTTTTGTCTTAACACACAAAACTACTCATGGGTGACAGCACAAAAAGGAATGTGTGTGACATCCGCATGCAACAGTTGGCAACATGTAACAATATAAACCACATTTACGGTATTCAGTAGGTCTCTTAAATAAAAGTGCACAACAGCGGGTAGAGTTTAACAACATTTGCACGCCGGTTACGTGCCTCAGTGTTCCCACAAGAAGGTCCAGAATTCCGTTTTTCACAGTCAGTGGCATTACACTATCATCAGAGGAGTTCAGATTCAAAGTTTATTATTACCACCTTGATTTTGGTCATCAAGACATTCTTTGCCGCTCGTACCTGTGCGCTGTCAATGGGGTCAGTGTCATAACGAGGGAGGCCATCCAGCACACAGATGGTTAGTAAGTGAGGGTCTATTACTCTGAGTGGCTTTTTATTCATATGTGAGAGACCTGCTCTCTTCTTAGGTTAGGGACTTTAAAGCATACAAGTAACAGCATTGTAACAACATTGACACATTGTGATCTTCAGCTACTCTGTGTGTAATAGCTGACAGGTTCTGGGCTCTCTTCCCACTCGAGCAACTTCTTCTAAATGTGTATGTGCTAATGATACTATACTTTGAGTTGAATTGCATCTGTTTTTCTATTAAAAACCCACTTGCGTTATCCTTTGGAGCCCACATTTACTGAAATGCCATTTACCTCACGTCAGGGTTCCAGGCGCTGCAGTGAAATCACATCATTTTACTCAAAGTTATATGTTGGCTTGAATTAAAACACCCAAAGCCAGATGGGTTTATTATGATTATAACATACAAAATGTGATTTTTTTTTCCCATAACTTATAAGCAGCAGAAGCAGCCACCGCTGACTTACTTAAGAGGCTTTACCCTACAAAGGCAAGTATTACCACATTTGCCTTAATACATTTCCTCTCATATTCCAGTGTCATTAGCTGGAGCCTTGGTAATAAGCCATATGATATATCCCCTTTAGTTGCAGACCTTGGCATGTAAATTAGACCTGGCACTGGGGGTGGGGGTATTGTGCGTCTGAATTTATCTGAACTGATCAGAAACACAATTATGCCTTGCTCGCTCATAATAAACCACAGTTAAGTGGGTTGGAGAATTCATTTATTTACATTAACTCTGTCGCCATTCGACAGTAATGGATGCCTTTCATTAATGAATGAAGGATTTTGCCTGACTCCGGCTCTCTTGTTCTAAAGCTTTTGGATGGGGGAGTAAAAAAAGAGAAAGCAATTGATAAATGCAAACTTTTAGAGAGATTGTATTGAGCGATTCGGAGAATACTGCCAAGAAACAAATTGGCAAAAGAAATCCAAAGCCTTTTACCTTTCACATCTCCCTCCCCCTCTCTCTCAAAAAAAAATGCATCACTCCTAGTGGTCTACCCTTTGGTAAAGGGATTCATAAAATTGAAGAACTATGTGTGTGAAACAGAATGTGTATATGTGCGCACACATACATACATAGCTGTGTGTTTCTGCGCATCATGGCCTCAACGTCACCCATCGTTACCCATCGTTCTCTCTCTTGGCCTGGTGTTACAAACAGATGTCTTATCTCCGCTCCTGCCAACCATTCGCCCACCCCGCCGCCACACAGGCTGCCCTTACTAGGCACTAATCTCCGATTGGAATTAAAACATAATTGGGAATCATGAATCATTAATTTCTTTCATGGACAGCACAGGCAATGCCCTGTCAACTTGATGCACTGCCTCCCTCGTATATTTATTAAAGGCCTTTTCAGAGTGGCCTGTGATGTTCATATAGCGGAGACAGAGTGGGTGGGCTTGGACGCTGCATGCAATGTCTTAGTTAATGGTGATTCACATGCCCCAGGGTAACAGCTACCTTGACATTGCCTTATGAATTACCACATGGCTGTCTGAGCTCATATAAGCATGTTTTATAAATGGATTATCCAAGGTGAATGGCTCTTATATGTGGTGCAGTGCTAACACTAGACTGCTGTAATATTCTTTCTGAACTTTTGTCATAGGAAAAAAGTGAGACAGCCTCTATCCTAAAAACTATGTTCCCATACAACAAAAACACATTCTCAATTACATTTCAAGGGAAACATATTTTATCCCGGATTATTTGTCTTTGAAGTATCCCAAATATGTTTCTAATCACACTCCGCAAGAGCCTGGAAAGGGAGGAGGGATGGGTCAGACAAACACAGGACTTTCACCCAGGAGACTGCTGTTGGTGTACCGTGCGATACCAAAAGTCAACATTGACTAGTTTACGTAATGTTCTTAACCTTAATTTACGCGCTGACACATGATAAAATAACCAGAAAATTCAAATTTTTTGGAATTTATATGTTTATTAAACCTTATTACAAAATTCTAATTTTTTTTTTTGCCATATAATTTTGTTTATGATATATTTTTTGTATCATGTTTGATACATTGGGCGTTTTGGGCAACGTTTTACTCACAACAATGTTCATTTTAGGTACAAAAGTTTTTTGTTTTTGGGACCTCAACTTCCATGCTTGTATGGGCTACACTTTCATCTGGATAGTCTTCCTCATCACTGCTATCTGAACTTCCATTATCATGCATAACCTTAGGAGTCCATTCCTCCTCCTCCTCATCATCTTCCCCTAACTGCTCCATGTCACTTGATTTGCCATGTACTATCATGCTAATGACATTTTTAATATACTTCTTCCTCAAGTCTTTTCCACATCCAAAAATACACAAATTGGTCGATATAGCATAGCGATTATGTTATTGTTATTTTGAAAATACCCAAAATGTATTTTAAGATGGCATTTTAGTCATTAATTACATTAATTAAATCATCAAAATAGTGTGTGTTTGTATAGTGGTAGGCATTATGTAGATTACAATGTTTACATTATGTAGATTACAATGTAGATTTTCAATGTGACTTGAAAGTTCAGGGATAAAGAACCTTAAATCCCTGTAGTATCAAATTTGATACACACATTTTTAACACAATTTAACTATAATATAAATAATTAATTTTTAGGTAATTATGCATTGTTTCAATAAAGAAGATATTTATTTAAAAAAATAGTAATAACATAAATGTTATTCTTACCATAACTATATGAAAATTAGCAACTTGTTCCCTGCCAAAAGTGTGTGGAGGATTTAATGACAGCAGCCATTTTGAAAAGGTAAAAAAGAAATCCCTTCCACTGCTTGTAGTGGAATGATACTCCACTAGAGGGCAGAATACATGTATCAGATTATATACAACAGGTGTTTAAGGAAATTATTTATCAACTTGATGAGATAGAGGTTTCAAAAACTTGCGTAGCAAATATGATACAAATGGTTTTACAGTAACAAATGTACTTAGCCATCATCTATTTCTGAACCTCACAAAGTTTAAAACCACACGTTTAAAACTTCCCCAACTTGTGTTTTCCCCAAATGGAAAATACGTTTCCTCCCTCAAACGTCATTGAGAATGCAGTTTTGTTGTATAGGAACGTAATTTTTTTAGGAGACGGGGTTGAGTGACAGCAGATTAGGACGACTTTTTTTGAACTTCTTTTTTGGTATTACATGTTCTTGCTTTCGGAAGCCCATGCAGCTACACTCAATCCTAGAGTTGCAATTAACCTCAACTTTATTTCTAATAATTTAACATATATGTAGGAGAATACAAAAAAAAGAAATTGATTTTAATCAAAGCAGTCTTTCAAAGAAAAATCTGGCTTTATGAAATCTATTCCTTTTTTATGCCTACAGCTAAAGTGTTTGTCTTTGAACCCCCCCCCATCCCCACATAAAATACTGTATTGCAGTATGGATTTCATGATTTCAGGGATCACAAATTATTCTTAACAGTAAGTTCTATGTACGCCGTTTGAGACTGTAAGTGAAAATTAATGATGTGGTAAATGAGTGGAAAGGCACACCAGTGTCACATACTGAAGCTTAATGTCAAGTTGTATCATTTCCATAATATTACAGCTACGGTATGCTGTCATGGCGCTCTTACCACTGATCTGTGTCACTGATCAAGTTGGTCTGTAGGCTGACTGGCACAACGTTGAAGTTTAGGAGAGTGTTGCGACTACATGTATGCAGTTATTTTGGAAATCAAATATTTCACCTATTCAGAGTGATGGATGGACTGACTGACTACATTCCTAGTGTAGCCTACCATCAGAAGATGCTATGCAAAGATGCTATCGTATATAATTGAAGTTCATAAACCTTTGTGTATGGTTATGTAAGCTACTCAAGTGGTAGCACTGACTATTACAGAAGCTAATTGCGATTCATATACCCCAAAGTAAATGTTAGCTTTGGCCTTTAGCCTTGATTCATTCTTTTCTTTTTAACCTTTATTTATCCAGGTAAGTCGATTGAGAACAATTTCTCATTTGCAACAACGACCTGTCACATTCACACAGTTATGCATTCATACCTAGAAACTGCCCGGTACAACCACAGTCTGATCTGCTGGCGCGGTTGGAGTTAAGGGCACCTCAGTGGTGGTAATGAGGGTGGGACAAGTGCTGTTCTTTCACTTTCCCACTTTTTCACTTCCCACCCAGATTTTATCCTGCCGGTCTGGGGATTGAACCGGTCCCAAGCCCACTTCTCCAACCTTTAGGCCACCACAGCCGAAGGAAACAAGGTGAAATACTGTTGTGTGTTACAGTATCTTCTGAAAAACCTCCCCCAGTGACAGCATAATAGGAAAATGTATTGATGTTCATATTGCCAGTTGTGTATTTATGTTGTCAATTTTAATGCTTCGTAAAAAAAAACCCTCTCAAACATTTGAATCAATGCTGGCTGTCAGTTTCAATATACCTGTACCTATAAGTTAATATAAGAGCAAAAAAATAGATGTTTTTTTTCTTTTGCAGCGTTAGACAGCGTTGGTGTGATTATTGGCTTCGAGAGTGTGGGTGGGCCTGTGAAGAATACCACGTCTTAGTCAATACTGACTCACATGCCCTTAAAGGAAAAGCTGCCCTGACTTCACTTTATGAAGTCGGCACAGGCGTCGTGCAAAGAAAAAGATGTATTGTATATGCAATGAGAACGTGCGCTGTGCAGAAATCAAGGTTCATTCACGGTGGGTGCGTTTGTGTGAGAGCGGAAGAGGGAAGAAGAGTTGTCTGAGTCTATTTCATGATTTATTGGAAATGCAAATGAACACATTTGGTTGAGGTAAGCAGATGGTTTAGAAAAAAGATTTGGAGAAGTACAACTCCTGAAATCAAGATTATGTTTTGTGCACAGGATGCCCAACATCTATCTTTATGACTCCCTGGTTTTCTGCAGGAGCCAATGCATAATATCTCTCTTTAAACCTATGTAAGTTATGGCCAATATCAAGGACTAAAAGCACAAAGCTTGGTGCATGTCATCACTGCCAGGGTTCATGAAAAATATCAATAGAATTTGGATTTCAGAAAAAAGGGCGTAAACACAGTTGTATGCTCCTTTCAAAAGGCTCAGAATAGTGTTTTCTTTCTGATCTCTGATTAGCATCCACCATCACATTATGAAAGATACAGTAGCACCTTCCAGTTGCTAACTTGTCTCAACACAAAATCTTACAAACCCTATAATGAACTTTAATGAGCCATTCATTTCATATATTTCATATTTCATATCCTATCCATATTCATATCCTATTATTTCCCCTCACTTAGGGGTCTCTTTTATTTTACAAGCGCTGCTTTCACAATCACAGCTCCCACTTTGACATTTTAGAAACCATTTTTGCAATTTCTCCAAAGCAAGTGTTTGGTTTGATTTGTTCGGGGGAGGTGTAATTGGTCAGAGTTTAATTGACAAATCCCCCCACAACACAATTCATGTGTTATCCATGATATTTATTCATATAAATAATGCTTTTCAAAAACTCTCAAGTATTTCCACTGAATTACCATGTGTAAGATTACACACAGATCTACTTTGTTAGTCTTTTGGGAGCAAGTTGAAGTAAAATCCTGAGACCTTGAAGGCAAGTCCAAATCAAGTCATCACATCCCTTATCTGTCCTCCATTATATAGAACATGTCAATTCCATTTTACAGCCACGTGTTTATAACTTGGCCGCACAAAGGCTCAAACTCATCCCACTCTCTTATCAGGTTAAAGTACAACAAAAGCCAACACACCACCCAATATTGCCAAAAAAGTGTTTGCACACACCTTTTCTTAATACATGCAGGCTATTCCATTGAGCTAATCAGCATTCTATTATGCTAATCCCATTTCCCAAATTTCATTCTAGTTGAACCAACAAGATAAGTAAGGAGACATGATTGCATTAGAGAGCAACGTATTAGTTTTTTTTTTTTTTTTTTTTTTTTTTTTACCATAATTAGAAATAAGTTTTAAATAAAAGTCCTTCACATTCCTCACTCTCTTAAACTCTTTCTCTAATATGCAGGTCTGGGGGAGGAGGGAGAGAGTTCACAGTTAGGTGATTCTTTTTTTTGTCTGTGAAGTTTAATACATTCTGGGTAAATTGTCCTCTGAAATCAATAAGTGAGTGACTTGAAGAGAGACTGAGTTAGTCAGGGGACACAGGGACAAAGCGAAGAAAACATCTAACTTGGAGCTTGAAAATGCATTTCTATTTTGAGCCAAAGGCATGCTGTTGATGAAAACCTCAACTTTTCCCTCAATAAAGCCTTTTCTCTTTGAATAGTTTACTGTAGCATCCAACTTCAAGGGTCCTTCAGGTACAAACATTCACCAAGCCAAGCCCATCTTCTATTTTACCTTTTTTTCTTTATCCTCTCCGGCTAGCTTTTTAGTTCTCTCCTCTTTTTATTTTCCTTGTTTTCTTGCACAAATCATGTATTACTCTTTCTATTTACACGTTTGTTATTTGTGATCTTATGATCCTGTGTGCTTGTCATCCCTAAAATAGTGTAAAATGTGCCTTAAAAAGAGAATTCACACAAAACATTCCAATGTTCTCGATCAAGTCACTTGATATTTGCTGGCACAAACAATGCCTTTAGGAGTGAGTGCCTGTCAGAAGTGCTGCCTCGCCAACACAGATTGGACCACGTGACGCACCGACTTGTGGACGATTTGTCAACCCAAAAGCGACAGGGTCAGAGGGGGATGGTGTTAGCTCGTCAAGGGTGTAGACGATCTAGTGAATATTGTACATTTCATGTCTCTTCACAGGAACATGAGTTTTCTATCAGGAGAAAAAAACTATCAGGCTGGAGTGACACAAGATTTACACACATTTACTTCCACTGCAGGCCTTTATATTTAAATACATCCAGACCTTGTACTATGTACAGCGTGTGTGTATATATATATATATATATATATATATATATATATATATATATATATATATATATACCTTGTTGAAATCAGCTTCATCAGTTTCCGTTGTCCCATAGATTTTGAAATAGCTTTCATTGCTGCATATATATATATATATATATATATATATATATAAATACACTGACATGTATGTGTCCTATAAAGTCCTGCACAACTTTTGTGCATCATCAGTAAACGGTGAGGCCGGTAAGAAAGAAATACACGTCTAAGACAAAAAGCTCTTGTCTTAACTGCTCTCCTTACTTCCTCCTCTGTGCAGAGAGACCAGGTTCTTGGGAACTACGCCAACCTGTGCAGAGACAGTTGTCTCACGTGAATGATGTACAGTACCCCATCGTCATGCAATGCTAATGAATACTGGACAGTGTTTGAAAACAACTTGTATGTAGGTCAGAGGCCTTGGGTTTTGCTTTTGTTTTATTTTGTCACTGCATAGCTATGTGGTTCAAATCAGGATTGGGGAATATATCAAATGTGACACCATGCAGCGTTTTGCTCCTCACACTCATTAGAAGCCATCAGATCTGTGTCACACATGAGGGAGAAAATCCAAACCGGGACAACTTCTGCTGCAAAGCTACTGTGCCAGATGGAGCAATTGTGCCTCTGCCAAATAGCCTCGGCAAGGAACTTGTTTTGGTGGAACGTGGTACGTTCAATGGTTGTTTTAGTCGTGCAACAGAAAACTGGACAGATAGTCTAGCTAGCTGTCTGGATTTACCCTGCAGAGATCTGAGGAGCAGTTAACCATAGTCCTCAGAAATCCACCGGAGTTTAAAATTACAACACAAAGAAGGCGAAAGGTGACGGACAGGCGGCCGAAATGAGGGACATCCGGCGGAATTTCCACAAAACGTCGTCGATATAGATCACCTGACTAACCTTGGCCTACACCACTATTGTTAAAAATCGGCACTTCTCATGTTGTCATTTATCCAGTCTTGGAGGGGGAATTATTTGATTCGATGAGTTTTTTGTTTAAATTGGCAGGAAACTTTAAGAAAATAAAGTGTCACAGTGAGAGGAATATGCATGTCAAATGGAAAATTTCTTCAGATTTTCACAACATTTTCATTATCCCTCTGTAATATTGCTACACATCCCCTTCCATCTTCTGGCTGACTTGTGGTTGTTTGATTACACTAGTGAGAAAATTGCAATAAATAATAATAAAGCCATGTCCAGGTAGAGGAGAGACACCCCCCCCCCCCCACACACACACTGCTCCCTTCAGGTAATTTATTTTTCTTTGCATACAAAATGTGTTACTCGAATATCAGTTGCTTCTCAGCTCATTTCATTCTGGGGGGATATTATATACATAATCATTAGAATTTATAAGGGTTCTCAGACTTTAATTCTGCCTTTATACAAGACAGTGGGGAGTGAAGCTTCTAATGTATGTGACTGAAATGGATGCAAAGCTGACTCGTACATTTCAAAACAAAGAGTATAGGGGAATATCAACACTTCCCCACTAGTTTACCCAGGCCCTGTGAATATACAACGTCTTAGCAGGTGCATATTGAAGGGAAATTACACACTCAGTACAAGTTTCACAGCGAAATTCATTTGCCGACATGTCAACTTGCAGGTTGTGCAGTGGCTTTGTTGGTCATGGTTCCTAACCCTAACCACACCATATTTGCAATGCAGATATTGTTGAAAGAAATCAGTACCATTATCATTGAATGTAATCTGGGGTTTGACTAGACTACTTTCTCTTCAACTGCGCGGCTCAGATGCTGTGAACATGCACAGCATGCATTTTGGAGCAGTTCTTTTAAAATCTTTAGCATTTCATTCTTTAGTTTGCTTCATTTGAGGTGCACACTGTATAATCTCACTGTGACCATGTGGAGATACAGCTCTCATTCTGAGCTGCAAGGTTTTTAAAAGGAAGCAAGAATGTGATCTTCAATACCAACCAGAAGACAATTCTGAAATGCATACATTGATGAAGCAATGGATGTTGATATGTGATAGCCAGCAGTGACACATACTTGGAAAGCCTTGTGTATTAAAATGAAGCAAGGTGCAAAGTGCATTTTGAAATTTAAATTATTTTGCCATTATGTTAGTATTTCACATATCTTGCTTAATGAAATGCATGCTTGTCCAAGGACAAATTCATTGAAATATGAATTCCTTTAACTTGTGGGAAGCAGAAGTTATCACAACTGTCACACGTTTGCATTTGAATAAGCTGAATCTCAACGGATCATTTAAAAAAAAAAAAGTCTGCATTTCACTTGGTACAAACTAAAGGAATATCTCTGTGCAAAAACCCACCCTGAAGTACATGAAATCTCAGCATGATCCCAATCAAGCAACTGTCTGTTGCTAGCTGTCTACAGCACATACTCCAGATTTTTTCTCACCAGGCTCTGAACTCTGCTACTCATCTCTACTTACGACAAGCGGGGCTTGACTCCCCCCCCTGGCTTGGCTTGGCTGGCGTGCGTTGTCCCTGAAACCTATCCCCCGTTGTGGCAAAACCTTCACAAATTCCCCTACATTGCCTTCTCCCTCCTGGATACCTTCAATCAAACTCTCCAGTGGTGGCCCACAAACATGCAAGACAGATTTCTTTGTCTAGCCAAACACCCCTGTTTTTGCTCTCCATCTACTTGTCCTGTGGCAAAAAAAATCCCGGCAGCATCTACATCTCCATGTGGATGCTGCATGCTGTTTTCCTACCTGAATTACAGAGGGTGGAAGTCATCGTCTAAATTGTAATTGTTACCAGTCAGAAAAAAAAGAAATGACTTAATGAAAACTCCCAGCGTGAACAAATGGTCCCATCATCAGACCATTTCTCTTTGCTTCTTTGTGTCTCGGCGTGAACCTGTATGTGAGAGTGTGATAAAGAGGACAAATTGTTCCTTTTACCATGCAGACAAGTTTGACTCCTATGAGGACAGAATAAATAGCTTTGAATATCTCTGCTTTTACCCTTGCGTTTCTTCCTGGATGAAATATCTTTTGCAAGCCGTAATGACTGAAGCGGCGAAGTTGTCTTTTTGAAACATTGATTGAATATAATTAAGCTCCACTTATTATGTGTCAAATTAATCAGCTTTTGTCTGCTCCCTGGCATTTCTGGAAATAAGCCGAAAAGTCCATTTCATACATGCCGTGACTGTTTGAGGTATGATCGATAACGGCTGACACATTTGAATGTCTGAATTTCCATTTTGGTATTTTTTAAGCATTGTTTGACACTTGCCTTACTGTAGTAAAGGTTAAGATGATAAAACACGTCAGCCAATAGTGTAGGATTAGGAGTAGTAATATATTAGGTAAATATGCTTATTGATTCATTTTCTATGGACTATGACAAAGCTAGTTTTTAAAAATCTAAATATTTAAGTAATCAAAGAGTTTATCATTATATCAGGAGTGCATTGTTTATTGTAATGACATACAATAAAAGCATTCTGCCTACTTCAGAAAAAAAAATTCTCTGTTGTTTCCATCCATTATTCCATTTAATTCTGCTTTACATGAGCTACCATTACATAGACCCCTTTCAGGTAGTTGAATACACTCTAATAACCAGCAATCAATTTCTTTTATTGTGTCGCCACCACCATGGTCACCTGTATGTGATTGTGAATAGCAGAGCTATCATCACAATCATCATCACAGTGACATAAACAACATCATGTGGGAATAAGAAGCGAAAATGTATTTTCGGTTTCACATTTTTGGTCTCAATCAATGGGAAAATACCTATTCATATTATTTTAATTATGAGCCTCCGCTAAATGATTGAGAGGTCCATTACAGAATGTACCGAAGGCACTGTGGCCATTAAAGTGAAATAAAGCAGCATGGGTTGAAAAAAAAGAGACTAGACTTTTGGGTAAAGGATCCTCTTCTTGTGGTATTTTAGAAAGATAGGAAAACTGAGTATTTCCTATACACATGGCCGTGGCTTTGCAGTGGTATTTGCAGTATTAGCAGTATAACCCTGGCTCGCCCTAATTTAAAAAAAAGTCCAAGAGTCTTAATATAACCTAACATAATTTCAATGAACATTCAATAAAATATAATTATATATATAAAGAAAAAATGAAAATTCTGTCATCTTAATTACCCCATTAATGATTGTCTCTTCTGTCTGTTTTCAACATCCTTTTCTTTTCAAGGCTTTGGTGCCCTGTGTGAGCTTTGCTCAATTCACACACTGTGCTTTACACACTGTTATGATGTTCCTACTGAAGATATTATCGTACAACAGTTACATATAAGCCCAGGCCCATCTGCAATGAGATCAAACATTAAACAGAAAAATCCATCAATGGTTGTGTGCGTTATGAGAGGGACAGGATAGACTAAGAACGTCTAGATTAAGGCACAATCAACTGTTTGGTGAATTGATAATAGTGGAAAGCTTCCAATGATTTATGACATTTAATTGATATGTTTATATCAGTTTCACGGGCATGGTGGCATACATATGATGTTAGGAATTCAATGAAATGATAAAAATCATGGCATACAAGAGCTTCCTTCAATACTTTGAACATCTTTGAAGGCATCACATTACCATCATCCCTTTATATATAAAGGAGAACTTGAACTCCCTGGTGCATTGAGTAGAACAGCTGATTATCGAGTTCAAGTGCCAACAATCATCGTATGGAAAAAAGAACCACACATGAACACCCAAGGCTTTTTTTCATTTGATAACAAGAATGTTTCATTTAAGAAAATGTAATCATTTCTTTGCAGAGCAGATTGAAACCTCACTTTGAGCCACTTATTTCAATTCCTTCTCCATTTTTCTTCAGATTTTTGATTACTTGTATGAATAGGTATTCCATCAGGAACTATTTTTTTCCTGCTCATCAGGGCTTGGAAATGCCTTGATTTGTGATGGGCTGCGTGTAATGACACTAGCAGAAGATGAAGTCGCACTACAGCTGTCGGCCGTGATCATCTGTCATCAGAATGGCGCTATTAACAAAATCTGGGCAGGTATCAGTCACCTGCCTGAGGCGCTTTCATCGCCCCTGTGACACTAGTGTGTCTGGGTCTGTGCAATGTATTAGGGGATTAAAGGAAGATCTAGCTCTTCAATTGGGATATTTTTTGTATTTGAGGTAGTGCACATACAATCAGAAGCCATATTACAAGTGATAAAAACATGCAAGTGAGATGAATTTCCCTGCTCAGGAAATATCTCTTCACTTTCCTTGAGAGAAAACCACACACTGTTTCCATAATTAATTTAAGTCCCAACTATGTCTGAACTGCTGTCTCTTCACAAAGTATCCATCGGGTGATGGCCGAGAATTGAAACGCTGTGCAGCGCTGAATAAATCATTGGGGGAAAAAAGTGGAAGTAGTACTTGTTGTTCTTCATTTTATCTTGTGTGAATAACAACACCCTGGCACCTGCTGGAATTATTCATGCGGCTGTGTGTCATTCTCCTCCTGAAAGAAGCCATTGCGAGGATCTCGGCAGGTATCAGTCACTCGCTCATGGCATTTTCATCTTCTCTGTGACACGAGATTGTGTGGGTGTGACACCACACTGATGTATAAGGAGAGATTGCAGCTGGGCTTAAACTGCTCACAAGGCGTGTTCAAAAGAAATCATTTTTCCCTGGGGCGGAATTTTCCTCGAATTATATCAACTTAAAAAAAAAGGTTATGCTGCTTTTAGGAGTGCCCTTTAAACTTCACCTATACCTGCATGTGTTTGGTAAGATTGGAATGGACAGGCTTTTCTCACATCCCCAGTGCCCCATTTTAAATCAAACTAGAGATGCCAAGCAACAAATACAGTTAAGGAAGAAATGTAGCTGACAGGGGAATGTGCATAATAAAGGTCTCTCAACACCTAAATATTCAATGGTGATTAATTGGTGCTAACATAACTAAATGTCACATTTAATACATTGCTCAGTGCAAACGCTACAACAGCTTAACTAAGACATTAAAAACATGGTTTAATATTGTAACCCTGGGTCAGCTAACGTAGGGATTGTCCTCCAACAGTGTTGTACAGGTCTTTTTTGTGCAGTGAACAAAAGGGTGACACTCAAAACTGTGCTGTGGCACTGACGTGTCAACTTAAAGTATATGTTGAGTACCTCTAAGAAATACGTTCATATTGGATGAAACGCCAGCTCATGATTTACGTGATTTGTGGTTGTGGAGGTTGGTGCATAGGTGTGTAATGCATTTTGCTTTGCTGTGGGACAACAGTTTTCCCACACACCTTTTCCTAATATTGACCATGTATATAAGTTGGCTAACCTTAGTTTATTTGGCATGCACATATATTGTAGAAAGAAGTACATTTTGCAGAATCGTCCAATATCAATGTTGTCTCATAACATTAAGTTGGTATTTCAATGCAGTGTGGGCTGAAAAACAGTGATGTTATCCTTTACATACTGATGAGTACCCGGCCAATCCTGAGTGGGCTGCCACTAAGCAGAGGCACAAAGAACAACTGAAACCATGCCTCACATGACTCTCATGACTCCGAAACTCAAGCCACAATAAACCCCGCACTCCACCCTGTCCCTTCTGCTTTCACAGAAGGGTGTCGGGCGAACAAGCTGACATGGGGCTCGTCTTAGCACACAACATTCTCAGACACATGTTACCAACACCCACAGGTCTTCACCGGGTCCTCGCATAGCTCGAGGAAGGGCCCTGTCACCCAGCCTCGCCCGTCAGGGACATGCACATCCTCACCACCCTTGCCGTTGAGCCAAAAAGTGTGGTGACCTATCTCACACTGAACCAAGGAGAGGCTTGTCAACAAACATGTATCATCTTAATCTGACATTGTGTTAGTCGCTAAATACCAAACATGTCCTTGCTCTCAGGCTATCCTTCCCTCTTCTTTTCTTAAGCATTTATATTATGAACACAAAAGGGCATACACATTCAATGATATTCAGAGGTATGCTGGGGCATAACAGAGCACTCAAAGAAGGTTATGTACTTTCTTATGAATGTTGTTTATATGCACTGAGATCTATGAAGATGTTTTTTGAAAATGTTGACAAAGTGACAGATAAAAAGCCGCTTCCTGCAGTGTTTATCTTTTCTGATGCGACACTTTTAAAGGTAGACTGATGCCTGGATTTGATGCAGCCATTCAAATGCTTGGCTCTTGATTAAAGAAATGAGTTTTGCCATTCGTTTTCAACGTTGCCATCGAATAGGACTTCCTGTGTTAAAGCTGTGAGATCATAGTGACAAAGGTTTACTTGAGGCAGCTCTTTACTGTTCCAATTTATTGACAGTATAATGAAAGCTAATACATTGTCTCTAGCGGTTCAAATCAAGGAGTTAGTGATATATACGGTCTATCTAAATGCTTGTGTGCAGCCATTTATGAACTGAGAAAGTAAAAGAACCTTGGAAAGCAACTGATCATGTCCACAGGAAATCTCATGATACAACCTGTGTACATGTTTTTCCACATTAACAGTCAATATGGTTTTACCTGTTAGACAATTCCCCCATGTGATAAAATTGTGTGTGTATAGTATTGTTCTAACAAAAACAAACTTTCCAAGGCTAATCCACTCTGCATTCAACTGCATTGCGTTAAATTGTTGCTGCATTTTCATTTTGCAACAGGTCTTGCCTTTGTCAATATTATAATACACATTCTGCAAAGCATGATGAGGTGATATTCTTAATTCTGTTTACCAGAGTAGGGTTAGCTCATGGAAAGAAAAAAAAAAATCAACGTGACAAGTCTATTGTGACAGTTCTGTGTGTTCGTTTCTCGTTTCTACTCCAGCATACTATACGCATACTATACGTGCACCTACGCATTTCTCTTCCTACCGTTTCACATAGGCTTTCTCTGTCACCCTACATGGATTGCCATCTCCTGTGTGTTCCTAAGGTGTCCCTTTCGAAGGCCCACTGCTTAACTAAGATAGCCAAAACTGTCTTCCCTTCATCCATTTAGGTCATCTTACTGTCACTCCCTTTGTGACATTTGGCTGGCCAAGGCATGCCGTTTAATATGTCACAGTTATAGGATAAGGCTGAAGGTAATCTATATTGATTCTTTTTGTTGAGACATCCCATTAAATGACAAAAGCCAACAATGTGTTAGTCCATCTCTCAATACGTTATGACTTTCCTACCCTGCCTCTCCCTGTGTGCACTAACTATGTGAAATAATGTGTCTGCAAAACTTTACAAAAGGGAAATTAAGTCTGGAAAGAAAAGTACTACTAGTATCAGTAAGCATTTCCCCGAAAAAAAGTCACATTTTAGTGTTTGATGGACATATTCTCCGGTAGGGGATTGAGCTGGCGTCTTTGGACCGATTGAAAGATAGAAGGTGATAAGTCAAAATGCAAAAAGCTTTTTTTTAGTGGGTGTACTGAAGGGATGGGGTCACGACAATCACATATGCATCTGGAAGTGGAAATTGCTATTTCACCCTGAAACAGTCACGAATCTGACTGCTACAGAACTGGGCTGGAAATTTAACAGGGTGGAAAATACAGAGTACTACAGACTTAACAAGTCAACAGGTCACCTGTGTTGGTCACCAACAAACATGTGGCTAGATGATTGACACAATTATCCTTGTGTCCTCAGCGATGACGATCATCTATTTGTTATTATATATATTTTTTCAGCTCATCATCTATACTGGTACGGCTGAAATGTAAAGTTTGTACTGGAATTTAATTAAAGATATCTTGTATGCAAAGTGGACATTTTGACCTAACAACAAGTCCTCCAAACTATACGATGATATGGGTTGTTTATTCCTACCCTCTATAACAACGCATAGGATCAATTTTTTTGTAAATTAGCGACCCTAGCAGTGGTCGGAAATTTTACCCACAGAAGCGTTTTTCCATCCTCCTATCTAAATGTAACAGTCAGGGTTTTAAATCGGACGTAGTTTGGTTAGTTTTAAGCAACAAAACTAGAGTTTAGCAAAATCTGGTTAGGCACGTGCCATTTTTTCCATAAAGTAAAAACAAATTCACCATTTGCTTTCATTTTCAAATGCCACATTAATCTGGGTAAAAGTCCTGTGATGCTGCCCAACAATAAACGTAAATATGGGTTGTAATTGCTGAATGTACACCCTAAAAAGTAAGGTTGGCACAAGAGGAAAGCTTGTGGAATGTCAAGAATGGGGTTTGTCTTGGGAGAATGAATATACATATTTTGACCAGATTACAGGATAGGGCTTAGAGAAAGGTTAGGGTGTCATCTAAACATTAGAATTACTCCTTTTGTGATCATAAATATTCATATAAAAATCTGAAAATTATACAGTGGGTAATAGAAAGCAAGTCAGTGGTAAATCCTTCCAGTGGGGAAACAGCTTACTATAGGCACTGCAAAACTATCTACTGGGTGCACAGAGATGATTTAGGTGCCAACTCACTCATGCGCCATACTCCCAAAAAGCCAGTGTTGTACTTTAACCATACCACCATCAATGCCATTGGAGGCGCACAATGAATGCTTCAAAATGAACACACTGGATTCTTTTCACAAGTGTCGACATGGGAGGTTAAACTGAGCATTCTGCATGATAAATCAAGCCTGGCTAAATGAACTGAAGGACATGACTGAAATTGTGCAGCTGTTTTTCTGCACCCCTTGGCGGGGTTATCAATTGTGCTGCCAATAAAGTTTCAGTTATGAGCTCACGTGATACATGTGGAACTGTCTGAGATGTATACGCCATTTGGTTGAAAAGAAGGGAACTCATCTATTTTCCGCTTGGAGTGGGTTTGAATCCGGACATCCATCATAGCCGAGACCTATTGTCTGTGTGTATATGTGTGTGTGTGTGTGTGTGTGTGTGCGGCATGTGCTTTTGCTGTCTTATCATCCCCAACATCATAATATGGGCCAAAGCACATCAGCGAGTGTAATTGCACTTCTATCTGACTCCCCCAAACCTCTCCTCTTCCATTCCCTGCCTACTCACAAGCACAGAGAAGATAGTGTGTTAGTGTGAGTGTGTGTTTAAAAAAAAGCATAACAAAAAATCACAGCAGTTACTTTTTTTATGATGATATCACAACTGTGTCTGACATCTGTGTAATGGCAGTGTCCAGGTTGCAGGGAGAGAGCGAGGTGCCGGGTGACATAGTGTCAGATGTTTTATGGAGAGATCCCCATATACAAAGAGAGAGAGAGAGAGAGAGAGAGAGAGAGAGTTTGTGACAGAGAAAGAATCAATGAGAAAGAGAGAGAGAGATAATACCCTCCCACTTTATGGTGTGATTGGCAGATACATGGCAGCTTTTCTACCTGCCATTCCACTCAACCATCTTGTTCTCGCCATCAAATAAAGTCACACCGGGACAGTGATAGTGTTGGCAGCGCTTTATAGAGATCTCACTCACATTACCATTATTGGAATGTACAATGGCACTGTTGGTATAGTAATTATATAGTAGTTAGCCATATGATGTCGCTAGAGTATATAGCATTTGCTGGATCACTTGCTAGTAGTCGTGCAGCTGTTTAAAGAATAGATCTGTCAATTATTATTTTGTATATTATTGCATTATTCTGTTTCATTGATACTATTCATGTTAATATGTGAGGCCCTTTAGGCTAAGGGTATTTTCATAGTTTGGGCCATTTCCAGCAGTTATGAAAACATTGTTCTCACAGTAATTGCTATGATCTGGGAACAAATTGTCAATGCTACATCTCATTCGAAGACCACGTCAATATCATAACAAAAACTGCCTTTTTGCCACCTTAAAAAAAAACATCATTCACTTTCAACCATCCATCTCCTTTTCTCCTGCCAAAACTCTGATAAATGCTTTTATTACATCCAGACTAAACTACCGCAATAGCATTCTTTTGGCACATCATCCATTCCAGAGATAGAGTTCACAAACTCCCTCCTGTGTGTGCTTCTCTTGTTCTACTTGTTGACTGCTGTCTATGTTCTTGTTTCCAATTTTAGTTGTAGCTTTGAATTGTATTTTATGTCATTAAAAACTGTATGTATGTCTATCTCCTAGCCCTCTTTCCCTTCCCCTAAGTGGCTTTTGTCGCTTGTCAGGATGCCATTGTAAATAAGAACTTAATGACTTTTGTAAAAACAAAACAAAAACTGACTTTCTGTGAAGTGTCTTTGCTAGTTTAAGACCGACGTAGTTGTCAATTTCCCGTCCAGCCCCCACGTTGTTTAAATAGCAAATGCACCTGCGGTCATCTGTGCGCCCATGGGTGTGCTGGTCTTACAGGGAGGTGTGTTCAGGTGCATTCTGGGCGTATTGCTATCTAAACCTGGTCTAAAGTCAATAATGCAGCATTTCATTGATATTTTCACAGCACACTAGTAAATTGCGCCTAGGCTCATGCACAGCGCGCAGACACTATACTTGTTACATACACAGGGATGTGCAGCAGCACACAAACATGCAAAAGATTAAAAATTAAAATATTACAATGTGAAATAGTATTATAATATGATCTGCTCACACGCTTTCACTTCTTCTCCTGAAAATCTCTCCTTCCTGCTTAGCGAATCCGCAATCATAATAGCAATGTGCCAAGGTACAAACGCGCCTGGCTTTTAAAGGGAATGGGAGATGACACTTTGATTGGTTTATTGCATGTTACGCCCAAAACACACCTATGATTAATTAAGACACTAAGTAGAACCCTTTTGAACCATGCGCCCGGTGCACGGACCCTTTTTACTACTGTACATGCTTGAAATGATTACTATAATATCTCCAGCAGAACTGAACTATGCATCATGGAAATTCTGTTACATAAAGGTATAGGCATGATAAAATGAGTTGAGCCCATTCCCAAAATCCCTGCGCAATAATTTGCCATTAGTTTTGTGCCCCGAATGTTGGGTTATTTATATATTTATACATCTTTTTTAATAAATGGGTTGGGTGGTTTTCCAAGAGGTTTTGGCCGGGCCATTTCTGTAGGAGAACTCATCACTCATGGCCCAGATCTCCATTTCCTCATGAATAACATTGACAGATGGAGGACAACTGTCTTGTTGCTCTGCATGGTAAGAAGTGTGTAAGTGTGTGTGCGTATGCAAGTGTTTGTGAGTGAGTAAGTTTGATAGAGAAGAGTGAGAAATAGAGAAGGAATAAGGCATGTTGGCACATGTCTGTGGTCTTGATATATCTTTATGCGCGAATGCATGTCTGTGTGTGTTTAATCTATGCCGACTTGTATGCATTTTACAAATACATTCCTCGTACTCATCCTTTACTTACAGCATCCTTTAAGTTGTCCATGCATGTCAGTATGCTGCATAATGTACATATAGAGTGTGTGTGTGTGTGTGTGTGTGTGTGTGTGTGTGTGTGTGTGTGTGTGTGTGTGTGTGTGTGTGTGTGTGTGAGTGTGAGTGTATGTGTGTGGCATGTGTGTAAACATGTGATGGATGCTTCCCTGGTATTCGCCACTCCGAGAAAGCATGCTGCCCTCCACTTGTCTTCAATGCAATTAGGTTAAATAATGATCCCACATAAATTCCCACAGCAAGAAAAAGGCTCCCCTGCCCTTGTCGCCCTCTGATAAATGGCTGAATCCTCCATGAATGGAGGTTGAGTGGAAGTGTTTGAGCATTTGTGCGAGCATGAGTGTGTATATACGTATGGGGTGAAGGATCGGGTACCCCACGTAAAAGGAAATAAATATACCAACAAATCCAAATGCATTCTTTGAATAGGCTTTGGATTAACTTTCCTTATCATGCTAGATGGGAATAAAGAATATAAGATGACTATATATTTGTGTTGTGTTAAAAAACTTTATGGCCCTTTCCTGTTTCAACATGACGAGGTGCACAAATGAAAAATGTTTTCAGAGTTTGAATACACCTACCCCTGACATCCACCCCGTCCAACCTTTCGCATGAAATGGAACACCGACTGCAAGCCAGGCCCAATTGCCCAACATCAATGCCCGACCTCAATGATGCTTTTGAGGCTGAATGGCAGCGAATCCCTGCAGCCACGTTCCAAAAAGAGCCTTCCAAGACGAGTGGAGGCTTTTAGAAGCATACTAAAGCAATTTTCACCAATTGAGAGCAAGCTAATATAACCTTAGAAAGTTGTTGTTGCGTTTAACAGTCGCCTATTTACACATAAGCAGAAACAGAGCAATAGCATTTAATTACAGTCATGTTTCTGTCTAATAATCACTCTATTTTATTTAGCTCTGGCTAACTTTGTCTGCCATTTGGTGCCAGGCAGGTAGCATACAGTGTCATCAGAGCTTTTTTTTCAGCTGGAAACAAGATTGATTAGAGAGGTGAGACTGAACCAAAACAGTACAATTATGGCCTGTAAAACTAAAACAAAGAGCTGACAGACGCTAGAACTGCAGAGTTGGTTGATAAGTCTCCATGGGTTCGTCATTACATGTGATCATTAATGGGGGAATGATCGTTTGTTACAAGACCGGAGAGGGTGGAGGGCTTTCGTTGATGTATTATTTGGGCCATTATCAATATATAAAAAGACAATTAATGCAGCTTTTAAGATGTACTCCAGCGATTATAGCATTGCACTTCCATAAAATTGCCGGAGTTAGGAGGGAAAAATGGTCAAAATCTGAGACTGCAATATCCTGACTGTAAGTCCAAAGTATGGGTCATGCTCCAAAAAACCCATATCCTTCAAACACCCTGTGGCCACAGTTTGATAATCCTGATGGCATTGTCAGGGGTTATTTTCTCAGACAAAGCTCCTCCTGTTTCAGGCTGATCTTCATATGCAATATTTAGAGAGTGCCCCTTTAAATCACGTGGTTTAACATTTAAATCACATATGTCCATATAGATCTGGCTATTGTATATTATACACTAGTATAATATATAGAATTAATCATTTAGATCGATAGATATTTGTCGTGGTACCAGGCCATATTTAACACAAAGCAGACAGAAATTAGGTGTTTGAAAGACGTCTGGGGTCAATGTTTATTTTTTTCCTTTTTTTTTCCCAATGACTCACCTCGCTGCTCAATTTGGCTCCAGCCAGCCCTCTCACAATTAAAAGATCCCCCTCTAAAGGATACAGAGATGGAGGGGAAGGCAAAAGGAGTGAAAGGCAGAGGGGGAGACAAAGAGAGATGGAGGACGAGAGGTAAAAGAGGGAAGAAAGGGGCAAGGTTGAGAGAGAGAGAGAGAGAGAGAGAGAGAGAGAGTAGATGCTATGATGAGGTCGGTTGCCATGGCAACTAGCGGAGCAGGGCTCTGATATATATTGTTCCCCATGAGAGAAGGAGGGAGAGCAAGTGGGAGATGGAGGAGAGAAAGAGACAGGGAGAGTTAGTGGGCCGGGTTGAGGACATAGGGACAAAAAAGTTGAACAGAGAGAGAGAGAGGGAGAGAGAGAGAGAGAGAGACAGACAAGAGTGGGGGGTGGGGAGAGTGAGGGAGTAAAGGAGACGCAGAGGAGAGGGAGAAAACAAGACATGAAAGGAGACACGCACACACACACACACACACACACACACACACACACACACACACACGGACTGAAAGGGATTGCCATTAGTGGGACAGTAAAGAAAAAAGAGCAGACAGATAAAAGAAGTCACAGTCTCTCAGGTACTTTATTATTTCCTGGACCCCGGCTGCCTGGCTCAACCCTATTATGACAAATCTGTCTAGTTTCAGCATTATGAGGAGAGCCACTAGCTTAGCAGGACAATATGAAGCAGCCTCAGGTTAATGCCCTTGCTCTGTGCAAACACACATGCTCACACTCACGAGCATTTCATATATACGGCATACGTGCTAAGGCATGGGCACAAACTCGACACAAACACACACATATGGACATAGGCGTGCCTGGCGGGATCACACACACAAATCCTAATTAGGGGGGATGTCTCTGAGCAGTGATATTAAACGCAGGCGGCGGGACACCTTGCACTAAATTTAGCCTCAGACAAAAGGCAATATCCGAGCTGCAATGTTTCCATGCATCTCGATAATGGCCACACACGACATGTATGGCAAAATCACACACACACACACTCACACACACACACACACACACACACACACACACACACACACACACACACACACACACACACACACACACACACGTTCCATCTCTGCTGTGTCCCCTATCATATTACACTGAATAGCACCCAAGTGGAATACCGATTGACCTGCCGTCTACTGGCTGTTTGTTCTGTCTATTAAGGAATTATTTACCGTACTCTCTGCCTTTATGGCTCAGCCTCTCCTACACGAGTTAGAAGATGAGAGGGCTGGATATGCTTTTCCCCCCATAATCTCAACTTAATTGTGTGCTATCAGATGCATTAAGGATGACATTTGCGGGCGCATAGAGGACAGTGCTGACAGCGAATGGCAAAGGCCTTTTAACCGTTGTTGCGCTTCACCTTGTACCATGGGTGTATCTTAAGCTTTTTGCCTGAATGCCTACACTCATGCGTGTGTTTGTGTATGTGTGTGTGTGTGTGTGTGTGTGTGCTGAAGTGTGTGGCCTGGTCTTGAACCTGCCGGACAAAATACGGCATTGATTAAAATGCTGTCACATCGCTCATTTGGAGGTTGTTACATGAGCGACACACTAAAGCACTTACAGTGACTGATCTGTGTCAGGCTCGGATCAACCCTTAAAAGTCACGTCATGAAATTTGCTTTTTAAAAAGGCACACAGTAAGGATTTTCTGATTTATAAAAGTTAAAAGGAATATACAGTAATCCCCTGTCGTTTAACAGAAAAAAAGCAAACAAATTAGAGCCGAAGCAGAGTATGACATGTCAAAGAGAACAATGTAAAAATGCAAAGGGGGGGGAGCCATGCAGGTGGAGGATATAACTGCAGACAGGGGTGGGCAGGTATATTACAGCACGGTGGCATTCTATGACAGTCGTCAAGGCATGGTGTATCATCAATCAGCACAGTGCTGTATGAGCTGCGAGGACATGTAACACGCCCCTCAGCATTCCAAACAGCAGCAAATGTAACATTTTAAAACAGCGGACATGCTGCCGTTGTACCCATAAAGATGCAAAATGAGCCGTTGCATGACGCTATTTGCAATGTGTGATCCATGGCACAACTACAGAGTGGCGTGTAAAAGGCAGTCACAGGCCAAACAGAATAAGCATTTTCATGCCATCATTTGGAAATACCGGTCTTTTTAAAGATTGCATAATATGATGCTGAGCAAAATGTATCAAAGCTGCATCTGTTTCATTTGGGCACTGAGTGATATGATTTAGCATTGAAGGACTGCTCAGTTTTGACTCATTTCACTCCTCGTTTGTATGGAAAACCCACCAGCTATCAATATTATCACTCTTATAATCCATCATCCATGACCTCAGAGATACATTGCTTCCTAACTCTGTGCTGCTAGGGGCTTGCAAATGTGATACTTCAGATGACCTCCAGAATACTTCTCGAAATATTATATACGCTTACTTGTCAACACCTTTCCCCATGTGCACTGAAGATGTGCGCATCAACCCAAACCTACGCTCATTTTTTACTGACATTACCGCTACGGTCATAAACATGTTTGCAAGGTTATATTGTTTCAGATTTTAAGCTACTTCTCCGAAACTCAATCAAGTATGTGAAAATACACAAGCTTGGAGATCAACAGAGACATATTCTTGTGCTTTATGTATGACTTTATGGTTTCTCCTTCCAAGCTCCATCATTTATTTCTTCCTCCTTACTGGCCCTCTGGTGCAATTTCTACCTCTGTTTCCCCGAGGTCGCGACCCTCCCTCTCCCGGCAGGCGGAAACTCAACCATCCCTACTGACAGACCGTCCACCGCTGGGAGGAATATTAACAGGATGACCTCAAACAAAATGCTGGTTGCCCTCGGCAGCTGGGTAAACAGGTAATATCCCCCATTTAAACAGACCATAATAGTAAAAACCTCTCTGTGCAATCCTTTCCTCCTCCCCGCCCCTCCTGTGCTTTTTAAACACATCTCTTTGGCGATTGCTTGATGCAAATCCAGTGCTCCATGCTCGTTTCACTTTGGCTTCCATTACACTGTGCAAAGATTGGTAGGCTTGTCAGAATGGGAAATCGGCCTTTAATCATTTATGACCATGTCTAAGTTGGGTATGCCCTGAAGTGCTCCGCCGTTCTTTACCTCTCTGATACTGTGTTTCTGTCTCTGTCGACATCTCTCATTCTCTCTCCCCTTTCTGTCTCGGTCTCATCTTTTTTCAGAGTTTGCTTAGCTCCTCGGTGAGAGGAATGATTCCTTTTTGCCCCTCCCGAAACCACCCTGCACTCTCTCCTCAGATGCGGAAAAGAATCAAGAGGTGGGCTAACACAACGGCCAAAAAGAGGGCGCTTTGTCAACGCTTTGACGTTAAACTTCTTTAATCTTGTCATGCCTTTTAAACTCACCTGTGAATTTATAGTGTCTTTCCCTACTTTTTCTCTTTATGTTTGAATTGCTGCATATTACAAGAGGAGAAAAGGGCAATTTCACTTTGTTTCTACACACCTTACAGCCAAGCCTGTGGATGCTTAGCTTGATCAGCAAGAGGCTCTCTGCTTCTCTCTCAAGCTGAAATCAAAGCAGGAGAAGAACAGGTGGGCAAGCTGGGATTGCGTGTTGAGCCTTTTAGATACCACATGCCACCTTTCCTTACTCCGCCTTTGACAAAAAGCTATGGAAGGATATACGCTCTACTTCTCCTCCTCTCTCTCTCTCTCACACACACACACGCACACTAAAACAACAACCCCATCACTGACATTGTTTTGCATGCCATTTGAGATTGTTTTCCCCCTGCCAAGTCGGACTGCCGTTTGACAATTTTCTATTTCCACATTGTTTTCGCTTCTTCAATATTGACTTTGTTTTGTTTTCTTGTCGACACCGGAGCCCCCGCCTGTGTAACAGGATGGCATTTCCATTACTGCACTTTATCTTCCATCGTCAGGAGCGGCAGTGCCACAGCCAATGTGCCATTATTGAGATCCTTATGTGGCTGGCGAGCCAAGATACCCTGCCGGTGGAAGAGAATTTTATTGCCAGGTCTTAAGTGTTTCTTAGAATTTAGAATTGAATATATATACACATGCTAGTAGAAAGCACAGAGAGTTGGGTTAGGTAGAATGTTCAAAGGGCCATAGTTCAATAAATGATATATACAGTATATATATACAGTACAGGCCAAAAGTTTGGACACATCTTCTCATTCAATGCGTTTCCTTTTTATTTTCATGACTATTTACATTGTAGATTCTCACTGAAGGCATCAAAACTATGAATGAACACATATGGAATTATGTACTTAACAAAAAAGTGTGAAATAACTTAAAATATGTCTTATATTTTAGATTTTTTAAAGTAGCCACCCTTTGCTTTTTTTATTAATAAGGGACAAAATTCCACAAATTAACCCTGAAAAAGCACACCTGTGAAGTGAAAACCATTTCAGGTGACTACCTCATGAAGCTCATTGAGAGAACACCAAGGGTCTGCAGAGTTATCAAAAAAAGCAAAGGGTGGCTACTTTGAAGAATCTAAAATATAAGACATGTTTTCAGTTATTTCACACTTTTTTGTTAAGTACCTAATTCCATATGTGAGAATCTAAAATGTAAATAGTCATGAAAATAAAGAAACACATTGAATGAGAAGGTGTGTACAAACTTTTTGCCTGTACTGTATATATATATATATATATATATATATATATATTTTTGGGCAACTCATACTTTGTTGTTAGCTCAGCTTCTTGTATTCAGTGCCTTGTGCCATGAAAAAAAGGCTGAGGTGTTCTTACCTCAGCCTCACCTCAGCCTATAACTAATCTATGAAGCATTACTGATTTACACCTTCATAACGGGTTCCTTATTAAAGAGTGGTAGCCACGTTCCTTACTCAAGAAGCCTTTGCTACTTTATGTCCTGCCAAGAATTTGCATCACACTGCACTCAGAGAATTATTTTCTGTACCTCTAAATGTAAATGATTCATAATAATTTAGAGCAAACCGATAGATTTTTTTTTTCTTTTGTGTTGCGCACAGTATGCAGTCCAGTTTATGAAGGCACCTCGGTCCGGAGAGAGGTTTGGCTTGGGAGAGAGAGAGGGAAGAAAAGCGGGAGAAAATATGAGAATAAATGAGAATAAATGAGACAAATAAGAGATAGTGATGGAAAATAGAAAAAAAAAGAAGCGGCAGAGAGAGCGAGACAGTGCCAAGAGAAGCAAGTGTCCTGTTTAGGAGGGAGGCCGAGGTCAATAAAGCACCGTCTGGTTGGAGCGAATGTACTACTGCAGTTTTTATGAGCGAGCCCTTCTCCCTGTTCATATGGGGTGGCCTCTCATAACAGAAGGAAAACAACTAATCAATAATTGAGGAGAGCAGTAAACACTGTGTGCACAGCAACTCTCTGGGGAGAGTCCTTTTGCTGGTGAACATGTGTTTGTCTTGTGTGTGTATGTCCATGTGTGCATGCATTTGTGTTCATGTCTGTCTGGAAAAAAAATATATGTTTTTAACTCCAGTACATAATCTAGCAAATATGCTCCCGATCTTCCTATTCCAGTAGATGCGTTTGAAATGGTTCAATCGATAGAGCGGCTACAGATCTTTCATCCTGGTAGGAACAGGGGGTCACAGTTTTGAGAATGCGAAAGGACTCACCCGTTGAGAAAGTTATACACCCTGCTTGTATGAATGACACCTTTAAAATTGGAGCCTGTTGGTCCAGGAGACAGTGTCAAGGCAGGCTCTGCAGCCATTTGCGCAGGGAGTTTTGTTTGGTGAGTCTGAGGTTGAAGTCAGTTCGACTCTTTACTCAAGGTTATAAAAAATCCTTTGTCGTTTTCAGCTTTATGCTTATACATCGCCTTGATGGGTGACACAGCCATCGATCTTGTTGCCAGGCACTGGACACATAAGCCTGAGTCTCTGTATAAGACTTTGGGCTTTTAAATATCCTGAAACATCCCCTAACTTCTTCCCCTGCGTCCATGTGGTAACGCAATCATGCACGAATGTTCTTCAACAATGTCTCCGCATGAAGATTATGATCCGGGCCAGAAATCACGCGCATATTCTGAATAGATTAGATAGAATAGAATTTTCTACAGTCTTTGTCACCTGAGGGAATGGGGATAATAATATTTTAGAATTATAATTTTTTCTCTCCATCGAGGAGGAATTACATCAATCGAAGAGTCATCCGGCGTGTGAGGCGAATGGTAACAGCACTATTAGGAGTGCTGATGACTTAGAGAGGACTGTATGAGCTAATTTGCCGAGATATAATGTCTCTGAGTGGAGCAGAGAAAGGTGTGGGGGTAAGAGAAACACAGGAAGACAGACAGGGAGGTAAATAAAAGTGGCTGCCAATGCTGTAGGATGTTGTCATCATTCGACCAAGTCAGATTACACCCTCCCCCCTCCCCCACGGGTGGCACCGGTACCCGATGTGGTTACTGTTGCAGGAATAACAACCAGGATCGCTCGAGGAAGAAGCAACCCCCTAAATTGTTCAACTGACTGAACACTGCATCAAAATGCTTGGATGTGTATGCAGTAAAGCATATGCTGTAAATCTAGGAGATAAAGAGCATAGGGTATACTAAATGTGTCCAATTAGAGGCTTTTATTCATGAAAACGTAAATACAGGCCACTATTACAGCTAAGCTATCAGTGAAAACTCGTAACAACCGAGAGGAGTTCTTCCTTGGGAATGCAGCAAGGATCATCTTTCAGACTCCGAGTCAATCAATATGCGGACTTTGGCTCAGCAAGGTCTCTATATTTCCTTCAGAGTATTTACTGGAAGGATAACCCCTTGAGATGAATTATCTCTTTTAAAAGATGATGTCCATAAGACAATAATACAAACAAACACAAAACCCTTGCACACGTATACACAACACATTTCCTGATGGGAATAGTTCCAGACCTCCTTTGTTTGAGACAGATGTGGCCTCTCCTTTCTGCCGACTCAGATGCACCTGTCTCCCAGCTCATATATTGTGCATTTTTGCATTAAAAAGGCTTACTATATATAAGCTAAGGATACCTCGACCATACTGAAATACCCTTTATTCTAAGCTCTCCAGACCCGTGACTCCTTGTACTCAGTGTCTCACTTCGAATAACTGTCGCTAACCACATTTAATTATCAAGATTAAGAAGTTACGTCTTTGTGATAAAGGTTCTTGCCACGTTGCCTTGGAGACACAAAAAGCTCTCAAAGCATAAGAACAGATTTGGACTTTAGAGCCCACTTAAGGTCTCCTTGTCATTTAGGACACAAGTGTCCACAGCTGTTTCTCTGCACATTTGACTATAGCGCTGTTTACTTGTGAAAGCTAGTTCACTTGTACTGTTAAGACTTGATAATGATTTTTTTTCTCCAGATGGTACTTAATGATGCAGACTCTGCTGTCAATCTGAAGTTAGTTTGTTTTCATACTGTACTGCGGTTGTTAGATTTTACATCGATAGTCCCGAAAGACACACAGATGAATGCTTGACGAGAAAACCACAAGTGTGTGTGTGTGTGTGTGTGTGTGTGTGTGTGTGTGTGTGTGTGTGTGCATCTGCGAGTGCTGCTCGTGAGGGCGACTGTGTACATATATAGTGTGTGTGCATATGGATTTTGGTGTCTTCGTCTGTGTGTGTGTCTGAGTTGTGAATGCTGCAGACAGCCAGCTTCAGGTCAACTGAGCTTTGTTTGGGGATTAGTTGCCTGTTGGCAAAGTCAGAGCCTCAGAATCACTTCCCCCTCAGGCTCTTTGTCACTCCGCCACAAACCGATAGACAGACACAGCAACAAGCAGACGGCAGGCCCATTTTGTTCAGGGCCATTTCCTCTCCTCCTTCCTCTCGACTCAATAATACTTACTCACTGCTGTTGCTGCTGCTGCTGCTGCTGCTGTACGAAAAGCTCTTAATTCCAGCTTATTTTATTTTATTTTTTTTACAATGTTCGGTACATGCTGAACAGGTTTAATGATCTTAACATCTATAAAACTCATTGCCATAAAAATAATGTATGGTTATCGCTGTCTGGATAGCAGACACTTTTATTTGCGTTGACTTTTCAGAAGTTTTGATGAGACATTAACATCAAATAATATTCACTCATTAACAGCCAATCGAGGTTGACTCATTGGCTTGCTCACGACTTGACAAAGCCTGTAATTGGGAAAGCGTAGTAAAAGATAGTCACTAGATGTGTATAATTTAACTCTATATAAGGGATGTGCTGGTGAGCAGCGCAGCCTTTGCTTTAAAGCAAACGTCTCAGTAGGGAGGTCACAGTGCTATGTCCTACGCAGGTGGCATGGGAGGCATGCACACACACACACACACACACACACACACACACACACACACACACACACACACACACACACCCTCCACAGATGAATGTGTGTGTATGTGGAATGCCACCAGGATCTTGTCAATTAACCGCTGAAAACAATCCTTCACTGCCTTAGGGGGTTTAGCAGCTAACTAGGAGGGCAGTGCCAGTCGGAGGGAAATTGGCTGCTCCACTAGGCTGCATGATGATGCTCAGGTGCAGCACAGAAATGCTCATTAATTCCTGGTACCTGGAGGTGGTGAGCATACATGATGAAGCCAGCATTTGAGGAATTTGCATCACAGCCCCTTACATAAAGACAAGGGAATTGTTAAACATAATGAGATTTTATTTTAATTTTTTGCACATAATGATGAAACAATGAGAAGTTCTACGAGGGTAGAAAAAAGGTGTCAGGCGTCTGAATAGAAAGCAGCGGTGATTTCATTCTGCAAATGTAATTGCATGAAATGCATGTGGTTCTGGAAATATTCTCCTCGTTAACGGTGGGATATAAAAAGATCTTGCGGACTGTTCGTTTGAAATTGGATCCTCACACGCAAGCTTTTACCATTACGTTAGTGGTATACAGGCTCTTTGGGTAAATTCAATTGAATAGGCAAGATAAAAACTCAATAAAACTGTTGGGGCTTCTCAGCTTAAAGGGACTTAATAGTGGAGGTTTTTCACTCTAACTTGAGATTGTCCCATGTATCATGTAGTAGATCTCAGCTTGGAGTTTATGTTGAAAAAACTTGGCAAAAACTCTGCTGAGGCTTTAAAGGGGAACTCCACCAAGTGTACACATCACGATCCGTCCATCTGTCATGGGGACTCCCACTCCCTACTGCTACTACTACTGGGAAAATAGATGTTATGATGTCTTCTGTAGCTCTAGAAGGAGATTTCTAAAGTTTGAAAAAAAACCTTGGTGTGGTCATCAGGGTTATCTTAGTTGTTGTATGCCTTTATTAGCAACTAGAGAGAAAAGGGCTGCAACTTAAACCCAGACTACGCATTATTAATGTGAAGAAATGGACAATTACCAGACCGGGAGAGTCTAGCACAGGTTGCATTATGGGAAGCGTAGGATTTGGCGGTTTAGGAGCTTGAACCACACTAAAAATGTGAGGATATCTAGGCCTCTACTGCAACAATTTAAACAATTCTTCTTCTTGCAAGTGCTCCGACTTCAGTTGTAATACTTAATAAATACTGAGAATAATAACACTTTAAGTGTTACGGCAGAGCCACATGACCAATGACACTGAACATACAATTTATCTTCCTTACACTGAGACTGCAGGACTCAATTTCCTGGTAAATGTACATTCTTAAAGCTCAGACATAGATAAAGATTTCTTTCTTTCTTTCTTTCTCTTTCTTTAACAGCTGTGTTATTTCAGGCCAATCAGCTTTTGCCATCCTACCCCCAAAGAAAATACTTGAACCTAAAAGTAATAAATGAACAGAGTTTTGACATATCACGGACTTGGAGAAAACTTACAACTATCACTTAAAAGTTAACACATTTTGGTCTGGGGCAACGGGGCAGCGCAAGAGGAAGGTAGGCGTCTCGAGCCCGAAGACTCAAGAAGACTACATCCCCATGCTGGCTTACATAAAGGTCACTATAGCTGTCTGACACAAGAGAAAGCGAGAGAGGCACCCGGACAGCCCGATAAGGGAAGAGCGACTGGCTCTCTGAAGGAAGCTAAAGGTCACATTTGTGCTGTTAAGGACTCTGTGGCGTCACTGCGGTGGCATTCGTCCACACGGGACCCCGGCCGCAGCCCAGCTCCTTGTTTGCCAAGGGAATGTACTGATGGTTGGTTTGCTCGGAGAGGGAAAAAATGAGTATTGATTTATAGAGTACAGCTGAGTAAAGTGGAATTGTTTGTTTGTATGTGGGTGTATGTTTGTGTGCACAAATTTTATGTTATGTCCTCTTTATCTCAAGATTCCCTTATCGCTCTCAAGCTAATATCCGCTGCTCCCTCTCATTCTTTTGCTCCCCCCCAATCCGATTCATTTTTCCCTCTCATCATTCTCGCTGTCGTTTTTTCCCTCCATCTACCTCGCCCGCTGTTTCAGTAATCTATCCGATGCTGTAGTGTGTGGTTAGATGAGGATGAATTAATCATGTTTCCAAAATGACTCATCTGCACAAAAACATGAAGTCGGTAAAGGGCAGATGCACTGCTGAGTTGTGGTGACCCCTGCAAAATGCCTACACCAAACATAATCCATTACAAATGGCTATGATTGGGTGGTGTGTGAGCGTGGGTTTCATGTAATTGCCCCACTTTTTGTTGGAAACACTGAATTGCATGCAAGGTAGTATTTGATAGCTCAATTTGATTTCATTTCCATTTTTTGGGGGGAGTGTGTTTATGTAGTTGAAATGTTCCATCTGTACAACCAATAAAACACTTAATCATTTTCTATCTTTATCCTTTTTGTAAAGGATAAAGAAAGAAAAGCTTCCCACTGTTCCTATGTTAGTAAACAGGTCCTCATGTCCACAGAGCGTTACTCACCACTGAAAAGGGTATTCTGCAGAAGGGCCTAATTGCTGGTCGGCCATTTTGATTAAGGTACAAGAAAGCGGCATGAAATATTAACAGGAAGTCTTGGGATATACGAGCAACGACCCCATGACAGTTGGAGAGATTTCTAATTAAGCAGGCGAGGGTTTAAGACATAGACACACACTCTCATCTCCCTCCCTCGACCTCTCTTTCCCACTGGAAGACAGATACAAGCAGGCACAAGCAACACAAGTATGAAGATTAATACGCAGCTGGCCTGGCTGACAAAGCCAAACTGTAGAGTCAAGAGTCATTAACGCCTTCACGCATCCCAGACTGCACCACAAGCATCGAGCCCTACGCCTGGAGGGACACAGTGAAGGCCAAGGGTCATAAACTCTCAGAATGTTGTCTTCACAGACAGTTAAATTTGGCCCAGTGTCCTTCATGCTTATTGGGCTGATTCAGGCAGAGAATATCGTGGCGGAGCTCGCCTCACCTTTTTGTGTCGGAGAAACGAGCCATGCAATCCAAGCAGTTTATTCAAGTTCAGAAACTAACCGTCACACATAAATGATGTATGACTTTTGACCCATTTGTCATGTTATTATGGACTTCTTTGACAGGATGCAGTTTTTACGAGGTGCGTGGCAGATGGTGCAAGAGACACATCCACCCAGACCTGGCTCACAGAAAACAATTCTGGGTGTTTTTGTGAACCCTCTAGGAGCACCAGATGGATGGATTAACATCATGGAAATTCAGGGAAAATGTCTATCCCAGGACCTTTGGGTATTTTGTGACTGCGTAGGAGATAATAGGGATTTATTAAAATAAACAATTTATTCACAAAAAGAATTGAGATCAGGGAACATGGTTTTGTTGCGGAGCCTCGGGTGTTAGAATTGCTGCTTTTTTCTTGTGAGGTGCCATTTTGTCATATGGGAATCAGGAAAATTAGGTCCAGACATTGTCCGGACTTGCCCTTTTACACATGTAGCATACAACAGGAGATATTCCATATCACCTACAGGAAATGATACGTTACATGATACGTATGTATTATACCTTGGTCAAGCCTGTTTGTAATTTTGTCATAAACAACAGAGTCTATATCTGATCCTTGAATTTGTCTGACAATTTAACGTCAGCCCTGAACGACAGAAGTTCCCAAATGTTGGCGTCTCTCCGGTTAGACATTTCCGTTGGTGTCTTCGCATAATGAACCTTCTTCTTCTTTGTTTTCTTCCGGATTCACACCAGCTGCATAATAGAAACATCATCAACACTCCAACTTGCTGGCTGCAAATTCTCCGGTCAATGACCTGCTCTATTCACACATGGGCTAAAACAGAGTTTACACAGACTTTGTACTAGGTAGCTGGCAGGTTAAGGACCATTAATATCCGGTCCATCAGATTAGGACATTTGTGTTCATGTACATCTCCTCTGTATAATGTCTATTTAAATTCAGGGTTGCAGTGCATGTGTGAAAGGGACTTTATAATGGAAGACACACTCACCCATTTTCTACTGACTGGGAAGGAAAAAGATAGAGCACCATGTCCCATTGTTACGAGCACAGATAGGAATGATGGCCAAAACTATGAAAACAAGCCAGGGAAAAAGCCAGGGAAAAACAAAGTTCCTCCAACAGCTGTTACAACAAAACGCATCATTTGTACTACATCACATGAAGTTTTAGTTTTGCAAAACCTAATAGCTACTCAGACAAACAAAATCTAATTCACAGTTCATGCCCCTTTCCTAACTGCCCACCAGATTGTAGAAAGTCTCCCGCTTACAGTCGTTACCATTGTGAAGGTAAAGAGGATTTACAAATGCTTTTGCTACAGGAAAACAACAAACTGAAGATGTACACATTATGTTATTTTTGTGTCATATTCTATTCATCATTTATTGCCGAGTTTAGGCAACAGCTCTAACAAATCCCTCCCTCAGCTCTCAGTCAGAGGAACTATTTCATCATTTTGGGTTTTTGTTGTCTAAGTACAGATTGTGCCTTTAAAGTCTCCTGCTGCTGTGTTTTTAACAAAGTTTGCAGCATTTTGAAAGCGAAATATATCTGGTGGAAACATGAGCATTACGCTGTAACTGTGGCCTGCAGGGCACGGAGCTGTGAAACAACATATTAGCTTGTCAAAGTGGACAAGGTAATTTGTTTTCTTTTATTACTGAATTAAAAGCATTGTTGTAAAGTAGCTTGCTTGTGCACATGTAGTTGTTTTTGAGTCTGTATTTTGACAGCTTGTTGTTTTGTGTATGTGTGTGTGTAGTCTGTGTCTTTATGATGTATTCATGAACATGTATGCATGCAAACATCTCTGTTTTCTTCCATCAAACTTTTTTTCTTTCATGTGTACCGTATGTATGATTGATAGCATACTTACAATACATAGAGAGAGAGAGGGAGAAAGGGAAATGCATTTTGACCCATTATGCAAGAGTAATGAAACTATATCTCCACAGGCTCTGCATTAAGTTTGCTCTGACTTCTCTGAAAAATTGTAAGCACAGCAGAAATGAGCCTATGCATACTTACAAGAACTCAGCAATATCTCTCAGTATCTCCAGCTATTTTTCCCAAAAACCACACACATAGCCATGACTACAATTTAACTTGATGCTAGAGTGAAGGGAAGAAAAGCAATAATGTTTAGTGTTTGCCAAGAATTTAGCAGCTTTTGCATAGACATTTTACATCCCAAAGAGAGAGAGAGAGTTTAACTGCAATGTGCACGTGCCTCCACACTTTCAAAAGGAATGGTAAAGGGATGTGAAGCACACCTGTCACAACCTTTAAGGTTTTATGTGCCTTTGTGCTTCATTAGAAACACACACATAAAAATGATGTGTCAAACAAGGCACACACACACACACACACACATCCGATAGGAACTCCCATTAAGTGACAGAGCATGTCAACTGTGCACAGGAAACGCGCACGGCAATGCACCAGTGCACGTTTTTTTGTGTCAGATGCCAAAGCAATCATGCCACATTCCAAAAAGCCCCAGCCATGTAATTTCAGAGCTGTCAGGTTTGTGTGCATGAGTGTGTGTTTGTAAGAAATGGAGAGTGAGCATGCATGTCACTGAGTTCAAACTGGCATATAAGTGGCCTCCTGCTGATGATTACTGTGATCTGGTTACATGTTACATGCATGTCATGTGTGTGTGTGTGTGTGGGGGGGTGTGTGCGCGTGCGTGCGTACTAGAGAAAAAAATGTGTCTCCATATACTGTATCAGTGCACATATTGTAAGCTATATGCTAGGCTAATGTTTTCTTTACTGTATTATGCATTTCTAGATTTAAATTTTTAAGAGCCAACCTGATTTTAATTATAATTATTGTTTTATTATAATGTTAATTCCTCTGGGACCTAATGCTGCACCTGCAGTGAAACTTTTCTTACACTCTATTGATCCATATTGGGGCTTTTTTCTTTATCAAAACAGCTAATGAAACCAGATTTTCCTCCGTCATTAGGTTGGAATCTCAGGGCGCTAAATGGACTAAATGCAGTTTGAGGCTTTTCTATTCTGCTCAAATATTTGAAATTGTAGGCACATAAAAAAAAGGCATCGTTAACTTGGTCAGAGCCTTATTATGACACACGCTACAGAATCTGTAAAGGAGTAAGGGATTTTAATATGCAATCTGTTCATTTAAAGTAAAACTAGTAAAAAAACAAAAGTAAATGAGACACTTTATTCACAGTTTTAAGAATATAAAATGTTTGTCTGAATTCACTGGAGAAGTAAAAATATGCATATATGTATCTTGCATTCAGTCTTCCTCTCTGTGTGGGTGTTCTCACCCAAACGTTGCATTCATATGCAGCCTATGTTCCCCTTTTGCAAACTTTCCCAAAAGTTCTGACCCACTTTATGCCTTCTCTTTGCATATTGGTAAACACATTTATGAACATATAACTTCTGTATAATCAGCTTCATGAGTTGAGCAACCCCATAAGGTCATTTGCTTCGCCAACTGTCTTATCTCTATCTTTTAGAACAAAGGGGATGAGAGAGACTGATTAGGGCCTTCAGTTGGGTGTGCATGTTTGTGTGCGTGCACGTGTTTGCATGGGCCTAAGCCTTCAAAATGTGTGTCTTTTGCTGTTTGCGTGCTTATTTTGGTGTGTGTTTGTGTGCGTGTGTGTGTGCGTGTGTGTGTGTGTGTGTGTGTGCGTGTGTGTGTGTTCTCTCTCATGGACCTCTGGGCCTTGAGCGTGTGTCAGCCTTGGACCAGAAACATGAAATTTGCATTCTTTAATTAACATCCAAGCATTCACTGGTGGTTGTAATTCCGAACTTGGGCTGGCGCTAGTTTTGGAATCACAAAGACAAACAACCCTGGAGGGGATTTTCCGTTTGTCACATTCTCCCCTTTTTACTATCCGTTAATAAAAAGAGTAACTGGACTTGATTGGGTGACATTTGAGTGAGAGTTAGAAACAAGTGTGTTAAAAATCAACAACAAGCCATCACATTTGGGTCGCTGTCAGAATTATTATTGTCTGATTAGATAAAAGGGCTTTTGTACTAAATGTGATAGAAAAAAAGTTAGAATTTTCTCCCTGTGATGTGGGTGAGAATGTAAGGTGGCATGAGGTGTCAAGTTCGGTTAGTGGCAGGGGGGGGCTACATGGCTATGATATGTTGTTTCCCTTTGTAATGACACAAAACAAGTGAAAGCTTGGGGGAACACACTACTATTCAGAAAACATTGGCAGCATTTTAACTGCCGCATCAAGTGACAAGTCACCAGCGGTTATTCCTTTTGGTCATTAAAAAGTCCAATTGTTCTTCCTATTTACATTTTTGTGTAAATGACAGCTAGTAATTTCAGAGGGAACATGGTTTATTTCAAGCTGAAATGAGCCACAGATACTTAGTACATTTGTACTTTTGGAGGAATAAGATGCTGTTGGTGCTATTGATTATGAAAAAAAAAACCTGACCTCAGATTTACACATTATACTTAACAAAAGCGAGCTCATAAGAGTCTGTACTTTCTGGGAAACAAAATGTTCCAAATCGCATCTTATAAAAAGGAGAACCAACATTAAGCAGCCCTGAAGCATTCATTTGCCTCAATATGTTAGGGATGTAACCAAATACAGCCATTATTTGGATATGAACAGATTATGCACTCTGAGTTTGAGCAATTATATTAGTAATAATATTTGTTTAACACAAACTTATACCAGCTATAATTCAAATACACAAAGAAACCGACTTCACAATTGCACTGCTGGAATCTCTGGATTTTATAACGGCAAATCCAATCATCTATAAACTATACACAAAAAGGTTCTTCTTATGAATTCAGATGTATCAGGTATCTCATTAATAGTTTATTCAGCATGACTTTTCATGATGTTAAATGTAATCCAATATTGGTCAAAAAGACTTGGAGGCAATGAGCCATTATGGCACAATTTTGTCAATAGCTTTGTTATTTTTCACTTGTCATAGAAGAAAAAAAAACTGACCTATATTAAATGGTTCAAATACTTTATTTTGTGAGCAGCTAAACGCATACATGTGAAGTAGAAAATTAAGCAGTGTAGATGTCCAATGTAAGCCCCATGCAATCTCTTCTGGTGTAAATCCAAATATAGATGTGTGCAATGAACAGATACAGATGCAAATAGTTGTCCTACATTCATCCAGCTAAGTATTACAATGGCTGAGAAAAAACACTGATTTAATACTGATTGATCCAAGTTGATGAAAATGTCTCGTCATTTTCCGTGACAGTAATACCCTGAGTGGGATACAGTTCCACCCTCAGGGGACTTCTGTTTCTTTATAGTTTTATTGTCAAGAACTACCATTAGTGACGTAGCTAGCCAGTGCATATGTTCTCCTGAAGCTTATTGTAATGATGTATCTCCGGGGGTACAGCCACCAGGCAAAAGCAGCTCAGTATCGTCCAACACAATCAGTACATGGGGATGTGCTCTAATATGCAATGCTATTACACTGGGTGACAATCTGTTTAAACAAATAACTTCCAGTGAAGTACTTGTGAATCATTTGCATTAGTTTTAAGTCTAAATGGTCACATGGGAATCCAAGTGGGGCTTTGCAGCAGCAATCAGAATGGCTGAATGCAGTGATTCAGTCATCTTCTATTCCGATTCATTTTACTATTATTATGTGCCTGTTTTGGAATCAAGTCATAAAAACCTTAGATCCTTTCTAAGATAGTGCCTTTCTTTTCCAGAGCAATTTAAAATCTGGAAGGACATTCTTCTACCAACTCATCAATCCAATATATTACAATGCATATACAGCATATTGTGCTTCGTGTGACTTCATTCTTCATCTTTACGTAGCAAATACTTGTTTGGTGCTATATTAATGTTCTGAATGTCTAGTACAGCCCCTTTAACACAAATCGACATTGTTTGAGCAGTTGTATGCCAGCTTTTTAAAGTTAAATACATCTTAGAAACAAACATGAAACTCCCAGTGGCATAGTTTTACTGCTGGATGTTTTGTGCCAATACATATTTTTTGTTCCTTAATTTATTTGTTCCTAATTGTTTTCAACTGACCTGTGTGGTTACATAAATATTACATTAATATTTGAAAAGGCTTCCTTAGTATGCCGAAAATAGAAATGATGTTCCTTCTGACCCTACAGTACTGCAAAACAACCGTAATAATGAAAGAAGCCAACTAGTAGCCAGAGTGCACTCATGTTGTTTGCAGCACAGAATTTAAAGCCCTGAAGCCTGATGCTAAATGAGCAGTTTTCTGCAGGGATCCTACTTCAAACTGTAAACCTCGGTGCTTGGTGCATTTCGGACCGATTGACATCACTGATGTGTCTGCTTCCACGGATTACAAGTAATGGTCGGGGGGGGAAGAAACCTTGTTGGGACTATATACAAACTCACAGGAACATGCGTGCACACACGCTGATATTAAAGAACTGAAGGAGGATGATGTCAGAGTCATGCAATATGTAATGTGTTTCCGAATATGTTGATGGGACGACATCAGAGACAAATCTACACTTTCAAAACACGCGTTTTCATCTTAAAACACTTTGCGTGCAGTTTCTCGCCCCACACATGCACACACATACTGTAACACAGCTGCAGCTCAACATCCAGTTCATCTGTTTATCTTCTAAGTAAGAAAGCTTAATGAATTTAAATATTGTTATAAAACATCATTTGCACACACTTTGTCTTGTAAGACAGTGCAAGCCAAAACACTTTACGTTAAAAGCAGCCATTCCTTGACTATAATTTCTACCATAACTAACGATATGACTGCCAAACATTCATTTCTCTGTGACCAACTCTCATTTCTCTGGGACCCCCCCCCCTTCTTTATTGGGAATGTGTTTGTATGTGTCTGTGTAACCATTTGAAATGTAATCAATAATCTGAGACATGTGACATCGGAAAACTTCTATCAGTAATTTCCAGTTGTCACTTGTCACTCCCCGCCTTCTCCAGTCTGTCACGCTGTGACATAAATAGCAAAAGAGCTGTTTCCTGTTATCTCTGTCTCACAACAGTGAGGAGGAATCTGATTGGCTACTTGGTGCTGCGTATAATTGGTTACATTGCCATTCGTGTCTGAGGGGATTACGGGTCTCTCCAAAGTGTGTGGAGAAAGAAAAAAAAAAAAAAAATGTATGTGGCAGACATCTTCACTGCTTTTCACTTACGCAGCTTCAAACCAGTTGTATAGAGAGCCGAGTGAGATAGACAGGGAGAGGAAGAGAACAAATACTGTGACAAACAGCACACTGTAGCGCCAATAGTAGCCTACTATTCATAAAGTAAACTATTTGTTGTTAAATATTACATCTGCTTCCTGAAATAACTGCCTGAGCAAGTTTATTTTTAAGTTACAATAGGAACAATCATTCACTTTAAAAGACCATCTTTTTATAGGATCAGTGTATCATTTAGTATGGTTTATTTAGCCTAATGCAATCAATGTAATTCAAGACTATTTACTGGATTGTATATGTCAGTGGTGGAAGAAGTATTCCGTAAAAAGTAAAAATACTCAGTTACAAGTAAAAGTTCTCATTCAAAATGCTACTTAAGTAAAAAGTGCCAGTAGCTTCAATGCATGCTTAAAATACCAAAAATAAACATACTTACTATGCAGAATGGGCCTTTTCAGAAGCATATATATTATGTAAATGTTTATAATATTGATGCAGTCATGTGTACTGTCATGTGTAAAGGTGGGGCTAATTCTAAAGTATTTCACAGTATATACTGTTGGGTAGCTTACCTTTGATAATATACAATAATGTATTAGGTTATTCCTATTAGCTATATTTTGTAATGTATATTTTCAAAGTAACTAATGCTATCAAATAAATGTAGTGTTATAGTAGTTTGCATATTTGCTTTCAAAATGTAGTGGAGTATACATACAAAATAGCACACAATTGACTAGTGTATGTATTATAATATAGCTCCTCCTGCATAGTATAATGCACTTCCGTAAACTTTTTGTCATCCATGTACTAAAATACCACATAATGAGGGGATCACCGGAAAAAAAGACAATTATTTTGTTGCAAAATCAGTATTCATGGCAGGAAAGAAGAAGAAAAAATAAGTGAGAAAGAGAGAAAATCTGAGGCACAGGGGAGGGTGAAATGGATAGGGAGAGCAGAGGATTTGCTGCAAGTTTTGACTGGAAATCTGGAGATAAAGCTTTTTCGATTTTGGGATTTGGCCCTTTAGAGCCGTTGAGTTCGGCGCCGTGTAGGGCCCAGATTAAAAGGAGGGCCTGACTCAGAAGGCCGGCGTGCTCAAACATGTCTGTTGTTTGACTCGGCTCACCACTGTTGATCTCCAAAATCCAAGGAAAGCTTTCAGATCTGATGCTTTTGTCAGGAGCAAATGGTTCTGGGCTGATTAGCTTGTTCATACAAAGGCCACAAAGGGTCACGCATAATAATGAATGTTATGCAACACTAGTAAACCCAGCAACTAAGCTCTATTAGGCCATCTGTAACGAAATAGAGGAATATTTACATGGATATGAATGATGATTTTCAACTTTGATAAAAAGACAGCCCTGTCCTTTGAGGACACAGGAAGGACAGGTAAAACTACTTGTTGTGACAGACTTGTCTGTCGCCGCCTTTTTACACAATTACTGCTCCATTTTCCAGCCGTTGCTAGGATACCCAAATCCAATAGTTTTTTCGAGGTCAACTCTCGCATGTCTCATCCAGAAACAAACGGGACGCTAGTAAATCAAAAATCTATCCCTAAATCCTCTATGACATCGTATCCCTGACTATCCGTTAATCCCCGCTTGTCACAGTCGAGGTAGATCAAAGTAAATAGCAGGCAATTGCCATGATAAAGTTTTGCCAGGAGCAGGCGTGTGAACAGAGAGGGTCCACCGGTGCTACTGTTGTCTGCCCTTCAACAGAGAGAGCATGCCTTTTTTTTAATAATCACAATTATTATGTTGGAAACTGACTTTTAAAAACATCTTAATATTCAAGGTACTTTCATCCACAAAAATCTGCCCTGCAAACTGTTTTTTTTAAATGTAAGAACTCACTACATTGTGGGTAATGTAGGTGTTGAGGAAGAGAAGTGTGCAGAATAAAAAAAAAACTGATATCTCTGGTTCTGCTGCATCGATTTGTTCCGTTTTAAAAAACGGAACCTTAAAAATGGCTAACTTGCACATAGAGACCTTGCACAACTATCCTGATAGATAATATGCACATATGATAGGCTGATTGACCACTGCGAATGCTACTTTATGTGCTGTGGTTCTGGAAGTCTTCAGGTGTTATAATGTGAAACTGCCTTGTACTTTTTCCATTTGTGAACATCTGGCTCCGGGCTGATTACAACAAAGTGCAGTACTAATGCTACAAATGCGTGCAGTGAAATGCTAATTGAGGATAATGACAGTTCTTATAATCACTATCTTTCACGTAGATTCAGTATTGACCAGTCAGGGTGCATGTACTGTATCAACTCATCATTTAGATTAGTGACCCATAGTTCCCAAGATTTGGTGCCGGCTGCTTACATTATATTCTTTACTAAAGACATACAACTTACAAAAGCAGATTCAAGACATTGTTTCCCCTTTTCATAATTGTGCGAAGCTGAATAAAATCTCAGCAAGGCACAAGAAAAAAAAACTCTCCTTTAGAGGATTATAAACAAGGGATAACAAAACCCTGGCGATTGCTAGGAATCATTTGCATATCTTCTATTGTCAGTGGTTATGGCTGTGCAAATCATCACATTGTTTGCATAATATTATAAACAGAAAGGACAACTTAAGAGAAACCTGCACTTTGTTATTTGTACTCGGACAGAAGAAGTTTCTCGCCGACTCTGACCCTGAGAGGACTAATTTTGATCATGTAAGATTTTTCTAATGTAGTCTCTATTGCAGGTTTCTGTGGGAAACACCCATCGGCTAAATTATACAAATGTAAATGATTTTAGATTACTGCTGCACTTTAAATGTGCCATTAGTGACTTTGAGACTGGCTGCATATCAAAGCCACTACGATGATTGAGACTGAGGATAAGGATCAGAATATTTTAAAAGCACAATTTAAAAAGGAATCTTTTCAAAATAAATGAAATATGTATGTGATTGTACCAAACATGTTACTCATGGTTTTTATAATATGTTGTGTTATCTGCCTAAACTTATTGTTATTGCTGCCAAGCTTGGAGCCAGGTCATCTTGTAAAAGAGATGTGTCATCTCAATGAGGCTTTCTTATTGGAATAAACAATAATCATTTGGAAAATACCCTTTTGATTGATTTTTGGAATCCATTTATGCACATAACGTGGACTGAATATTTCTTCCTCCATTATTTACATTGGATCATATTAGTAAGGATCCATTCACAGCCAATAGTGCAGACTTGGACATGAACCAATCTGTTAATTTTCAACTTTGCCTGCAATGACTTAAGGTGACTAGAGACATTAAATGAATCTCATTAAACAAAAACCCAAAATCTCTACTGTGTGAGGATTCTCAGCTGTACAATTTTGAGTGACAAAAGAAAAGATTTAAGTTTGTATTTTTCTATAAGGCGTGGTCGTGAACGCATACCTTCTCTGGAAAAAGTGGCTAGATGCAGAAAATTATTCTTTTCTTTGACCCCACATTAGCAATGGGGATGCATTTTTCCTCTCTTACAAGAAGCGTGTTGGATTTGAATGTATCGTCATGTCTCTGATGTGATCAGTCTCAAAACCAATTTGCTTCACACAGGCCATCACACGAGTGCAAACAGAGAACAGGGATTCCCATGGCTAGTGCAAATGAAAGAAGTAATCACGTTAAAATTCATAAAAAGAGACGTTTTCCCATCGGGACACTCTGAGAAGATGGACATGTGCAAGCATGGCCGTCACGCATGTGTGTGTGTGTGTGTGTGTGTGTGTGTGTGTGTGTGTGTGTGTGTATTGACCTCAGCCATGTCCATGGGATCCGGATGCCTTGGGAAATCTGCTTCAAATTGGACTACAAGCAGACCTGAGTGTGCTTAATGAGGTGTTGATCAGGAGTACAGGTCTGTAGGCATAATACGGGACGGCCAAATAGTTTACCAGCATGAGCGATATTGACATGCAGTATCATTCTTAGTTCAGTGTGGAGATGAGCAGTTCAGGTCCTTTGTCATGTGGGAAATGAAAGCAATTGCATTGAACAAGCATTGTCAGCCATGCTTGTCTTGTTAATGTGATGCTGTGTTGAAGGCAAACCCCAAGAGACTGGATTATTGTTAAGGAAGCCAAAAGGAATCCACGCACACATGGCACACAGGCCCCATTTACACCTGTCATTGTAAGTGTCTCATATCCGGATAAAATCCAGATGTGATTCAATACACTTAGTCTAAGTAAGGAGTCAAATCTGATTGCATCTGTCTTGCTTTTCCTGTCCTTAGTGCAAATCCAGTCCAACTGGTAATGCATCTCAAGCTGGTAGCCAAAAATCACCTGAACAACAACAATGTTGTAAGAACAGTCTAAACACACTTTGAGCGAGACAGAAGTTTGCCCTACAGATCATGCAATGGCTGCAGTGATCAGGGATCGGATACATGCTACAAGAGCACGTTATGTGTTGTCTGTGACTATTGAGTGTAACACATACATTATTTGGGTATGCACAGTTATGAAAAGCATCCAAATTATTGCAGCAACATTCCCGTATTTTATTATTTGATTTCCATGGTTATAGTATTATATTATTTTGTTGTCAGGTAAGCTTATGTATAGGGAGTATAAAAGGCAGTAGAAGCTATTTAATGCACAAAATGAAGCAGGCACAACAAATACTAAAAACTTAAAAAGCCACAATCACTTTCATGTATAAACGTAATACAGATACAAATACTATACAGATACAGTTTAAACACAAGTTTAAATTTTTAAACGGCCAGCTGGTTAGCTAGCCTAGGCTAGCAGAGTCGTCAGGCTTTGATTTCAGTGTTTCTTCAGTTGACATTATTACAGGACTAGAACCGTGTAAGTAGCTACAGTACTTCCTAACAGAGGGAGTTAATTACATGTGTTTATACCTTTTAATTGTCTGGCTTAATCCCCATTGGATTGAAATTCATGTCTTAGAATGCAATAACACTTTTTTTTCTAAAACTATATCAAATAGCTATCTGATCTTATGAGAGCATTCTCAACACGCAAAAGGAGGGTGAAGTTCTAGACAGGACTATCTCAGATCGAATAAATGGTATGTATTTTAACACATTTTAGCGGAAATAAAGTAATAACAATATTCTCTAATAATAATATTTCTACTTGTTTAACTCAATGTGTATATATAGGAAGCAACCCAGTTATTCCTTTTCCAGTAATTGTAATTCCTCTCTTCTCAGCTTGCCCCCCCCCCTATATCCATCTCACACTCTCCTTTTCATTCTCCAGGCCTAGTGAGCTGTCCATGGTGCTGAAAGAGCATTAACAGCAAGTCATTGTAAACTTCTAGTAGTTTCAGACACTTTGTCATTCCCAAGCAAAAGTATGGCTTTGCTTTTGTTGTCATTTTGATTTGAGGGAATGGTTTAAGCTGTTGTATCAGCTGATATATAACACATCTATTCAATAGAAGAGAACAGAATAGTAAGCTGCCGAAAAGGGCGAGGCTCCTTATCCAAAGCAAAAATGTCAGTGTTTCAGTTTTTAATTAAGGGAGTCGTTTGGATTGTTTTAGTTTTGTGACAGAAACAATAGAAAGTGTACACAATGTTTTTAGCTGGCAGTCGTTTCAGACACTTTTTATTCCCCACTACAAAAATTGACTTTCCTTTTGTTTAGTTTGAGGGAATTGTTTAAGCTGCTTTTATGTCAGTTGATACATAACGGAGTGCTTTTCAGTGAAGAAAAGGGGTTGCCGAAATGAGTAAGTGAGGCTTCTCCTCATTCTATAGCAAAAATGTAACTGTTTCAGTTTTTAAGTAAATTAATAGTTTTAGTGATTCCAATAGGATTGTTTGTATCCCAGGGTGCACTTCTGCATTTGCTAGGGGATACATTGAAATTGTAGAGTAGCTCAACTAATTTGAAAACAAATTGAAACTATGATTTGATTGGAAGAATATATCCACATATTAACATTATGGGCCCTATCTTGCACCCGGTGCAGCGGATCTTGAGGCAGCAGAAAGTGATCGTGCCATTGACCAACAAAAACCTGGTCTAAAGTCAATAACGCAGCACTTCCTTGTTATTTTAACAGCACATTAGTAAAATGCTCCTAGGCTCATGGAGCATTTTAGCACACTTTAGGCACGCACACTATGCTTGTTACACACACACACACACACACACACACACACACACACACACAGGGATGTGAAGTGATAGAATTAAAAATCCCCCAGCTCTGCGGCTCTACATGGGCATTTTCACAGAAGTTTTTCAGAAACTTCAAGGCAATATGTTTCTTTTTAAGGAGTGTGATTACATTTTGTATTATCTAACCATGGATTCTGGCACACGCAGCTCATTGATCTGCTGTTTTGCTCTGACAAATAGTTTTTGTCTGGGCGAAGCAAAACATAAGAGAAAATGGCTGTTCAGTTTTGACCTATGAGTTAACTGGACTTCAGAGGCCCAAGAGGGCCAGCCCTGGCAGCACTGTCAGGCCACAGAGAAAAGCTGCTATCTCTGTCACATATCAATGGTTAGAGATACACGCCACCTTCTTCCTCTCCATTAAATGCCCTTTACGCTGTCCTTTACTCCATCTCTGTCACTTTCTTCTTTCTTCTTTCTCCCTTCCTCCTGTCCATTAAAGTCATTCTTTCTATCACTCTTCCTCTTTTTCTGTCTTACTGGTTTCTGGGAGACAGCCATTTGCTACAACCAAAGCCTCTTCACCCGCTCACAGGGTACAAAAAGAAAATGTTCTTGATTCTTGGCACAAAATTGCTCATTCACTCCCTTCACCCATTATTATCTCTTTTTTACCCCCTCCTGGACTTCACTTAGTATCTCACTTTAACCTGAAATCCAAATGGTAAAATTTAAACATAACTGTTTAGACACTGATATTGAGAGGAAACCTGACCCAGCCTCTGGCTGCATTCGTCTACACGCTGCACATCATTATCAGCAAGAGTTCATGTGGGGCGTAAGAGGATTTGATGCTGAGGCACAGTTATCAGGCCGCACTGGTTAATTGTATTTGACAATTGCAAATAGTACAGCCATGTTCTAATAATTATGGTTGGCAAATTAGGAGATGGAAAGGATACAGGACAAAAAGGAGTTCTTTTTTTTTTTCTTCATTCCAATTCAAGGTTGACCTGAGGGAAACAGTCACACATTTGTAAATTTGCTAATTTGTGTTAACGATGTGTACGTCCTGCCTCTCATATTGCACATACACACGGACAGGTTCAAACACGCAAGCATTTGCATATGCAAAATAGCACCCATAAGTACACAGTGGCACACAAATGCTTGATCCTAACAATAAGTTTGGCTGCAGCTCAACGAACCATTATGCGTGGACTGACCCTGGAGGCTGAAGCACCCTTTCTTTCTCTTTGGTGGTGCCTGCCCCCACTCCCCCTCCCCTTCCTCCCCTGCCCGAGTTGAACTATGAAAAGGCAAGACTTCACAAGCAGAGAAAGAGTAACTTCAAAGGTTGGGAATGGTTTCCTTAGATCTTCACTCAGTGTGGTATCGCCACGATGCACGCGAGGCAATTGTCTGCGCGGTTAGAGCTCACAGACTCTGGCCCTTCTGCCTTTCATGTAGATTGGAAATACAATAACATGCATATGTCATACTGAATCACACCATTTTCACACATACCTGGTGGAATTATTTGTTGAAAATGTTATTTAGTATTATTTTGTTTTGGGACGAGTTTGGGGGTGTACAATTGTTTCATGCAATTCAGCCAACTTTTGATTTCCCCTAGTTACATGGGAGCAGTAACGTCATAGAAAATAAATAGTTCATATTATTAGTAAAAAAATAAATAAATAAGGTTGAACGAATTTGCAAGTCAACCTTTTTTACCCATTGATGAAGGTTAAGAAGAAATGTTTTTGTATAAAGGGTACTGTGTAGTATATCAGTGCCATATGAAATAATCATGACAGTGTGAAAACGGCTGCTTTGTTGGCTCTCCACTAAGCCCCGTAGACTGAGAGATGAATCAGAGTTCATCATTTCACTTTACCAAACAGCAAGCTTATTTTAAGTTATTATCTGTTAAATGGCTAGAACTATTGTAGCAATACACGTCTGTGTACCACATTCTTTGTTGTGCTTGTAGCATCGCTGCAGGTCTCGGTGATTAAGTGAAAACAGGTGTGCGGAATTGCATCCTCAAAAGTGATGGAGGAGTTGAAGTGGTTGAAGGAAGAAGGGAAACTAATGTAGTTGACACTCAAGTGCATGCTTGTGTTCATACCAAACTTTATACGCAGTAGTTATGGACACACACGTTATTTAGTAATTGAAATAATAACTTGTTTTTTTTATTTAATTTTTGTTTATTTTTATATAGCCTTTGTATCAGATTAATTGCATGTGGTTTTGTTAAGTTTAGCTTCAGTTTGATTACAACTTGTAAAGCCGTGGCTTTAAACCAAGCATGCACAGTTACAACCTTTAATTATTCTGTTAACTTAGCCTAATGTTGTGTATTTACACCGTAAAAAGTAATGATCTAGCACACTAATATGGTCCTGTTTTGAAATAAAGCCGATAATATGCCTGTGATAAACCCAATCATGACGATCATTCTGAGATGCGTCCAACAGAGCTTATAGGCCATTGAGGCTCCATCCCACACAGCCTACACATACTGTGCATCTCTGGTGCTGAGGATCAATCTGGGGGTTTCACCCATTGGACAAACACATATGGCAAAAACAGGCTGATGGATGTCTGTGCTCTGATGAGGCATTTGTTCCCTGCTTTGTCTCCTGACCAAAACAAAATTGTTTAAATAATGGCATGATTTTCTGCACAGATTGATGTGAGTGTTTGGATTTTGATAACATGATTGTTTAAACACTATCTCTGTAGGTTTTTGTGATGCTAAGCAAAGTATGTTGAAGGCTTTGCATCAAAGCAAACATGCCATGTTACTGCTCTGTGTCTCTATTTGACATTGTCTTGTAATAAACACCCTTAAGCAGCCTTTACTGTATGTATCATTTTCCAAAAAGGTAGCCTTGGATTATGTCCACACACACACACATACACACACACACCTTTGGGATATTTGAACCTTGGCACCGTGTTTTGCTGAAAGAGGCTGATTGTTCCTTGCACAGGGTCATGGAGGGAAATCACACAAGAAGCGGAATTACATTATAGCTTATTTGGAGGCCACAAGGTTTCTTGGGAGCCATCCATCAAATGTTTGAGGTGTTTTTGCAGCCCATAAAGAGGAGATTCTGCAAACACTGCATAGTTCCAGGTAAGTTATGCTGAGCAAATCAAATACAGAGCTCAAACGCTCACGTTTATGCCAATGGGCATGGCCCGGCAGGTCTGGGTGAAAGATCAGACCAAAACCTGTGCCCTGTGATTGCGACTGCTGCTTAGGGGTGTAGCAAAACACTTTGATAAACATATTAATGTCTTAGATGACCCAGGCTATCAAAATGTTTTGCTTATTTTTAACTGGATACGACCTCTAAATGAGCTTCAGTAATTAAGTAACGGATTCAGCTGCCCCAGGTAAAGGTTTTTGTGCTGTAACAAGACAAAAGGAAATCCAAATGAGCTTGATTTATGACTCATGCAAACGTCTGTACATTGGCACTGCTTGCTTAACTGTTTATTTTGGTTCAAAATAATTCATCTGTTTCTTAGGGGGCGATAAGCTGGTTTGCAAACGTAAAAAAAAAATTAAGTTAATGTTAGAGCTCAATCAATTGCTGACCAACACTCATCACCCATTCTGTCACATATTTTACCAAAAACTAATTAAAATACATCAATGACATTTTTCTTTATGACCATGACCATGCATCAATCCCAAATACACCGTCCTGCTGCCAAAAACACTCACCAGCCCCTAGTGTGTATTCATTTGCAGCAGAAATTAGACCTCCATAAATACACTATTTACTCTTGTTTGAATAATGTTTGATAAAAAACTACAGTGGACAGCTGTTTTGAGAATTTAATAAGATTTAAAAATAAAAACATTGAAGTATTTATTTGTAAAAGCTATTTAGAAAGCTTAACATCTTCAGTAGGGACCAATAAGCTTGGGGCTCGGTGCTGCAGACAAGGTAGGGAAGTCAAAAAGTATTGAAAGATGTACCAACACTGTTGGTTTTGGTCTGGTGTCTGTCATATAACTGACACCAGACTTCAAATAGTATTTCAATGAAGTTCAATTAGTGTCTTAGTTTGGCAGAAGGAAGCTCTCTCCTCTGAATATGTGACTTACACTGACAGACAGGTGGATATTTTTTATTAACAACAGTGTGCAACTTTGTGTCATTGGAATAACATGCAAGATAACTCAAGCAGCAGCCTCCTCACAAGGCATTTTTCACACGCAGCTATTTTATAAATCACACAAATGTCTTAGCATATGTTACACTAGTGAATTTGCAAGGCTGATGTTCTACACATCCATTTTCCTTTTTAAAAGTACTGAAGACTTATAGAGAGTCCTAACAGGGGAGCAAACGGTGTCTTGTGTACTGAGTTGCTTATTAATAATGGGGCATTGTCCTGGATTGCACTCTGCAACAGAGATGCAGGCTGAGCCGTATGTACCACAGTCAGCCAGTCGTGAGTGTCCTAATGGTGCTGTGTGATACATGACATGAGAGTGGGCAGCAATTTACACTTTAGACTTTTTTATGCCTTTGGATGGTTTTACATCACGTCCGGGTGTGAGGCGCCAGTTAGCACATTTACAACTATTATCCCCTTCATCTCCATAAAAGTTTCAATTACAGGACAGAGATTGGATCAGGTAAATGGCCCGTGGTGGTGAAATACTGTACGCTCACATTCTGAGAAGAAAAAAAGAGACAGATAGGGCAAAGGAAAGGGAGAGGTGATTCACGTGCAATGAGGCTGCAATCACGACTGAAAGTTGGATTTTGTTCATTAGGAAAATCTCTACAGGCAAGGATGTGCACATGCATGCACAAACATACCCGTTGTGTATACCCTGCGACACAAGTGTGTTTAAGCTGTTAATGAAAGTTGTGTAAATGATGTGGAACAGAAGTACTTATGATGCAAAAGACATGTCTGATAGATTTGAGGCAATTGAGGATTGTGTGATATATCGCATGGTGTAAATAGGCTCAGGCAGATTCATATTCAGTAAGAAGCGTGAATCGGTATTGGCAGGAAGAGATAAAAATAGTGGTTTATTTATTTTTATTACTGAGTCATTTAAAGTGTGATATTCATTTTGCACCAAGAGATGAGACTATGGCAAGGGAAAGACTGTCACATGTGGATTATGCATCTTTCTGCTCCGTTTAAAAGTGTCAACAGCAAAAAGAAATGCCGCATTCGTTTGAACACAATCACACAGATCCATGCACACTGTGTGTATATCTATGGATTAGACTTTGTTGTGACCGATTTCCCATTGCATGGAAAAGGGATATCTGGAAGAAGTAAAGAAGTTAGCGAACAATAAAACTCAATAGCTTTGACAAATAGAGTTTTTGTAGTACAGCCATACATGGCCAGCATAAAGTCCTGGGATAGGACTTTAAATGGTGCTCTAAGCGATGTTGGGTGATGTCACTTCTTGTTGATGTTCGAAGCATTGTCAAACAAAACGGAGGCTAGCTCGCCCCTCACTCCAACTCATCCCGTCCCCTCCCTTCCGCGCACTAATCCACAAACCCCCACCCCAAAATCCTTCTTGTCGGTTATTGGCTGGAACGCTGGAAGACTGTTATGTTTGGTGGTGCAGGTTGATGCAGTTTGTTTTTGTTGCCGTTTGTGGAGCCTGGGCTGTCTACAGAGACCGTGTGTTACAGTGTGTTCAGGGGACAGGCAGCTAGCGGATAGTGAGGAGATGTTTGCTGTATGTGACAAAAAATGTTGTAGCCTAAAAAATGTGTGACATCGCTTAGAGCACCTTTAAAAAAGGGAAAGATATTGTAGGCTCATGGGAAGCTTTTAAGTGGGCTGAAAATGTGTGTAGGCTGTATGGCATCCCAACAAGGACATCTCCCTTACTTTCACCTTTTGCAGGGCAGCGCTAGTGTAGGAGTAGTTAGAGAAAGTAAACAAGCAAATGATGCTGACAATTCCATAGTCATCCAGTTAAAATGCTGTAAACACCAGTATGTACTTAACTTATCTAATGGTGCTTGCAGGATCAAAGGTCCAACTGTTGCCCACTACAAACAGAATTTATTAGAAACACTTAAAATAAGAACATGAATCATTCATGAAATAGAGCAGAAATGCATTACCTTTTCAAAACAGCCACAGAATCAGCCAATTGTCCACGCCTAAGGTGACGCCCATTCAAAAATATAAAACATTTGAAAAAGATGTCATCACAATCTTATTATTTTCACCATAACCTACGAAGAAGCTTCCCCTCTCTAACTGAAATCTTCGACCAGGTATTAGGTCCAAAAAATAAAGAAGACCCGGGGAGAGGGGTAATATTCATAGACTATTAAATACATTTTCCAGATTAAAGTTGGTAATTATGAAAAGGATAAGGACAAAGATATTCTGAGATTAAAGTGGTACATCTATTAGAAGTAGAGATGTTCCAATACCATTTTTTGCTTCCCGATACCGATTCCGATACTTGAAATTGTGTATCAGCCAATACAGAGTACCGATTCGATACCAGTGTGTCATATATTTTATTATGTTTTAACAACTGTATACTGCTATCCCTGTATGGATGTGATATGATTTCTATCTTTGTTGTCGGTCTGCCTCAGGTTAAACTCTTTGTGAAACATGAACAAACACAAACAATGAATGTCACAGAACTTTCTTTTATTCTCCAGTTTGACAGTCAGTTATAAAAGGAAAAAGAACATAAATAAACTACTTTAACGTAGATTTTCTTTAGGGCTTTATTACGTGGTATCGGATCGGTGCATAAACTCCAGTACTTCCCGATACCGATTCCAGCGTTTAAGGCAGTATCGGAGCCGATACCGATACTGGTATCTCTAATTAGAAGGTTTTTTTCTCATAAATAGGTCTAAAAAATGTATAACTTCATAATCCTAGAGAATATTACATTTGTAAATGGCCATCTTTTATTCCAGAAAATACAATATTTATTATCATAAATTACCAATTTTAATCTTGGAAATTCTTAGTCTTTTCCTGGAATATTACCCCACTCCCCGGGCTCTGTATTTTTATTTACTTTTTTACCTACAATGGCCTTATACGCCGCCATATAAATCACATCATCTCTTGAAGTCTTACATCCCCAATTCTGCATTTCTGTGAAAAAATACATCACATTGAGCAAACAAAATGATTGTTTGTCATGGAGTCTCTAATGTCTGTGGAGGATAATGAATAAAAACATCCCTCAGATCAAGACTCAAATGTTAAGTGCTGCAATTTGGGTAAATTACAAGTGCTCAGGCCAACAACTTCTCTACCGGAATTGACATAATTGACAGCATCTCTCACACACACACATTATTCAGGACCAATAATGTACAGTACAGTACATATTTTATGTGTTTCAGATATGTCCTTATAGAGGTTACAGTGGCTGTGTAATGCTCATACATATGAGATCATCAGCTCTAATTTCTTGTTTATATATTCATTTTGGTAAAGCAAATTTTTATCATTGCTTTTATTACCACTCGTTTAGATTATTGCAATGCACTTTACACTGGTATTAGCAAATCAAATATGGCACGATTACAAAATGCAGCTGCTCGTCTTTTAACTGGAACTCGAAAATTTGACCATATTACACCCATCCTCCAATCCCTCCACTGGCTCCCTGTGCACTTTCACACTGATTTTAAAATTCTTTTATTTGTTTTTAAATGTCTGCATGGCCTGGCCCCCCAGTACCTGTCTAATCTGCTTGTGCCCTACACCCCTTCTCGTTTGCTTCCGGTCGGCTGACCAGGCACTACTGGTCGTCCCCAAGACCAAACGTAAATCCAGAGGTGACCGTGCGTTTGCCGTGGTAGCTCCGAGACTCTGGAATGAGCTGCCTTTACACATCAGACTGACTGAGTCTCTTCCTGTTTTTAAATCTCGTCTTAAAACTCATTTATTTTCTTTGGCTTTTAACTCAGTTTGAGGGTTGACTTTGAGTTTTGTATTGTTGCATTTATTTTTTATTGTTTTATTATTTTGTGTTGTGCCTCTGTTGTATGTTACTGTTTATTTATAGACTGTGTTCAGCACTTCGGTCAACAGTGTTGTTTTTAAGGTGCTTTATAAATAAAGGTGGATTGGATTGGATTGGAGAAGTGGTTCATTTTCTCAATTTTGACTGAAAGTTTGAGATTAGCAGTTGAAAGAATCAAAGTTTTTCTTTAGATATTTGCAGACCCGCAGCAGGGATGATAACATTCCCGTCCTTCACTTGAGAATATTTATATGAGGGTCAGAAGGTTAAAATAGCAATGTACCCAATAACACAAATATCGTCTATGCAGCTTCTCTCCATTAGAATTTCCATTTTACCTTCACACATAAACTCCAGTGCTTAAAGCAGGTATGACAAATCTCTTTATCCCTGCTGCTGTCTTTACAAACATAATCTCTAATTCAAGGAGGAAGTCATTCATAATACTGGCCAAGGTTATTCAAATGAGCGCATCAGTGAAGAATGTTCCTCTTGTTTCAGGGCACTAAAAGCATAGTACTATACGTGGATATTTCAGCTTATGCACTAATGTGAAGTTTGAGTCTGATTACATCCTTCATCGCTGCAGGCACACATCGCATTGTATTATCTCTTTGAGACATATGCAAAGTTGTTATTAATTTAGGCACACACATCTCACAAATCTAGGGTTACCACCTAGACACAACCAGATTAGTTCTCCTAGGAGAATCATTGTTTCGGCTTGTATTCTTTCAGAACTCCCTCATAGAGCAGAGCCTTAACCACCAAATCTAACATAAAAACGATTTACTATAAATGTATTCATGGGTCTTTATTGAATAAGAGTAACTGGTTTCATGCACACTTTGCAAAAGTTAGAAGCCCAGTGGGTCTTGTATCCTGCAGGTGCACCCCTGTAAAATTATCTAGGACACCAACTACCCTTGATTATTTCTCTAGCATCCTTGATGACAGTCATCCATGACTATCATTTAATATCATTGTAACCTGATTTTGCCATGGAGATAAATCATTCATTATTCACTTCCGTGCTTTAATAAACACTGCCATACTGTACGCATCCTCTTAACCTCCGCCAAGTCATCAGGGTCTTACTGAATAAGAATGAATAGATAAAGGAATCATGATCATTGGGTACACACTCAATCTCACGAGGATAGCTAAAAGCCACACAGTCCAGTGTTTCCAAAAATCACCAGCAAACTCTGACACTCATCTGTGGCGTGTTAAGCAAGGCAGCTCTCAGTGTGTCTATTCACCAAGTGAACATGTCTTTACTTGACACTGACCCTGGTAGTGTGACTTTTGACTTCTGTAATCTAAGGGAAACACCCTCCCCCTTCTAACTCCCTGAGGCGATGTGGAGACACTGGCTGTGCAGTCCCAGCTTTGCTGTCCGTCAGCGTGTAGCAGGTCCCGAGATCCTCAGTCAGCGAGACAAGGATCTAGACCGTAATGAGCAGACAGTGGCCCTGCGTTAACACTGAAGCTAATGGATTTCTACAGTTCAGGGGGCACGGCGGCGTCCCAGTGGTCTTAACTCAAACAGGGATAAGCAACAGGAGAGGGAGTGGTGTATGACGAAAGGGAGCAGATGAGGCTAATCACGGAGGTAGAAAAGACAGTGGTGTGGTGGAGCGGTCGGATGGTGGGAAAGTAGGAAGTTGGTCTGACTGGAAAGTTTTCAACTTATTTAGTGAGACAAAAGGGTAGAAATAATGAGTTAAACCTCAATATGCAGAGCTAACTAAACTGTGCATATTCTTTTATACAGTTACATACAATTATGCCCATCATATCTCATGGGGTCCAGTCACCAGATTCTAAATCAATTGAACGCTTATGGGATATTTTGGCAGGACGTGTCAAAGTTACAGTCTCCAGTAGAGCTGTTTTTCCATCTCATTTGTCACCCAGTTTGTACATGAAACATTCTTGCACCATGCAACTGGTAATTGTATTTTTCACTTCTAGCTTCAATAATCAGACCAGCATAAACTTGCCATAGAAAATGGTACATGGTGTACTATTGTCCCAACTGACATATTGCCCCAACTGAAATTAACCTATTTCTAGTTTGCCTTATTAACACTCATCCTCAACAAGAAGTGTTCACTTGCCACACAACCTGCCACGTTTACTGCTTCACGTGTAATGTGCACCCAATTAAATTGGGTTTCCTCACCCCCTACAATCATGTAATATGCAGGCTCTACTTTCCCAGAAAGAGTGCTGAAACAATTCTCCTGCAAATACGAACGTGCTTTTCGTCAAATTGTAGTTTTAAACAAAGGTGTTAATCATGTTTTCTCCATTAAATACAACACTGAATATTGAGTATCATGGCCTTAGGTCTGCCACCGCTGTCTCTTCCCCTGACTGTCGCTGTGGCTTATAGTCTTTATGTGTGCCCATTAATACCTAATTTACATCTCTCTTTCTTTAATTTTTAAGACTGAAGGCGAGCAAATCCTGAGAGTAATTCAGCCAATAATATTGTCGCTGCCGGGTCGATCACAGGCGAAAAAGACAAGTTAAATCACAAGTCTTATTACTGTGTTCTCAAGTCTGAGCAGCTAACAGCGGGAGAGTTGAGAGGGAACTCCTCACTGATAAGTCTGTGCCTGACACTCATCCATGTGGAACAATTTGCTTCCTGTATGCTATATTTACTCCCACAATCATGCGCTACGCTAAAACACGTATCGGAAACACAGACCTAAATGAGGTAGATGGAGCAGGGAGTGGGAAGGGGAAAGCTGCTGCAATCGCGCCCATTCAGTCGCTGATAAAATTATTCAGCATGAATTGTTGATGTCTTGGATAATTGCACGTTTCCATGGTTACGGTCCCAATGAATATGGCCTGCTCTCAGAGTGGAGACGGGAGAGACGGGAGACGGCGGTGGTGAGATTAAAACAGCCGAGAACATGGGGAACTTGCACAGCTGGCTCAGTGACGGGTGCTATCGTGGGGCTGCTGCTCCAGAATAGAAGCATTAGCAACTGTACAGAAGTGCTACTGTGAGTCTGAACCTTATTTCCTCTTTCCACACTGCGATGTGCTCCACATGCTGGTATGATGGCTAACCCTGCAAAACATGCTATACTGTAAAAAAAAAAAAAAAAAAAAAAAACATGTGAGGGGACGACTTCAGTCTTTAGTGGGTACAAGCAGATGGAAGTGTTGGGGCTCATGTCAATATATAAAAGAGTTTACCTTGATGACATGCTGATTCTTCTGCTCTTTATGTCTTCTTCTTTTACCATTCTCCACCTGTAATATTTCAAACTCAACTGCTGACTAAAAGCGCTGAAAATGTCAGTAGCTTGCTGTGCACAAAGCTATAGTAAACAAACAAAAAGCAGTCGGCCTTAACCTCAGTGATAAATGCCGCACATTTTCTGTAGCTGCTTCACAATAAAAGCCTCGGTGATTTGCCAGTGAAAGGGTTTTAACATGAACCAAAAAAAACAGAAAATACAGTCCCAGTACAGCCATGGGAGAGCATTTAGTTTTAGAATGGTAAAAGTATCCCAAAGATAGACCTGACTCCTGCTTCAAAGTATGCAAAGTCAAAGTATAAACAACACTGAACTTCATGTATTTTGCCAGGTGTAAATTATGACAATTTGTACTGAATATGTATCACAGTAGACATTTAGTGGCAGACACCTTAGAACACTGCTGTCAATTTGAAATGTGAAACCGTGTTGGTATCTACTAAATTGTAGGATTCGTTTTTCTTCCTGTAATCGTTATTTTAAATATCTTTTTTTTACCATCTGCCTGTGAGGATTCAGCACCTAGATAAGCACATTGAAACAGAACATCCTGATTCATTATCATTGCATTATAGGCCAATGGTGTCCATTTCTTCTTCTAATGACAATATACATCCAGTGTTGCCAACTTGGCAACTTTCTCGCTAGATTTAGGGACTTTTAGGACCCTCTTAGCGCAATATTTTTCTAAAGAGTGACTAGTGACAAATTTAGAGACTTCAGACCATGAGGGAAAAAAATATTATCAATTACAATATTATCATATTGTAATTGATTTCCATGCATGCTACTCAGAGTAATCACAGTCCACGGTTCTTCTACCAACAGCATGGGATCTCTCCCTCCCTCTTCTCTTGCACTATGCAGCCAGCACAGACACTAAGCTTGCAAATGAGCGTATGACATCATCGAGCAACTTTTGCAGCTTGTTCTAGCTACGTTCATTGAAAAAGAGTTGGCAACACTGTGTATAGCCGACTACGGCATAGGGATCCATTTTTCAAGTAAAAAAAAAAAAAACATTTTTGGCTGCAAGCTGTACTTTATAATCATGAACTTTCACCTTGGCAGCAATGCAAAGTATACAGAATGGAGGTACACTTACATTTCTGACATGAGCAAATTTCAATTAGCATTTTGCTGCATCATGTCATTCAACATGATAAATACAGCCAACAAGTTGGTAAAATGCTGATCTATCATCATGATCAACTCTCCTTGTTTATTCTGTACTTTTGTGGATTGATATATTATTTATATGTAACCATTATAACCCACATTGATTTCCCCAGATTTGTCCTACAATCACCTTACACAGGACTTAAATTCAACTGTAGAAATAAATTCTTAATTTTGTATGTTTGTTGGCTGTTATCTGAGTTAAATGCTTTACAGTGCTGGATTTATCCATTTTCCACCCATGTTTAGTCACAAAAGGGTGTCCAAGACAGAAATCAGCGCCAACACATCAGACTCAAAGCATTTGAAATGTTGTTAAAAGGACAGAATGGAACATGGTTTATTAAATAGAAACAGAATGGTACCGAATGGAAAGAGCAGCAAGATCACTCTGTGAAACAGCTAGTTAGATCCAAATGCATCAATAGATCCTCCTCTTGACTGAGGTGGTAAATTAAGGGGCAGGGCCCATTTTCCTCAGTGGGAGCCTTAACAGGAATTCTCTCATGCGTAGAACTGAGCAGCCTGATGGGTTTTCAGCCTCATACTGTCAAAGCACTGGAGAGGGGAGGGGAGGCTGAGGAGGTGGTCCCTTTTTGTTTTATGCAATGCAAATTAAAACAGACAGGACATATGCACTGGAAAACTGACCCTCTGTCAGAATAAAAGGTGTTTATGTGTGTTTGTGAATGCATGAGTGTTAATTAGACGTTTCCAGGTGAGTTAAAGGTGCAGTTAACTGCATGTCAATCACTGCTCACGCACACACATTCATTCTCCCTTGTGGCGGGAGGGGCTTTAGCAGAAAGGGGGGAGGGACTGAGAAGTTTTCGATGTTCAAATTTTATTGCTAAGTCCTGGATCTTTACAATCCTACCTTCAGCACCTTTAAGGTGAAATGGTTCACAAAGTAAAGGCAAAGGTTTTCACTGCAGAGGTACGCAAATCAGATAATGACCAATTCCATTAATTGATTTTGGAGTAGGAGAGGGAGGAACAACATATCTGAAGCCAGTTTTTCTAACCTATAGAGTAGCAATGACCATAATGCAATTTAGTCAGGACCCCACATGATAAACATCCTGTTTGCATGGGCCAATATCCATTGTAACAGTCTACAAAAGTTACTCCCAGGGGTTTTAAGTCATTTCATAATGCTCCACGAATCTAATAATGAGGGGAAGAAAAATCTCATAAAATCTGATTGGGTTTCTCTTATGAGTTCCATTGGCGGTAAATTTATCCAACAGCTGGGACCCGTTGAATATAACCTGCAAGGACTCATTTGTGTTGAATATCAATTCAATGCTCAAATGCATTTCTGAAAGTAGGGGCAATTAACAGGCTAATTATCAGGACCGTGGAGAACATTCTAATCAGGAGAAAAAGCTCAAGTGAAATAGTGTTGTCAACATTGGCTGAGAGAGAGAGGAAATGTCTTTGACTTTTGCAACCAGGACTTGACTTTTGTTGGAAACTTGTGAAAAGTGATTAAAGGTCCCATGACATGGTGCTCTTTGGATGATTTTATATAGACCTTAGTGGTCCCCTAATACTGTATCTGAAGTCTCTTTCCCAAAATTCAGCCTTGGTGCTGAATTACAGCCACTAGAGCTAGTCCCACAATGAGCTTTCCTTAGTATGTTCCATTAATGTGTCTGTAACTATTGAGGAGGAGAGAGGGGGGGGGGGTGGGCAAGGTGGAGGGTGGGGGTGTGGCCTTGACCAACTGCCACTTTGCTTGTTTGAAAGCCATGATGTCTCTCTCTCATAGGTGGGCCAAATTATCTGGGCGGGCAAAGCAGAGAAAGCTGGTAGCTGTTTAAAAACCCGGTTGATGTTGTGAACTACTTGGTTAGGTTGAGAAAAAGATAATGTTTGGATTAAAATAATTAGGGCCTATATGTTTAAGTAATTTAAGTTACGTACATTTAAGTTACGTACATTTAAGTACGTGACACAGGTTAATTACGTTACGTAAACAAGTCAACGTTGACTTTTGGTTTCATAGGGACATGACCAGCGTCCTCCTGCGTGGAAGTCCTGTTTGTTAGACCCATCCCTCCTCACATCCAGTTGACTGTGGTGCTAGTGGCACTAGATGAAAAGTATGGGGAAATCATTAGGATGCATCCTCTGGGCTAACCTGACTCCACCAGATGGATTGCTTCGCATTTGCTCGGCATATCCATCTGGGAACTTTCCGTTGGAGAACTTTTGGGAAGGGGCGGAAATACTGGTTAGCTGATTGGATGAACCATCTGTCTATCACCTATGTTGGTGATAGATTGGCCAAATCAACCAATCAGATCCACGAAGCGTATGAAAATACAACCACAAGCCCGCCCCTGCTGCTGCAGGCAAAGCATAGCTCGTTAGCTCAGCATGCAAACATGTCGGTAAAGGATATTTGCCGTTTGTGTAACGAGAATTTAGGAATAAAAGGAACCATTTCAGGTTCCCGGACCATATTCCAAAAGAAGGATCCAAGAGAAAAAAAGCATTAGCAAGCGGCTACCACTGTCTGAAAATAATGGTTAGCTGATTGGATAAACCATCTGTCTATCACCACCTAACCCACCTCAAAACCAACACTGATTGGCCCGGTCGTTTGGCTAACGGCTCCAAATTTTCTCTGCCTCAAGATGCCAGACTGATCTGCGAGTGGGAAACTGGAGCTCGTGAGATAAGGACGGTCTCACGAGGCTACCTCTGGGCCCAGTTTGTCAAAAAATTTAATCTGGATCAAATTGATGCAGATTGGGAAATCCCATGTTTTGCTATCCAGGATCACCTGATCCATCTTACTTTTATGCCAGTTTTTTTTAAAGGAACATTGGATTGGATCACTGTGATCCAAATACCAAATTTCAGGATTACCAAATCCTGTTTTACAGAGCCTTAAATGGAACCAACAGTTTAGCCTACTGGCTTAGCAAACAACAACAGGTAGGCAAAATACCGGTGGCCACAAATAGCCATGTTTTGTTTTAATTTAAAGAAACAGAAAAACTGTAATAAACAGAAACACTTTACATTCTTTATTTTGTTATGTTTTTTGTTTTTGTTTTTTGTTTACCATATCTCATTAATTCAAATATGCTTCAAATATGAATAAATGTATACATCATCAGTAAACATTGATTTTGTGATCATTCACTTAAAAAAAAAACACTGATTTTATTTGGTTCGAAAAATCACAACTGAATCCACCCTTATGATGGGATCAGGATAATCCTGTTTTTTTGGATCAAATTGATCCCAAACCAAGTTCAAAGTTTTGAAAAACCCAAAGGGCAGGTTTGATCCAGATCAAATGTAAAATTGGATTACATGGTCTGATCCTAGTTCGGAATCCCTCTTTTGCTTTTGAAAAACCCATTATCAAAGATTTGATCTGAAATCCCACTGGATTACTTTTGAAAAACTGGGCCCTGGGGACCGTAAGTGTCCGTTTCCAATCAAATCTATTGTGGATGTGATATTTGTTGCCAGAACAGAGTTACTGACATTAGTAGCATCCCTAGAGTCCCACACCTAGCGTGGGAAAATCTTGTACAGTGGTTAAGGTTGAAAGAAAAGGTGCTTTATTTTCTGCTGAAAAGCTGACAATACAAGAATTTTCACCTGCACTGGCAATATGTTGGCCCACATTGATGAAGCCGGATCCTTGGCACATTTGCTATCTTTTGCACGTTATTTATTTTCTGTTGGAATGAATGGGGAGAATAGCAGAGGATTGCGAGTTAGGTTATACTGTGCATGTTTGTCAGTTGCTGCGCCTTGCTTTATTCCCCTCAAAAGTTTTAATCATTTTGAGTCAAATGTTAGGTAATTGAAGTACTCCTCAGCTCCACTTTCTCCACACAGAAAGAAAGAAATATAAGGTTGGTGTACACTAAGACACTTTTTCTTAACAGTTTTCTGTTACTTTTCCAATATTCAATGACGTGGATCTCTGCATATAGTTTCCTGGAGCAAATGTAACAGCACCCACCATCTCTCATTATCTGTGTGGATTTCTTTTGATCTCCTGCCAAATGATACTGGGCCAAGGTGAAAAGTTTAGTTTGGGGTGTAGAATGCATCTATTAAGGCTTTAATGAAAACACTTGACCATTTCTGGCACAGCAGCAGGAAAATATACAATGCAAATATACTGGAGCTAAATGAAAGATGGAAATGTTTCCTTCCCAGCAGGTTTAGTTTTAGTCTGAGGCTATCGAATATATACTGTAGAAGCTTTATGTAAATTTGTCTCATGAGGACTAACAATGAATTACATATATAAACCCCATAACGCTACATTTATGTGTTTATAATTCTCATCTGCAGAATAGCTATATAGGTATAGTTATTTGAGGAGGAATTTACCAGGCTGCTGGCAGTAACCCATTGCATTCACCTCTACATTTAGTTAAGCCTGATGGACTTATCTGTGCTATGTCCGTAATTCTCCTTCTCTCATTAAAATAGCAGATACAAGCCCTGGAGAAATAGTTAAACATGTGCATGGGTTATTGCAGTGTACTCTCTGTTCATTTTGCTTTCAGACATGAGTAGCCAGCTATCAGATGTCAACATCCATCTCTTCATTATGTCATTATAAACACAGAGTCGCTCCCTGCAGTTGCCTTGGATTACATTCTCTGTCCAAACAAACCGCACTGCATTTACTGGGTACTAGAAGAACCAAGATACATAATTCAGGCCTTTTGGCTTCTCCTTTGTTTAAACTGACCATAAGGAATCCTGTATACTTTGATTACAAGGTTATCTAACTAAAATGAAAGGAGTCTGTCTGTCTGTCCTGAATGAACGCGCTTATTTGCCAAAATAACCTATTCCGAAATAGCTAGCCGTTAGCAAATGACGCATGTACTCTAGCATTGCTAGGGGACACAACTATGTCACAGCAGGTGTATTGCTCAGGACCCAAGGAAGCGCAATGGTTCTTGAGAAATCCGCAAGCAGCAAAACCGGAGGCCAAGCAATTGGCCTGTTCTGAACAGGCACATTCTGAATGGGCACTTCACTAGGTAACCCAAATCACAGAAATATGACAATCATTACCTGTCTTGGTTCAGGAATGGCCTTTGGTGCCGGACACAAATGGCAGTTAAATGTTGGTTCTGTGTTTTTGTTAAACTACTATTTGTATTGCTTAATCACGGCTTTCAGCACCACCAACAAAATCCCATTCGCTTCCATCGAATTTGGGTGAAAGCAGAAATCTCTGAGATCTCAAAACCTAGATAAATAAAACAAGAGTCTAGATGGTTAGACACCACTATGAGTAGTAGTGCACTTTATTTTATGTTATTTATTTAGTATTACTCAAATTGCACCTGTATAGTACTGTATATAAGGAGGCAGCATATTCACACAAGACACACATTTAGTGTTTGTTCACAACAACTATGATCTGGCATACCCTACATTTGGCTTGAAAATATGGGCAGGTTTAGAGATAATTATTTAGCATACTTGTGTATTTGTATTTTGCTGTGAATGTGAATGTCAGCTATTATGCCAAAATGAAGTTTAAGCTCTCTGCCAACATCCCCTTCCTTCTTTTTTGCATTTTCTTTTTAAAACTCTTGTCAAAAGAATGAAGTTTGATCTCTGTGGCCATTTTACCTCCAAATAGTTCTATATTTAGCATTGTGCCTTTCATTATACATCAATATCTAAGCACTAACCAGCTGTAGCAGTAGTTTTTTGGTTTCTCATCTGGCAGATTCAGGCTTCATCTCCCTAAAATGTATGCAGATAATTAAGCACTGGGGACACAATTAAGCAGACAGGTATGAGTGCCTTTGAGTTAATTGACTGATTTAAAGAGGGTAAGTGCACAGAATGATGTTATCTGCTTGGTTAGTCATTCTCGGGAGTTGGATGTCCACATGGGGAACATTATTTATCTTTTGATGACACATACTTTGACCTGTAGAAGTAAATAAAAGTTATAAATGTCCAGCAATCAGACAGCAAACAGTATACTGACACATAAGAATTATGCCCCTTTGCTGAAGCGTGGATATTAACAATGCAAATTTTCCAGTATGGTACTTCAGAGCTAAAGTGTATCTATTTACAATGCAAATTCATGCTATGAATTATAAAAAAAGGGCGTGTTACATTAGTGCACAATTAATCAAATCTACTGTATGTCTGATTAAACATATGTTTGAGGCTTCAGCTTACATCACATTATCTCAAACAATACAATTAACAGTTTGTCTGCATTTTGTGTGTTGTACACATTTAAGGTATGGTTTGCAATGCATACTCACATTTATATTACTTACTAATGTGCTCCTCATTCTGCAACTCAGGACTTATTCTGTAAAAGGTTGTTTTTTTTTTTCAAAATTTGTAAAGATGGTATTTGTTATAGCACAGAGCATTGCTCCCCAGGTAGGCACTAAATCATTATTTATTGCATGTCACTGATTACTCTGTAATGTTTACATGGACAGAGTCCTGATTGTTTTTTTTCCTTCTGTATATTGAATCACATGTGGCATTTCAGTGATAAAGGACCTTCCCACGGTGGGATCGATGAAGTAATACTGCTACTACTAATACATTTCAGATGCTTGTCTGTCCTCATGTTACTGCTGCACACCAGCAATGGTTGGAAATGGAGCGTAGTCTAGTTGAGACTTGTGTATGACAGAATTTCTTCCCCAAAAATCTCTGACAGTGTAGAGACAAGAAAAAACAAGAAGTAGTGATATGTTGAGTCAATAATACACATGATGCAAAGCCACTACACAGCTGCTGATGAACAGTTATGATATTATATTAATCCTGATGGAGTTAGTGAACGTTCTTGATGTTTATAGTGGAAAAATGCCATTGTTTTTTTATATGACGTCAAAGGTCGAATAGCGATTGCATTATTTTTCAATCTCACCTGAGTTCCGCGTTTTCTCTTAATGCTCGGTAATATTGATTATGAATTTTTAATAAGCCCAGATAAGATCAGTGTAAACAAACACAGTTTTCCTCAATGAGAATACAATTACGGGGGCCATCATGGGGCCTTATTTGCTGTGTTTGTTTGTATCAAATCCCCAAGTCATTAAAAGACTACGGGAGAAGGGAAAGATGTACTTTGTTTGACTAAAGTCACTATCAAGCCTGAATATGAATAAGTATCTTTGTATCCAGATCAGCATGCTACTTGGATGCCCCCATTGCTGTCTCATCAGCATTCACATAAAGTGAGTCTGAGATGTGCAGTGAAATACAGGAATTTGTAGGTTTCCAAAACATCACTTTCTCCATTTCTCTGTTTGTTTCTATAGATATGGAAGCATTAGCCAGGTGGCCTACATTTTCAAAAATGTCATAATAATGATAATTATAATGTTCAAACAATTCTTTTTCAAGTCTTTCTGTTGCTAGATTGATCTTTCAGGTCTGGCCCCTGCTTTCAATTACAGTTTCTGCACACCTCCCAGCTTGAGCATTGATTTAAGTAGTACCAACTAGGCTGACACACCATAATGCTGGCTACCCCACTGTGAAACCCTCCCTGTTTTCCATTTGTGGGTAAAAGCAGCAGACACATGCTTGTCTAGTAATTGATTATATGGCTACTTATTAACACACTTGTGCAATAACACATATGGCTTCCAAGAAGTGTGACTACTAATCAATCAAGCGTTTATCCTGCAGCTTCCAATCCCGGACTGAACTAGTTTTATAAACACAGACTTCTTCGGAGTTTAATTAACTTGGAAGAATTCCTTATGAGCTTTGAAGAGTTCATGATTTTAGTTAGCTGGTTTCACATTTAATATATTCTTGAAGATGAAGAGAGCCTTGGATCTTCGCTGCATTATTTAACTTTCTTATTTTTATGTATTTTCTCTTCTTCGCCAACATCCCAAGGATAATATGGCTTGTACCCATTTGAATAATTGTCGCATATACTCTGCCATACCTAACGGGGTCTTTTTTAGAGCTTTGGTGACAGTGTTTTTCATAAAGAGCTTGAGTTATTTTAAAAGGAAATATCATGCAACGTAATAATCCTCAGATGTTATTACTATGAGCAAGGACAGCCTAACAATTATTTGTGAACGTAAAAACCTGTATCCTTAACCTAGAAACAAGGGATGTTAAGGCTATAGCCTACAGTATTGGTTTAACAGAAAATGTAAAGCTATAGCCAATGACTGAGAGGCAGATTAAGAAATTGGGATTAAGACCAAATAAAAAACCTTAATAGGGTTAACCCTATTTTCATCATTGTAGAATGGTTGTTGTAGAGCTGGCGATCCCTGAATAAACAGAGGCCTGTACCACGAATCAAGATCAACATGCCCTGGATTTATTTCAGTTACTCGGCTTCACCTAATTTAACAACCGCGGTCCTGCATAAGATGTGTCACGACGGTGGTTAACAACTAGCTCAATCAACCCAGGGTTTCCCAATCCAGCGACGCGCACATTCACATAAAAGAGGCGGTGTTTGCACAGCATGACCAATCGCAAACATCGACCAGAGCCGCATATTTTACATAAGAGCAAACTATAATTCTACATAAATATGAAGAAGACAGACACGGTTTAACAGGCAAAACGCAATACAGTCGCCGACGCTGTTACGCGTAAATCACAATGGTTATTAATATCACTTCTCCATTAATCAGGCACCAGATCTGACCATAATTAGGCTACACTTGTGCTTTCCATAAACTGTCGTTGCTTCAGCCTGTTATTTCAGTTGGAACCCTGGCAGTGGTAAGTGATCGTGAGAGCAAATCAAAAGTATAAAAACATAATTCAAACCGACGCACGCATTGGCAACGCACGGCTCAAGGAGCCGATAAATAGCCTATGCATAATTCCCTCCACTGGAAATCTATATCTTTCATAAAAATACCCATCAGGGAATGTTAACAGGGTTGTCGGTCTCTAAATGTTTTAACTTTAATGAGCGCGCCTCTCTCTCTCTCCTCGCACAGAGCTCCAAAGGATCTTCTAAGAACGGTGACGCCATTATCAACAGAGTATTGATTGGTCAGTAGGCGGTGCTTTTACACCGGTTGATCTCTAATCTCCAACATAACATGCTCCCGAGCAAGTTTGGTGTTCATCATAAATTACCACAGCGATTTAACCCGGTAACAAGTGATCCACCGTCGTGGGTTAAACCTGAAGTTACAGGCCTCTGGTATCATTGTAGTGGATGGTAAAACACTTTATTTTTAACCAGGGAATTATTTGGTAAAATATTCTTAAGAGGATATTAGATTAGGATGAAAACCAAATGTTCCCTAATTATTAGGGTACATTTCTTTGTTTCAAGGGACATTTGTCTCCAATGGCCATTTGGATGGAGGATATTGATGACGCTGAACTCTTGGTTTCTTTGCTATCTTTACAGCCTTTCTATTTAAATGTTAGTGACATAAAAAAGAACAGGAGCACAACATGTGCTATGACATTGCAACTGTTCTACTTTATTTCAAAATTGAGATTATGAAAATAGTGCAGTTTCTTCTTTTAATCTGACTTTTGAAAAGACAGATAGCTATCTTTGGTAATAGTTTACATATACTATGTAGACCTACTTTTAAGGACACATATCACAAAAGAATGTGCTCATCTGTAATTGTGTTAAAATACTTTTCTTATTCATCTCAAAAGATTATAGCTCATGTTAAGACATCAACCCTCTGGCCTTACTCTTTACTTTTAAAAAATCAGTTTCCAGCTGCCCATCAGATAACATTGAAATAAAATCTGTTCCTAAGAAAAATAAATAAATAAATAAAACAGCTCTTCCCAGCACTAACGCCAAAGCCTATGAATAGAAAAGCTTCCTCGATCCTTTACCACATAGTTATTATCGGTCTATTTTTAACTCAACATTTCCTTGGGAAAATAACTGAAAGTGGTCTTCAAGCCGCTAAGTTATCTGGAAATGCACCACATCTTTGGAAAGCTCCAGTCTGGGCCATGGGCCCACTACAACACAGACGACACTTGTGAATGTGGCCAATGATTTGAGAAGCAAAACAAATTCCAAGACGCTTTCTGTTTTCATGCTACTAGACCTGACTGCTGCAATTAAAACAGCTGAAGAAGAAATTCTGCTTGATTGACTACATCAGTAAACTGGCCTGTCTGTTGACTTTTAAATTTGTTTAGATTATGTCTACTTCTAAAGGGAGGGATTTGGTTGGTTTAGGAAACTAAAGCACTGATTTTTATTTTTTTTTCTCCCAGGGCTCTATTCTCAGACCATCTTCTTTTGGTATAGTGTGCGTAGACAAACATAATATTAATTTATATTATGAGAGTCAGCTTCTGCTCATATTGTTAATATTGTTATATGCAAGGCTGAAAACACAACTTTGTATTGTTTTAATGTTTCACCTAAATATTTCCTTTAATCAATGCAGATTCCTCTCACACACACAAGAGCAAATTCAACAATGTGCATCACATGCACATTCTTTGCATCTTTGCATCCTTAAGAACAGAAACAATCACCATGATCATTATATAGAATTGTTTTTGCATTGCAGCGTTTGACAATATGTATTATTTAATAGCTGTGTGCTGAACAATTCAGTCAATCCTGCATTGTCTTTACAAACAAGGATGCACACCTAATTTAAGCTAAACACCTCCATTACTGCATTGCTTGGAAATGATTCGTAATTCATAGCAGCATTTAACATTCATTAACAAGACTATAAGTGACAAATAATATAAGATCGCGATTGAAGCGTTGAGGCTTACAATTTGTTTTGAGTGAGACGTTCATAATTAAGCAAGCATGTTGGGAAGTTGCAGTGATTCATGCTCCCTTAAGTTGTAGTAGCTCCAAGAAGTATTGATCATAAGGGCACATTTATGATCTTACAGTCTTAGAGGAACAGGTTCTGTGAGAGCCTAGAGGTGCTGTGCAGCAGATAATAGTGAGAAAGTAGTTGGACCCCATTTAGAGAACGGTTTGTGTTTTGAAGTTGTAACCCATTAGAGCTCTTGAGGGAGTTGTTTCAATTGCATATTGATTGAACTGTATACAAGCTTGAGAATAACATACGGCAGTATAATATTATATTAGGATGGACATTACATTAAGTACTTACGAGGAGATTTAGCAATGAATATTATTTATGTCGAGCAAAGCCTGTTCACCAGAGTCTAGAGAAATGACTGCGAGAAAGTGGAATCAAGCTTACCAAATATGCTTCTGGTATTTTGTTCTGAATGCTTACGAGGCCTAACGCAAACGTGATTATTTGGAGACCTAATGTGATTAACTTGTGAGAATGTAAACCTCTATGGACCTTGAAGAGGAAGAGCGGGATCAGCTGTAATCGGATGTTTTTAGTCAAAGATGTTATGCATGAATCCTCCCCTGGTCCTAGAATGAGAGCAAGGGAGAGAGATCATGTGTGTGGGATACTCTTATTAGCTGTGCCAGAAGGAGAAAAAAAGAAACCAGTGTTTGGTTATTTTCTGCCCATCTTGCCTAAATTCCAAGCAAACCCATGTTTATTATTAGCGTTAACTGAGCTGTACTGCAGGGCTTGGCAAGTTTTTAACCAAGATGCAAGTGCCACCAAAGTGATAAAACATAAACCACAAGTTTGATGGGGGTTGAACTTGGTTTGAACCAATCTCAAACTAACTGCAGCATGCTAACTGTTTTGGCATGAAAAATACACTAAGTACTCTTAGAATGGTATTCATGTTAATAGCAGGTTCAAGTTGTAGTGCATGACTACATCAATGCTTTATTCAAATGTAGATTGATTGGGCTGGTGAATACTCTAGTCAACCTTGGATGTGCTTATCTGCAAAAATGGAGTCTCTGTGGTCTTGACATTAAATAGCTCTCTTAGGGAGATGGATGATAGGAGCTAATAGCAAAAGTCAGAAAGGTCAGTTTTAAATAATCAACATTAGGTCTGTAAGTATAACAGAATTTAAAAATCACTTTGATCCAAAACTCTTGCTGTTTTGACAAACAGTTGATGGTACAGGCATTCTTTTGGACACAACTGATTTTGGAACTGTCGGCACTGCCATACTGAACCAGCGTCATGCCAACTTGCTACAGTCATCATCCAGGAAAGGGCAGCTCAGCTTCACCACCCTCTTCCACTTCTCTATTTCCCCTTACATCACACCGTTCAGTGTTTTGCTGGCACTGCAAATATGGATGAGCATAGCTGAAAGGCAGATACTGATTTCCCAAAGTGTTCATATTCTCTAAGGGTACATACTGAAATATAATTCATATGCACCATTGTGCGATGTTCTTGGAGAGTCCAGTCAATATTTGTCAACAACTTTGTCCCATAGCTAGAATCTGGATAACAGAGTGTGTTATTGGACTAGAAAATGTGCCCATATTGCTGGAAAACCCACTGGCATCCCACTAGCCACAGAGTGAGACAGTTCTCTGTGGCTGTATTAAAAAACAAAAATAGAGCTAGGTTGTTTCTAGCTTTCTGGTGGTAGTAGAAGATTAATTTCTTTGTATTTCCAATACTGTAAGTACATACAGGATCTTGTTGCAGGATCACATTTGTTGCCAGTATTTTGACATTCAAGAGCCCTGGAATATTAACTTAATCCAAGTTCATTCACAAATGCAGCCATTCACAAAAATATACATATTATTTTTTGTTCTAAAAAAAATGTATAGCTTTCCCAAATAGGAACACATAAAGCATTTTTTTCTCTCCTCAACCCACTGTGAGAAAATAATTTCTAAAAGAGCAGGCTCTTTTCCTCCTTCTGCCATCTCTGTATCCTTCCATTTCATTATGACATGTTACGGGTCACTGCAGTATTGCTACACTGAGCTGCCAACAAGCATATCATTTTCCATCCAGATCCCGCTCAATGGTTGCAATGGCATTATTGGTAGAAGGAGCAGACGGAGAGTAATGGACCTAAAGTGATGGCTCTGTCAAATAGACACCGCTGGAAAGTACCCTATACTGTAGAGCCATAATAGAACCAAGCCTCTCCAAAGAGCAGGCTCTCTTTTGTATAAAAATAATTAAAGAAATCAAATGATTTGAATGTATGTTCAAATCATATTTTCTCTGTACCAGTGCAAAATTATAATTATATAATTTAGCAATAATTCACTTATCAATTCTGATTCCAAAGCTCACCACCACCTCTGAGAAAGATTTACACCATGTGGCACTTGCTGTAATGGGCTTGTCCACAATGTCCAGCAGTGATTGATCTCACCCATCATGCCTCATGTGTAAAAGTACTTTGATTTACACTTTGTTAATCTTTCACTACTGTGCAGAGGCTGTGCAAGAGCTCCCTGGGCCTGATGCTGAACCTAGCAATATGAGCCCTGCATGTGACTTATGGGAGAAAAGTAGCTTTGTAAAATGGTCATAACTGTTAGCTGTATGAAATCATATGAAAAGAAATACATCCTGCTTTCTCTTGCCCAGCAAAATTATGAAAAATGAAGCCCCTTTACAGAAGCTGATAGCGTTAAACACCTTGTGATTGGCTAGAGTGGAGTAGTAATAAAACACTTGTAATATACTCTGATTAAGCCTGGATTAGAGAGTAAAACATAATGATAGTGTTCAGAAATGTTAACATAAAACAAGTCATATTTTCCTTTTTTGACTGAGACAACCACATAATGCCCTTGCATTTTATCTACTGTAAATGCCAAAACTTATTATTCCATTATTGATAACATCATTAATAAAACAGCTCTTATGTTTTACAGGAGGCCCCTAACAAATGAGCCACTACAGGTGTCCCTCTTGCGCCCCACGGAGGATTTATGCTAAGAGAAGTACTTACATTCAGAAACATACTTTCTGCATAAATATACTGCATTTTACCCTTTGTAGACTATGGTTTTGGAATTGTCTTAGCTATTCATGCTACATATTGCTATTTTCAGGTTCAGTATGACTACTCAGAGATACCAATTATTTATTAAGGGAAAAAATGGTTCTATGTATTTAGAAAAATGTTATTTTGACCTGGTGCGCACATCACTGTCAATGTATTTGCCATGTAGGCGTGCGTGATGGGTCTGCGTGATGTGTTCAGGGTTTAAAGGGTTTCTGTTTCTGTTGGAGAACTGCAAAGAATGAGAGTAATGTGAATCTAAATTGGGTAGTATACATAACAGATAGCCCTAAGCCTTGATTAATGGCTCAGGTTTGATATCCAACTGCTGACCACAGAACATCGGATTTAAAATTTAAAGTGTTGGCCATAAATCATTTATACGTCTTTGCACACACATTGTTTACTACATTACTTACTGGAAGAATAGAGCCAATTAAGGATTTTTACACTGCTTACTGATTTAACGGTTATCTTTGATCAGGCCACATGCCTCTCTTTGTTGTTGTGGTATTAGGAATGTTTTAAAAATCTTGCATAGTGCAGCTTTAAAAAAGAAAAGAAAAAAAAAAAGAAAAGGTGTTTTGTGCATCTATGTGTTTAAAAATTTAAATTTTAAACATTCCTCTGTCCTGTAAACTTTGACCGAATCATGTATGTGTCATATGCTGCTGAATAGCTTCAGGTTGCCGTTTGATCCCTCTCTAACATTATCCCTCCCTCTTTTTCTCCCCCTCTCTTTTTATGCACCACACACGCACAAATGCGTGTACGCACACAACAAAGGGGAGTATAATTAACAGTGTGCGTTTGAAGACAAGTAGTCATACCCTCATTACAGGGCAGCTCCCTCGCTCAGAAGGATACACACATGCGAACACAGTTCGCGAGGGCACAATCTCTGTTTAACAAAGATAGAAATAGGAGTCTGTGACAACGGATGGACAGCATTTGTTTCTCAGTGTCAGTCGGCAGCCTGGTACTAATTGCAAATGCCACAAGATACAAAACCATGGCAAAGGTCTCTAGCATACTTCTCCTCAGCTCTGTTTTTTCACCCTCCTTTCCTTTCTTCTTTCTTTATGCTCCGGGGGTAAACAAGCGAGAGGGCCCAGTGGCGAGAAAAATCACATTATATATGAAGCGCTTCATGCTATCACTGTGTGTGTATGTGTGTATTGAATCCCAACCACAGGCTTTCTATTCCCCAATCAATCTCTAATATGTTTCTGACAGTTGCTGTCATGTTAGGGAGCACATATTGAAAGGCATGATTCCTAAAAGGAGGATTTATCAACTGGTGTACAGAGCCCTTGGTAACCTTGGTGAGGCTAAATAATGTTTCTTGAAATAATAAGCGGAGTATAGATTTTACTTAAAGTATACATCTATCTTTCATATCTTTATTTCCATATGTGGATTGGAGTGTATTACCTATTATAGCTTTAAAATAGGTGATTATCTTACTTAGATTCCATATAAATTACGTAATTTCCTCTTCTTTCTAAACTTCATCTTTCAAAATGCATGGGTGTCGGAGGGTTTTGCATTTAAAAGAATTGCCATTACTCTGAAGTTTGTACTCTGTTAGCACCTGCGGTGAGCCATATAGCCCTATAACACCACACTCCCAAATTTACCAATCTCATGTCATGCGCTCATTTTGACTAAACATTGTGTAATTTATGTGTTCATTACCCTGGATACCCCAGGAGCATTAAGTGATCATCCATGATGCCCTCTGTGTTCAATTGCTGTTTAATTTCATGCAAGTCATTTATCAACCAGATGTTTCCAATGAGTCCTAAGATTAAGTACCAGTGCTAATAAATGAGACTTTATCATTCGTGAAAAGATTTGTGTGATGAGAAAAAGAAAAAAAAATTGCTGCCGACTGTGATGGTAGATTAATTATAGGTCAAATGAAAAGTCAAGATTATGCGGAAATGTTTTATTAAGGTCAATCAGGGATGGCCAGTTAGCTGAAGAGACGCTCAATAGTAAAATATATATGTTGCTAGCTCTCTGTAAGTGTACTGTATGCAAATCACGTGTCTGGTGTGGTTTCGCTGTCTCACATTGACATTTTGGGACCTATTTTAACAATCTAAGCGCATAGCGTGAAGCACCTGGTGCAGATGCGTTTAGGGCTTTTACAAATCCACTTTTGCTAGTTTAATGGCGGGAAAAAAAGGGTCCGTGCACTGGGCGCATGGTTCAAAAGGGTTGTACTTGGAGGGCGACCTCTAGCTCACCCAGTGAGAGCGTGCACCCCATGTAGGCTGAGGCCTTTGCAGCGTAGGATGAGCTGCATGATACACCCAGTCCAAACCTCAACACTAACATATTCAGAAGAAATGTGTTCAAGTGGTGACTTCTATTATTCAACACTGTGGTCCCGGCGCTCTCACTCTTTACAAGGTTGGGGATTTGGGAATTGTAGGTTGTATTTTAGGTAAAACAGCAGGTGACATGGCCGGATAGCTCAGTTGGTAGAGCGGGCGCACACATGCAAGGGTTTATTCCTCGATGTAGAAGGTCCAGGGTTTGAGTCTGACCTGTGACGGTTTTCCTGCATGTCTTCCCCCCCTCTCTCTCAGCTTTCCTATCCAATGAAGACAGAAATGCCACCAAAAAAATAAATAAAATAAAATAAATAAAAATAGCAGGTGACCACTAGAGTACACTGTGGCAAGTTGACCTGAGAAATGAATGTAAAGGACTGTAAATGAATCATCGGACATTTAGCCACAACCGTTTTTCAATCCTATACAAGCCATAGACCAATGTTGATATAAGATGAAACTTAAATGAAATATTAACATTTGACATTTATACATTTTCTGATTTAATATCATCCATTTTGTCCATACCTGCTTTTGCTCACCACCACATTGCAGACAATCCAAGGCCATTTTATGATTATGCATCCTATAATTACTGACATGAAAAGGCTTTAGCCTCCCCATGCAGAGATGTTCGAAGGTGAGCTTCTCACAGCTGGACATCTGGAGGCTATTACAGCTGCGGGCTGGAGCACAGCAGCCAATAGTGGAAGATTTAATGACCCTGGTGATATGAGAGGAATACTGACAAATACAGGAAATATCAATACAAAGATCATATCTAAGTCTATAGAGGAGTTCTTTGATCTATGGGTTAAAAGTATTATCTCCATGGGGTGTCAAAAGACACGTGGTTTAAAACAAACCACACATCTTTTCCCAAAAAGGATGTGAGGTATAATAGAATGAGCTAGGATAAACGTTGGCACAAGACTTCATATAGTCTCTGGTCTTAACCCTGGATATACACCTTAAACCAGTGCACCCAGAGGAACACCTTTTTCACTGCATATGCAGAACCTGGATCCCAGGACAAATACATGGGCAACAACAAAATAGCAAATGCATATTTGTAAGAGAGAAAAATATTTAAATCCAAGGTCAGCTTAAGTAGCAATTCATAATTCATATATGAGCTCAGTTACATTTCCAAAGTAGTTAAACATTGTGGTAAAGGGGAGAACAGCGTGCTCATGAATGATTGACAACCCGGGGCTTCGCCCTTCAGCTTCAGAGTTTGCTTCACTTATTTGGCCGTAAACAAGCATAGCATGACGTCGCAGAAACATTAAGTACAGAACTTTGCCCCTTGATCCTGTGGCAATGGTTATACTTTATATATAGCTCTAAAAGAAAGATTCATGATTTAGCCGTTACAACCCATCCTGCAGCAATTGACTTTTTTGAAATTGAAAGATTGTGAAACACGTATTTGTTCATTGCCATGATGGACAAAGAAAATAAACTTTGTTTATTGGAGCATATTAATCCAGTTTTACCATGGGAATCTATCAGGAGGAAGGGAATGTGTGCTTTAGCTTATACATGCAGCTAACACATCCTTCCCACTGATTCCCCTCCTTTCAATATGTACACCATGTGTAACTTTGATTCCTCTTTATGGTTAGTCTGACAAGACCGGGGGATGCGGTTTGGACTTTGGGATGTTAATTAAATAGTTACATTTTCCATCAGCTCATCAATCATGCCAAACATGTTAGCAATTATATTTCAATGCTTATTCTCACTAGGGTTCATTTTAATATCATTACTTCCTGGAAATATATGGGTATTCTCACCACAAACAAAGATTGATTTGAAACTTTAATTATTCAAATTGTATGATGTTTAGTCATACATTACTATTTTTTTAAAGTACATTATCTTTGAGGTAGAATTATTTGGACCTCTCACCTGCTTTTTTTTTCTTCTTATTTGCCCCAAACTTTAAATACCTGCAAAACTAATGACAATCCAGCTAGCATGCTAAAAGGCTTAACTAAGATGGTGCATCTGGTAGATATTACCTGCTGCTGATCATCAGCAGGTCAGCACTGTCACTGTGAGCATGTTTGCATGCTGATGTCAGCATTTGGCTCACAGCACCGCTCTGCCTAATAACAGCCTCAAAGGGCCACTCGCATGTTTGTAGACTCTCAGGCTGTATTCAAAAACGCCTCCCGTACTAGTTGTGAGTACGAATTTGGCCAAAATGGTGCATGTATTATGCAGTACGCAAACAAAAACAAAATCTGCAAAAAATAGGGTTAAAAATACCCGGATGTTGTACTGATTCAGAAAGAATTTCCAGTATGCATCAAACCAGTCTACCTCACCTTCTGTGTCCCATAGCCTGGCCTAGATGCTGCAAAACAATTGACTGTATTTAACAGTTTTATTCTGCATACTACTAACACTGTATTAGTATTATTCAAACATGTGGCGGCTGCAACTACCAGCCGCATCATCAACCAGGCATACTGAAGGCAATGTTTGTCAGTTCTTTTTTGTATCCTGAGCGCACGCAATCAAGTTAAATACAGTAAGGTGTTACTGCAAAGTTCCCTGCCAGTGACTTATAACCGACCATCCTCCTGGCAAACTGGCAAAAAGACTGAGCTGCTTCAACATCAAACCAGTTTAAGTAGATGGGGCTGGTAAATTGGACTGTGTAACTCTGATATACCCAGAAGGCTGTTCTACAGAGCCACTTTATCTACGCTACACCTTTTTAAGAAGAGGAGTGTCTAATCTCCCCTGCAATTTACAATGGACTGGCCAGCAAGTAATATATTACTATATACATAAATTATTCTGAAGTTAGGAGATGAAAACAGTGTATCTTGGCCAGAGGAGCACTCACTATGTTGCATTAATTAAGTTCTGTTCTGTTTAGTAATAAGCTCTAGAGTAGTTCAATTGAATTTATAGAGTTATATATTGTTGTCACTTTTGCTTGGTTTTGTTAGCCATCTTGACATTTTGTGACTAAAAGCCTTTGTACCTGCTATTTCAGTTTTATGCTTACCCTTCCCAAACCTTTAACATCATATTGTATTCAAACTCAAATATCTTACTTATTTTCCCCAAATTACAGTAAAATCAAACTAACTAGTTGTAAAATATCTGCCAGAATTTGTCAAAATGATGGCAATACAAAGATAGGGACTAATTATAAGGGCAATACTTCACATACACCACAAGAGCATGGTACAGTACAAGCACACACTTTAGCCAGTAGACTCCAAAGATCCCTCCACAATAGAAGCTCTCAAAACTCTGTAGCTCTGTGTGTTGAGCAGAATTCTTTAAATTGCACAATGAAAGTGCAAAGAAAAAATGTGCAAAGAAAAAATAAGCCTGTCCAAAAGAAAATCAAGACTTGTGGTTAACATAAATGGATGTTTTGGCAGGTGAGGTGACGAGCCGCTGTGTTTCGGTGGGTTGGCCAGCATTGTTCATTTATGATAAATGTGCATTACGTGCATGAGCGGCTGGAAACACGAGTTTAAAACGGCCATCGGTTCCAACCGTTGATGAGTGCCAGTGAAAAGCAGGCTAAAGTCCTAACATGTTAGCCCAAGCATATCTTGAGTTGTTTTGATGTTAAAAGCCATTTTAGCTAGGTTTCTGTGTGCTGCCCGTTTCTTTGCTATTCCCCTGAATACCATCTTGTTGCATTAATAGCAGCCTCTTAAAGTTCCCCACAAGCTGAAAGCTACATGCTCCAGCTGAGGAGAATCTGCTGGCATGGTGTGAAGGGCTACTTGGGATTCCCTTACAAGTCATTATCAATCTGTCCCCTTTTCTCAACATGGTTATAGGGCACATTATGGGGTTAAAGAGAGGCCTTAGCTCTCTCTCTCTCTCTACCTCTCTACCATATCCTTTTCTTCTCACATACTGTATCACATGCAGGCACACACACACACACACACACACATATGCTGACATTTGTGATTACAGTGATTACCAAGCAGTGAAAAAGTCATATGTTGTTTCCAAATAATAGATTGTCAAAGCAGCAAATGAATCTGCTCCCACCAGCGATGCGAAATAGACATATTATTTTCAAATTTCAATTTATTGTCTTGTGAAGTCTGCTGTCTTGTGGGGCTGCCACTCACACAATTGTTTTGCTCAATAGTGTTAGCAATCAGGTAGTGAGACGTTGCCACAGTTTGTCAGATGGGGCTTATTTTTCATCTGTCGCTGCCATTGTCGGAGAATGTGGTTAAGTCACATTCAGATGAGCGTTAGCTGTGTGTTTACAGAATGTGCAGGAATGGTGTGAAATTGGCGGGACACCATGTGGAGCTTTGGGATCTCCCATGATGCTTTGGTTCAGGCCCTACATTATATCTACTCTGGTCTTTTTGTTGCTGCTTCTCCATGAGTAGCATCTAGAGAACAAGATGCTGCACAATAAGAAAAAGTTGCCTTTTTTAGTATTTTTTAAATGTTTATATATTGAGGTTAAACATGTTAATAATTATACATTTTAATATTGACATATAGGAATTAAAATTTCTACAATATAGAAAAAAAATAACAGAGCAAACTGCTGCAAAGAGTGTTCTATCATCACTGTCAAACTAATGATTAAAAATGGATCTACATTCATCACAGTTTCAGGCATTTTTCTGTCAGCAAAGATGTTGTTGCAGAGAGGTAATAAAAGAACCGTGAAACCGGTGACAGTAACCAAGGCAAAACTATTTCTCTCATCCTGAGATGCAACAGAGAACAAATAATTGATTTCATACCGAGACTTATACTTTATTCATTGCAGGGATATGGAACTGCCAAATACAGGCTAACTTCTATGATTTCAAAAAACCTCCAACAAAGAGATAAGAAAATCCCGACCCATGGCCCAGTATGATAATATCTTATCCAATGCTATTTTAACCTAAAGTAGGTTCTTTTCTCTTAAAATCTGTAAGGCTTTTATAGATTGTTTCCTTTGGCACAATATTTCTTTTCTTCAGCTCAATGTCACACAATTATGACAAAAATGTATCATTTCATCTGGGATTTATTCTGAAACTTTTCACTTTCAATATATCCATATTGTGCTCACTTGCAATTTGTTCAGTAGTACATTTACTTCACTATTTATTTTGAGCAACAAGCTAGTCTAAGATGGATATAAAAAAACAGCACAAATAATATTGCAGTAATGTCATTTTTCCAAGAAACATATGCAAACATAACCTAAACAATAGCAACAATAAGCAGCCATGGCATTGTTTAAGCTTCATGGGAACTGCGGGAACTGTGCAAGAGTCTTTTCAGAAAATATGTACTGCTAATGCAAATTTAACTTGAGCTAACTGTGTGCTGGCTATTGCAGCCTCAGTAAAAATGACAACAAAGTAGGAAAATATGTCAGTCAGTAGTGAGTAGCTGAAATAAAACTAAATGTTCCGCCTAAAGAAAACAATAATGCAATGTTCGACTGAATGTTGGAGATGTAACAACGTCACTATTCGATTTGGATACCAGGCTGCCACTGACGATTGGATGTAGGGGTTGTAATGATGATACCCAAGCCTTTTAATTGACTATGTATAGAAGTCATGATAACCATAATGTCAAGTTATATTTCACTGGTAACTAAAAAAACAAAAAACGGATACAGTGATCAGAGATAAAGTTGCTGGATTTCATGATATGCTATAAATAATATAAGATTTTTCACAACTAAGATAGTTATTAAATTAATGGTTTCAAATTAAGAACAGAAATGTAAGAACAAAGGTTATATCTCCTACTTTGTACACACTGAATCTTAAAAAGAGCACAAGTCAAGCTTGACTTTCTTTAGTGATGAGATATTTGCAGTTTTGCAGAGAGCTCAGTTTGCTTACAGTGAGAACATTAGGCAGCCCCAATGTCCTTTTCTATGTATCCACATACTTATTTTTCTCTGAGTCATGCACCTTATTGTGCTACAGTACAGGGTACATACACAGACATGCAATGAGTCATTGGTACTGTCTCCTCCCTACAAGTGTCCTCTCTACAGTACATAAAGGGCATCATTAAGATCTTGTCTATTGTCAAACTCAAGACAGAATTAAAGTGCAGGGAGACTTTATAGTGTTTCTTATAGTTTTGCTGGGCCTTGCTGAGTTCATCTGTCTCTCCCCTCCCTAAGCCCACTGCTCTGCTTCAACGCTCATTGTTTTGATCTATTGGCCAATAGCATAATGCTGATCTTTTAGCCAAGTGCGTACGCTGTTCATCACCATTGCCCACCTGTTTGCTGCAGTTGCCAGCAAACCTATTTAGAGGTATGTAGGAGAGAAAAATGGTTTGTACTGTGGATTCCTGTTTGTAGCATCACATTGGAATGAATGGAATGTTGTCCTGTAGCAGTGCATCAATGAGGCCTTGTATCTCCATTCTACTTTAAAGGCCTGCATTATTTGCCATTTGCAGAACCTCAAGCACTGTGTCAGAACAGTTTGAAAACGTGCTAAAATCTAGTCACCTGTTCTTTTAGTTACTTCTAGTGTTTCCTTTGTAAAATGAAACAGGGGCACCTCCTGTTCCTAAAATCCACACAGGCATGAGAGCATGGTAAGCCGATTACCCAGCAGGACCAGTTTTAGTCCATACTGTACCCTGATCAATGTAAGCACACAGATCACAGTATGTACAGGTAACACGGTAAGTCTCCTGTTTTCTTAGGAACCAGAAAATTGCCACAAAAGAGACAGTTGAATCCAAAAATAGCATTGTTCTGTACTACAGTAGCTCCTTAATTTCCCAGGGGATGGCATCCACTTCTTTTAGAAAGGCCAGAAGTGACTCGCCCACTCCAATAGAGTGGCTTGATATACAGTCTAACAGGAGTGTATAGCCCAGACCATGGCTGTGACAAACAAAACCCTAACCCTAAAAAAAAAAATCACCAACCTTGACTATAGACCTTTAGAGTATTAAAAGCATTTTTTTTTTCCATTTTGGGAATAATTATTTCCATACGTAATATGTACTGAAAATATACTTTAAGACTTGCAAATTATTTCTTGCATGTGTTCAGTAATTTGTAGGACACTGGGGAAAACATCTACGCTACTTCTCCCTGGTCCTAAAGATTCCAAATCATGCCTCGGCCCAGACTCTGTGTTTGTTTATCCACTCTGTAGGAACACTGTAGTGCTGCCACACCTGATAATACTCTGTCAGGGTGTAAGGAGCTTGAAAGCCCTTGTCCTGCCTACGGTCCTCACTCAGCATGTTAGGCAATACACACACACACACACTATACAGGCAGTGGGTCGTTACCTGTTGAGTGGCCACAGGTAACTGCCACTCCACTCTCCATTCTAACTACTAATGCTAAGGTGAGGGGTGCAACAAGAGAGAACAACACCCTGCCACTCCTGGGGATGTGTCAAGGGAGACAAAAGAGGGCAGTTAGAAAAGTATGGCAGAGGCTGGCAGCAGGTAGCTCATTATTTTGTAATGTGTTTAAATGTTTCATTAGTCTTCAGAACATTTTAGCACTCTGGATTTCTTTGTGTACAGTGTACCTGTTGATGTTTTCCCCTCTAATAAAAGTCTCCTATGTTTTGCAGTTGGGTTAAATTTGCCAGGCAATTTAACTTGGACACAACATGGCCCAGGATGTTAACAGATAATGTAACACATTTACTGTAAGATCCACACTAAGCCATGACATTGTGGCTAACAAGCTACACACTGGAGGGTATCTGAATGTTGGCCTTTGTACTCTGAGTAACTGATCTCTCTGTCCCTTATGTAGTGTAGCTTATACTGTATGTGCCTCCTCCACTAACACAGTATTTTTCTGTATTCTGCTCCCGTCAGTTCATCTGGCACATAATGTGTTTGTCAGGCATGGAGGCCCCCAAGCTCGGCCAGGCTGAACTCCAGCCATACGTCTTTCTTTCATTACTTTGTCATAGGGATCCAGTGGCCTCCAACTCTTGCCATTAATCCTATGCCAAGTCCCCACCTCAGAGTCCCATTTTGTTTGCAAGTTGAGCCTTGTCTTGCCATGGTAGTTAACTGAAAATAAGGACTGTCATAGCCCTGAGCCCCAATAATTGTTCCTCTGCACCTTTCTCTAGTATTTGCTCTGCAACCATGCAAAAGGTGGCTTAAACAGAAGCAGCTTCTCTTTCAGGCTGCTTTACTGATCAGTTTATTGTCTGAACTAACGTAGGCTGCCCCCAGACTAAAAGATAAACACAAACAGGAAGTACTGCTCTCTCTGTGCTAAGCTTGGCTAAACATGTCACAAAGAGATGCAAGTGATCTCAAGTCTTATCTAAGACAAATTTCTTCAAATGTAAAAGTAACAATAGCATGGGTTATGTCATGGCCTATGTGTATTTTTGCCCTCTAAATGAAAATGCAGAAGTCAATCAATACAAAGGAGCATCACTGCAGCTTCATCAATATCATTTAAACTTTCAGATCTTTTGAAGAATTTCAGGGATATTTATTCAGCTAATAACCTGTGGACTTTATTGACCTCAGTGTTGACCACAAAACAGATAGAACTGATATCCTTGACATAAAATAAAGCTATTAAAATTTGTTGCTGAAACGTATTGCAAAGTTGGTTGTTCACTTGTCGTATACTTATCTAGGATATAAATTGAAACTTCAAGATAGGGAAGGAGGTAAGGAGTGGCTTGAAATTCCAAACAGCACAATAGAGATTTCTAGTTTGAAGTTAGAAATGCCAGCATCTTGTGAAATATCTTCAGGTCAGTGCTGCTGATGAATAAACTCAACAACCCCAACAGCAACAAAAGTCTACTTGCATCTTTAATATTACTAAATTAAAATGCCATTAAACAAATTTAGGACATGACTTAATCCACAGAAGTATGAGTGTGAATCAGACATTAATATTTATTACTTTAGTTATATAATTAGGTTTTGCTATAATCGTTTAATGGTAACATCTTCAGGGTGATGAATAGCAATTTGCAAATTGAAGATAAACATGTGGATAACACTGAAAACCTTGTGTATATCGGCTTAATCGGCCATAGAAAATCATTGAGAACATGAATAATTACATTGTGTTGTCAACCATACTTACTACGTCCTGTGTAATGTGATGGGTGAAGCATTAACACTGTCTTAGCAGAATGAATAATTCATGATTTAGCTGCACATATCCATTAAATGCTTGTTACCATTACTTGACACTAATAAATGTACATTATGATTGGGCTTGATGGCTAGAATCACAAAACAGAGGGAGATGGTGGGAGAAAGAGTAAAGCCTCTGAGTGATATAAATGCTGATGGTGATGTAAAGGTTTTTTTTAACATTACCAATCAAATTGCTTTGAAGAAATGATGATTATCCTGGGAAAATTAAACCATAGTCTGTTTTGGCCAATTGCCAAGCGCAGGTGAGAATAAAAGTGATTTATCAGATTATTTCCTGAAATGTTTTGCAACTGACAACTTGAATAATTAATACTCTTGATTACATGGCATAACATAATGAAACATTGACTCAGAGTTTGCTTATTTACTCACTCACTGGGAGTGATTGCCTCTAGAGATCATTTGTACATAAGTGGCAACAAATATGTTCAATCCTCTAAAAAGGGAGGTGAGCTGCATTATTGAGCATTGGGATTATCTTTGTTTACCGCATTGCTACCCTTAATCTCCCTTTATCCGGAATCCCTACGCTGAGTATGACAAATGTATTTATAATTTGGTTAATTTGTGTTAAGACGTGTGTGTACAAAGTGGCTTGATTTGCTTGAATGCCCTTCACTTTCCTCTCAACTGCAAAAACAAGCAGGAACACTCCTCACTCATCTGCTGTTTTCTCATGCATACCAATGGACCCCAATCGATGGCATCTTTTAATTGAAAATAGATAGAGCCGTTTATATGCAGACTGATCTGCTGCACCTTTAGCCCTGTTCCGCTCACGTGCTGTGATTGCAGATACCTGCTCTACTTAAACAAATGTGTGTGTTTGTGTGAGGTACAAATCTGCCAGACGTATTTCTGAGGGTAAGGAGCATTGATGCTATGAGTAGCTCAGGCCTTAATGTCATTAGTCAAAGACGGAATGTTTAATCATCCCTCTGCATGGTTATCGATTTGCCATTAGTCAACAACTATTTAAAGAAAACCTTGAATAGAACCTCAAGCTTTAGCCGACAGGGTTTCTTAATCACCAATGGACGACCTTGGACTTGTTTAGTTGTATCACAACACCACATCAGGTATTACAGATACCTCGCCTCTGCACTTCACCAGGACTATACATCATTGTGAAATGCCCAGAAGGCTCTCTTGATTGTGCTCCTGAGAGCACATAAGGGATTCATGAGGGAACATAAAAAGGTAAGAAGAGGAAGATGCTACACAACAGCACAATGAAAACGGCTCCCAGGTGCACTCGTGTCGGTCAACTTTTGTTGTTTCATCACTGGAAGTAAACATTAGCGTATTTTTGAACACAGAAGCGGGGACATAATTATGAGGTCAGACATATGTTTAGGTTTCAATCTAAGGACTCAGAGATACAAAGATGTCAATCCAAGCACTCAAAAAGATACAAAGGTTTAAATCCAAGGACTCATAGGAGATACAATGGTTTCAATCAAAGGACTGATGTACAAATGTTCTGTGATTAACAGTTAGTCAAGGCTTGTCACTGCATTAACTAATGGTAAAATAGACAGCTTAGTTAACTGTTATTAACAGTTAGTCAAGGCTTAATATTGCATTTACGAATGATATAATAGACACCTTAATTAACTGTTATTAATAGTTAGTCAAGGCTTATAATGGTATAATAGACACCTTAGTTAACTGTGATTAACTTAGTTAAGGCATCAACTAATGGTAAATAATGCATCAATTAATACCTTAGTTAACATGAGCACTGTTAATACATGTTAATTAAACAATTTATTCAACTGTTAATAACGGTTAGTTAATGCTAATTAATGCATTAACTAATGCTAATTAATGTACCCTTATTGTAAAGTGTTACCAAATGTTCCAATCCAAGGACTCATAGAGATACAAAGATTTCATTTTAAAGACTCAAAGAGATAGAAAGGTTGCCGAGATCGCCATAGCAACATGTAAGGAGAGATAGCCAAGCATGACTACTAATTGTGCACACAAAGGACAAGACTACATGTGTTTATTTATAGCGAGATTCACCAGTCAGCTCATGTACAATTTAACTTCTTTTAAAAAAAAAAAAAAGGATATTCTTAAAATATTCTGTATACCTGCAACTAGCTATTCAGAGTTTCAAATGATATACAATAAATACCTATGTATACATGTATTGAATTCTTTTTATTCAAACCCTGGAAGGCATTGGCTATTATGAGCTAAAATCTGATCTCTAAGGCTATTACCATTGCAATCACATGATGATTTACTTTAAGTGTGAACACAAAATGTGCACCTCCCATGTCACAGTACCCTGCACACACAAACATATCACATTATGTAAAGCTCACTGCTATGGCATGACAGATAGCTTTAAATCCTTTCGCCTGGCAGATGTTTTGTTTGTCTCACACACCATGATACATTATATGTCAACGGCAATTCTAACCTAGATTTCTCTCCAGATGAGCACTTTCACTTTGATTTGTGCAGGCAGCGTGAACCGAGTCGGGGTGACGCATTTGGCTCTGGGTTATCTGATCGAGTGGCATCCACATGATCGATGCCCATCATGGCATCATCATCTGCTGATGTGAGAGAGAGGTTTGAGGCAAAATTCATTAGCACATGGAATCCAAACAATTCCATGTGAAGTTAGCTTTTGAAAAATAAAACCTGTTTAGACAGGTGGAAATATCCAGGACATCAAACCAATGTCATGATCAACCACCACAAGATCAGCAATTAATTAAACTTTGCCTTGTAATCTTTCTTTTGCTCAAGATAAGGACAACCAGAGATATTTTCTCTTTATCAACACAGGATAGTGGGCCAAAAGCATTGGGATATTTCATTCAAGAAGTGGGTAATGCCAGGAATCGATTTCTGGCCCATGCAGGTTTCAGAGTCAGCTGTCTTGCAGATTGCAGCACAGCATGTCTTCCTGTCACCACCGTGCAGAGCGATAATTATTGTGTTTGACATTTTGTAATACTCTATGACTTCTTAGGTTTCCCATCAATGGTTCAGCACTCTGTATAACAGCAGCACAGCGTTCAGCACTGTTGCCTAATAGCAAGGTTTGAATCACACTGGGTCTTTTTTAAAAGGAGTGTGCATGCTCCCCCCATGTTTGTATAGTTCCACAAAAAAGACATGAAGGTCAGAACAAGTTGAAACTGGCCATAGGTGTCGGTGTACTTGCTGTATGGCTGGCGACCTCACCAGGGTGTTTGCTTCCCTCCTGCCCAATGCATGTTGGGATAGCCTGCGGTGCAACTGTGACCATGTACAGCAATAGATGGTCTAGAGTAAAAAAAAAAAAGTCTGCCCCCATCCCCCTTCAGGCAAAACTGAGACAAGTGCACCCCCCCTTTGCACTCCTGTCTGCTCTGTGTCAAATACATTTATAGTGCAACATGACAAAAGTGAAATAATGGAAATTATTAATCCAAATATGCTGCTCTATTTGAAGTGCTACATTTAAAGACAATAAAAGTTACTGAAATAGTTTTTTTTTTTTTTTTCTCTTTTTTATGGGTCATGGTGCAGTTTGAGCAGATGAGTTTTCAGTCTGCGACCGATTATAACTTCATAACTACGGTTATAACTTGAGCCCTGTTTCATGTTTTGTTTTTGTTTACAAATAAGTGTTGCCAGATTACTATGATACTGAAGAAAACCTGAAAACAGGATTATTGTCAGGAAGATTCTGAAATCAAATGCACCTTCTATGCCTATTCCAAAAGGACAGCAGCGTTAATGATATCCCAAGAAAGTGTAAGACACACTGCATTTATAAATGTTTGTATCATGTACGTAAATTGCTTCCCATCAGCAGCTCCAGCTGCCGGACGTGTTAATAAGTGAGACAAACCAATGACTAACTTCCAATTGTTTTTAGAACACCAGCTGTACTTTCCTCAAACCTCACACAAAACCTGCCCCTCCGACCAGCGCTGTCTCGCCTCACAGTTCATTGTGAAAAATTAGGTCTTTTTTTAAAACATTTTTATACATAAAATCTCCTATTTTAATTTTCACTGGATCTTCTTTGTTTGCACAAACAGACCCCATACTGTACTGGGGAATGACAGACCAATTGCCTGGTTATGCCTTTGTTTGCATTTGCTTCCTAAAACATGTTTTATAATAACAGTAATAATAATGTACTTTGATATACTATACCAGCTGCAGCTTGTAAAGACTAGCTGAGGCAGCTGGTGGAAAGCAAAATAGTGGATCCCATCATCCACGCCTCTTCTATCTGTCTCTCTCTCTCTCTTTCTCCATCTCTCTCTCTAGTGGAAATAAACTGTTTTTTTATATCAGGAAACTGCCACACAGCTGGTCCGCTGTCACACTTTGACTGATTTTCCATGCCACACGATTCATAATCATTGTGATCAATTATCATCTTGTTCCCAGATGACCATCTCAATTTGGTGTACACTCAGTGTTAAAATGGCTTTTTATCAGTTTGATCAGTTCATTTCGTTTAGCTGTTGCTCTTTCCAGAACGTAAATGTCGTAGCTTTTATATATCAAAGTTTGACTTGTTTGGAGATTGACCCAGTTTTTGAGAACAACTTTCCCAGCTGACAAAGCAGCATAAGTTCATTATTGTTAAGGCAGAGAAAGATTATCACTTGATTGAAAACTACATACAATAAGTGTGCAGTGAGAGAGATTAATTTGCAATATACATCTAAAAATATCAATATTTAAGTTCCCAGATCATTTTTGGACAGTACTGCCAGTCCAAAACGTACATACAAATAACTGATTTAGAAGAGGAAGGTATGTTGTGCATATCAACAATTCTATAGCTGTTTGGGAGAAAATTCCTAATAGCAAAAACATTACAAAACCTAGAAAATTGTAATGCAGTTCAAAATCCCTGCTCCTCATTCAGCTGCATTATCCAACTCCAGTTCTGGCATCTAACAAGGGAGTCGCATCTAAAATCAGCTTTTCTTGTTGATTTATATTAGTGCTAATGACAGTAGCATGGGACTGCTGACATGAGGCTGGACATTTCCATGTTGCAGGGAAGCTGTCAATGAGCATTTCAAGGGTGTTCATGCTCACTTACAGTGATTGACGTCCGTGGAGATGCTAATGCTGCAGGACATGGGATCATTTTCTGCCTCTTTGTGTGCATGGGAGGGTGAGTAAAAGTAAAGGCGAGAGAAAGCATGTGTATGTGTGTGTTTATGGTGGGCCTGGTGTGTGTGTTTGTGTGTGTGTGTGTGGCTGGCCCAGCAAGAAGAAAGTCACTTGCCAGGGTGAGGCTTCTCTTGCAAAAATGTCAACATCACTGAAAATGAATTTGAGGTAAGTGCGTTAATGGACTCGTTTGGGAACTGCCTCTGTGTCAAAAGCAACTTATTAGAATGAGATCAAGAGAGAGAGAGGGCTGATTAATTATTTGCATATATTAGATGGTGTAGTTGCTAAAGCTTGAGCAGTGTCTCTTGACATCAAGTTAGCCCAGGGAGGTTTAGCCAGTCTCCACATTCGTACTATAAGGATGATCACCCATCAGTGATGTCCTGTTTTCATTCCCGTAAGTGTCTTTGATATAGCAGTAAAATCTGTAATTATTCTATGCGGCATAATTCATCTAATTTATTGTGAGGGCATTTTGACACATTTTGAGTCACCTCGGACTTATCCGTGGGGTGCCTCGAGGTTAAGACTCAAAGGTAACTTTACATTCTGTAAGAAAACTTTCAACCATTTCCTTCGCTCCAATTATGCCTCTTGAAGGGATTTTTTGGTGACGCTGAGATACATTGACAGCGCCCGGTGAATGTGAATTTCCCCCACCTTTTGTTCCGTCCTGTTTAATGTGAGACTCCCCAGAGAACGACATGATGTGTGCTCTTTGAGGGAAGGTGAGATAGAGTGTCAATTAAACTTTTTTCTCTCTTCTTCAAAGGGTGGGAGACACAAGGGGCAAAACAATTAATTAAGTTTCCTGCCGTAAAGAACGTTGGCGAGCAGAATGACTGCAGACATGTTTCCTGCAGAGTCCTTTTATTCTTTTTATTACATTTATTTATTTTGATTTCAAAAATGCACATGTGAAAATAATTCAAGTGAGGCGTTAAGAATTGTAATTAAATTTCACGCTGCTCTGTACCACTTGAGAGATACTTTAATTCAGCTAAAGGGGGTTTTCTTTTCAAACAACTGACATCCTGAACCCCCCGGAGTGGTTTCCTTCACATCCTGCTGTGGTGATGACCACCATATCCATGCTTTTCTTTCCCCCCCACTGAAATGAATACACAGTAGGACTTTGATGTGATTTATTCCAATTCACTGTGGTTGTGATACACATTTCATACCAGAGATCTGCATTTATGTATTTCTCTCACCTTCTTCTCTCGATGGAGCGGTTATACTTTCAGACAGCAGATGCATTGCGATGACATTTATGTGAATGAGGGCTGAGAGGCTGAGACAGCCAATGATGCTTCAATGATAAGCCTTTGATAGCTGTCATGTGTGGCGTGCATTCGCATCGGGGCCTCAATCAGGGATTCCATGTAAAGAAATTGCTTCATCATGTCAATATAGGACGGAAAAGGCATCAGAAAAATGTGTTTCCTTGACTCAACTCCTTATGTCCTTCCAAAAATGAGCAAAAATACATACACATTTTGACCCTATGTGGTGTCCTAATATTCCACAAGGGCCATTGTGGAATATTCTCTTAGCTAATTGAGATACATGTCTCTGTCCAGGCAGTACATTTGTTAAGATCTGCATTAGTTGGCACTGTAACAATGGCATAAGTGACCTCAAGTGCCTTTTTATATTTCAGTGCCCTTGAGTCTAAATTGAATTATCCATGAACATTGTATTGTCTCCAGAGAAAAGCAGCTGACAAACCAGAAGGCTCGGCATAGGAAATGTGGACCCGAGGTGAGCTGGATGTTTGGTGCTGCACATTTCTGCACATAATACAGGAAAATACGTGAAGATAATTCCAATAGAGACATTTTTCTACCACCACATCAAACTGGTTATTGATTTAAAAGCGCTTTAGGAAATATCTGAGGAAATATAAACCCATCTTATCAGTTAAAATGGGCATGTGATAGGGAAAGGTGCCCCAAGATACCGTAGAGCTGACTTATTCGTATAATTGAAACTTAGGTATCGGGAATTGCTTTTGGGCATTTCCTTCCACACTCATCACAACAAATAGCTGCGATTTTGCCATCAATGTCCAGACTTTAGTCCTCTGATTCACATTCATTTGTGGAGTGTCTTATATGAACTACTTTTCTGTTAGGAAATAAGGTTTCATTGTATTGCCAATGACTTATGAGCTACAAATATTGTCACAGGACAGGGCGTCATGACATCCAGTGTACCAATTGCGCAGGCAGTGTTGGGAAGGTTACGTTGGAAATGTAATAGGTTACCAATTACAAGTTACCCTATTTAAAATGTAATAGTAGTGTAGTTATTTCAATTATTTTATCAAAGTATTGTAACTTATTACATTTAATTACTTTTTCATTACTTTTCTAAATTCAGGCGTGTCTTACCTACTTTATTTAATATGACCGCTTGTAGTTACTGTAAGCTAACTTAACTTACATACCTGCAGATGTTTTTATGTCGATTGACTGACTGTTGGCAAACGTTCTTTGCATTGCATGGTTATGTTCAACCCCTTCTCAGATTTTTGTATGAAATGTTTTTGTTTTTTATAATACCAGCAGTGGCAACGCTAAGAAATCTTGAGAGGCAATTTAACTGTCAGACGGGTGGCGCTGCACATTCAAACATGAGAACCAATCAAAAGCATCAGAACAGCATCACATTTTACTAAGCGGCTGTGGCTGGTTACATGTAACTAGTTACTACACAACACTCTGCGCATGCAACGTTTATTTTATTAAATCACAATTTTAAACCGTGAAATAATGACTGCTCTTAGCTCTAAAAAGTAACAAGCAGAATAATGCAAAGTACAAAACTACACTGGCAGTCGAACACTGCTCATCATGATGTGTGGCTGTCTGATTCACACTACTGTGCTGAAATTGAGAAGTTGATAATGTAGCCTTGAAAACATTGTAAATTAAACATACTACAGTCTTTGCAATCTAACAACATACTGAGTGAAAGTATGAATGCAAACAAATCCATGCTGCTTACATGGAAAACTTGGTCGGCCATTGCCAGACAATGGACATACCGAGCCTGACGCCTCATTAAAAGAAACAGGACAGAACAGACATCACCATTAGTCTGATTTCTGCACAGACAACAGATGCTGTAACCTTGAGACAAAAACAAAACAGATACTGGTCCTGCATTTCCACTGATCTAGTACATCTCTGTAATCTATTTACCATCTACCATGGTGTATTACCCCAAACTAGTATGTGAATGGGATTGCTGGGTCAGCGCACAAGCAAAGCAACCGCCAGGATCAGATATCAAGAGCTGGAGGAGTTACACAAGGAGAGGGACTAGAGCGGAGTGTTCTGGTCAACTCGTGTGAGGGGTCGATCTCTATAGAAAGGCCTAACTTACCTAACTTATAAATGTCATTAGCTGGAACATGTCTATACTTAATGTGGGTCCTTCTTTGTAAAAAAGAGTGTTTGCTTAAAAATATTAATAGAAACATATTTTTAAGTGTCAACAAATCCTATAAAAAGACAAAACATTATTAGGTATTACCTGTGAGGCCAAAGTCGGATATATATATATATATATATATATATGTGTGTGTGCCATAAAGCTCCATTGTTGTCCAAAAGCTATTAAAACACATCAAAAAGCCACTGGGTGACATGCTCTTTCACTACCACGACCATGGGCATGTAGTTTGTTTTGAGCTGATCCCACACACACCATCCTGCTGCCAGAAATATTCACTAAAGCACAGAATGAGTATTGTAGTCAAAAGTGAAAATAGTCCCCCAACAAACAAAAACTGTTCTCCTGTTTGCTGAAAACTAGAGTGACCCTGTGGATTCGGAAAATGAGTTAGCCTTTCTTGAAAATAAAACAATTTATTTGTGACCGGTTATTAAGATTTAGATCTTGGATAAAAACCAATGCGCTTGAGGCTGAGTGCCACAGTCAAGGTCGGAATGTCAGACATTATTAAAAGATGGACTAATGCTTTGTTGATTTTGGATTTATCAGAAATGAGAAATGTAGGATAATACCAGTCTTTGAATAATGCAATTAATTAGACCTAACAGCTATCCTTCAGGCGGCTAACATATCACCGCTATAAATTTATTAGATTAAGAGTAAGGAGTAAGGGGGTCGACTCATCTCAATAGTGTGAATTGTGTAAGATCAGGGCACTCTTTGAGGTGGACACTGCAAGCATGTTTCAAAACTAAAGTAGACAATGAGACAGGCTGACAGGAAGTAAACTAGGTAAATTATGGTCTGAAACTGATACCAGCCTAAATTGCCAACTGCTGGCTTTAATAAATGGAGGAGAAAGACAGTGAGGCCTGCCAGAGATGACTCAGCAGGAGCATGAAATAGTTCCAGATAATCTCTTTTGCTGCTGGGACATAATGCTTCAGGAATTTTTTTATTTTAATAGGGCATTATTTGTATTCTATTCAATCATTCTACAACAGAAATAAAATGTCACCCTCTAGAGCAGCTTTTGAAAAGCAAAAGAAAGAATGAACACAAGCAGCAGAAGCTTAGTGAACTACCTCAGTTTTATATTTTTTAATCACTTTATTTTAAACTATTTCTTTTAATCCATCAAGTTTCATTTCCTTCAAACTATTCCATAAAAAACATTTTGACTATTATACTTCTAATATAATATAAATATTTGTTTTGCATTTGTTCTAATCTTTGTGTAGTGCAACTGGAATAGTGTGTGTTTTTTTTTAACTTGGGGTATATGTACTTACTATTAGAGGAATTAAGTGGTATTTTTTAATGTGTTTTAAAATCTGCTTGTATGTACTGGTCAGGTAGAGGCAGTAGTATAAAGGGTGTCAACCTCTGTGAGTGGAAGCTGGATTGCTCCTGCTTGTTACATGCGGGACAAATGGACACATGCATGCTGTGGAGAGCACAACGTTGGGCCTGATGGCTTCTTTCTGGGGAACAGTTTGACTTATGAAGTATTCTTTGCATCCCTACCAACAGAAACTGTACGCAAGGAACATTGCCTTTGTGGATTCATGTAAAGTCAACATTTTTTCAAGTTCAGCTTGTTATAGTTCTCATGTCCAGGTAAATTATTAATCACACAGTCTGATGATCCCATTTCTTCAAAGCTATTATCATCCATGTCTTTGAATGGAAAGGAATAATCCTTGTCCAGTCTCGTTGTTGCAGACATTGTCTATTCAAGTAGGCTACTTCCATCAATGTTCATCAACATTGAAGCCACTTGACAATTCTTATTAATCATTTCTTTTTTCATACACTGTGTTGTGGGTGCTGTACAAGTAAGGAATTGATTAAGGAAATTCTGACTTTTAACCCTGGTCCTCATCTGTGGTATCACAGTATAATGCTAAAAATGTATAAAGGGAATGTGTGCAAAAACACAATGGAAAGGTCAGTGTAAATTGCTGGAAAATAACATTTCTAGCTTGTTAATGCATTGCAAGTTGTAGCTAATGGATTTTTTTTTGTCATTTCATAAATGACATTTTTCAGATGACTATGAAAATACACAACATAGTGGCATTCGCTGCTTCCATCGTCATTTACACTTTTCAAAAGATCAGTGTTAGCATTTTACTTCTGTAGTAAAAGTCCATACTGACTGCTACGGAGTCCAACGTTTAGAAACAGAACACAGTTACCAAGCAGAGAACTTAATTAGGCCAGTCACAAATGTAATGTTGTTTTACTCTTAGTTTGGTCATCATTTGATCAAAGCTGTTGTAGGTTACGTTCCAGAGTTTACATCTCCACAAATTACTATCAACAGCATATAGGCAGTGAGCAAAAGATGCAACTTGCACTGCTTTAAAAAAAAAAAAAAAAAGATTCTGCAGAACTTGGTTAACCAATGGTTGGAGAACTTTCCATAAATTTCACTTTATAATGTGAAATGGGCATTCTGCTGTGTCTCAGATTTTAAGAACTTCCTCAAATTATTTACAAATTCAGAAGCTCACTGCATATTCTCATTGACCACAGTAATCATTTCCTCACAGCTTACCCTGTGTGTAATGAAACCCATTGCCTCCTAAACCCGAATTATTTTCTTTTTTTCAAGGGGCAGAGTGATAAAGGTTTACCCCATCAGCCTCTTCATAATAAAGTGAACAAAGTTCACATAAAATTGCCCCTGCACTGTCAGCTGTTTGGTGCGGTTAGTCTGGTGCACTCTTGTTTCATCAGTCCTAACTTTATCAGGGTTGCAAATGATGTACTGTATGAGCAAGCCTTGGAGTACGATGGGGAGAGAACTGCAGATCTATGTGAGTGCGGTTTGGCTACCACCTTAAAGAGGTTCAGGAGTGAGAGACGGTAAGTGAACAAATTGTTTGTACCTTATGAGCAAATTGAGTCTAGAGCAGCCATATAACATGGCAACCCTGGCAAAATCAGTTTGTAAGTGTTTATAGTTCACTTGTAGCACCAGTTTCAAAATCGCTAGGTGATTCAGAGATTATGATGTGATGGATACTGTATGTACACTAGATTTTTAATTTGAGGAAAAAATAAATCTTCATTAGGCACAAGGATGCACAATAACAATGTCCACAGTGCTTTACACAATCACAGCATTTTGTGAGCAACTGACCATCATTTAAGTTATCTGTATAAACACTGTAGGGCTCTGTACAACAGCATTGATGGTGATTGTGCGGACTATACCATCTCACTCGTGACACTTAGGGTATTGGGGGTGTTGTTTGGTACAGTATTTAAATCACTGAAAGTAGCTCTTTAAAAAAAGTAGTTGACATTAAGTTTTTTGGTGATCACATGGGGTTAAATTTGGTTGAAGAAGAGAATTAACTACTCTGCTTGGTCAGGAGTTACTGACTGGGATAGTAGTTAGTTTAGGAAAGATGATCATGATAATGTTCATCTAAGGGAAACAAAAAAAAAAAACACTACATTTTGTGTAATCTAATATTAATGTAATTGCATATCTAATAATTTAAGAATTTTTCTCATTATAAATGTGTCCGTTATTACTCAATGTGTCTATGATTGTTGTCTTCCAAAGCCTAGTGTTGTCTTTTTAAAAACATGTACTGTTTAACTCTGTATCCATCCTGTAACCAACTCCCATCCAGTCAACTGATCTCCAACGTTGTCACCACTGATGAACAGCAGTCTCTAACTGAAACCACCTTAAAAACATAATGTACAACTACCGCAGCTTTTTTATTTTATTTTATTCCTCCACAGGGGTGGGCTCCATGGGTACCTTAATGCAATCAACCGTGTGGTTCTGCTGCACACAAGAACCTTTGCCAAAACATACTGTAATCCCTCTCTTGTGTGATTTTCTAGCTGTCAGTGTAGTGATGGCAATTACAGGCCCTAGGGTGCCAGGCAGGTGGCCTTTGAGTTTTAAAATCAGTCAGGAGGTCTATAGGGGCCATTTAACCTAGCTTACCTGACTTTTTGTTGGAAGCACTTTGAGAGAGAAAAAAAAAAAAAAACCTAGTATGTGTGCATGACTGTATATAATGTGGACCCACTCTGGCAAACAACCACACTTCAATAGACCTTTCTCTACTGTACTGTAAAGTCCCCATCTTTCTCACTCTCATTCTCCAAAGTAGCTTATGTGCCCTCTCCGCAATTTGGGAATTGAATGCATGCTTACATATACACACACATATTGCATTTATCCACATACACAGGCCTGGGTGTGTGTGTGTGTGCGTGTGTGTGTGTGTGTGTGTGTGTGTGTGTGTGTGTGTGTGTGTGTGTGTGTGTGTGTGTGCAGAGAGAAAAAAATACTTTATTGTTCTCAAACTCTATGTACAACTACTCCTCGTACTGTGTACAGTTATACACGCTGGGCCCTATTTTAACGATCTGAAACGCAAGTATCAAACGTGAAACGCAAGTAGCTTTGTGGGCGGATCTCGGGCGCTGTTGCTATTATACCGGCGGGATAAATGAGTCTTGCGCCCGACGCAAATCTAAAATGGGTTGGTCTGAAGTAGCTAGGTGTGGTTTGGGCGTAACGTGCAATAAACCAATCAGAGCGTCATCTCACATTCCCTTTAAGAGCAGGCGCGCTCGTTCCATGGCGGATTGCTATTATGACGGCGGATTTGCCTGGCGCACGCCAGCGGGAGCTGTCCGGGATGCGGCAAAGTAATAAATGACCGTCTTGGCCGGGTGGCGATGTTGCTGCGGCCTCTCCGGCGCATCTCCACAGTCTATAGAGGATTGCTGCAGCCATGGAGCATGGGCCTCCAAACGCACCACCTGCTCCTGTTGTGCCCGTTCCTCTCCATCTCCGTCCACCCACTCCACCAGGAGCGCATTGCCACTCCTGGACCAGATTCCGCCGGAGTTGTCCAATCCCGCCGTAGTTCAACATCACGTCTCCTTAAATCCTCTAATATTTCCTCATTTATGTCATCAACACATCCATGATTCATGGAAATGCTGTGTAAAACACAACAAGCCACAAAGAATGCTGTGACTTTTTGAGGACTGTAAAATGCCCCCTGATCTATCCAAACACCTGAAGCGCATTTTTAGTAATATTTTCCCTTGTAATTATATATGGTTTGCAAAAATGGGAACTGCTGCGTCCGTGTAGATGAGAGAAGCAAAGTGTATGCGCGTTGTGCACACGCTACATTACGGCCAAGCATGCGCCCCTAAAATAGCATCTGAATAACGCACCACTGACTTTAGACTAGCGCCACTGACTTTAGACCAGGTTTTTCCTGGTCTGTGGTGGAATTGTTTTCTGAAACTGCAAAATAGCACCAGGGAATGTTTGCACCTGAACACACCTCCTCTTTTCGCTGAACCGCCCCCGGGAACGCAAATACATTCCCTAATTTACCGACGTGTGTCTGTGGAGGGAAAAGTCGGCTGTGCGTCAGGTGCAAAATAGGAATGATAAATGCGTCGGTGTAAAAAGGCAATTGCGCTGAGTGCAAGATAGGGCCCGCTATGTGGATTCAACTTCTCAAGAGAAATGAGGCAAAATGCTGTTCTTATTTTGTGTGCATCATCGTCATCTTCCCTCAAACTGAACTGTACGTTTAAGATGTTACACACTGAAGGGTTGGATGGCATCAAAGTAAACAACATTTTCTCCATCTCAGCAGTTTCATCCATATTCTGTTTAACATTTCCTACAGAACAGTATGTCAGCCTTATATGACCTTAAGCAAACTTCTGCGCTGCAAACTTCACTTCCCTTGTTTTGAAGTCTGTTCAAGTAGAACTCCATAATCAAAGGAAATGAGCGCAGATCACAGTATTTATCTTTTTTTTTTACCTTTTGAAATGGTGAACGCTCTTGCAGACAGGTTTATTCCTGCCTCTATTTTTGGAAAAACATTTCAAAATGATTGGGCAACTGGAAACCCAAAGGTCAGGTACACTCCCAGGAAATATGTAACTACCAGAGAGTCATTTCAACTTTTTCATTAACTTGTACAGTCTGGTGTTTAAACTCAATTACATTTTTTGAATTTAGTATAGCCCTGCAATATTGCATGCATAACTATTTTACGCTCTGTCACAAATTAAAGTATCTAAATTACTACGGTAGTGAACTAGGAGAGACAAATAACTTGTTTGAATTGAGCCATGAATTATACATGATGTTCATCAATTTAAACAATAATTTTGCAGACTTTCTTGACTTGCAAAATTATCTTCTAAATTGACAACCATCATATGTGTAATATATGCGTTATTATGGAACCCACACAACTTCTAGGCAAGACCCGCCCTTCAATAGCATTCAGACACTACTATTGGCCAGGAGTCCATGCTTACGCAAGGTAATGCAACCTGATTTGTTCAGGTCCTATCCCCTGACCAATCGGCTAGCCTAACTTTAACCACTCGAGGTCAATGCCTAACCCCAACCAATTGAGCTGATTCATAGGGCGGGACTTGCCTAGAAGTTACATAGGATCCATAATAACGCGTAATTTATGGCTCAATTCAAATGGTATCAAAAGATTATTTGTCTCTCGCCATTCACTACTGTACATATTTTTTCCTGAAATAAGGTCCTATAGTAGTCCACTGGAAGGGGAGGACTTTGCCTCTCTGGACTTGCAAATACTACCCTTTAAATTCCCCTTTAATTACTGATTGTGGATGTAGTTGTGAATGGGAGTATGTTTTGACCCTGTGTGCTTTTTCAGTCAGTGTCTCACTTGAAGAGCCAATCTCTCCAGCTATGGCTCACCAGGAAATATGTTGTTTTTATATTATCTTAATAAAGATGAGACTGTGACTGGTAGCGGTCCGGATATTGTTATACCTCAGCAATAATGTTCTGCTTTTCTACTGTGACAGTGACTACAACCAAGAGGGATGTGCCACCAACAAACAAGTCGCACAGCCAAGATTTTACATTGTGATAGTATCTGTGCCATGCCTAAGACATGTAGTAGACAGGTTTTAAGCTGAAGGTGCTGGAACATGAGCAATTACTATTTCCTTAAGTGTGTGTTTTCATTTATATTTGCCATCTAGATTATCTACTGCTAGTTGGAATCATGTAGATTCTCTCATTATTAATTATTGTATATTAAATAATATTGCTATATTTACCTTATCTAAACCTTATCTGCATATCCTCTGGAGTCCTACTGATCATCTGGTTCATATATCTCACCTCAAACAGTCTATTAGAATTTTTCAGTTCTTTTATTTTCAGGCAATAACACACAGCTGTTGATGTACTCCGTATACCACAGGTTTGTTTGGGACTAAAAAGAGTGCTACATTGATGTAGCATCACACTTCTATGACATTGTCAGGCTCAAAAGAGAGATCAAAATAGATGTACCAGGGAAATTATTTTAATTTATTCTATGCATTCTTCTTTGTCAAAAACTGGCGCCTACACTGCCCACGATGCAATTTTGAGGGCTGACCGCTAATCCGTTACATTAATAGCGGCTAATATAGCCTCGAGCCGATAGCCTCAAGCAGACATGAGGAGCGGGCTACAGAGGTCTGTTAAGCTCACTACTTTCAAACTCCACATCCCCAGATATTTTCTTCTGTCCACACTGAGGCTGACTCAAGTGACATCACACATCAGATTTATCAGCATACCTCCCTCTGGAGACACAAAAGGCTTTATACAACTTCACGACAATCCCATTTTTTCCCTCATCATTTTATGTAGTAAAGATGATACTCTTGTCACCAGACTCCCCCCTTCCCTTGAAGTATTTCCTCTTACTGTGCTTGTTGTATTGTGTTCAGCTCTAGTAGCCAGCAGTACCAGTATGGTATGCTGGTATGACTCATGTATTAATTGCCATTTCTCATTGTAACACTTGACTCCTGCTGCATGCTTATTTTCATGCCATCCCACCAGGGAGCTGCACACTTCAACACAGTCCCCTACTGCCTGACCTGAGCAGCGGCGAATCACTTTGACAGGTTGTTAAGGCATCGCTGGGTAAACATCACTTGTCTTGAACTTTCCAGCTGCAGGTCTTCTAAATACATGGCAATACAGTGACACAGCGCTCCACTCCCATTAACCTCTGTCTACAAATATGGCTGTGGTAGGGGGGGCTGCTTTGCATTTGCAGAACAGGTTGGAGCGTTTGAGGTAGATTGAGCATGATGAATGTTAATCGATGATACAGTATGTCCCGAACTGCATAATGAGCTTGTCTCTCAAGTCTTCCACACCTCTACAAATAGAGTTTGGCTTCTGCCCTTCGTTCTGTATTCATGTGTGTATGTGTACGCGCCATTAAATCTGCACTTGAATAGCTGAAGGAATCTCAGCCCGCTTGTCTTGTTCTGAATGCTTTTGTCATAAATTCTGAAATCCTACCTTGAAACACTGCCAATTTTATAATGTGCCAGAGAAAAATTACTTTTGGTGTTCTATTGGTGCGCTACCACTTTGATTATCATACCATTCAACATGCTGTAGTATTTGAGGGTGTTTTTCACCTGGCTGTCATACAAAACAAGCAATCAGTTCTGTATTCTTTTCATTTGTACGTTTTTTTTGTTTGTCTTTTTAGCTGCTGTAAATTGGACCAGACCATCAAACTTGGAGGTTTGAAAGTTTGACAAGCAGCAATTTTTACAATCAGGCATTAGTTTGGCAGTTTTTCTTGGATTATTTCACTGATTTCATTTGATTATTTAACTGAACATCTATTCTTTCACACTTGATGAACAGACAGTAGCATCTGAGTGCATGTAAATGACAATTCTGGTTTATTGAAACAGCAAATAGCAACATGATAACCCAAACTGCCTGTTGTCAACATTTAACAGACCTAGTACGTTTTTTTACATTGTAGAATATGGTTTCTTTTGCTTTGGTTGTTTTTCAGTACATTTTTCAACACAAGTTTGTTCGTGTAGTGAACACATCTTTTAGTGAAAGGGTGGACCGATTCTTTTCACAGAATTGGTTCCTTCAAGTTGATACACGTAAATGTATGAAAGCTTTCAAGTTTTAAAGCTTTTTACAAAATCTAGCATCAGTTTCTCTGTGACACTCGTCGACATTATAATACACGCACGTTCGACAGCTAGTGTTGCCCACCCCACAAACCTTCTTAATGCATTACCAGTCATGTATAAGTTTACGTTAATAATATAATTGTTTAAATGCACTGATTCAGCATCCCACTTGTATGTAGGTAGGCTATGTAAGCTCAATACTATGTTACAGAAATGTAACTGACCAACGATCAGTTGTTATTTTTGAGGAGGCAAGTAGCAGACGTCTTAGTACGATGGAGCAGTTAGTTCAATCTTGTTCAGATTAACCTGCAGACTTTCAACTCGATACCGATTCAATCGCTTCTTGTTCACTCATGCGTCCCAGTCCGAGTGAACCATTCATTTGATCTTGTTCAGTGAGTAGCTTTCAGGCGGTCGCTTTCCACTCATTCATTGGTTGTCCCGCTTTCAATGTTTTGAGCGACTGCATCACTGTAGCAGGTAGCTTGAGCAGTACCCTTACGATAACAGTATGAGTGGGGGGGCCCCTGGTTAGCTCACCTGGTAGAGCGGGTGCCCATATATAGAGGTTTACTGCTTGAGGCAGCGGCCGCGGATTCAATTCCAACCTGCGCCTTTATGCTGCAGGTCATTCCCCTTCTCTCTCCCCTTTCAAGTCTAAGCTGTCCTATCCAAATAAAGGCCTGCAAATGCCCCAAAAAATTATCTTTTAAACAGTTTGAGTGGGAAAAGTCGTGAATTCATGAGTTCCACAGGTTGACCTGATAAATACCGGACACTAGTCATTCAAAAAGATTTGTACGTGGCACGTTCATTGTTGCCCATCACTACTAACTTTAACAAAGAAGTTTGTGTGCCCTGACCTAACTATACATTAACAGTGGCGGTGGCAGTTCAGAAAACAGTCTAAAAAATGTTTTTATTGAATTAATTTGTAACCATTTTGGAAGGCTATGACAAATGTTGTTATGACAAGTTGTCACGCCAAATATAGGCCCATTTGATCAGAAAATGCTCATATGGGTAATGTTGGACAAATAAGATTAAACTTTGACATTGAACACAGTACCAGTACAACAAAAGCAGTTTAGCACCTAACCAAACAAAAGTAGCAGACGTGCATATCAAGATAGATAAAAGATAAACAAATGTGCACAAGGAACAATAGACAAATGGGAAGAGATGTACTGTAATATATACAAAATAAACAAAATTAGATGCACAGTATGAATGAATGCAGCAATATGTCAGCAAAATGTTAATATTACGAGCAGAGTGTGGTCAAAACTTTGGAAATACAAACAGCATGCAATATGTTGTAATAACACTGATATAAGACAATAATGTGATCTATTGTATCCCTTTCAACACAGGAACAGTAGAGGGTGTCATCTTTCAACCAAAGGAGTTGATACAAATGGACACACTGATGAAACAGTGTGAAATATGACAGCACACAGTTGCCTTCATTGCAAAGTTCCATGTTTCTCCTCAGTGTTTATCATACTTGGTGAAGTGACTTGTACGTAAATGAGATTTGACATATTTGAACAAGGCGTAACGGACAACCTGTGAAAACTGGTCCTATAGTCAAGACCTGGGTCAACTAATTGGGGGAATGTCTCATTTGGTCTCATTAGTGGTACCTGGAGCTGCCAAAGCTTTTAATGATGAGTCTGCGAATGGAGTCTTTTCAATGCCTTTTAAGGCGCTGACACACTAACCCGATAATCGGCCATTGGACAGTCTGGCGAGGTCAGTGACTCGAGTCTGTTCAGTGTGTTCCGTGCCGTCGTCCATCTGAGGGGCTGTCGGCCTTTATTTTGGCCGACCTGACATGTTCAGTCGGAGGCAGGGCAGTCGGGACTCACCCGGAAATGGGGAGCGGAATGAGCGTGACTAGAGTCTCTCAAAATCTGACGAAATTTTTTTAAACTGACCTTTGTTGATCTGAAATGAAGACAGATTCAGCAACTGCATGGCCTATTTCACGCTTAAAATGTTTTCAGAAACATGTTTCAGTGAACTCTTAGTACAATATGAGATCGTATTCTGAACAAGCCGCCATGACAGTCTGGCTTTGAATTTCCGGAGAAAACAAACGCATGTGACACGTTTGTCCAATCACTTGCCGGTTTTCATTTTTTGGGCAACAATACAGATTAGCGCCGCCTGCTGTTATGGAGACGTATTACGTCTCGTCTCTTTGGTGTGTTCTGTGGCACTTTTTGGACCAACTCCGTGAGACTGATCAGTCCGACTGGCCGTCTGGTTTGTGTATAACTGCCATTATGTTTACTTTGTATTCCCTTATCGTTGAAAGGTGCTAGACAAATAAAAGTGCCTTGCCTTGTCTTTCCTTTACATACCACAGCTGAAAGTAATATATATATATATATATATATATATATATATATATATATATATATATATATATATATATATATATATATATATATATATACATATATATATATATATATATATATATATATATTATAGTTATTACATCTCTGGAACAATGATGAATTTACATATGACATAATTATAAAAGGCAAATCTTATTCATTGACTCAGTCACTTCCTCCACCATTCACTATTTGAATGCATGTGGAAGAATAAATGCATAAATGTATTTCTGGCAGATGAGATGAATAAAATATTGGGTGAAGGGTGAATAGATGGAATTTTGAATGACCACTCTAAATGAGCAAATTCATGAACTGGAGTTTGCATTGATGACTGAGTGACAGAATGACTTTCAGCCAACATGTCGGCTTTTTTTGTTGCATAACCATTCAGCCTTGAATTTGGTCAATACGGGGTTTTGCTTTGAATTCAGGGTAGATTTACATCCCGTGCTGTGAAAGCAGGTATTACCCTCCAGTGAGTTCTGAAAATAAGGGAGAGTTTAGTGTTGGATTCAAAACGAACACTCTTGGCAGATGGGAGCGTTTGGAACATCACATGGGGCATGCAAGTTTTCCCAACTCTCACTGCGGGGCGGTGGTGTGTGTGGAGGCCATCTTGGACTGCACTCAAACAGCTAGCAGTGACTGATGGGCCCAAGGGATGTTTACCCCTGCCCAGTGGTATAAACGCTTTATTTTTTCTCGTACAGTTCTGCTAAATCATGTGGGGAATGAACAGGTCCCAGAGCCTTAAATGGTACACAGTGAACTGGCACTCAGCCTTGGAGTCAAAGTCAAATGCATCAGTGGCATTTTATGTTGATGTTGTTATTATTTTTTTCTGAACTTGCTTTTTTAAAAAGGGCATTTTTGGAAGATGTGGTGTTAAAAGATCCAATCACTAATGCATTTTACCAGCTCAGTTTTGTTGAATAGTTCAGTGGAGTAACATTTAAACTAACGCCTCCTAGGAAACATTTGTCGAGGTGAGGAAAGCAGCAACCAAGTATGCTTCCGGTCTAAAACAATTAAGCGGCATTAAGTTCCTTCAAAACCCCACACTCAGGGTGCCCCAGTAGCTCACCTGGTAGAGCGTCCGGCCCATGTACAAGGCTGAGTCCTTGGCAGCAGTCCGGGTTTGAGTTAGACCCGTGGCGCTTTGCTGCATGTCATCTCCTCTACCCCCTTTCCTATCTATGTGTATTAGATCATGAAAGGCATAAAAAGCTAGCCTGACAAGCCAGACCCACATGAAGATGTAGGGTCTGGGAACTCACCATTGACAGGGCTCAATCCGAGGGGCGGGATAAACGGTTGTCTTTCAAATTCCCTCTGCATGTACAATGGCTTGAAAAAGTATTCATACCCCTTGAACTTTTCCACATTTTGTCACGTTACAACCACAAATGTAAATGTATTTCCTTGGGATTTTATGTGATAGACCAACACTAAGTGGCGCATAATTGTGAAGTGGAAGGAAAAGAAAAGGATACATGGTTTTCAAATTTTTTTTCAAATAAAAAACTGAAAAGTGTGGCGTGCAAAAGTATTCAGCCCCCTTTACTCTGATAGCCCCAAATAAAATCCAGTGCAACCAATTGCCTTCAGAAGTCACCTAATTAGTAAATAGAGTAAATAAAGAGTCCAGCGGTGTGTAATCTAATCTCAGTATAAATACAGCTGTTCTGTGAAGGCCTCAGAGGTTTGTTAGAGTGAACAAACAGCATCATGAAGCTCAAGGAACATACCAGACAGGTCAGGGATAAAGTTGTGGAGAAGTTTAAAGCAGGGTTAGGTTATAAAAAAATATCCCAAGCTTTGAACATCTCATGCAGCGCTGTTCAAGCCATTATTCGAAAATGGAAAGAGTATGGCACAACTGCAAACCTACCAAGACATGGCCATCCGCCTAAACTGACAAGCCAGGCAAGGAAAGCATTGATCAGAGAAGCAGCCAAGAGGCCCATGGTAACTCTGGAGGAGCTGCAGAGATCCACAGCTCAGGTGGGAGAATCTGTCCACAGGACAACTATTAGTTGTGCACTCCACAAATTGGGCCATTATGGAAGAGTGGCAAGAAGAAAGACATTGTTGAAAGAAAGCCATAAAAAGTCCCGTTTGCAGTTTGCCACAAGCCATGTGAGGGACACAGCAAACATGTGGAGGAAGGTGCTCTGGTCAGATAACACCAAAATTGAAGTTTTTGGCCTAAATGCTAAAGGCTTTGTATGGCGGAAAACTAACACTGCACATCACCCAGAACACACCATCCCCACCGTGAAACATGGTGGTGGCAGCATCATGCTGTGGGGATGCTTTTCTTCAACAGGGACAGGGAAACTGGTCAGAGGTTCACCTTCCAGCAGGACAGTGACCCTAAACATACAGCCAGAACTACAATGGAATGGTTTAGATCAAAGCGTATTCATGTGTTAGAATGGCCCAGTCAAAGTCCAGACCTAAATCCAATTGAGAATCTCTGGCAAGACTTGAAACATGCTGTTCACAGACGCTTTCCATCCAATCTGACTGAGCTTGAGCTATTTTGCAAACAAGAATGGACAAAAATGTCAGTCTGCAGATGTGCAAAGCTGGTAGAGACATACCCCAAAAGACTTGCAGCTGTAATTGTAGCGAAAGGTGTTTCTACAAAGTATTGACTCAGGGGGGCTGAATACTTTTGCACGCCACACTTTTCAGTTTTTTATTTGTAAAAAAAATGTGAAAACCATGTATATTTTTCTTCCACTTCACAATTATGCGCCACTTAGTGTTGGTCTATCACATAAAATCCCACTGAAATACGTTTACATTTATGATTGTAACGTGAAAAAATGTGGAAAAGTTTATGGGGTATGAATACTTTTTCAAGCCACCGTAATAGGATGGCGCTACAACCAGGCAGAGCATCCAAGAAGGTAGCGAAGCTAGTTGATAAATTAAACTTTTCAATGTTATTCATGTTTTATCATTTGTATTATTCATTTTTTGTTGGAAAATATACTGTGTTTCAGGATAAGACTCATTTTTGCACATTACAAGTTGAACTATGGAATTTGAGTGAATTTGAACACAAAGTAAGTACAATTTGTTTCCTTAATCCAGACATTAAAAGCAATACTGAAATCCAACAATACAGTGTAAAAAATAAAAAAATAATACCAAGTTGCAGCAGCTCTCATTTAACTCTGGTGTCCTCACAGTATGTGGCACCTGGTGTGATAACACATATTGTAGCCTTCAGTGAGAGTTTGAACAGCACCTCAAAGTCAAAGAGACATACATAACCGGTGACATACAGTAGGGGCTTAATATTTTGACGTCGCATTGTCAGCTGTCTGCTGGGATCAAAGATCAGCTTCTCATGTGATGGTGCAACAAGTGGCTGCACCAGTGAAGAGATAAAACCATTTTGTGACATTGCATGACCTATTTGTAGAATATTCAAAAAGGTACAAATTAAAACAAAAGGCATTGCTTTTTACACAGCTGTGTTTTAGATTGGGATATCAAAGGAAATCTACCCTGAGTTTGCTGGAAAGAAAGTGAACAAAAGATGAACCATACATGACTCCACTGAACCACATTTGAAACTTTCAGGCAACACAAATCATTGATAATCTTTTTGGGGTTTGACTGAGACACAGTGTTTTGCTGCATTCATGTGGTGTCAGAATAGTCAAAAAAATTGTTCCAGACTCATATGAACGCCCCCTCAAGTCGGAACAACTCGGTAAGATGGTGAAAATGTTGGTATACAGCTTTCCAAGTTGACATCACATTATGCAGAACAATGGCAGCCAAAATTATGTTTGGTTGATGGTAAGAAACATTAATTGATGTAGTGCATCTAAATGTTTGCTCATATGTAATTTGTAATATTCTATTAGGTTGTAACTGTTGCAGATACACAGAATTTACCCATCTATAAAGCTGCAGTTCTAAAGTGCTGAAATGAGATTTGAACATTCTGTTTCTTTTTTTTCTTTTTTTTTAACCTTTATTTATTCAGGTAAGTCGATTGCGAACATTTGCATTGACGACCTGTGCCACATTCACACAGTCACACAGTTACACATTCAAAGCAATTTATGGCACATAGTTACGTCTCTTGTGCATCCATGAACCTCCATTTGGTTTACAGTACAGTAAACTGGTCCTATAGCAGTCCTCCAATTATGAGATGGTTGATAAATGTCATTGTGAACCACTACAGCCAAAGTGACAGCTGACATTTTATGATCGGAGCACTCCTAGTAACAAAGTATCTGTATCGTGTCTGCCGTGTGATGTATAGCTTTGGAGGCACAGTCAGAAAGGCTGCCTGTTTCTTTCATTTCACCACCTCTCTAGAGTTTCTAAAGAATATCCGCTAGGAAGAATATTACAATTTAAGCCTGTGAGGCCACTACTTCCAAACATACTCATTTCAGATATATCGCCAAGAAGTACGGTTATCAAAGAGATCATTAAGGGAGGAATAACTATCACAGCATGACTGAACTCTTACTGGAACAATGGCTTGAGAGATTTTTTACATCATAACATTGTGTGTGTACACGTCTTAATATCTGAACTGACTCAAATAGGAGCAAAATTGATTATGCTAAGCTGAATGCATGTATAGAGCAATGACTTGGGGGCAATACTCAGATGCAGATGGATTAAACAGATACTGACTTAATCAAAATCGCTGTTCAGTAATAGCATGATATCTTTCTGCGTATTCAGAGAGGCTATTAAAATGAAGTAGTCCAAAGAAAAGCAAGAGCTTTTGGATGGTGGGTGGCTTACAGAGTTTAATCAATATCTCTGCTTCTTTCCTCACCACAGTGCATGTCTGTGCCTCTGGATGCAGTGCCCTCTTCAACCCTGGAGCGATCCATGTGAAACCCTCGCTACAGTAAACAATACCACTGTAATGATACTAGTGGTGTCCCCGAATGGATTTACACATTTGAATCAGAATTGACGAATCTTTCTATAGTCGACTGATAGTCAAATCATCTGTGTGTGTGTGTGTGTGTGTGTGTGTGTGTGTGTGTGTGTGTGTGTGTGTGTGTGAATGGGTTGGGAGGGGCACGACACTAGTCAGCCGGAGGGAATCATGTAAACCGCAGGCGCGTATGGACGCGTATTTCGCATCCACCGCATGCATAACTGTCTCTATTTTGGGAACTGTGTATCCTGGCTCAAGTGTGCGCATTAAGTCTTTATAACCTTCACTGTCCACAACATTCACTGGCCTCATTGTGAAGCGAAATAAACTCTGCAATTTTGTCCGGGATTTCTCTTTTCCTTTTGTCGGGCAATGGCGGTCTCAAATCTAGCTTTCTTTGAGTTAGTTTTGGCGCAGCTCCGGTACTACTACTACTACTACTACTACTACTAGATGAACCTCTGTCGTCAGTCTGATACTGTGGGTGGATCTACAAAAAAGACTAACATATTTTAAGTCCCAACATATGATATTGCTATTCGTAAATTAAAAGCGCCATTATATATGAAAAAGTGAAACGTCTTTATTGGTAATAAACTTACCCGTTTTAAGTGGAAAGCCATGTTTGTTGTTGACGAGTGGTAGGACATGAGCTGTTGGCACAACTTGCATTTTACTTTTTTTACCATTTGAAAGTGCATCCACACTTTAGATTTTCTTTTTCCAGACATTGTTAAGTAATGTTAATCTCCTCGTCTGATGCTCCTCGTCTGTCGCGGATCAGGGAAAGTGAAACTTAAATCTTTCACAGGGGTGGTTGGATTTACACACACACGTAAAAAATATTTATTGAACTTTTCTTTCTTTCTTTTCACGTTTTTTTTTTACAGCATTATCATAATTAAAGGCTGTAGATAACTTAATATAACCGTACAAAACCAGTAGTTCTGTGTGAAATTAGACATTGAGCACCCCCATATTGCCAAAATGGTATGATCCTCGTTTCACAATAACCCCCGCGAAGATCCAACTGTGAGATTGGTGGTCGAATCAGGCTCCGCATATCGATGCATCGAATCTTCGACTACTCGGGGTCACCCCTAAATGATACAGAGAAGAGGCAGGGGATAAAGTATGATCTGACAAATCCACCCTCCCTTTTCTTCTCTTGCCACAATTAGATTTCAGATTGGTTTTGATGTTGGATGTAAACCAGCGGCGTGTAGTTAGGGGTATTTATGCCCCAGTGTAAATGTGATGTTATTTGAAGAAGCAAGACAGCATCGCTTCAGTAGCTTGCTATGTAACTGTCACTCACTCTCCCTGTCCTGTCTGTCTCTCTGGGCGTGAGCCACATTGTAAATGCCATGGGTCACTTTTTAAAAGATCAACATGGATGTTAGCTGACGGATTCTTCTCAGCCCAAAATGAAAGCCTTGAGGTGGCAGTGTGTCACCATTGGACATGTGATTTCATTCTCTTTTAATTGTCTCCACAGCGAGCAACTGAACTAAGATCAGAGATTAAAGGATTTTTTCAAAGAATCATTTCAAAGCGCCCAGCCATCTCACCCATGACTAATTCAGTTAGCATTCTCCATACTACTGCTTTAATACAGCCTCTTTTGTGGGATGCAGTGTCATTTCATTTGCAGTCATGAAAAAGCCTGACTTCTATGTGCACGCTTTCTACAGCACATCTTTTTGACGGCAGACACTTGATGGTATGTGCGCTGCAGTGACTTTGAATTTCATTCATGATCTAATTCCTATTTAATTCCACAAGTTATTCAAACTCTTTTATTTAAAGGCCAGACGTGTATCATTGTCATTGTCCAATAATAAAACTGAACTTTTCAAGCCTAGGTGTAGTATTAAATCAAAACAGATTTAAAATAAAGCTTCAGGGCATCCTACTCACTCTTAATTTAAGGTTTCACCAAATTATTTACCTCAGTCTTGGATTTGCTCAGCAAGATTCAATCAACTCGACTTTAAAGAACAGGTACTGGTGGACAAAAAACAAATACAGCGCTGCTTTAAGCTAAATGCTAACCTTAAAGGTGCAATATGTAATATTGTATGTAATACTGGCAGCTAGCGGTTAAAATAGTTACTGCACTACCAATTCAAAATACTGGAGAGTCGTCTCCCCCGCCCCCTCCTGCCCAGACTCGAAGTTCACGGAGGTTGCCAGGCTGAGACCGCAGCATTCACAAGAATGTTGCTAGACGCTTTTCTCACATAGCCAGACATTACTCCACAGCACAGCGGAGTAGCTAACGTTAGATGCTAGTCTCACATAGCCAGACATTACTCCACAGCACAGCGGAGTAGCTAACGTTAGATGCTAGTCTCACATAGCCAGACATTACTCCACAGCACAGCGGAGCAGCTAACGGTAGATGCTGTCATAAAAGCCTGTGCTCACAGGGAGCTCTGTAACCAACTGACAGACACTTTTTTGGCTTAAAATGACAGTATGAACCGCTAAAAACACAACAACCTCACTGTCCTCTCCACACGCCAGTCAGGCACACTTCCTCGGCTTAGAATTACAATACGAAACTCTAAAAATACCACTACCTTGCCGACGGAACACACTTCATTGGCTTAGAATTACGGCAACAATCGCTAAACACACTGCAAACTCACAGTCCTCTCTTTCCGATTTACAGCCCCCCTCTCGTGGCTTAAAATAACTCACCGTTATCGGCTCCAGCCGCTGAACTACACGCTGTAAACAGCCATGGGCTGCTTGCCTGGTCCTCCCGGTAACGTTAACAGTTAGCAGGGTTAGCATGGCGGCGTTAGCCAGGACCAGTCGGGATCACTTTACTGGCTGTGTCTCAATTGTTTTTGTGAGTAACCAACTCGGGTACTCTAGCTATATAATTCAATGTGAGTACACAAATGTTGAAATGACAAAAAATGCCCGTCCCTAGTAGCTGTGATAAATTAGCCTGAAGCTAATGCTTACCTGTTCAGGAGAAAATAAGCCAACTCTGCGTCCTTTTGGGATCTAAGCTGTCTCCATCTTTCAGATACATCTCCAATATTTACCAGGGGGTTGTTACGTCTCTGGTCACGCAACTGTTTTTTTAATGTCATGTAGAATCTATCTCCGTTGATCCTGTTCGTTTGTGTGCTGCTTTCATGGCTGTACTACCGTTACAGCTGTAGCGTGCTGGGTTTACGTTTTTACAGATATATCTGGCAACCCGGCCTGCCTGTCAAACTGGGCCGTTGATAACAACACACAGATCAAAACAAACATAAATTCCGTCACGGAATGTAAATTTCAAAAAGAAAAAATACTGACATTAGCATTGTTGTCAGAAAAGATAGTATTTCAGTTTAACATGTTTCCTTAACATCTGATGAGGCATTGGTTTCATCTTTGGATTTACAACAGTACAAATATTACATATTGGACCTTTAACATGTGATTGTATAACGTTTGCCATGATCACCATCTTAAGTTAGCAATTAGCATGCAAACATTTGCTAATTAAGTTTTAAGTACTGCTGAGGCTAAGGGTAATGTCTTGGTTTATGACTAAATACTTGCAAAGTGAAAGTATTAAATACATTTCAATTGTAACCTGATGGTGGCACTAGAGGAAAAGTCAGGGTATTCCAGAAGTCATTAGAGTGACTTTATCACATGCACTGCAACCCTGAACATATCTTAGCTTTATGTGAGAATGTCCGAATCAGGAGTGGACATTAAATGGACTTTAGCCTGCCAGCTCCCTAGAACAAAGTCAGTGTAATGTCTGATTGAGCTCCTGTGTAAATAGAGCAGGTCATTGCTCTGGGGAATTCACAGCGAGCGATTGAGCATGTATAAGTAAGTTAGAATGCGTCTGACATGGACAAACATGTCGTGAAAGGGCAACTCCGGACAATGACTGCACCTGATTCTCCGATTCATGTGGAAAAAAACGTCTTAGGTTACATTGTCTGGGAACCACAAATGTCTGAATAAAGTTGAATGGCAATCAATCAAACTGTTGTTGAGATGTTTCAGCCTGGACCAATGTTTTGGACAGACTGACTGACCAACCGACGAAAACAAAACCTGAAAAGATTTTTAAACTCCAACTACCGTCCTCAATTTATGCTGTAAACACTGCTAGTGCATAATTCCTTCACAGCCTAGTGAGCAAACCAGTCACAAAAGGTAACAAGCTCATGTCTGTGCAGGAGAACAAGCTAGAACAACATACCGACAGATCCATACGCCTCATTATCTACAGTGGACATTGTCTTACGAAGTGGCTGCCAGTTGATTTCCCCCCACTGAATATGGGTCATTGTATGTGACACAGGAAAACTGAAATGAGGTTTTTATTCTATTCAGCTTTCTCACCAGTTGGATTACTTTTCCCTGATGAGATTTAAATCAGAGTTGATCCTGTTAAAGGCGAGACCTCACCTCTGCTCATCAACATCTGATTCAAGCTGGTGGAGTTAATCCCCAACTGATTTCATTTAGGCTGCCTCCACGCTTTAACATAACTATTTAGTTCCATTTTGTTTGTCGACCTATGACGTCATCCTGCTCAGGGATGACCCGGGCAATATGGTTATTCTCACTGGTCTTTGTTTGACCTTTTCATCTTGATGGACTCGCAGAAAGAGGAAGAGCAGGGAATCGGAAGTGGGAGCAAGATTGATGCTGTATTGATGTTTTCTCCAAGTGGTTTAAGTGTCGCTGTAAGCTACGCTGTCACTTCACAAACAGAATAAGAGATTTGGTGAAGAGGAGCAACCGTGCCAGCATGGGCGGCTGAAAGAGAATACATACATAGCAAAGCAGGGAAATGCGGTTGTGAGCGTGCTGCAAATTTTATTACATTACCTTAAGCTATGTCTGCCCCCCAAATGCCTTGTGTCTCTGCACACCGAGGGAGTCAAAGGAAAATGTCAACCAAATGCTTTCTGTTAAGCAGCATCTGGTCCCCTCCCAGCAGATTCTGACCATCTATTATGTCAGGTAATTGTTGGTAATCTTACTCCAGCCACTGGCAAAGCTTTTAATGGTGCTGCAAGGCTTTTCATGAAAGAAAACAACATCTCCAACAGTGACAGCTTGTATTTCCTTTCACCTCAATCTTAAAGTTTGGGTACTCTGTGAATCTTGCAGAAGCCCTTTGCTTTGAAAATACGTTACGCCACCAGGAAGCTGTGGCAGCTGCCCAGGACACGTTCAAAGGAAAACACACATCCGCCCTCGCGTGCACTGTGCCCTCCTATTATAAGCATGAGAATCTGCTCTTAGAGATACACACTTCAGTCGAGGTTATGATTATGTGTCAGCGGGTGTTGGACAGAGGGTGTGTGTGTGTGTGTGTGTGTGTGTGTGTGTGTGTGTGTGGGGGGGTTGTTATCTTTATGGCTGAACAAGAATTAGATGGAGGAAAGGGAACATCTTTCAAAAACTCTTGCCAGGACTCGGGAAGATAAGGAGAGAACGCTCCATTGGCCCGGCATTGTGGAAGGGAAAATTGCATCAGAATCCCCACAAAAGACCCAATAACCCCCACAATTTACTTTCCGGATAAGGAATCATTGTAAATAAATGTTAACAGACAGAGTGACCACGGCTGTGTAGGCTAATGTATACCACACTCATGTCATGTTTGCGGTCTTTAACATGCCCTCATGCTCTCTAAGCATTGCACAGAAAATATGTGTTTGCTTGAAGATAAAGTCTATGCTTCAATACAATTGCATTTAAAGTTATTATACTGAATAGGTCTAAATTGAATGTGAAGCCTAATGGCTACATTTGCAGCAGAGTTTTCTTTGATGAGCAAATGGTGCAAATTGTATTAATTAATGCTTTTTGATATGCTGTGTAGGGGCAATTGGCCAAACTCCCCATGATGTCTTAATAAAGCAAGTAATGCCTTGTCATTTGACTTGCTCAAAAGCAGAACCTAACATTGACTTGTGGAGCGTCCTTCAATGTAATGTTGCTTTTGAATTTTCAATCTAAATCAATAAAATCATCAGCAGAAGGAAGAACACCCACAGGAAATCTTAGGTCATGGAAGAGCTTTTTACCTCGCAAACCGTGTTAACCTGCTAACACAGATGTCTCACTTCAACCAATATTATTCTACTCAAAATCATCTCAAAGGGGCTGCTAAAACTGGAAGGGTACTGAACCCAAATGCAAGATTTAATAGATGTATTTTCAAAAGTTATTTTTTTGTTGCTGAATTTATGTGATACGACAAGCTTTAAAACCACCAAGAAAGGCCTTGCTGCAGTTCCCAGTGGGCTGCCACTCGCTCTTTGCACAGCGTTACAGAGACAGGAGAGCTGCAGTCCCTTTACAATGATTTTAGTCCAAACTGTTGGTGCTCGGGCTCAGCTGCTAGCAGTGGCACACTAGGGTTGACAGGAAATATGGGAGGAATAACTGCAGTACTGTTGCTAAGGCACCTTCTGGCCTTAAGATTCAAGGCTTGAGGGTACAAGATACTACCTTGCTCTACCATAAAATTAAAGTTTTCTTGAGCGAATATAAAAGAAAATAATCTCTTTTGTGGTGTTCTGGAGCTTGAAAAGTCTAGGTGAGAATGTCCATGGGTTATAATAATAATAAAACATTGTCATTTTAACACGTTGACCTAGTGGAATACATTTGTGAGGTATGTAAGTATGTCCAGTATTGTATAACTGGCCTTTACAGGCAGAACATTATGGATCTTTTTGCTGTGCAAGATACAATAGTAGGAGTTAAGGTGTGATGGGGTAAATTGCAATGGATTTAACTGTTGAATTGTCGGTTTAAACAACAACAACAAAAAACATGCATTTAAACAATGCATTTGAGTCTGTCAATAGAATAGTAGGCTATTAGTCATAACATCAAATGTAGCAAACTTACATCTTTATAGATTACAATCTAAAATGGGTAAGGATGCTTCTGTATGCTGGTGCCATGGAATTAAATAAGCTACCTCCTTTAATTATAGTCAAATCTCCCTGCCTTTAAGGCAAACAAAAGACACGCCTCATGTAAACTCAGGCGCGCAACTATCGGTAAGCAGGGTAAGCGGTGCTTACTGCTAAGCAGGGTAAGGGTAAGTGGTGCTTACTGCTTACCGGACCAATCAGGGGCCCGCCCGACTGGAAGATATTGATTGACAGCCGGGGGCCCCTATCGCTTATTCATTACACGCGACCGGGCCATTTCACTTTGACTGTAACAGCTAGGTTCCTGCTCAATGGTGTGTCCCTCTTTAAGAATGTCATCCGACTACATAAATATATATATATATAAAGTAATTAAGCGAATTTATTTGAATAAATAATATTATTTATTCAAATAAATTCGCAACAACATATTTTACTGATCATTAAATACATGTGACGAAAAATGATAGATTTTGATGTTATTTGTTTAGAATTGTGACGGGGATTGTGGGATATGGGAAGTGAACGTGCGTGTTTGCGAGCAAAACAGTAAACACATTGAACGTGGGACAGACAGTGTCGATATGCAGTCGTCGTCAAATTACAAAACACAAAAGTGGCTTTCAAAAGCGACAACGAAAAGAGGAATTGGAGAAAGCAAGGAGTAAAATTACCAAAAGTAGGAAGCTTCTTTAAAAAGATAGCACAGGAGGGGGAGAGTGAAGAGAGTGAAGCACCTGCAGCGACCGTTGGCAGTTAGCAGCTGCAGCTCCCTGGCTAATGCTAGCACCAGTGGATCAATCAGCATCGATGTAGAAGCACCCGCTTCCAGCTTGGTGGCCTGTGCGAACACCAGCGGGTCATCCAACGACAGCATTGAGGAGAACGAGGTAGATCCTATGCCCATCACTGCTAATATATATCCTCTTTGCATGAGTATCCAACCGACATGGGTCATTATCCTGAGTGTCTAGACTCAAATGCCAAACGTTAGCTATATATTATCTACGGGGTCCTGCCAACCTACTGGCCCTTTCCCACGGGATCCCGCACAGGATAACCGCTCCTTTACTACGGTATATTATTAATATTTACAAAACTAAGTCTGGTTTGGAGATACCGAGGACATGGCTGTGCAACTCCCCGACGCTAGATGTAGCCTACTGCCAGCCCTGTTGGCTTTTTGCCAAGTCAACGTGGAAAACAAATACCTGGCGTAATTTATCAAAGAAAATTCAACAACATGAGTCATCCACTCTACATAAAGCTGCATGTGTGACATGTGACCATTGGCGTCAGAATGGAACTATGGATAAGGATATGGAGAGGGACATACTTCATGAGGCCAGCTTTTGGAGACCGATACTACACCGTGTGATTAATGTTAAGCTCACTTTAGCTATGAACAACATTCCCTTTAGAGGACATAGGGAAAACATAGAACATGCTGTTGGTGTCGCCACTGATGTTACGATCAAAGAGTCCTTCACTGGATTTCGTGAAGTTAAGGACTCATCGGCCAGTGAGCTTACTAGGGAGATTGTTGCGTCTGTGGACAACGGCTTAGACCTTTCCAAGTGCAGAGGGCAAGGGTACGACGGTGCCGCAGATATGCGCGGCATATACAGTGGAGTCCAAGCAAGGATAGCTGCCAAGGAGCCAACTGCCGTGTATGTACGCTGTGCCCCACACAGTTTGAATCTCATCCTTAATGATGCGGTGAAAATACAAGAAGTAAGGCAGTTCTTTGACATTGTTGAGCGCATTTATGTGTTCTTTGGGCACAGCATAAAGAGAGGGGCAATGCTCTCAAATAAAACACACAGTGATGACAAACAATGACTCCAACATAACACTGAAAAAGTTATGCCCGACTATATGGTCCTCACGTTACAAAGCAGTAACCGCTCTGAGATATCGGTACAATGATGTGATGAAGGCATTGGCAAAACTTTCACTGACAAGCAGAAAGGAAGATGAACGGGACGAGGCTGCATCGTTGAAACAGGCAATGGAGAAATTCTCATTTGTTTGTCTTGTTGTCCTCCAAAGCAAAATCCTGGGGCGAACTAATGTGATATCAAAACTTCTACAGTCCAAAGACATGGATCTCGCTACAGCAGTCCAGCTACTGGACAGCGCCATCAGAGACCTAACGGTGTTCCGACAACATTTTGAAGATGCCAAACAAACAACGAAGGGCCTTTCAGAGTGGGGAGTGAGCAAGGCATTTGAGAACACTCGGCTGAGAAAAGTGAAAGTGCATTTTGACGAGCTGTGTCAAGATGAACGTTTAGCAGATGCTGAGTCTTACTTTCGCGTCCATGTGTTTAATGCCTGCCTTGATATTGTCATCTCTCAGTTGACAATTTCAAGGTTCTACTGCCCGAGACCCTTTGCACTGCAACAGATGATGAACTGTTTTTGCAAGTAAACAGGCTGGTGGAGATTTACAGTGATGATATTACAACTGATTTCCCAATGCAATGGTTACCATTCCGTGCAAGCTTGAAAGACCGTATCTCTCAAATGAAAACAGTGCAACAGCTGACGAAGATGCTGATCGTCGAGAACAGCTGCATCACTGCGAGTTTCGGGGAGGTTTGCACTGTTTTCATGCTTTTTCTGACCATCCCAGTGACAGTGGCCTCTGCAGAGCCTTCTTTTTCAAAACTGGAACTGATCTCAGGAGCTCAAAGGGACAGAGTCGTCTCTCTGGACTTGCCATACTGTCAATTGAGAGTGCCCGTGCACGCCATCTGGATCTTGAGGATTTAATCCACAACTTTGCACAGAGGAAAGCCCAGAAAATGCCGCTATAATGTAAGTGAGCATCTTTTTTATGTATTTAGACCTAGGCCTATGTGTGTGTAGTCAAAGCAGTGAGTAACAATGTCTTATAGTATGATGTCACCAGCAGTGTTTTTTAATGTGTTATGGTGCGCCGTCACCAGCAGTGTTTTTTCATGTGTTATGGTGCGCATTCACCAGTGTTTTGTTTTTGTTGTGGTGCGCATAGGCTATTTCTGATTTTGTTGGTCATCTCATCTCTTATATGCTGTGTCTCTATGATCCTATCCTGTCCTAGTCATTGTAGCCTGCTCGTGGACATTGTGTCATCACGTGCTGTAGTAGGGGGCCCTCCTTGATAATCCTGCTTAGGGGCCCGGTGTTGGCTCGTTACGCCACTGATGTAAACAGTAGAATTTGATTACATTTCATGAATATCGATCGTTTGTACGGTTGATCTCATCGGATTTTTCCCCTAATCGGTAAACAGCTTATGCAATAAATGCTGATGGAAACGTTATTTGCCAAATAAATAATGAACTGCGATTACGTTTTAGGTAATTTTACCTTGCAATCAGCCATAAAACAAAGAAGAAGAAGTTTTATTCATTTCCGCCACGTATTTCCGCACTTTGCAGACATGGTGGGTGTCAACAAAAACAGATATAAGTGGACGAAAGAGGAGATGAGAGAATTTTTTTAATTAATTTGCAAGCTGAATATAACCGCTAATATATAGCAATAATAGTTGTCTGGCATTCATGTGCACCTGCATCGTCATAGCGATGTTTTGATAGCGTTGTGTTATTATCGCTTGATATGTTGCTATCAGCTGCACACAAGCACTATTACAGTGCAATATTAATAATTTGTAGGTAGACTCCGTGATCCATTTTGGCTAGCAAACTTTGTTAACAAATGTTTGCTTGAATGTTGTGCGATTTAGTGCGAAAATGAATGGAAACGCCTTAACATGTTTCAAATCAATTCAATATACCAATTTGATTGCAAAACAGCATGCAACTTCATTACACACATATTTTTAATCACTTTGAAGACATTGGATGGAAACACACTTTCACCGGCTATATTCGCATGAATGGTTTTAGTGAACTTCAGATAATTCGATTAACAAGTGGATGGAAACATAGCTAATGACTGTGAGATGATTTTTCCTAATAGAAGGTTGGTAATGCATTTTTATTATTTGCCTATTACTTCATTGATGTCACAACTGTTGTCTTTTATGTGATATCCTACTCCCGACCAAATCTGTAGTTTGGCCCAAAGTAAAAATAGCGGGGGTGTTCACTTCAATTGACCATTCAGTGATATAAAGTGTCTATTCGAAAGTAGAAGATTTAAAATTTCAATTAAAATTAATCTCAACACCTATTTTCACAATGTGAGTTTAAGCTCTGCAGCTCCCACTTTTCGGATAGACTGCCAACAGTGTGTCTGAACACTCCAAGCAAATGACACCCGGCATTAACAAACAGCAAGTCTGCCACTCCATCCGTCCCGCATATGAGAAATACTGCTAAGAATTTACTTATGGTTCCAGATTGTGATGTCATCTCTTTATGAGGGATTTGATTGGATCTCTCTTCCCAAGTGAGGCCTAATTGCCATCAATACAGTTTTCATATTTATGAAAGTACAATTTTTCATTTCATATAAAAAAAATACTTGACAACCTCAACTGGCAAAGCTTGGAGTGTTTTGAACTAAATTCCAGGCTGAATGATAAATAATTAATATAAATGATCTATTTCTGCCATTTCAGAGCAGGAAAATGAAACTTTAGTATAAACTGTTTAAATTATAATTATGCAAGCATAAAACCAAGTTCTTATTAGGGATTAGGTATTTGGACACTAATGAAAAATGAAATTTATTGGATTTAAAATTGTGATCAAAGCAGTCCAACAGAATGGGTGTGAGCTCTAAATTGTAGGTTTTCTTAATAAAGTGATCTGGATGTAAAATGCCCTCATGTTTTTTTAATGTTGTTTTTTTTGGCCACATTAGAGGGCAGTTACTTGGGGCACTGTCTCTAGAGAGTGTCTAGAGGGAAAATGATAATGTGAGTGCAGTCAGATAGTAGAGCTTCATTTTTAATTTCCTTTTGTTCGATCCAGGTTATATTTCCAACTTTCAAAAGCATGCTAATGCACTAGTATGTAACAGCAAAGGCTCATTGTTGGATAAAGAGGCTTGATAAGGAAAAATCAAGGAAATAAAAGGAGGTAAAAATTAAGACCTTTAGATACAAAACACAGAAAACCAGGAACTTATTGCATGTTGTCATGGAGAAGGTTAAGCAGAACTTGCTTAAAAGAGCTACTTGTCATTTTGGAATTAACTGTTTCTTTAAGGCAAAGGTCTCAAACCACCAACCTAGAATTAGATCTGACCCACAATTTCCAAAAGCCTTAGACATGTTTACAATGTGTTGCTCAAGTTGGCCCACCCATTACTTTCATAATTGTGTTATTATTTGAATAATAACACATTTTATATTTTTTTATTATAGTAGTTCTATTTTTAGGGGGGCTGCACAATTGTAGTATAACAATTGCCTTTTTATTTCACATTTAACAAAGCAAATAAACTGTGCCAAAAGTGCACAACTTGTCAACATAAACCAACAGCACTCTGATTTACCATGGTGCTCCTGACAACAAAGTGTCTTTCCGAACCTCAAATAAAGGGTGGCCTGGAGCAAAGACAATTTCAAAAGAGGTCGATGATTCATTTATTTTCATGGAGTTTAATGTGACTGCTACCCATTTTATCTGCAAGGTGATAGTTGCTGTTTCCAGAAGCATTTTTCCACTAAACATGCAGGGGAGTGTGCCAGGTAGCCCTGATCCAGAACTGTATTGCGGTCTGACTTTTCAGTCACGCAGGTGTTTCTGCAATTAATTATGATAATAATGTTAAAAAAATACAAATATATGAAATGGTGGGCAATCTTTTTAGTGACTTCTCAATAGGAAATGTGATGACAAGCCATCCTATAGCTGTTGAGGTATTTCAGTCTGAACTAAAGTGGATAACTGACTGACCAATATTACCATATAAGGTCACATAGCCAAAACCATTATTTATTAGTTTTAGAGTTAATTTCAGAACTTTACTATTCGTCTATAAAGCACTTTATGGATTTGCTCCATCTGACTCTTTATTTACCCCTTTCTGACCAGTCGCTTCTGGTCGTTTCTCGGGCTCGGCAAAAGCTAAGGGCCGACTCAAGCGCAGCTCCAGGCCTACTTCTTTTCCATGGCTTTTGAAACCACTTAAGTTGCCACTACCAGTTGGTCTTACTGATTTTTGTATTAGTTCATTGATCTTTATCTTGATCATGTGTATGGCATTTAATATTGTGTTGTATGCTGTTGACCTATTATTCTGCCTATGGTAAAGCACTTGGGTCAGCTCACTTTGTTTTAAATGTGCTGCAGAAATAAATAACTTGACTTATTCTGCCAGAGAGAGCTGTTTCTTCCATTTAAGCCAGTACAAGCCATATACTGTACAATAAGATGACACATGGCTTCCTTCTGGCCTCCTAGCAGAAGTATGCTCACTGGTGGCAGAAAAACCAACCTTGCCGACTGTAAGTGTAGGCTGAAGTGTGTCAGGTAGCAATAAATGTGACTAGTTAAGTATTCCACAAAATGTTTCTCCAGTGTAATTCAGGCCCCGAGGCTGTGCATTTGTTAGCATACAAAGAGAAGAGGCTCCAGGGCAAGAGAGGCAAAGATACTTTTTTTTACCTTCATCTTGATCCTTGAAACTTTCATTAGTTCTCTTTTTGGGAAGTAGTCAGAGAGTGATGTTTCTCTGTCATGTGAAAATTTCCTGAGCTACATTTGAATGCAACATGTGTTCATTCTTATTAAATGCCATCCATTTTCTAAAAAAAGACACCCTGGATCATTCAGCTGAGCTCAATAGACCTTTTTCACGGCAGACATCTTGACATGTCATAGTAGGAAAAGCACTGGTGTATTCAAAACCATTAATTATGGTTGCATTCCACTTAGGATCGACCCTGGTATTGTACTTTCTGACTCACTGAAATAGCTTACTGGTACACGTGATGGAATTGAGCCATCGTTTAAGGTTACCAATTTCAGTTGTGCTTTTCCTACTATGACAAGTCAACATGTCTGCTGTGAAAAAGGTCCATAAAGTCTATGAATAAGAAAAAGGCAATAAGCTTGAGGTGAGAGCGTTGCAAACGGGCAAGGTAAACTTAACTGAAGCCTGGGCTGAATCTCAGCATCGATTCTTATTACATCCACTGCCAATGCAAACAAGGTGGCAAGAGAAGAACACATTACATTTTTGTCAACATCCCTCTGGTGAGCCTGTAGACCTGCCACTCTGTATGTGGCAGTTCTTTGTCCAGACAAAGTATCGGAATATGCTCAATACATCAGATAATATCTATTTAGAGAATTGAAGCCTTAATAATGAATGGCTGCTAAAAACCTGATTCATAAAGCTCACCTGATTTTACATGTTTAAGGCAATGTGAAAAGGAAAAACATAGGCCAACGTGTCATACTGATTGATGGATTCAACGTGGAGTTGAACACATTTAAGTGAAGGGCTCTAATCATACGCTATTGAGTTGCTGTTGTGCAGCTGATTACAAATTACGTTCCAGGCTACCATGTTGCCTTTGGGCTCAACTGCAATTGAATTAGACTGTCACCATTCAGACATCTCCAACTAGAGTGTGTTCCGTCTCTGACAGGTGTTCTTTCTCCAAGACAGGTGAGTATGTGTTTGAGACGTCTCAGTTGCTTTTAATGATGCTTGGTTTTAATTTGATGGGAATGTGCGAACGTTTACTGTTCAAAGGAATTATCTCATGTCTGAAGGATGTAGATGGAAATATATACCCAGCTGTCAGTGCTTCTCTCTCACATATGTATGTCCATTCTGTTTTTGTCTTTATAGCACACATATATGAGATGAGAAAAATAATCAAAGAACAGTCAAGGAAGAATTCAGACAATTTAGACAAAAACTCTCCTCCTTAAATTTAACCTCCTGCCTCTCAAAGTCTCTTATTACAGTAGCTTTATACAAGGATGTATTGCACTTTTTTTTGACATGTTGACTAACAGAACACTGGTATTCTGCTGGGACTGAAGATTGAACTTTCATGTTTGCAATCACATCCATGCAATGACAGAAGGCTGGGAAAATACATAAATACATAAATGTGGAGAAACATAACAAATGCAGACTTTCTTACAGGGCACAAAGGTTCACTGGGGCGGCGGGGGGTAGTATGAAATTCATGTGAATCATTTTCTATGGCCTTCACAGTCAATGTATATTTACTCAGCTCAACACATTTAGGAGATTTCTGAGTTTTTCTTAATATTAATTATGATAATCCCATAATAAATCTGGGCTGTTATGATAAAGATGACATTCAAAAGGGTAAAACCTAACTTAGTTTGTCTCTGAAGACCGTTTCAAGCTTGGTTATAACTCCCTCAGCACTTCCTCCCAAATAAAGAGTTGCCAAATATCAACAGTCAAAACTTAGTGCAGTGTAACTCATTTAGATCTGTTTAGCTGTGGCTACATTTGGCTCGTGGTCATGTCTATCCAGTCAGGCTGTTCTCATTTACTGTAAGTACGAAACGTAATTCACTACTTAATCTGAATATAACCCACATAATCCACGACGTGTAGGGCTGCCTCTAAGGAAAAGTCATTTCAACCCAAACCATCCAAACAATCCTTTCCTAAACCTAACCAAAGTATTCTTGTTCTCCTCTGCAGGGGCTTGCACAGGCGCACTGATTGCGTGTTGCTGGATATTTGTAGGTCAAGGCACACAAATTTGTGCATACAAACCATTGTATGAAGTAGGGCTGTCCTCGACTAAAGAAATTCTTAGTCGACTAACAGAGCTGTGCACTTTGAGAGGTGGTTAAGACTAGAAAAGCACAATATAAATGTAGTTAAATAACCATCTGTAAAACTGAGTTTCTCCACAATTAATCCTGCAAAAGCACCACTTTAAATCTTGTGTTTACCATAAATGTGCTCCGAAGTTTCTTGGAAATAAGTAATTAAGCATGAATAAGCATAAAAAATGACTAATCGACTAAAGAAATCTTAGTCGACTAAGACCAAAACGACCGATTAGTCGACTAATCGACTAAGAGGTGGCAGCCCTAGTATGAAGATATGTTGAACAAGTGTAGCAGCTAAAAACCAGCAGGAAAAAGCTGTTGCTTGTCACATTTATAGACATTCATGGTCATTTTTGTAAATTTGGTAGACTAAGGAATGTGTACAAGGATATTGGGTTAGATTAATGATGATTGTTTTGTATTGTGGAACAACTTAATAATATAGGATATAATAGTATATAAAATTGCCTGCAATTTGCCCAACACCTTTTCACAATAACTTTACGAGGTATTGCTAAGAACCGGTAGATTGTCATAAATGCTTTCATCTTTGCCAAGTTGGGATCAATATCTTAACAAGGAGCCTTTCACAGGCCTGTAGTGAAAATTAAACAGTTGATAAACTCTGCAGTGTTAAAATCAATACCCTGCCCCTTTCCTCTTTTTTGTAATCAAAGTTTTTATTGTTAAACACACCACGATACATGACTTGCAATCAAAACACTGAGTTTTTTTTTTTTTTTTTTTTTTTTTTTTTTTTTTTTTTTTAGATCACAGACATCACAACTACATTGAAAAAATGTATGCATTTCTGGATTTATGTAATTTAGCCCTGAATTGCTGTCTTTTCCATGGGGAATTATTAGACGGAAACACATTTAGAATGTGCTGCTGTGTGTGTTTTCACAATTATTTCCTTCCCTGTGTAATCTGCCGTCACGCCGGTTGTCAGGGGAAATGACAGCATCCCATATTGTGGCACACTAAAAGTCGAATTGTGCATGTTCTAATCACTGATTCTCCTAAATAATACATTAATTGCATCAACACTGGCTGCAGCAGAACTAAGCTTCTTAGGCGAGCTGCTTGCATTGTGTCTATTTTGCTGCCCCATTATATGAAGAGTGGAGATCAATGCAGCAGCCTAATGGTTATGCTGGTGTAGTCGAGCCCGTGGGAGCCAGTTGGGTGTGTGTACGAGGGCTCTGGAAAGGCAAGATTCTCTACTGCAAGATCCTTGTGGGCGTTGTCTGTCTGCTGGGGCCTTTATGGCTAACATGATAACATTTCAGCGTACGTCAAGTGTAAGATGCTTATTTTTTTGTGTCATTTAAAATCAATAACAGCACGATTCATGTTGCCAGTCTATTAATTCCACATGGGTAATACCATTCAGCACAGAAGTCACGCAACATGGCATATGGGATACATTCAAGTGCATTATGTATTTAGACAGATCTATTCTAGTCACGTTTAAATGGGTCTCATAAAAAAAAACAATACCAGCAATTGTTGATATGTATGCAAGTGCTTAAAAGAACAAATTTAGATTTTGAATTATAGAAAATAGATGAAATACTTCTCCAAAATTGCAGTAATTCCAAACTGATTTAATGAGAGTAAAAATACAACATAACGACGAAATTAAAACTTCTGTAGAGAACAACTACCGGTATATATTTGCTGGCCCTGTATCCTATTCTGATACCTCTGCACATTAAAGAGGCTTTGAACATATTCCAAGAATTCTCTCCCTCTTCTCTCTGTGTACTGATGTTATTAGGTGCAGCTCTTTGCGTTTTAGCAATTCAACCTTTACAACCGAGGCGGCGAGTGCAGCGCTGTACTTTTGACAACTTTTTTTCCCCTGATGTTTCCCTTGCTAATGAGAAGGTATTGACTATTCGGAGTGAGCATTCGATGAGCCTATAGAAGCTGAGGTTTCAAGTGCAGCCACATTATTCTGTTTTCCTTGCGAGACGCCTACATACATCAGGATGATCCATCTCCAGAGTCATTAACAAAATCACTTTAGCGCGGTTCTGACAAGCCTCAGTGATTGCCGCTAATGAACTTAGCACATCAAAGATAAATCAAAGCTGAGAAAAAGACTTGTTTATGCACAGCTCTGAAAATGGGCAAATAATCTAGGGTATATATTCTTTGGTTGGATTGAGAAGATCATTGACATGTCACACACATACACAGGACATTGCCCTTGAAAAATTCACTCATCCATCAGATAAACAAACTGGCGTCGAAAGGAATGCTTTGTTCATTGCAATTTGCACACTAAACGCAGTGGCATTATGCTAATGTTAACATAACCGTTTTCATCCACAATGGTATTCTTTGTCACTTTGGAGGAAATCTGTGTTTTTAAGAGAACTATTAGGGAGTGCTCCAGCATTTTCTGCCTAATTTACATCAGTCAGTAAACTGACAGCTGAGAAAAATGTTCCTGAACAGAGGGATGGCTGTGAGCACTGAGTGTAAGTTTGATAAACTCTCCCCGCAAACGCCCTCAGCAAAGATCTGTAAGCATTTTGCACAAGTCGAGCGGATCGTGCAACATCTTCCGGTGTGATTTATTTTTTCCCCAATCCTGCCCGTCATTTGTATTCCTCATTGTCAGCGTCTCACAGTTGTTTGAGGATCCCACAGCAATTGCTTGCAGACACCGGTCTGCTTACGGTACAATTGTGGTTTGCATTAGTGAACACAGTGCTCACGCACACTTGGTGAATGTGCATTTGCTGAGTGAGGGTGGGGGTCATCTGAGCTGTCTGCGCTACGGCTCTACGGCTTCTACGGAGCTTTGATTCATAACCTCAAGTAGATTTCATTTTGTGCTTCCTTTTCTAGTTCATCAATATTTCAGATACCCCCTCAATTGCTGGTGGAATAAAGCATATATTAGTGCAAATATCAGTCAAGGTTGCATGAGTTTTCATGCGTTAAGAGGATTTTTGTAACAACTTGACTTCCTTATTGCTACATGGATCTCCACGGAGCAATAAAAAAGGCGGATGAAATAAGTCTTTGCAGTTAGTGTAGATACTGGGCCGAAGTCTTCAGAGGGCTAAGGCGCGAAGCTGAAGCAGGCCTCCAATTGAACAGAGCTCATTAAATAAAAGTCAAATTAGGGAAATCACTAGCCAAATATTTGTAAAAAAACACTGCAGATGGAGAGAAAAACACCTGACATCAGAATGTGTGTGCCACGTTAGTCCATAATCGCGGTTCCTGAAAGATGATGCGAGGCCAGTGAGCATGGTGAGATCTATTGCAATCAAAGTTTTAATCTTTAAATCAAGGCCTTTAAACAGTTCATATTGGAAAGCTTAACATGTTGATCATTTACATCGAGATTTCTGTCCAAATTCCAGAATAAAATGTAATCCTGTACCATTGAGTGAGCAGTTCCCTTTGGCTTTAAATACCTTCAAACTAGACTGTCTAGTTTGTCTGTTTTTCTTTCAGCTGTTGAATTTGGAAGGATGGTGATAATGATGATGCTTCACGTCTATCTCAGACTTAATCATTTGTTTTACTCAGGCAGGCCCTGCACAAAATCTTGACCCACAAAGAGACTGCCTGATGCAATTTAAAGAAACATATGAATGGACATGTTCGCTCTTTTCATGAAACACAACCCAAATTGCTCATAAAGATCAGGCAGATTGTACATCATTAAGTTTAGTGAGGAATGTGTTCATACCCAGAATAACTGCAAATCAGTACTCCCAGTCAGGCTGTGGTAAGACACCGTGATTACGAAGAACCAGAGAAGAAATACTTTTTGGGAGTGAACCTCACAGAGTCCTCCTTTTGAGCTCAATTATAACCCTTATTATTGAATGTGAATAAATGAACAGCCAGCCTTAGTGCAATTAGAGAAGACAAGAGCTGAAAGAGCAGTTAGATGTTGTAAAGGGCAGGTTCACAGTGTTTTACGCAAGTCTTCCCAACCTAATTGGAGCCTCAATTCTCTCCTGTTTCAGCACAATACATCCCTTCTAAACCACTTAACGTGTTGGTTAAAGGAAAAAAATGGCGGTTAACACACAATCAATGATTTGCCTGTAAGGCTAAGCAGGGCACATTTAGTGACCCAGGATTTCTGGTCTAATCACATGACCACAGACCTCACAGTGCTATTAAAGGCCAGTTATGGTAGAATTGTTGCTGGCAAAGGCCAGCCCTCTATTGTTCTTCTGTTCCGTAGGCTTTTTTTGGGATGTAACTAGTCCTGCACGCTTTATGCTACTTAAACATCATTAAAATAATAAAAGTAAGGGTGTACGTAGTACAAGCACATTCCAGTGATTTATTTCATATGGATTTTAGAAAATCACGATTTTATAACTTTAGGTGAAATGATTCAACTTAGTTCAAACCTACTCAACTTTGAAAGACAGCTGCTCTGACATACGTTGAACTACAGACTCTGAACTTTTAAAACGCTCGGGAACTGGTTGTACTTTATTAGGAGTTAGGGTATCTTTTACACTTCTGGAGTAATTATGTCAAAAAGCAGTGTTTTCTTTTGATCCAAATTTTATTTTGAATCCCACAGTTTTAACTCTTTTAGTTATAAGGTATAATACCTTAAAATGTAGCCACACGCCTCTTCTCTCATTATGTAAACATCTATCTTACAGGAGTTAGAGGTCTTAAGTCAACTTTTTCTAAACATTGTGTACATGCTGCTCAACTGCTCATTGCCGTTTACCCGTTCTTCTTCACCGACATTAAAAACTGCTGACCTAATCTTTCTTTAATTTTCTCTTTCTTCAACCTTGAAGATTCCCCTTTAATTTTAACACTGTAACCAAACAATATTTCCTCACGCTCAACTACTCCTGCTGACACTGCTAGAAGCTTTAGTTAATGGGCAATTACACAGACTTCTCCTGAAGAAAAAAAAGTGAACTTATGATGACTTCTTCTGGTAGTTGTGTTTTGCATGGTGGTTTGAACTATAGTCTCATTATCATATGGCTCCAAGTCAATTCCCAGTAGAGGGCAGATACAGATATTCCTGATAGCTCTGTGCTGATAGAGCTGGTTGGTTGGCTGAATGCAACTTTATGCTTACACATCCCTCTCACACGGGAACAGGGATGTGGGCCTTTATTAATCATTGATTGCCATTTGTTTATATGACAATCACTGTTTACACCAATGTATGCATCTCCCATTCATTTCATTTTATTAAACTACACATGCTGTATGTACTCAAATATTAACATGTCGCTTTTAATGAGGTTTTAATCAACAACAACAGCAATATGACAATTAATATGTGGTCTCTCAATCATATCTCATTTTAGCAATTATATACAATGCACATTTTGGTTTGCAGACACAAATAGGCATTTGTGTTCCACCTAAATTGCCATTATGAATATTTCTTCTCTTGATAAAAAGGAAGATTAAATCAGCCATGTATTGGTTGAGACAAGTGACCCTCCTCTTTTCACCAACAAAGCCTGAGCCCACGGGTTTGCCGACAGCAGAGATCTCTCTCTTCCCCCTTGCATTTCAAACAGAATTTGTCCAGTGCACAAAGGCACCGTCCCAAAATCGCAGCCTAATGAGACACAAAGGATTTTAACACAGCTAGTGAGAATACATCAGACTTGTAAAGCAGATGCTTTGAAGATCTTTCACTTCTTTTCCGCCTCCGCTCAAAGCCTTGCTGTCCCCTCCGCCACCTTCCCCACAGCAAGGCCGCACATTCTGCAATATGTTGATTAGGAAAAAGGAACTGCAGGGATTCATATCACTGACATTGACTACGTGTGATTGATATCCATTGATGGTTCCATTGATTCACACGATCACGATAAAAAACGACTTTCTGTGCATTTGGGTTTGCTTCTTCATGGTTGGCTTAGTGGCTGTATCTCTAATCAAATTAATTTCAATGTTCAATTATTCAAGAATTCCTTAACAAATTGAGAGCTCCCTTTGGACTGAAAACATTAAATGCCCCTGAAGATATTTTTCCTGTCTACCTTACCTTGAAACTACTTTAACAAATTCAAGTCGAGTGGATCTTGGGGTTTAAAATGGTTCAAATAGTCACCCAGAGGAACCATTTTCATTCTAAAAGAATCAAATTACTGGTTTGCTGTGATGAACTTGTTGAATGTAGGTTGCACTGAATTGGGTATTAAAATGTGGAGAAGGTTATTCTAAATACATACACGCTTGGTAGAGCATTGTTAAGCTGCAACGCTTCCCACCATTTAATCAGTAATAGGTCAAGCTTATTCTCACTTATTTCTTCTTCTCCTGTTGTTGTCTGTGAGACTGTTGACTTTGAGAAGAATTTGAAATATTGCAAGATACAAATCCCCCCTGTGAACAATTTTGGCTACCTGCATTTGGTTGTGTGTATTGCTTCAGGGGCATTTATTTTATCATCTTCCGAAAAGAGAAGCTTCGGCCTGCAGAGTTCCAGCAACATTTTAAAGTAAAAGCAACTTCTTGGCTACGTTGCTTTGGATTTGTGGATAATTGCAGTACCATAGGCAACACGTGTCTTTTCTCTGAGAACTGACAGTGATCCTGACCTTGCGTCCCACCTGCTGCAGAGGATCACACGGAATTTCATGAGACACGCTTGCGGATTTAAGTAGAACACTGCACTTTCTGAGATTATTGCAGACAGATGGGGCTTCATCATCAAGGGCTGTTTGCACATTGACTCACAAAGCACACACCACCAGCTCCCTGAATCTTCTGCATTGTAAGAAAAAGACTGCTTGTGCTTGACACCACTCTCCGTTCTGATATTTTAAGAGAACTTGACCCTATTTTTTGTCCCACCCACCGCCATTTGTTTTAATGTCCCTGCTGCTGCCTTGTAGGGTAATCAATATTTCCTGTACATGGGTTTGTGTGCAGCCACGGGCCTTTTCACGGGTATAATAAGCCTAGGTAAAAAATGTAAGCGGCGGAATGGAACATGCAGACTCCATGTCTCACGAGGAGATTAATCTTTCAGCATAAGGAGCCGGGCTGCTGTGACTTGGAGGAGACAACGGAGGGGGAGGCAGCAGCACCGCAAGTCGTCCCAAAGACAAAAGGCTTCCCTTGGTTAAAAACACAGCTGCAGCCTTTGTTTTTGGCACTCATTTCACAAGTCTGATGGAAATTTGCAGCTGAGGCATTCATCGGCGAGTGCATGAGGAGAGAGAAAGTGATTGAATGGGGGAGAGGAGGAGAAGAAGAAGAAGAGAGCGAGCAGGGGAGTGAGGATGGAATGCATAAAGTGCAAAGGAGTGCACCATTATTCATGCAACACAACATGTTGACCCATTTGTTCCAAAGATTTTTGAGAAACCCTGATTATGGTTTTGCGTTAGTAATTGATTCTCTTCCTTTGAGAAGCAGGACCAGGCTACAAGTTTGACTTGATTTAGAGGATTATCTAGCTTAAAATGGAGAGAGGCCTCAAACCCTATTGCGTGACAAAAAAATCCTCTCCTCATTTTGCAGCCTTTGTAATTAAACAATTTTGTATTAGTTGGTTCCATCGACCCTGACAAATTTGTTCACAAAAGAATCCCCGAAATTCACCCAGGGAAAGATCTCAAACTAAATAAACCCACTGTAAATGGCTAATTTCTGTGTTATTACCTAACAAAGTGCAGCCGTGTGGTCCTCCTGCCTTCCCTCTTCTGGAGCCAGCTAAAGAATGCGTAATTAGTTCCCTGGCCCTGCTGCACCTCAAAAGGCTTACCATCATTACTGCCATGCAGAGGAACGAGATGGCAGAGGGAGCACGATTCCCGACAATTATTTGTCCCCAGTGAGCAGGGCCTGCAAGAAGAACTAAGGGGAAGGCATGAAGAGCAGGGGCATATCAAAGAGACCCGTGTTTTTCTTTTTTCGTCATGCAAATGTGCTGTCATTTTGCAGCCGAGGAGGGAGAGCCTCACAGAGGCAGGGATTGCTGTTTGGGGAGGAGGGGAAAAAAAAGTTGCATCACTGTGTTGTCTTGTAACAAAGATGTCCTTTCATGCGGCGACAAAACTGTGTTTGTATATTTTCATAAGATTTCTGGTGTGAAAGTTTGGGAGACAAACAGAGGAATAGTGCTGGTGCATGGCTGCTGTGCAAGTATGTCTTAGTCACTTCTGTTTAACACAAATACCCTGCATCTCCCAGGCCAAATGTTATGTGAAATCCTCAAGGGTTAATGTTTTTTGGCTAAGCTCGCGCGAGAAGGGGAGAGCTTAAAAATGTCCACACCGCCCCACACAAGATCGTTCAAGCACAGTTGAAGCCTGAACATGCTTCATGTGTTTGTTATCACTAACAGGAATGATGGCCAAAACTACAAATATAAGACTAAGAATCATCATTTAGCAGCCCTGTAATTTAAGGCTGTCTGTATCACAGAATCTAACATAAACACATACAATACTAATCAAAAATGAAGTAGCTATATTACCCAATAGAGTTCTCAGTCTACGGTTAAAAAGCAGAAAGCATTTCAGTCTTTTCTCATAAGCATTCTAGACTTAGTGAGACATCTGAAACGGTACTGTAATTGTGCATGTCATTATTTAAAAAAGGCAGACATAGAGGGCTCAGCGAGCCACGGACTGCTGGGACAATTGCACACACTTCACTCTGACAATTAGAGGTTATTTGGAGATTTGTTGGGGGATCACTTCCACTGTGGACTATCCACTCTGCAGGATGTCACAGTGCGTCTTTCACAGCGGCTGTCACGCTGTGATGGGAAACCATTACAGTTGTTCTGGATCTTGTTGGCCGTGGCAAAATGTTCAGTGTACACTCTAGCAAAAAAAAAATTTGAGGAGTTTCTATTAAAGCGGTTTTCAGCCCTAAGAGGCTTTTTTCCCCCCACACAAACGTGTGGATGAGGGAGAGGACAGAGAGGGTCTAAACACCATTACGGGAGAGTCAGCACCTCTGGTGCTTTAGAGGCTTGATACTTTGTAGTGGATTCTCAGCTTTGACAGGTTCAACTGACACAGGGTCCCTACTACACATTTAATATGTGCAATTATCCATCTGCATCTCTCTCTCATCTGCAAGTTTGAGTCTCGTATTCACTCTTCCACACCTCGCTCCCAATCAATCAGACTTCCACCCGTCCATCCATATATCCCGGCAGGCTTAGAAAAGTAGGACACACTTTAAACTGCCAACACTACCACTGCTTAATACAGTGGAAAACAAAAACATGCACGGTTGCCTGCTTATCCCAAAATTAATTAGCAGAAAAACACCGGTCGTGCGTATTATAATTATTGGCCACTCACTCCGGAATGTTGTCTACAAGATGAGTGAAGGATGCCATGAAGAAGGGAAACAAGTTGAGAACGCTTTAATGATGGACAGTTTCAATGTTTTCTTCCTCGTTGACGTTTTTCAAAGATGGAAAACCCATATAATCATGGGTTTTTACAAAGAGGTTGCCATCCTCTTTACCCTGCATCCCAACAGGCTTTCCTCCCTCAGGATCCCACCACCAAACAATTAGACACAGACTTGATAAAACTGTTTCACAACAGTATGTCTAAGTAAAAAAAAAACTTTAATATTGATATATTAAACTTAGTGAGTGTGTGAGTGGGAGTGTGTGTGTGTGTGTGTGTGTGTGTGTGTGTGTGTGTGTGTGTGTGTGTGTGTGTGTGTGTGTGTTTCTTGTTTGGGAAACATTTTTTTTTCTTCCAATTCAGCAAAACATTTTTTTTTTTTTTGTATTCCCCGGAATAAAAATAGCAGTAATCTGCTGCTACAGAAGTCAAGTAATTTGCAGAGGAAAATGACACAAATATCCCAAGAGAGTTTCAAGATCATTGGGTGCACTTCAAACTTATACAGTAATTGCATTATGAATATACTCTGAATAAAACAGATTGTGTTCTAAAAACTACATTGTGGATGTTCAAGCAGCCCTTTAAATACATTATGTCACCATGAAATGTTTGCTTAGCACTGTAATTAAGGTGCTGGTAAATCTGATCTAAGGTGTTATCCATCTTATCACCTTTAATCAACAGATATATGATGTGTTTATCAGTTCAACCCTGTAAACTTGCATACATCCATTACACACAGCGCTCGTGTTCCACACACACACACACACACACACACACACACACACACACACACACACACACACACACACACACACACACACACACACACACACACACACACACACACACACACACACACACACACATACATACATACACACACACCCCAAGCTTTTTAATCTCCAATGTTCTCCCGAAGCACATTCTTCTGTGTCTGTGGTGCAGGGGCTGGTTAAATAGTGTGACACTGATCTGGAATGATTAAAACAGAAGAGACCCCTTTCCTCCCTCCCTCTACCCCTCTCTTCCTCCCGCCCATCCTTCTCATCTCATCCATGCTCCAGCAGTCACAGATTCTTTGAAGGAGAGATTTAATTGGATCTCCTCAGAAGGTGCTGTCGGATTAACCAAGCAGAAAAACAGAGTTTTGACTGGTCATGCATCTATCTGGGGCATCAGATTGCTTCCGACAGACAGTGATCCCAATAATCCCACTGCACCATGATAAAGGGGAAGAGATATTGGATCAAAAGCATATATACATTATGACTGGGCTTTGAAGGCATGCGTGGCGAGGCGATGACGAGATAAGTTTGCGATAATTATATGTGGCCTTGACATGAAACTTGAAATTAAATAAGATGTGGTGGTTAGGGAGACTTTTACCTTGTGCTGCTACAGTACGTTTGTGTTGCATGCTGAATGAAAATGTTCTGCTGAAAGACATTTTCTCGAGTGAACTATCTACATGGTTTCACAGTAAACACAGCAGGGACAAACAACACATAAACGTATACGGTGCGTTTGGGAAAAGCACATAAGTGAAGTTTGAATGCTCACAAAATGAATCAACCAAGTGTTCCGTTACTCGGGTAAATACATCCCTCTTGACGTTTTATTATTTTGCACTTTAGATTCCTATCCTGCACTCCAGGAGTTCATCTTCTTTACTGTTACCTATTTTATTTCTGATTCCTCTTTATGTACAGTGTATCCTTTGAAAATGTGTTGCCATGGGGACACTGTAGAGGTTTCGTATGCACAAAAGAAAATTCTGGGCAATAGTGGAGCCACCATCAATGTGAGCTTCAGTTTGGCATTCCCTATGGAAACATTACCACTCCACTAACAGCTTGCTTGTAAGCTGACTTTTTTGGATAGAAGACAGACCCTATTATAAGCAACAACAAAAACAGATTAAATGTGGCAGCTAAGCTAAATTATTACACTATTGTAATCAGTGAGGAATGGTTTTTAAAGGTGTACTTGTACAAGTCAAACAGTTGGTTCAGACGTATACATAGGTGTAAAAAAAAAAAAAATAAAAAACTTTCCTTCATTTCCATAAAATTACAATTTCATTACACTAAACTGTGAAATCACTTGTCTGCACTGGGACCCAAAAAACAGACTCCAGGAATGTAGCAGGTATAGTTAAAGTAGGTTTTACATAAAGGTTAGACATGCTTACTGTCGGCAACAGATGATCACGATAAATCGTCATAATGCAAGGTAGTCAGGAACAGGTACAAGCAATCAGGGAGGAAACTATTTCTAGACTGCTAAACGCAAATGAAATGATCGGACAAGGTGCAGACGTTAACCTGACCTCCATCTAAAATGGGCTGTTCTTCTTTTATAAAGACCATTCAGTTGACTAATTCAATTTTGGGGATAATGATGAATTGAATGCATAATTTTTTGGAACTACAGCTCCCATAATTTTCATGGAAAGGATGCAAGCAGGATGTATAATGTTGCCATGGGGTTACTGTGGGCTAAAACATATTTTTACCTTATGTGTTTACATTTTGGCACATTGACACCATTAAAAAATATGCTGAAGTAGCTTTCAGTAGTTCCTGTTTGCAATGTACCCATCGCTGTACAGACAAGTATCACTGGACTACTGTGATACTCAAGAAAGCTTAACAACAAGTTCTATAGTTAAAGAGTGCTTTTTTTTTCTGTGCTTTTGTAGGCAGATTTATGGAAGTTCATGACTTGTAAATTCTGAAGCAAATTGGCACAGGTCTCTATAGTTCCTTACCAATAGTTCTCAACTGTGAGAAACCAATTGTGTGGCACTTTTGGAAAGCAGTCGAAATGTGACAGCACTGTTGATCTATTATGACATCTTCAGTCTTGAAACGGATACTTCTAAAGGTTGCTCTCCAGGCCCTCTGTCTTTCATTGTAGCTCATGTTAGCGGCTGTGCAAATGTTGGCACAAAAAAAAAAAAAAAAAAGGACCTGGAAAGCAGCTACAAGCCACTGCTTTCCCCATCAGCTCTGTTAGGGGGTTGGTAAACCTCACTCAAACTAAACTTTTAATCTCAGTAATGTTATTTTATCCTTTAACATAGCTACTGCCTGTTGATCAAGCCTATCCCCAAACATTGCAGCCCCATCAAAACCCAAGTATAACACAACACAATTCAACAGTGCCACAAACTACAGCCGGCTTCCAAAGTTTTCATAAATAGAATCAATTGAACATCATAACCTTCCACAGGTTGCATTTATGTCGCACTGTTTTCTCAGACTGCATATTTTAGCTAGGTGTATGAACTGGAAACAGTGCATATCATGATACATTCTCTTGTTTAATAATATCAGGGGACATTATCATACACAGCATAGATTTATACTTTTGCTGTAAAAGATCATTCCTAATGTATTTTAGGGCTGTCAAGTCTGACAAATTCAAATTTGACTCGAATTGACTTGAATTCATACTGCCATATTGTGTAATACACAGCTACTCCAAACATGCTCTAGCGCTTATAGACTGTACATTTTTAAATTGAACGGGTCCGGAACAGTTTAAATATTATTATATTACTTTATATTTTAATGTTGAATAAAACATCAGTCCTACTATAATATATGGTCTAAGAATAGCAACGTTATGTACTCATTTTTTTTGTTTTGTTTTTCCTTGTGCATCACAGCTTCAAAAGGACTGCCTGTGTTGCTATAGATTTATTATTTTCTTTTTCTTTTTTGGGGCTTTTTTCCCTCCTTCCTAATAAAAAGAGCTGCTGTTGGTTGCAGTGAGGGGCACCATTAACACATCCCCCCTTAGGGTGCCCTTGAGGTCAGGATCAGCACTGCATGAGACAGTAAAGTAGGATGCTGTTTTCATGCTATTTTGCATCATGACCTCTGGTCAGTGCAGCCTTAAATGCTCATGACAGCTGTGCCTGGGGCTGTGGAGTATCAGGGCACCGGTTTTGGGTGGTTACTCTAGATCAAAGTCCAGGGGTCTCATTTATAAAACTGTGCGTAGGATCCTTACTAAAAGTGTATGTATGCCCATAAGCCAAAAATGACGTACAGCAAAACAAATTCAGATATATAAAACCGTGCGTAGGCACACCTGTAAGCAATGTTCCCTTTATAAATCACAGATTACCCACAAGTGTGCGTACGTGGATCAGCCACTCATCCCACCCTGTACACGCCCATTTTTAACCATAAATAGTCAATGCGAAGCACCTCATGAATGCTGATCAGTACGTTAATGACCCTGGCAGTTCTTTCATTTTGCCAAATCATGCCGACTAGCAGGGAAAAAGCAAACAATTTCTCAGATGCTTGGGAATTGCAGCAAATTGAATTATAACTTTGGTCTGTTCTCGCACAGTGTAGGGAAACCTGATCTATAGACTACCTATAATAATAATACTGCCCAAAACGACAGGCATTACGGCACTCTGGGACAGCTGTGATATACCAGACCTATATGATAAGAATTAACAGAACTATATATTATATCCAAACAAGCCTTAATAATGTATAATTTTTATATAAAACACTTAGCTGTCTGACATTTCCCTCTGGAAACAGCCGGTTTCCTCCAGAGTGGCAAGGATCTGTATTTGGACCGTGATGTGGCACGGTTCCGGCATGTTGCCCTCTTTCCTGGACCCAATTCAGTACATAGATCCGAGAGCTCAGCTTTAGGGAATTTAAATTGGCATATTAGCCAGTCATAGTCATGGTCCCTGAAGTCTCTTTCCCTCCTGATTCTTCCGTTGCCGTAGTCCTCCTGGAGGGCCAGCAATGCCATCATGCAGCATTACGCAGAGGGGTCACCGCAGTATTTATATGTTTACAACAATTTGTGATTGTTAACACCTTGCCAATATCAAAAGCATCATCTAGTGGTAACCCCCACCCCAAGTACAAGTTGAAGACAAAAGTCTAATAGGCAAACACACGTTTCTTAATGCAATTTTTGTCATGAACAGTATTAAAGTTTGGACCGATAACGAGGACATTGAAGTGCAACTATTGCGTGACTTTGACATTTGATGATATATGCACAGTTTTAAAGACAGATATTTAGTTATTTACCCTGTGTTCTGCAGTTATCTAATGATAGGGTATTTGATGCTATCCTGTATTCCACGCAGTCGGCCGTCTTCTCCGCCTGCGCTCCGTAGCAGACAATGTGACGGTGAGACAGCGCCGATTAAATATTAAGAACGGATTTTGATCAAAGATTTGAGTTGGATTTTACAAGGCGTTTATGGAACAGTTATCACTCAGTACAAGCGCAAATAACACTGCTGGATTTAATCTTCATGATAACGTGGACGATATGGAGTAAAAAAAAATGTGCGTGAGGCATCAATAGCCTACTTGAAAATATTACAAGTAATCGTTCTTCACACATTTACTTTCTGCCGTCTGACTTCAGTTCACCACCTCACCATCTGCATCGCCAATTCCCATGGTTTCCAATACGTGCCTATGCATGGGTCAGAGTTTGCGTGGAGGACCGCACATTCTCCGATCAAGTTTGTTTTTTATACACCACAACCTCTGCGTGGGATGTGGTGTACACACATTTTCAGCCCTGTTTTGTGCGTACACCACGTTTATAATGAGACCCCGGGTCCATTTGTGTCTGCTCTGTCCCTGGTTAACAGTGGTGATGATGATGATGACGACATAATTATTTGTTTTAACAACACTATTTAATAAAAATAAAAAAAAGTGTCCTACACATACATGCATGCTAATCTCAAGCTGAACCTGTGTGTGTGTGTGTGTGTGTGTGTGTGTGTGTGTGTGTGTGTGTGTGTGTGTGTGTGTGTGTGTGTGTGTGTGTGTGTATTCTATTAAATGCTTCATTGTTTTTTGATATGAATAATACATGTCAATGAGTCCCCCCTCAGGAGGTTATGGGAATTCTAATCAGGGAAACGTATAGCATGAAAAATATTTTTAGACCTCTTGTCTCCACTTGTTGTATGTGTGGGTTATAATGTGATGATGATTGTGAACGAGGCTATAGATTTCCAACGTGGTAGACAACGTCAACGTCTGTTGACAGTGATATCTCAAGCCGCTGCTGTGATTAAGCAGTCCCCTTCTGGCGGAGATTACAAACTGCTGACATAATAGAGATTTGAACAATTATTTACAGTTTACGGCCTTTTTTTCTAAACTGTGGGCTGGGACCAACAATGGGATGGAGGGCTGCTAATGCAGTATACTAACGCCTTAGGTTAATAACAATACTGAAGGAAAGGGTTCACCACATAGAGTCTGTCACAGTGATTAATCAAACCAGCCCTGACTAATATAACCAAACAATTGATTGTGTTTTTGCTGGAATACCATGTAGTGAGGAATTTAGTTCGTAGATGCTGCAACTTTTGCAGAAACTTGCAACTTTTTCATGAAAGAAAGTCCAGTACAACATGCAATATATAGCCTAGATGCACTTTAGCTGCATGTCTGTGTGTATGAGAATGAGTTCATGTGAGAACATTGTGCATAATGTAGACAGGATATATCTTTACGCTTAACTAAATAGTCTTGGTCTCTTTGATTTAACCTTATACTACAAGCATTAAACGCGTGCATAGGCTTTATGTGTCCATTATGTTTGTAAGGAGAAACTAGGAGCTGCATAAAACCAAGCATACTAATGCAGTATATGTGTTTTCTGCTCCAGCAGATGTAGTGGCAGTGAGATGGTGCTGCTATTTCATCCTCTAACATCCCAAATATGGTCATGCATATGCCTATTTTCACAGTCCATCTCTGTGTTTCTGTGTCAAATCAGATTGGGAGGTCATGCACAAAACGTAAGAATTGGTGGTGCAGCATTGTGTGCACAATCACAGGCGAGATTGTATTTTCTGCATTTTCTGGTTTTGACAATCTAGTGAAGCACACATTTGAGTACTTCTAATAGTTCCCTTAATTTTTGCAACTCAACATGGACAGACCTCATAATTTGAGTATTTGTTGAAATGCTCAAGGTCAGTTCCTTTGTCTATCACTGGAAAATTGAGCTTCTGTTCTTAACACAGTATATTTCTACACTGGATAGTAAATCAGTAAATACATTATGCACGTGTAAAAGCTTAGAAGTCCAGCCTATATAGAGCTGTTTGGCCCTTGTCTATTTATAGAATGTGATAGATATGAGATTGCTGAGCAACACAGCATTTCAATGTAACTGTAAAGTCCAGTATCGAGTGGATATACTTGTCCAAAACAGTAGAATTGAGAATTAAAATTTACAGCCATGCATCTATGGCAGGCATATGTTCTTGTAAGACATGGTAAAAAAAACAAAAACTTTTCCATTAATACAAGCAAATAAACTAAATAACCAAGCAATATTGCTTGCAGCATACTGTAGCATAACAAATCTTGAGTACCTATTACAATATTTATCATAGCTTTCAATCACCCACATAATAGCACACTAATTAACCTTTTCACATACGAAGATGTACGGCCAATTACCCCACTGGATTGGCACAGACCGTTGATCACCAAAGATGTAAAACGGGGAAAAGTGATGACCGCGACTGGCTGAATGGGTTTGATGCTGCCCGGTGCTCGTCAACAAAAACATCAGCACTCACTCACTGTACTAGAGTCTCCTCCAACTGCATATAAAAGCACAAAGATTCAGTTCAACTCTAAAGAAAAAAAAATGCAGAGGACTGACTAACTGAACCCAGTTAACCAATGGTGTATTATGCATGGGGTCCATGTGGAGTATGATGAAAGTCCCTGTTGAAAATTACTTTTGATGAAAGGTCATACGGTTAAAAGGTTTGCTGGATGCTATTCACATATTTTATTTTCTGCTGGCTGATGTAGTAGTGCTCTACTTCCACGGTCCAGCTGTCAGGCGGTGGATTGGTAAAAAAAAGACACTTAAAGAACCTAAAATTGCACAAACACTAGGGGTAAATATGTGTCTTTTAATGTATCAAAACTGCCCTAAATGCAGTGTCATTGTTTTGTAGAGGAATACGGCCAAACATGTCCTTTTTAATCACAACTATGTACTGAATTATACTAGCAAAAGTTTATTGAATTTGGTTTAATGAACACATTTGAACTGCAATCGCAACATCATTGATTTGCCTGTTTTAGGAAATGTACTAGTATTAGCATTTAAAATACACTACAAAGCCAAAAGCATGGGAACATTATGACCATAGGTGATTGTTAAACATCTTATTCCAAAACCATGGGCATTAATATGGTGATGGACTGCCTCCACTCTACGAAGGCTGTCCATAAGATGTCAAGCCGAAAAAGAATAGGACAAACCAAACTGTTTCAACAAAGTTGGAAACATGCTATTGTCCAAAATATGATTGTATGTTGTTAGGAGTTCCCTTAATTGAGACTCAAACCAAAAAGTATACATACATGGGTCTTCACATACTTGTCGCCATACAGTATAGCGAACAAGATGTTTTAAGGATTTTTTAAAGATTATTTTTTGGGCTTTTCCACCTTTAATGGATAGGCCAGCTAGGTGAGAAAGGGGAGAGAGAGAGGGGGAAGACATGCAGGAAATTGTCACAGGTCAGATTCAAACCCTGGACCTGTGCCTGAAGGCATAAAGCTCTGTTTACGTGCTCCTGCTCTACCCACTGAGCCAACCCAGCCATGATGTTTAAGGATTTTAATGCTAAATAGCATGTCAAGATACATGGCATATATCAAATTACATTTTTTTGTAACATTATTTAATCTACAAGGTAATGGAGCCAAATCTTGTAAAAAAAAAAATTGTGCTTAATAAGGACCTCAAAAAAGTATTGACCGTTCTATATAGATCCCCCAATGGGATCAGTGTCTTGGGTTACAGTCCCAGGTTCCCTGCGCCCCCCCCTTTGTATTAACAGTCTGCAGTGTGTAAACGGGCCATCTATTAATCTAATGCATGCATCTCCTCCCTGTGGACTGGCTGACACTGTACTTTGATCTTTGTGGTCATTCCTCATGTCTACAAGTAGTGAAAAAAAAATGCTTCAGAAGGGATAAAAAGGAGGAAAAGCAGACGTGTCCTTTAATGCTACACAGCGGGTGAGGCTAATTCATCTTTGCTTGGGTCTTGTATCCTAATCAGCTCACGAAGTTGCAATGCACTGTGCGCCGTTTGTGAATGGCGCTGACAACAGAGGCTGCTTGGCTGATCGTCCGCTCCATCTGCCGTGATCGACAATGCCAGATTGGAGACGCTTCCTGGGTCTTCTCCACATGTCTATGCTCTCTCTAGATGACTGGGTCCACACCAAATTACTTGTCACTTTGATACCAGAGCGCACATTAGCCCCCTGTTATATTTTAGAAGTCCCAGAGGGTGTGGTGTAAGTTATACCATGATGCATGGCTACACATTTACTGCAGGATAACATTTTGTGACACATTCTGCATCCTGGATCATACACCATACGTATGTGTGATTAAGTCCCATGTTTCCTCTGCTTTTTAATCACACTTAAGTCTTAGCACTAAGCAGGTATTACATATAAATTCAGAGTGTGATTTATAACACTGTGTCCAAGAACAAAGGGATGCGGCACTATAATGGGCTTTGTGCTTTAGTGGAGCTGAATGAAAGCTTTGAAGTTCACACTTCTATATGTAAATAGTACTTGTAAGAACTGCACAGTGATATGGAAATAATTTGAGTCAACATCGTTTACAATATATTGCATGGTAAGAGACTTTCAGAGCGTGTGGAGGAGGGAGTATAATGAAATTAAAACTAAGTTTGATTTTTGAATTTAAAGAATAAACTATATGAAGAGAACATTTTCTGCAGTAAAATGCTGAAGTGGGATGCCTTTTCCCATACAAAATAAGAAAGCTTTGAGATCCAGGGCTGTCCTTGATCTTCACTGCTACTTAAATATGTTAGAAAAGTGGAAAGGGGCAGTGAGACATTGGGTTTGGGCACTATCCTACATTGATTTCTTCAAAAGAAATGACTTTGCAGGCAGGGAGTTAAACATATACAAAGTTGCCAAGTCTCTTTTAGCTGTGACTGTAATGGAAGTTGACTTCTTAAAGTCTAGTTAAGAAGGGCAGTAACATTTTGGTTTTGAGCTATATTCCATGTGGAATTGAAAGAGATCTCTTTGAATGCTGGGATCATAGTTCTGGGACTTTAAGCTTAAACATGTTGCATAATGGACATAGTCTAAGCAAATATCAGTGTAACCGGACTACAAGACTACAAGTCTTGAAATGGTCTAGCAGCTTTAGAATATTTGACCATATTACACCAATTTTAGCTTCCCTTCATTACAGACTTTAGGTGCTTCTGATGACTTTGTAAATGGGCATGGACTCCTATCTGCACAGTTCAAAAGAAGTCAGCTGGCTGCAGGGCCTTCTCTTATTGTGCCCCCTTCTATTTCCTGTAGTTGGTTCAGAGTTTGGTCTCTCTTAATGAACTGCACCCCAGTTTGCCTGAAGACTTAGGCAGTCTCAGTGGAGCGGTATGGTGTGCACCCAAATTCCAATGGCTTTGTTTAACCAAGTGAACTAAATGAAAAAGGAGTTGCTCCACAGTCTGAATAAACTGCTGCTGATATGCTTGGCATGATGCACCCCAAGGCAGATTCAAGCATTGCTGACAACTGTTTGTGCCTGAGCCCTCAGTAAATTACCTTTATTTGCAATAACCTGAAAGAAATACCTGCAGCTTTATTTGCTAATTCCCATCTTGGTTAATGAGTTTAGCATATGTTGGAGGTAGGGTGATGACAAATACTAAGCACGGAGATTTCATCATCTTATGATGACCGTTTTCTAAAAAGCAGGGAGGAAGATAAGGTAGGATTTAAAACATTTAAACGTGAAATCACCCATGGAGTTAATTGGAATTATAATCAAAAGTAATTATTGTGGATGCTTGTTGATAACAGAAAACTCCAACATTATTCAGCGTATTCAATTATGCATTACTTCAGCAATTCTGTTGGAAGCGTGTTTGCTCGTATTTGCTCCCACCCAGTAGATAATGTCATGTAATTCATGTAATTGTACATTTGAGAATTACAAGACAAATACAAGACAGCACAGGTGTAGTGGTGCATCTACTCAATGACACATACTGTATTCAGGCTTTAGCTGAATTCACAATAGGGCTACATTTTATTTATAGTCATTGTGATGTCAACTTGCCCGATAAACACATTGCAAAAGACAATATGCACTTATGAATAAAGTAACAACATATTAAATGACATTCCGTATCCAGGCGCTATTTTGTCTGATACACAGCATGTTGTTATCTCTCTTGCCAATCAGACTTTTATTGTGAACATCCAGATGCTCTGGGATTTCTTTACTTAGGGCACGTTCAGACCAACGAAAGCAATCTGGGCGTTGCTCTGCAGGGTTGTGCGGCAGGAATGTGCTTTGTTGTTGCAGGAAACCGTCAGCTGTTATACAAAGTTTTTTTACCCTCAGTGTTAAAAAAAAATTAATTGTGGCAGCGATAGATGCAGTGAGGTTTACTGTACGGGACTCACACTCCCTCAAAACAGACGTGAATGGCCACTGTGGGGTGAAGCCGGGTTGATTTTCTCTAAAAGTTGACTGTCTCAACTTTTGCTGCAGGCCGACACGTTTTTTTTTCGTCATCCCCTGTCGCCACCCCCCCCACCCCCCCGCTGCAGCTTTAACGCACTACCAATACCAAATCAATGGGAAATTCTGCATTTTTGCCGGACAGTCTGATGACTACCGCAGTGGGTGTAAATGCAAGCTTAGTTAAAAGAGAGTATCAGTAGAAAACTGCACTTTAAAAATGTAAATTTAAAATGTTTTCTTTTTTATTTAACAAACAATTTGTTGTATTTTAGCAGTATACTTAAAATCAGCAGAAAGGCAGCACTGCGTACAATAATATCGGTTTATCAGGGCTATTGCAAGTAATATCATTATTGCGATATTAAACAACATTATCGCATTATTTTCCTAGTGCAGCCCCAATTCACAAATCAAAAATGCGAATGTTCTTCAACAAGGAGACATTTCATTACTTCCATGGAAGCCACAGCTTGTATGCATACTGTATTAGGAGATAAGTCCTTGTTTTAAATGACTCAAGACATGCATATTTCAACAGTGAGCAGATTTAAATGAGTCACTCTCCAAACACAATTGGCTAATTATGGCAATGAGCTTGTCTGATCCAAATTTAACTCTTTCAGATTCATTTAATCAGATTGACATTGTTTTTGCCTCCACAGCAATAAGCTTTAGTTGCTCATTTAGCCTATATTTACCATCACGGGCAAATGTTGAATATTCCGGAAATAATAATTTACTGGCAAAGAATTGGTTTAATGTTAATCAAGGCGTACAGTACATTTAGAATAAAACATTATGAAGACATTCATCTAAGGGGACTTGAAATAGACTTCTCACGAACGTTACACTCATTAGGTTTATGAAAAACAAAAAGCAAATCCACCCCTCGGCGACTGCTGTCTATTCACCGAATGAGCCAGTGTTCACAGGTCATTCAAGGACTTATCAAAGCGCTCATGACTCACACAGCTAGATGCAACATTCCCAGCAGCTTAAATTGACTAGACACCCCCAAGGTCGGCCAGTTATTGGCTCACAGCCCTCAGCAAGAGTCAATAGGCGATGGGTATGAGCTACCGTCAAGAAACGACTTTTATTTGAGGTGAACAGTGTGCTGCAAGTCATGTTCAATGTCAACGGAGAGAAAGGCTTGAGTTCCTGGGGTTTAAAAAGCAATTAGTGGGACAGTTACAGTTGTAAAGGACAGAAAGAGTGTATGTAATATTCTCAATGCTGCATTAACTTCACATAACTCAAAAAGCATGGGCTTGTCACAAATCTCAAAGTGTATGTTCACAAGACGGGTGTAATTAGCTTATAGTGTTGTCATTCATACATATGTTCATTTGGTTTTTCCATTTTGTTTCCATTATTTTGATGTATAGTTTTGAATATTGTGGTTGCTGTTATCTTTTTTTTTGTCTGGGTGGGTGGTGATGATGGGGGGTGTTCATGTTGCAAATTTTTGTTTTGTTTTTTTTGTATTAAAATTAACATTGTTAATCATAAAAAAAGTGTGTTCACATCAAAAAGTCTCAATGCATGTTTAAAAAAAAAAAAAAAAACACTGTTATCAATAACACTGGCAAGCTTGGCATCCAAATAACAGTATTCTAGTTATTAAAGCAAATGACTTATTCAGCAACAACTTAACACACCACTAAAGAAAATATTCCCACCAACAGCTAGCAGACCTTCTGCACAGGCTACAAACATCACACGCAGTCAACAAGTGACTGAACAAACAATAAATGCAAAAGGCTCGGCGGGCTTTCTTCCAGCAATTGTGTAGTCCAGCAACAACACAGCAGATTCAGCGTCAAGGCAAACACAATAGCTTGCATGTAAGCCCTCCAAACCATCAACAACAACACAGCAAGCAGTTAAATACACAGACAGCGGCAGATAGAAAGCCATCAGGAAGCAAATCAGCTAGCAGAAACACGAACAGATCTAACACAAGGTTTATCCGACTCACGTGTTTGACGTCCTCTCTCTTTTCCTTGATGTAGATGAAGTGTCCGTGGCTGGATGTCACTTCCCTTCTATGATAGCTCCTCGGTCCTCGGCTGAACCGGAAGTTGTTCTGGCCCTCCGGCTCAGAGCTCTTATTTATGCCCTGACGATCGAGCATCGAGGAGGGATCTCAGAGGAGCTATGAGCGAGGATACACGAGAGCAGCCCTTCCGGAAGTTGTGCAGCTAAAAGGCGCTTCTGCCCATACAGCTGACAAATTCACGTGACGCTTTAGAGGACAGGACGTCTTAGGTATATGTGCAGTTTAGTGTCCCAAATTCCCCATACAATGTCCTTAATTAATTATGAACCTGCTAAACCACCTGTGCTACCCTAACGCTACCGCTACCCCTAACCTTAACCCTAACCTTAACCTGTTTCAAATAAGACCCTCATCATTTGGGACACTCAGTTTTTGGAAAAATAATTTGTGACACTAAACTGCACGTAAGCCGAGGTCTTATCCCTCTAAAACACATTTCCTTGTTTCCCTTTCCTCGGATGATTTCCTCGCGTCTCTCCCATGCTTCCTAAGTGGGACGGACTAAGACGCAAGGAAAGGAGGCAAGTGGAGGAGCCGGGGATGCAATGTAATAACCTGGGATACAGCCCCTCTCAAATAATGTCCCACTGCACAGTGGTGGCCATTTTGTTTGTTGGCAGCAGTCCTCTCTTTATTGCTGCTAGGATCTAGCATTAGCAACACTGGAAAACAAGCTAAATGTCCAGGGTTTTTCACCTACATGTTAACTTTCTCTTGTTGCTACTGGCTTCACAATTCAGAGTCCTTCATTCAAAGTTGTGCAACATAACATGGCAGACACTGCCAAATACTGCTCACCTCTTCTCTTTTGGTATACTTGACAGCAGTAGACCTTTTTTTCACAGCAGACACAAAAGCACAGGTTTAACTACTGATGCTAACGATGGCTCTGTTGCATTACATGTAGGTATCCCAACAAGCTATGCCAGTGAGCCAGTATGAACTGTCATGATTGTGAGTTCTGTTATGTTCTGTTTCCTGTTTTATTTCGAAGTCCGTCTTGTCGCCCTTGTCTTGTCAAGTTTACTTCCTGTCTTTGGCTTTCCCTCCCTTGTGATTTCCCTAATGTGTATCACCTGTTTGCCCAGCCTAGTGTCACCTGTCCCTTATTAGTCCTCGTTACCTGGTTTATTTAGTTTCTGTGTTGTCTTTGTCTGGTGTTGGATCATTTCATTCGGTTTGCCTGTGTTTACGGTTGGATGTTGTTCTCTGTGCTGTTGTGGATTCTGTTTTTTGATTGTTCCTGCCTGGCTACCTTCCTGAGGAAACTTTGTGTAAGATTATTTTTGTTTAAATAAATCACCTCTAACTGCATTTGGGTCCAAGCCTTTCCTGACTAACTGTGACAGAATGTGCCGACCACTAATGGAACCAGCAGTGTTTGAGCCTCAGATTCACCATATGGACTCTGATGGTGAGCTTATGATTAACTTTTATCGCTCCCTGCATGAGGAGGACCCAGCCTTTGCTAGGCATCTTACAGAGGTGCGCTGGCAGGCTACGGAGCGCGAGTTTGGCTTCCCTGTCTCCAAGCCTGGCGGCCTTTCCAGGCCTCATGTTCAGCAGGCAACCAGCTTACCCGTTTCCAAGCCTGTTTGTCCTCCAGAGTCTCTTCAGCTAAAGTACAGCCCTTCAGAACCCCAGCTGACCTGCAGTCAACCAGAACCTCAGTGGACCCTGCCAGCCCCTTTTGTCTGCTTCTCCAAGTCAAAACGAGTTTCAACCTGGAGGAGAGCCAGAGACCTTTATGACCCTATTCAAGTATTTTGCTTTGTGTGCTAGACGGACTGAGAAGGCCAAAGCCGCCAGCTTTCAAGCTGGAAATAAACGGTCCCGTTCACCTTCCTGCAGCTCCTCTGAACACTGAGGCTCAACTGAGACCTGTTTAGCAGGCGCCCCCTTCAACAAGCAGTCCTTTGAAGGGACTCATGGAGGCTAAAGACAGAGGAAGGGACAATATGGCTCCCAGCGCCATGCCCTGCATCAACCTCTCGTCGAACCGGAGTTACGCAGTGTGCCTGAGCTGACCCGTGTGCCTGAGCCCCAGCTGACCAGTGTTCCCCAGCTGACCCGTGTACCAGTGCCTGAGCAGACCCGTGTGCCTGAGCTGACCAGTGTACCAGAGCCTGATCCGACCAGTGTTCCGGAGTCTCCGCTGATGTGCAGCCGCCCAGAACCGCCACTGACGTGCAGCCTCCCAGGTTCTGCGTCACCTGACCTCCCAGAATCAAGGTTGACCGCTCTCCCAGAGTGTTTGCTTACGGGCAAACCAGTGACTTTGTCGGTTTTTGGCACCTCGGGATTATGCCGGTCTCCAGATTCTGTTTTTTGATTGTTCCTGCCTGGCTACCTTCCTAAGGACACTTTGTGTAAGACTCTTGATTTTAAATAAATCACTTAACTGCATTTGGGTCCAAGCCTTTCCTGACTAACCGTGACATGAACAATACCAAAGCAATGGAACTAGCCCACCTAAATTAAATACAGGCCTAATCATATTTATTACACCTGGGCTTTTCCTGTTTTGGCATGTCAAAATGCCTGCTGGGGAGAAAAGTTGAGATTTATTTTATCTTTTTATTTACTTTTACAATATTTATGAATCACAGCTATGTTAGCATTTTAGGACTACAAGGGGTTTAATAACTAGCATGCTAACTAACAACCAGTACAGTAGCTACTGTTATCTAGTGTTTGCTTTTAATACTCAAAACCTAGCTACTGTTATCTAGGGTTTGCTTTTGATACTCAACACCTCACAAAACTAAAGATTTGAAGGGTAACCAGTCTGAGGGTAAATTATTAGCAAGTATGTCATCTGATGCAGATATAGATAGAAACACCATAACCGGAAAAGTAATGATTTACACCACGTTTCTTGACAGAACCCATCACAGAAGTGTCTGATGTGGAGATGCTGTGGGCATGTTGTGCTTTAAAAAGCAGCGGGTCTATAAAGACCCTTTGATGTCCTCTGGTTTGCCCCCAGAGATTTTGAAGCAAGCACAGAAGGAGAGCTTATGTGATAGATTTCAAACATTTCATATATACGGGTCAAAATGATAACTTAACTGAGTGAACTGTTCTGTCCAAAAGATTCTAACACAACAAACTTGGGAAGCATTATTCTATAGTGACCTTAACTTAGCAGATAACCTTTTTTTTCTTTTTTTTTTAATCAAGTCACAACATGTGTTCTTTCACAAAGCTGCTGATGCACTTGAATAATACATAAGGTCACAAATCATTGAATCAATTTTTAATGCTATTAAGCACTCTCTTCAAGCTCATATGATTTAACAATATTCTTTTGGCTAAATTAACATGAGCAGTTCTTGTGAGCTGCTGTTAAGGGTCAAATTCAAATCTTGACCCCATTCTAGAGTCAAATTGGTTATTTATGGTATTTTAAGTTGAATTTTATCAAGATTGCATGGGAGTTGGCCTTGCTCACATTTTATTACGGTCTTAATTTGCATGTATCACTGCATCATAAATCTGTGCCACCAGATATGCAGCCTTCATTACTTCCACTTGATTTTAGACCTGGACAAGATAAGGAAATGTTTAAGCAGCTCTCAGATTAAGTGCACTGCAAAGGCCAGTTTCAGCAGCGTACTAAATATCACCTCACACTTAAGTAATTGTGTGACTTAACCAGCTTCATGTCCTTGTGAGAAATGTCTTTTTTTGATACAGTGGCTGGTCTGTTCCCTCTTTAGAACAGGCGAAGGAACCCAAGCAAGCTTGTCATACGACAATGCCACTTAGTCATTCAGCTTCTTATTTTCTCTTTGACTCGTTCATCTGTCACTCTGCCAAGAGATTCACCACTTTCCTCTGATAAACGCAGCTTAATCTAGAGGTAAGTGAGAATAGGCAGAGCACTTCCTTTATTCCCTTTCCCTTACAACTTTTGGAGGCCCCCGATTAAGTTGAAGCTGACCAGCTGGTTATCAGAGCTTTCATGCATCCACAGAGAACCTGTATCCTATCAGCACAATTCTATGAAGTACATTTAGCAGAAGTTTGCTTGCCAGCTTTCACAGCCTGTCAGTCAATTTTAGTTTGTCTGGCTTTCTGTCAGTAAGTTGGTTTGATTTTTCTGTCTCTGTTTCTTTGAGTTTTTCTTTCGCTATGTCTGTCTGCCAATCTGGTAGAGAGACAGGCTTGTTGAGTGACTAAGTTTATTAGTAGCTAATTGTGAGCAAAAGCCATGATAAAAAAAATTCTAGTGTAACCTCATGTAAGTTTGCATGCATGACTTTGCATGACTTGTTTGCTATTTTCCTTATACACAAACAAAGACCAATCTATTTGAGGTTCAGGGCACTAGTGTCTCTTGCTTATGTCCCAATTCAGGGGCTGGATCCTCCAAGGTGTGCATTTCTGGACCAAATATATCATAGCATGTCAAGAATTCTGTCCCAGTTCATATGCTGAAAGGACTGCAGCCTCTTTTTTTTGAAATTTGGAAGACACCGTAGTTTTGTAGCACTCAGCATCCCACAGTACATTGGGCAGTTAATTAATGAAGCTGTAACATATTCCATTTACCAGGTATTTGCATTCAGGTGGTCATTGATCACTGGTTTTATATCGCTTAAACCAGACCAATGAAAAATCCACCGAGAGGTGTAAATAATAGAGGTGATAAACTCCACAGTTTTGTGCTTTACAAGTTCATTATGTCTATAAGTGCCATACTGTACAGCTCTTACTGTAAACTCAGATAGCTTGCCCTAGTTTCACAGTGTCACTTCAGCACTATTGGACTTGCTCATAAACTTTTACATATTTGACATTATGGGTTGATGAAGGCAGCTGGAATGCATCATTAGTTTCAGTCTGTCTGGCTAGACAGTGTCTTTGTCAGAGGGGACATGGGGTCAGCCTGACCTTCAGGATTTACACAAAGGACACATCTCTGTGAGAGCGTGTCCCAGGATCCAGCCCTTAATTAGAGAGGACTTCTGTATACAGGTGGGACATTAAATTGCTGGGTCTATGGAACAAAACACCCCCAGTAGTACTGTGCAATACAGTCTGGCAGTCATTGAGGCCTTTGGCCCACAGTTGCTAGAAACTGCATTTTATAAATTGTATACATGGCCATAACATTAATCAGTAGATGTAAAATGTATGAGGTACTTAATGACAGCTAACTAATAATAACTAATAAGGCCACACTTAGAAACTAATTAGCTAGGCAAAGCAATGTATTTATATATTGTAGTTAACATTTGTATTTTAAGACATTCTCATTTAACAAAAGTCCACAGCAAGCTCCTGTTATGTATTTAATTGAAATATTGGTCATTTTAGCCATATTTTCCTGTTTTTGACATCATCACTATTGCTTATGTTTTGGCTTGAGAACACAATGCCCCCAAATCCCAAAAATTCCAAACATCATTCAGGAATGAGATGAGCACACTGAACACATCATAAATCAACCATAAATAAATACCATCCCCAGTGCACTCCCATGACTATTTTGTCAGGGTCATTTGTGATCATGTAATTACACAGCGTCCTGTGCATCAACTTTTTAAGAATGATTTACAGTGCAGGGTTCATCTGGCAACATTAATCATTCTCATGGTAATAGGTTTTACTGTTGGTTGTCTTCTAGGGCCTGAGGTGAACCGAGAAAAGATACCCAAGAGCTCTAAATTAATGCCGAGCCATTGCATGTCATTACTCACTGAAGAGTATATTGTCAATGTGGATGTTGATTGTGAGCAGAATGAAAATGGTGTATTACTGATGTTAAGGTTGTCATATTGTATGCAGAATGTATATGCGGCGGTGTTTAACACAAATGGCTGGAATAACAAAAATAACAGCATTAAGATTCCCCTCAGCTTTAAAAATGTTTTTATCTTGTTTTGGCCCAGTCATTTAGTTAACAAAAAGGTCACCACCGTTTATTACTAACACACAGAAATGACTGTGACCGCGTAAGGGCGGTCCATTTTTATTACACTGGAAAGCTGTGTAGCAAATGTTATTTCACGATCCCGTATGTGGTGACACAATGGAAAGAAGGGTTCTTTCAAAATCTCTCCGAACAGATATGCTTGATTTATAATATATCTTTTTTAAATGGGTGTCACAGGCATCATGGTCATGCAGTTTCCCTCGCCCCATGGTGGAACATGTTCATTTCAGTTCATTTGAATGATGAAAGGCTGGGAAGGTTTTTTAATGACTACCACAGAATGAAGGTCTTGGTCGCACAATTCATACAGCTGGTCTCAAAGTTAAATTTAATACTCCTATTTTTGAGCCCTAATTGTAATACTGAGCTATATGGACGTGGCAGCATGTATAAGATCTGAGTGATGATCAGTTCTGGCTTATAGCTAAATCCCCAGATTTAGTGATTGCTTTATTTAATGAGCACAACTGAGAGCCAGATAGACACATTCCTACATTGTTCTTTTAGGAATTAGTGAATCTTATGATGTCCTGGTGGCGAGGAGGACTAATCCTTGGCTGAATAGAATATGTAGTCTTTGTATAAATACCAGTTTTAAAGCCTTTTTCTTCTTCTTTTGGTGTGTGTAAATGAATAGATACGAGCATGCCATCTGTATTTAATGAGACCCCTTCAGATTTTCCATATTTGCTGAAATTAAATTCTTTTGTTGGGTAGTGTATTAACCCACAGGGAGTTATTAATTAGTTTGTATTTAACTAAGTTGTAATTGCTGTTTCCTGAACACCAACGAGTTGAGTGTCCCCATACAATTGGAATCACCAATATTAGGCCTTTTACATCTCATTCTTTTTGGCATCTAGCAGTGACAAAGACAGTAAACACGAGTCTAGCTTCATGAGGGTGTGTCATGAGATTTCTGGGAATTGTACTTTCAGTCACCGTTTGAAACCGTTTGGGGGCATCGCATTTGTGTAAATGTGTAAATATCCAGGTAAGTAAAAGTTACTAGTAAAAGTAATGCATTGTATTTTGTATGTATTCCACGTATTTTTTACTGTCAGCCCCACAATGACGTTTGCTGTAATGCAGCACCTCCACTGTCCGCAGTAATTATGACTGTACAGCTCCTAGTATAAGACCACGAACATCTGCGTAGGGACGACGTTGGGATGGTAGATGGGTACCAAAACACAGGACTTTCAAACTGGGGAGCAACGTTCGTGTCATGGAAGAACTACTTAAGGGTACCATTGTTTTAACCAAAACCACAAACGTTTTCCTAATCTTAACTAGTCATTTTTGTGCGTAAACTTTCAAAGTCACCTTTTTTTGCCATTTATTTTTTCCGGCCTTTGTTGTTGGTAGAACAGCTTAGACTTGAAAGGGGAGAGAGGCAGCAAAGGGCTGCAGGTTGGAACCCAACCCGCAGCCGCTGCGTTGAGGGCTGAGCCTCCGCGTCGAGGGCTGCGCATCTGCATATGGGTGCGCGCCCTACCAGGTGAGTTACCCAGGCACCCCAGAGTCACCTTTTTGTCATGTCACGTACTGTAGGCTTAACAGTGACCGGTCGCCCGTAATTTCGTAAGACATACAAATTGTGCAAATCTTTACAGTTTTTGCTGAATTTAGTGCCAAGTTGTTTTGTCTGAACCTGACAGCCAGCTGTTCCACCTCATGTCTGCATGCTGACTCTGTGGCCGTTCTGAATAAAGCAATGTGAGCGGCTGAACAATTGTGCTGTCAGTATACTTCACAAAGAGGTCAGCCACTGGTGTAGAATAAGAAAAGCAATAGCAGGTCACTGCTGAGGATGTGTTCGACATTTGCTCTTCAAGCTTCACTTGATGTGTCTCACCAGTTGGGAAGCTGGTGATCCACCAACAGATAGGATCGGGCACAGTCAGCTGGGAGGGCTTGGTTTGTAGTAGCTCTGGGATGATGGTATTAAACCTGGGGCAGAAGTCCACAAACTGTGTCTTGGCATTGGTTCGTAGGCTGTCAAGCTGCTGCAGGATAAAGTGAAGGCCCATGTTAACAATGTCCTCCTCTGGCCTGTTGGGTCTGAAGGCAAACTGTTGTGGATCTGTTAGCGGTCAGTGATGGAGATGAGATGAACAGTACAAGCCTCTAGAAAACTGTTACGCTTGTTGGGAGCTGGGACATGGTAGAGTTTTTCAAGAAGGCAGACAAGTAGTGTTTTAGTGACTGAGATGCTACGTAATGACATGAAAGCTCATGCCATTAAAAAAAAAAAAAAAAAAACTAAAATGTCTGTACGTTCATTTGGCGATACATTTAGCTTTTGATACATCTAAAATTCTTTGACTAGATTTGCATTTTTTCTAAAACTTTTTGTCTCTTAATTTGGATTTGTAATGAGCGTAAATCAGGAAAGGTCATGACACTGTTCATGAATACAGCACTTGTCTTTCCTCCTTTACTAACTATTTACAGTGTTGAAGAGGGGTAGATATCATGTAAATAAGTCATTTATTGCCAAATGCCCTATCCACAGCCAATTATGTAAGTCTGATGTTGGTCATACTGATGTGTTCATGTGAATAAAATGTGTTTTAACTCTAAAATGTACTTTTAGGAAGATTGAAATCACTAAAGGTGTTCTGGAATGGCAATTACAGGGTGTTTTAACAGGTTTTGCATTAGCTTGAAGGAATAGTAATACTTAAGTTGTAAACATATTGCCTAATTAGTATTGTGCACTTAGGTCACATTAGCCACCATAATGTCCTGGTTACACTGGACCAAGAAAGGTTGTTTCAGAAAACCCCCCTGAGTGTATTGAATTGAGAAAGGATGCTTTTTATTACTCGTCATTTCTACTTTTCATTTGTAAGAAAAATTACGTTTTTTCTTCTCTCAAAAGTTACAAAGTCTCACTTTAAAGCTGGAGCTGTTGTGATTGGATAAATGTTGAAATAATCAAACAGAAATCCATATTTTCACCTTGCCTCCCAGCCTCTAGCCATGGGAGTTAAGTCTAATCTGTAGTCGTCAATAATAGCAGAGGGTTAGGTTTTGGCTGGGTGTAGTTGGATCCCCATTCCTATCGGTGAGTTCCAGCATTGGGAAACTGGCAACTTATTACTGGCTTTGAAGATTGCGCTTATATTTTGTTAATATCCATGGAAGCACCCCTGCTATATTTGTCACAATTCTAGGTTTCCACCATTCCTAAAAAAAAATTAATCAGGAGAGCCAGTCCTGCATTCTATATCCTCCATAGAATACTCAAAACACAGTTTTTGAGGTTAATGTAGAGCTGATTGACAGTTGGCACATACCTGGAAACAGATGGAAAAGGTTTCGGTTTGAGGCTGGAATGAGTGGAGCTTTATGCACCCTTACCATTGGCATACAGCTAGTCCAGTGTCGTACACTAATGGGGAAAAAGCTAATAAGAAGGATGGAATTGAGAGACATTGTATTTGTAATCCCGCTAGATCTGTGTGTGTGATGTTACACAATGCTAACAGCTATGGCAGATGAAAGCAGGTAATATAGTTCAACCAGTATGAGACAAAAAGAAATATATAGCATTTCCTGAATTATACCATCAGTTCGCTCACATGGAAAGCTCCCACTGGAGTCTAATGGAGGGGCCCAAGCTAAAGCCACATCTCAGTGAACATTAGAGTCCCACTAGCTTATGTCCTAGCCAATTCAGGGAGCTCATCCATCTTGTTAGCCAACGCCTCCACATTCTGTATGACAATAGATGGAAGTACGGCTTTTCTCTTTTTTTTATTTTTGTCCTATATTGTCTATCTCTCACCTCCACCACCACCATCCCTTTAGTAACCCAGCAGCTCACTTAGTAGGTCCTTTGGTCTGCAGGTGGCTGATGGCCTCGGGATTCATGCTCCAGAGCACATCCTTGGTGGATCTCACTTACAATATGTCACAGTTGGGCTGTAGAAATTTGATATAATTGCACTGAAAAAAAAGCATGCTTGAGGGCCAAATGTAAAACAAGAAAAATAGCAGAATAATTTAAACAAATGGAGAGCCACTGCAGTGGTCTTCAATTAGTTTGTCACCGTCTCGGAAGAAATACATGAAATGTTGAGTGTTTCTTAAACAGATTAGTTTCTAGCTAATGGAAGCAGAATGGGCACTGACTGTTTTTCTGAAAAGTCTGCTAAAAATGTCGTTATTTGTGAGTCAAGAGGGAGGGAAGCCAAGGCTTAATCGGACAGACAAAGTTTTAACATAGTAGGCAGAGCTAAGAGGGCGAATTTGGGGGCAAGAACACTTGTGGAATTAAAGAAATGAAAATTTTAAGAGCTGCAGACAGGAGATGATTAGAGATCAGGAAGCAAGTTTTGGTTCGACCAATGTTTTAAGAGCACAAAAGTGCAGGAAGGTTTTGTGGCTGCGATGAGGGCCTCATATGACAATTTGCTGCCAGGGATCACACCGAGATGCTTAGTGGTCTGGGCAGGATTCACAATGTTGTTGTCACCAAAGATAAGCTTAAAGCGGCAGGCAGACATCCAACTTGATATGTCAACTATTCAAGCAGAGACCCAGCGTGTCTGAGGGAGAAAGGGTGATGGAAAAGTAGACTTTAGTTGGTACTGTGAGGACAAGAGAAATTGCGGAATATGTGACAGAGCAAAGACGTCTACTGGAGCAGAGGAAAGCAAAGGAAGAAACCCGAGGGAATTAGTCAAGAGGATGTGAGGAAAAGGCACAGACCCGCCTACATAAATATGATTTGAGGGGTCAAACCATCCAAGTAGAGACCAACATATTCAGAGATCAGCATGAGGCATCTGCTGTTTCACAGTATGGAAGGTGGACTAAACGTACTAAAAGGCCAGAAGGGAGGCAGCTCTCACAGTGCATAGCACCTCACTAACAGCACGCAATGCAGTGTGAGGATGGGCCGCCTAGAAGCCAGAGTCTTTGAAGTGCAACCATTTCAGTGAAGGATTAGACAGCTGATCGGTTAATTTAAAGCAGCACATTCAGGCTTTTTACAAAGAAGTGAAATGCAAACAAGCACCCACCCACCCAAACACACAAACACACAGACTCACAAAGAGCAGATGCTACATCTGCAGTACAATGATAATGCTGCACTTGGCAACTTTAACATTAGTAGCACAAAATGGCCATATATATATAACCAAGGTATGATTTCCCGGGGGGGATGTGTGGGATTTCCCCCTTTCTGGTCTACATATCCCTTCCTCTGCTGAATTATTTTTTATCCCCGGTGGGTACAAAATGTACCCCCCCCTCAAAGTGATCAATGCTACTTCACCAATAGACACAACACATGCCATAGAACAATAAAATCGGAGCGTCAGTTGCTGGTTGTATTTAGACACGTTTCCTGGGTGAAAGTAATTTGTTAGGGAACTCCGGCTTTAAAGGAACACGCCGACTTATTGGGAATTTAGCTTATTCACCATAACCCCCAGAGTTAGACAAGGCCATACATACCCTTCTCCTCTCCGTGCGTGCTGTAACGCTGTCTGACGGCTCCAGCGGCATCAGGCCAGCACAGAACATGCAGGTGAATGGTTCCAACAATCCTACTGCTCCGAATAAGTGACAAAATAACGCCAACATGTTCCTATTTACATGTTGTGATTTATAGAGTCACAGCGTGTACAAAAAACAACGTAACATGAGACACAGCCATCTTCTAACTGTAAACAAACCGGGAACTATATTCTCAGGCGGAAGAATATAGTACTTGGGCGGAGTGATATGCTCGCAGCAAGCCTGTCTGAGAATATAGTTCCCAGTTTGTTTACTGTTAGATCAACTCAATACATACATACTTGTTGTTTTAGTTAATAGTTGTGTAAAGGTAAGTAACCCAAATAGCAGATACAGACAGACAGACAGACAGACAGACACACACACACACTTATTCATTAAATTATTACCATCTTTGTAGTAAGTGCAAGTTAAGTTTGTTTATACACCACACACTATTATATTTGTCAACAATAACGATGATAATAGTGATATGGGACAAAGCACATAATATATACATTACAACAGATTGAACAATTAATGGGCGAAAAAAGGCGAGTGAATAAAACCGTGTCTTTAGTCTTGCAAAGTATACCACCCCTGCTTTATTACTGTTATTACCGAGCTAACGCTAGCTTGTCATGCTAGTCAGCTGGATAACGAGTAAACAGCAGCACCAGAAGAGCTACTGGAGGGACGGTACGTTCCTCACTTCAGAACGGAACAGAAGTAGGATAGTGTAGTGACTACCCTGCTGTTGAACTCCCTTCCTCCTCATCAAGGACTCCAACAGGTTTACGTTTTAGGTGCTGACTCATCACCGTGGTCGCTTTTGCTTATCTTGCAATTAACACGTTTTTGATTTATTTAGTGTGAAATGCTCCCACACCTTGGATGACTTAGGTCGTACTGATTTCTCTGCCTCCGCCGTGTGTTTCAGAACAACGTTACGGGTCTCTCCGGTCTCTCTCCGTATTTCCTCTACCCCCGCTCTGCTCTTTTTTCTTTTCTTTCGCTCCGCGCTGCTCCGCTCCGCGCTGCTCCTCTCTGCGCTCAACTCAATTTTTTTTTTATCTCTGGGACTAGGTTGCCTAATAGTTGCGCGACACAACAAATCGATAATTAAATTCGTTGCCAACTTTTTTAGTAATCAAATGTTATTGATTTTATCGATTCGTTGTTGCAGCCCTAATATACAGTAATGATAGTTATGTAACAATGTATTCACTTTGAACAGTCCCAATCTAATGTTAGGACATTTTTGCCATGTCATATATCTATAGATATATGACAGATATATATTTTTTTTGGATTCGGATATTTGTTTAATTTTGGATCAATGAATAAAATAGATCAAACACTTTTTGATCTCATATTTGGAATATCATTTCATGAGCTTTAGCAAACCTTTTGTCAGAACAATGACAACACACAGTGATAAGTATCTGAAAAAAATTAACTAAGAGTTACACTACTGAGAAAATAATTGCATCCCTATCAAATGATGCTGTGTGAATATCTATAATATTATCCATCTAAGATGGTGCCGAGACAGGGCGCCGTAGCAAGAGCTCTCCTCTGGGCTGTCTGTTTTATGTTTGTTTTTGTCTTTGATTTATTTGCCACTTTAAGTTATGGCCGTGAGACACTTCTGAGGATCCGTGAGGAAGTTTGTGGTCTGTCATTTGCCAATACTGGACTGAGGTGTGCTGATTTGGATGCGTGCCCCACTCGAGGCAAACAAGGCCAGGAGTCGGGCCGCGGAAGTCGGGAGCAGAGCGAAAGGACTGGGCGGAGGTATCGCCACATACGCCGTACAGCTGAGCCCCTGAGTGGGGACGCTACAGGCTATCAGCGGCGGAAGCGCAGACACCGAGGGAAGCGAGGAGGGCTGCTTGTGAAGCTGCACAGCCGCCAGTCGAGGATCCCGCTGCCGTCCATCTACCTGGCTAATGTCCAGTCATTGCTGAACAAGACGACGACCTGCTGAGCCACATCAAGACCCAGCGCGAGGCCCGGGACTGCTCCGTGTACTGCCTGACAGAGACGTGGCTACACAGCGGCGTGCTGGATTCTTCTTTCCAGCCGCCGGGCTTCTCTGTCCATCGCTCGGACAGGGTGAAGGAGCGTACCGGAAAATCGAAGGGTGGAGGTATTTGTTTTTTAATTAACAAACTTTGGTGCACGGATTGTGTCATCGTGAACAAAACTTGCAACGTTAACTTGGAATGTCTTATTTTGAAATGCCGCCCCTTTTTTCTCCCACGGGAGTTTTCGGTGATGTTCCTGTGTGGAGTTTACATACATCCGCGGGCGGACATTTCTGTTGCCTTGAGTGAATTAAGTGACATTGTACACAAAATTGAGAATTCCAAGGTTAATGCTGTGGCTATAGTAGCTGGTGATTTTATGTATTTTAGCATATAATTTTAAAATTGCCTTTCCCAACTACTATTAGCATTAGGGTTGGGTACCGAAACTCGGTGCCAATAGGGAACCGGTGCCGACGTAAACGGTAGTAACGAGACCGAATAAGAACGAAAGTTTTGGTGCCTCATTTCGGTGCCTGACTTTACACTACACCTGACAGCATGTAACGTTAGCCTACCTTTAGCTAGCAGCTGGATTAATCACGGTTAAAATGCTGACAGCTAACGTTAAACAGTGTAAAGTGTGACTGTATTTCACTGAGGAGGACTTCAACAGCGGGATGTAACAGTCTGCTCTGCAGCGCAGCAGCTGCCCTTGTCGCAATTCATAGATATACAGTATGTTTATATGGTCGGAATTAAACAACACAGACGGTGCGTTCACTTGAAGCTGCCATTGTCGGAATTAAACAACACAGATTCACTTAAAACTGGTAGCCTCGTGGTGCTTTGACAGTAATTGTAAAATACCCTTTTCCCATCTGGGGTTCAACAGCAATTTACTGGTGAAATAAGTTATTGTTATTGTTATAGTTATTATTTACTTTTTTTTTTTTTTTTTTTTTGAACTTTATTGAAAAGTACCGGTTCAGGCACCGTTTAGGCACCGGCACCGTTTTAAAAGTATCGATTTAGCACCGGAATCGAAAAAAAAACAAACGATACCCAACCCTAATCAGCATGTTAAACATCCAACTAGGGGAGCGCACATCCTGGATCACTGTTGCAGTAATGTAAAATCTGCTTATAAATCCAGTCTCAGACCAGCCTTTGGAAAATCCGATCACTCCTCTGTGTTACTTCTTCCTACATATATACAGAGGAGTAAACAATCAAGTCCTTCGTCATGTATTGTTCAGTGCTGGACGAAGGAGAGTAAAGTGAAACTACAAGGATGCTTTGATGCTACTGATTGGTCTGTGTTCCATTCAGAAAACTTGGATGAGTATTGTGATGCAGTGACTGGGTACATTGACTTTTGCATTGATTGCTGTGTTCCAAGAAAGGTAATAAAACGCCATGCTAGTCAGAACCCGTGGTACAATGCGGATGTGAATAGGAAAATGCAACAGCGGGCCGTGGCTTTTAAATCTGGTAACGCCGCTGCTTATAAGCTGTCCAGATATTCTTTGGAGCGGTCCATAAAAGCTGCTAAACGAGCTTTTGGAGCTAAGATAGAGGGTCATTTCATGGAAGGGGACCCACGACGTATGTGGCAAGGGTTAAATTCTATCACTGCTTGGAAATCTAAAAGAGGATCTATCACTAATGTTGATCCATCCTTGCCAAACAAACTAAATGAGTTTTATTGTCGTTTTGAAATCGGAAATGTTGAACGTGTTGTTTTTCCTGCTTGTAATGAGCAGAGCTTTAACATCATTCAAGAGGACGTCCAGAGAGTTTTGGCCAGGACGAAGGTTAGGAAGGCACCTGGACCGGATTGTATTCCTCCTCGTGTCCTTAAACTGTGCTCCGAGCAACTTGTTCCTGTTCTGACAGATCTTTTCAACATATCACTGAAGACGTACACTGTTCCAGCTAGCTTTAAAAGATCAATTATAATTCCAGTGCCCAAGAAGACACCTGTGACGTGTCTGAATGACTATCGGCCAGTGGCCCTCACATCTGTCCTGATGAAAACCTTTGAGCGGTTGGTGTTGGATTTTATCAGAGATCAAATCCCTGTGTCTGTGGACCCACTACAATTTGCATACAGGAAAAACAGAAGTGTTGAGGACGCCATTTCTTTTGCTTTAAACTCTGTCTATAAGCATCTAGATGCACATAAATCATATGCTAGAATGCTATTTATAGACTACAGTTCAGCTTTTAACTCAATGGTCCCAACAAAGCTCATTCATAAATTGAAATGTCTTGGACTTGATGATGCCATTTGTAAATTTTTTGACTTGTCGAACACAAAGGGTCAAAATCAATGGTTGTATCTCAGATGAGCTGTATGTTAGCACTGGTTCACCGCAGGGGTGTATTCTGAGCCCCCTGCTGTTTACATTGTATACTCATGACCTCGCAGCATCTCATGATAATAATGTCATAATCAAATACGCCGATGATACAACTATCATTGGGCTGATCAGCTCAAACGATGAATCTCCTTATCGCGAGGAGGTGGAGAATGTTGTTCAATGGAGTAATGAAAACAACTTGCTTTTGGACACTTCAAAAACGTGTGAACTTGTTATTGATTTTTGTCACAATAGGATTCAGTTGCCTATTACTATTCATGATTCTGATGTGCAGATTATTGAGAAATGTAAATTTTTGGGTGTGACTCTTTCTCATGATTTGAATTGGAGCTCTAATACGACTAATATTGCTAAGAAAGCGAGACAGCGCCTTTTCTTTTTACGTAGGCTTCGAGAGTTTACTCAAAATACTACGATTTTATTGAATTTTTACTATTGTGTAATTGACAGTGTCCTAACCAGTTGTATTACTGTGTGGTTTGGTAATCTCACTCAAAAAGAGAAGAAGGCTTTGAATAAAATGGTTCGCTCAGCCAGCAGAATTATTGGCTGCACCTTTCCGCTCCTGGAGTTCACATATAAAGCTAGACTATTGAATCGAGCTTTACAACTGGCTAATGATGCCTCAGGCCATCCAGCTGGGGCTTTCTTTGAGATGCTTCCCTCAGGGAGAAGGTATCGTTCTGCCAAATGTTCTACTGATCGCCATTTACAGTTTCTTTCCACAAGCTGTGATTGCTTTGAACAAAGCATCTTAAACTAGGCACTTTAAATTTATGTATGGATTTCATTGTACAGCATTTTTATATTCAGCATTTTTAATATTGAGGCTTCATGTGGCTTTGTTTGTCTGTTTTGATGTTGTGTCCTCTGATGTGTTGACTTTGCACTTTGAGCTACTTGCAATTTTTTTTTCCAATGCAGGTTACACTGCAAATGGCTAATAAAGTGAATCTGAATCTGAATCTGATATTTTTTTTCCCACAGCGTCCACATTATTAAGACATAAGGAATTACATACTGGCAGTGGCGTGCTGATTCAGTGGTTAGTCTTCTTCAAGCTCAGCAAGGAGCCTTTAAAGCTGCACAATACGACCCCTAATACATTCCTCCTAATTACCTTTGGCTGGAGTGGACTGCAAACCATGCACCATGGTTAAAACACTCTGGAAAGGAGAAGGCCATGGAACGAGCAAGCACTTTTCATGGAAATCAAGGCACAGAGTTAGTGATTAGGTGGTTGATTTTATGAATGATTGTTGTGTTTGTGGTTGTAGAAATGAGAGTGTGGGTGTGTTATTGGTTACTCCTTTAACCACTCACATGAAAATATGTCCAATTATGGGTTTTCAATTTGACATACTGTATGTTCCCAAATTCAATTCAGTAGCAAAGGCATCTAGGGTCCAAGTGAATGCCACATGTGTGCACAACACTGATGAGTAGATAAAACAAAATAAAATGCCCTCCAGAGTGCCCTTCCAGTGGAGAAAACAAGACACAGTGCAATAATGGGTGCACTTGAATGGAGAAAATGAAATTCATTGCCCTCTAGGGTGGCCTTAAAATGGAGAAAACATGATGCAGTACCATATGGCTGCCCTACATGCTAGAAAACCTACCGCCTGCTGGTGGCCCCAATGCATGCAGCTGGCCTTAGACAGTCTAACTCCACCACTGGTGCACAACCACATATAACTAGCCTAAATCCAATTGCCAATTGATGAACTGAAGCCGCAGTTGGCGTTTAAAATGTATTTTTTGTTAGTAAATCTACTGACAGAGCCTACGAAAAAACAAGGTCAAACAGGAGGTGTATGAAGAAGGCTTGTTTGTCTTCTACTTTTAGTTTTTAACCTCAGTCGATCTCACACAATGTGCTTTAAAAATGCCAGATCCAGTAACATCCCCTTGTATAAGAAGAGAAGACATAAAGCAGTCTTAATTGATCGGTTGAGCTGCTCCTGAACATGGCAGCAGTTATCTTCCCTCCCTCTCTCGCTGTCTTTTCTCTCTTTCTCTGCTCTTCAGTCTTTGGTCTCACTTCTTTTTATTTTTTCTAAATTGAAATAGGGATGTTTGTCAGGATCCTGTGAATCCAGGCTGCGCTCTGTGCCCCCGCTGCTCCGAGGCCGACTACGGAAATAATCGAAACCGTGTCACCAGAGCCGGAAAGGTTAATCTTTGCAGACAGAGAGTGGGCAGTGCAGCTGAAGAGATAGACTTGGGAGTTTACTGCCCCGCTATTTGTCATACTAAGCCTTTACTTTAGACAAGGCAACTGGACACCTTGATCCGCTTAAATTAACTGTCAACATAAATGCAGCGCCGGTGAAAAAAATAAATAGGAATAACACCCCCACCCCTTCTGCACCCACAACGTCCCATAAAATCAGTGCTCTTGGATGGAAAGGTCGAAACTGTGTCGACCGCAGGAGTTAAGACAGCTCACAGAGACAAGTTTGAGATCCATAAAAAGCCCGACTACAAACCTGCAGAACTTGACCTGAGCCCCAACTGACTATCCTCCACTGTATGTAATTGGGGGAGGTGGTGGGGGGGGGGACATCAATGCCTGCCAGCACACCAACAGACAGTGGTTAATTCCACAACAACAAGAACAGGCTTATGGGGGCAGATTGCTTATCACTATGTGAAGCAGATGAGAACTTATGGTTAGTGATCTATATTTTCATTAGCAAGATACAGTCTTGGTTAACTTATAAATGGGAATGTTACAAAACACCTCAGCAGGTGGTGTTTTTTTATCCATCATTTTAAAAGAGGCTGTTAACTGTGCCAAAAACTAAAAAATAAACAATGAAAGTCTACAGCACATGTGATTTTTTTTTTTTTGCTGATAAAAATCGTTTCACTACCAAAAACAAACCATATGAAGGAAAGGATAAAATTAAGAATCTGCAGAATATGCTTTATTATTTCAGTAAGAGCATCTACACGCTGCTGCAGTGAGTTTTAAAAGAACATGGCATATAGACAATGCATTTGATCTTACATTATTTAAGATATAAGCTATCAATGCATTTGATCTTACATTATTTAAGATATAAGCTATCTCATAGTGAATGTTGTATTGGTATCCCAATAGATTTATCAATATCTATTCACAAATCTTTAAGAACATCAAGCCAAATAGGTCATTGTGTGCATTTCCATCCTCTAATCTTTAATTTCTGCATCTTTTAACCATATATGCAGCTTCTTTTCTTGCACGTAAAAAAATCCCTATAGGCCTTGCACCATTTCAGCTTCCATGGCCATGTCCAAAATCCAATGTGACATGTGATGTTTCTATTTTTGTTTTTTATAGACTGCTTTTTTGGGCAGTCCAACCACAGCAGGTCACACCTTCCCCCTCTTTGTTCCTGACCCCTCTGTGTCTGTTACTCAAGGATGGAAAAGAAACACATACATCAAAATACACTCAGCTGTCTTCAGACCTTTGACCGCTCTCTCCTCTTCCACATAAATGCACCTCATTGTGAAAACCTTGGGTTTTGATGTGTAGCTTTTTTGGGGGGGCTTCTGTTCAGTTCCCTTTAGGCGTGTTGTGCAAGCCTCCTGAACTCCCATGCTGTCAAGAGCTTTGAGTTCCAGCAGAGACTCCTCTCCATCTGCCCAGCGCTCTCCAGGTGGACTGTTCTGACATTTTGTTCAGTCACTGGCAAAGTACGGCAGACAGGAGGAGAAAATGTGTGGATCTGTCTTACGGTATCACGCTATGTTGCCATTTTATAAAGTAACCTTATTTTAACTCTACCTCTCATGTTTCCTTACATTGCTATAATACCTAATGGAGTTTTACTCCAGACGGGACTCAGATATATTGACATTTTTTGTGAAATAGAATCTTTTACTGTCAGTATGATAAAACATCCTGTCTATCTGGTCCCCTGAACTTTCCTAAACTAAATGGCTATATTTCAATTCAAACTGGCAAACACTTTCATTAGGTTGTCATCACAGTAAATATTTATTACTGTCAAAGTTATATTGTGTGTAATGTATTTCTGAATTCCCCCAATCTAAACGTACAGCTACCATGTCATTGACGTATACACCAACAATTTAAGCTCAAAAAGTTTCTCCTACCTAGACTTAAAAACTTAGTTAATGGACCTTTGAGTTTAGATCATTTATTTTTTTGTAACATTATTCATGTATATACTGGACAACACACTCTGTCCCCGAAAGTATATTTATATGGGACTGTTGTGTATTTGCATCATTAAATGATCAATGTTTAGTTCCAAGCAGAGAAAAAATTTCCAGATATGTCAAGTATTTTACAATATATAATTAAAATGTAGTTCAGAAATTGTGTTCCAATTGGTTGGAACAAACATAAGTTGGGGGACAAAAGACAAGACATTGCAAAATAAATACTGTCAAATCTGGTGCAGCAGAGGCCTAGATATCCTCACTTTTAGTCCCTTAAATGGGTCAAGCATGAAATTCTTTGATCCTACACTTCCCATTGTGCACTATGTCTGTAGGGGAACACCACATAAATTAAGAATTTTGACGGTTCCGCGTGAAGTCCCTACTACTTGAAAACAAAGAAGATGGCTACTGCTGCTGCTGGCGAACAGCGGTCTTTCGAATCAGCTTTGGCCGAGACTCTGGAAGACTTGGAGTTAAGCACTGAAGTCATTCTTAAAAAGGAAGATGTGTTTGGAATTTTGCCGACCGGATACGGCCAAAGTTTAATCCGTCAACTAGCGTTGCTCTGGTTGGCTATGAGTGTAGATGGAATTTGAAAGACGACCATTTATCCCGCCCCCTCGGATTGAGCCCTGCCAATGGTGAGTTCCCAGACCCAACATCTTGATGTGGGTCTGGCTTGTCAGGCTACTCTTGCACAGCAGCAGTCAATGTGGTGCATACAGTAATAAATACGTGGAATACCTATGAATTACAGTGAGTTACTTTCTCGTAGCAATATGTACGAATGGCAGCCTCATCTATAACATATTTTCCAATTCATTGTCTATGGAGCATTTCCAGACTTTTAGTCTTTCTATTCTTTGACCATAGAAATAACATGTATGACATTTTGAAAATGGGCGTAGTTCCCCTTTAACCATATTTCAACCTACACACCCCTGAAAAGTCTCATGGATATAACTGTATTTTGAAGAACATATTGTTGATGTTCAGACAACATAAAAAAATAAGACTGGGGGAAATGTATTACTTTCACTTATTTTTAATTGCATACTTCTGTGAACTGGTGAAGGCACATTGCCATTTTGTCTTACATTCTATGTGATTTATCTCTTCAATTAAATTTGTATGGCAACTTATCAAGAGTGGAGACTGTATGAGAGGAAGTTTGTTTTGTTTTTTTTCAAAAGGGATTTCTCCAGTCTGTTTCCCTCATGAGTGGAACTTTGGCTGGGGTCAGTGTCAGACTGGTTTTGTTGAGTCAGACTGTGCTGATGAAATGGAAAAAAACTTTTCAGGGTCTGACTAAATTGGAATCATTAGCGGGTCCAACGCTTCCTGCTCTGTAACCTTTCAAACTGCAGGTCCAACTGAACTTTGAGTGAGTGCTGAAGTCATCTAGGGTCATTTTGTTGTGATGAAGAATAAGCCAAGAAAAAAAAAGGCCAAAGCTTTTATTGTTTTATTTATTACGACATAATGCTGAACAGCTGTCGCTATGTCATACTGCAATGGTATTTGATGCTTTTCATAATAAGAGAATCAAAAACATAAAACACGTATCTTCCTGTCTTCCACACAATTAAAAGACTTATATGAATCCCTGACTATTTGCAAGATGAACACAGTTGTGCTGAATGTGTGTAACTATTCCGAACAACTGTTCACATAAAGCTTTGTATTGGCTTATATATTTGCAAGGGGGATACATTGTTTTCTCCCAGAAAATACAAGCAATTATGCATGCTAACAGTTAGATCTTGTGTTGGGAAGAACTGGCTAATGAACTGAAAAATCTCACTGAGTCAACACCTAACAACTAAATAGTCCAACAAGCAAGAACAAGCGAGCTTGCCTGGTATGAATATAGACTTGTTTACACACACACACACACACAAACAAACACATCTGACCAATAAACACAAATTATGCATTGTGTTTGTTCTCATTGTTTTTATCCCTTTGTCTTTTGCAACAAAGGTTTTGTTAAGAGTGCATTTTTGCATTCATTTGACTTAGATTTAAGGCTGCTGAGCTTCTCCGCTCAGCTGGTGATTCTCACTCGAGGCATGCTGGGAGTTTCCATCACTCCTCCCAGCCGGCCCCAGTGATATTCCGGGCACAAGCTTGCTTTTTTAAACCAGAAATCTTATGCTGCTTTTGTTGACTTGCAATATTTGACTTCAAAAACAAGCCTGGATATGCTACACTCATTCAAAAGGAATCATTACAGGGACGCCGATATTTATCCCCTAGGGTTTAATCATCAAGCGACGTATTTATCTATGGATGAACTACTACACTTACAGATTGAATCTTACGTCCCCTCATCAAACTCAATAATCCAAGAGGTGATTTACGTCAACAGTTTGTGCTGTTCACATTTTGATCATTTATTTATAATGCTTGAGGGCTTTTTGGGGAATGCAGCAGAAATGAATGCCAGAAAAGAATAACAGCTCGGAAACCTTGATGTTGATTTCAAGGAGTGAGGAACTAAAAGGATGAGGAGTGAGTTGACAGTGTTGTTTGGGATGGAGGATGAGTGGAAGATGGCGTACTTTTAAATGCTGCTAAAAAGAATCAAAATCTCACAGGACTCAATTGAGAAACTCAAAAGTTGTGTCCTATTTTGCAGCCTGACAGTAGTGCCTTGTTTAAGGGGAGGAAAGAAAATGCTGTGATATTTGCCTGGACTGAGTTTGAGTAAATTCCATGCATATATAGGCAGGCTGATTTTATTCAACAAGGGTAAGCAGTAAAACACACTGTACAGGTTGAGGAGGTCTGAAATTGTTTGCGGCAACCTCATAAAAAGATGGGAAATTGTGTTGGTTTTTCGGCTGATATGCAGCACCAAGGTGAAGGACGTGGTTTGGTTGGAGCCACACACACACACACACACACACACACACACACACACACACACACACACACACCCCCCAGAAGCAACTGCCTTTATCATGCTGTTGATCTTTCCTATGGTGCTTGGCTTGTGGATTATCATATGTAAAAAACAAGGTTGTATTAACAAAACATGTGATTATAATTCATGGTCTCTTTCTCAACACACTATAAAATATGGATCATAACATCATATCTGCATGTTTAAAGTAGCCTACCTACATTCCCTTGGTGGAAAATGATTTCATTTTAGATGAATGCTGCATGTTTGATTCAATATTTGGACAGCTGAAATTAAGATAAATTTGAATTAATGCATTTCCTTAGCCAGGAAATAATTACTATCACAGTTAATTCAGTCATTTTATCAACTGAATTATACCGTTTTCTTTGTGATAATATAAAAGAATAACGGAAAGCTACTTATTGATATCTGCTAGATTTCCTCTGGCTGTTGTCTTCCAACTCAAGCAGACAACAGTGCCAGATAAAGCCATCTTTTTATGATAGAATTAGTCGTGGAAACATAAACACAACGTATAAAACCACACTGGGAAAGAAATTCCAAAGAGAGAAGTGGACAGTGGCAATACGTTCAACAAAAAAACAATGTTCAATGGACTATTGAATAGTGTCATTAGGAGTAGATTGCACCATTTGCAGTGCTTCAAAGCCTGAGACTTGTTTTTAGGGTCACAGGATAAGTGTGACAGAGCTCACAAGTGTTTGGAAGCGAAGATGAGTGGTGCTATTTGGTATTATGCTGGACTATTTTACTGTGAGAAAGCCGACTGTATGTGTGCTTCCTTTTGTTTGAGCCCCTTTTCTCAGCAGGAGAAGAAGAAACCACACTGTGGAGGCACAGTTGTTGTGTTATTGTTCTGGTCACGTTGTCTTTGCCACTTTTCTCTTCTTCTTTTCCTCTTATTTGTCTCTGTCTGGATGAAAGCGAATAAAAACAAACTGCATGACATCATAATTAAGCTCGCTCACATAGTGGTGATGTCCATATTGTTTTTCGTTTGGCTTAATCAAATGCACGCAGCAAAGCTCTGGGATTTGTCTAACGTGGCCTCGGTCTTCCGACCTCCAACAGTTAAAGAGTAAAACATAATCCGCTCGAGTCTTGTTTATTATTCAAAAACACCGTCAACTAAGGATTAAGAAAATACTTGACTAAATTGACACGTTCTGCTTCTATTACAATTCGTCTGCAGCGAGAAGGGCTGCACGTAGACAGTAAGCCTTTGTCTTAACACAGTCATTTTCTTCACATGTATCCTTACAAGTGAAATCTGAATTAAAATGCAGAAAGCAAAACGGAATTTATTCATCCTCTTTACATAAGAAAAACATCAAACCCTTCAAAATACATGCTAGCTTTGCGTTAATGATTTCTAGAATGTAGCTTTGGATTGCCTGTGGAAACTAGGTTACTGTTCTGGATCAAATTGTTACATCAAAAAGATAACGTTTGTGTGGGCTGAAGGTTAACCCTTACAGTGCCTTATTACAGGACCCATCTTTTCACATTGTCCTTTAGAAAGCTAATTTTCCACATGCATCAATACTCAACATCTCCGTCGGAAACTAACAGTATACTTTATTTAGCTGGCAGTTGTTTGCTAACCCTCCCCGTACAGTACACAACATTAACTGATTTCCACATTGTTTGTCATTAGGCCTATACAAATGTCAGCAATGTTTCAGGATTTGGTGAACGTGCCCCGTGTCGGAGGACCTCTAACCACAGAATAGCTATACAGCATAATCCGCTCAAGTTTGTTTACTACACAAAGCAAGCACCCTCCTCCGAGGGGCTTCAGAGAATGGAAGCAACGCCCGTGAATGCGGCTCCTCACTTGTCACCATAACAGCCTCTCCAGAAAATTGCACTGTTGCAAAGTATGTAATTAGAATAATTGGCGGCGAGCAGCGGGGTAAATGTTCTACTATATACATAACGCCGTTTGGATGTACATTACTTTATCAGCTCGTGCCGACATGTCGAGGGAGAGGCTGAAGCAGGGGCTCTGCAAATGCCACAAAGAACACGGAAAAGGTCAACCACTCGTGTGTTCATGACAAATGGTGCATTGGAAAACATTGAAGTATAGGTAAACAAGATTCTGCTGTATGTTGGTGATGCGTATGTAATATGTGCAACGAATGTAATGTGAATTGTCCCTGTTAAATAGATAAGAAAATAAATTAGAAAAATAATCAAAACAGCTATACAGAAATATGAAAACTGAATGGGTTTTTAATTAATCCACAAGTCACACACATGCACATACACGCTTTGCCTTTTCTATCAATCTCGGAACCAATTGGCTATTGGTCTGCAGAGGATTTAGCCTCTGGGGGCAACAGCCAATATTTTGGGGGTTCTGGTGTAGCCAGCAGATTCCGGGTCAAGACTTCCTTTTTCGTGCACCTGTCATTGTTTACAGTCAGAGTCAAGACTTTTTGTAGGTCCAGACAACATTTTGGCTAATCTCTAACAGATATCTGCATTTGAATTCAGATGAATTAAGTAAAAAGCTAATAAAAAGCTACATTTTCATCAGGCAATAGCCAATGGGTTCCGATGGTTCCTGCATGCAACCAAAACCCGCTCAAACGTGATTGCTATACGACGCCGACTATAAATGGAAACCAGAATGCATCCGATCTTTACTCGTTACCTACAGATTCTGCATTCATATGCATGTATCTTTTTTATAGAGATTACTCTTCTATTGGCCTTTTTATTTCATATATTTGTAATCCTGAATCTTTTTTATCCATTTGTATGTTGTTTTGCCCAAATTTTAACCAGAGACTGAGGCTAAACACCCTGTATACATTCTCCATCTGTTTTTTTCCTATGTGTATTGACCCACTTAACAAAATATAATTTCATCATGGTAATTGATGCTAATATATGTCCCATACCCAGCACAAAACAACAAACACATGTAAATAAGTTGTGGGCTGCAGTGGGTACAAGTTCTCTATTTGTTTCTGTGTGTTAGTGGCTGGTTGGAGATCAGCAATCTAAGACACGATGCAGTGAGTCAAAGGGCCCTTGATTGAGTACAGCTCTTGTGTTCACTCGTGGTAGACTCCATTACTTCTCCATATATAGATGGCAGTGGGGAAAAGGATCCCCAGCAAATTTGATCAGCGAGATTACAAACCACTGCGTACTAGGTCATTTAAACCTCATCTCTGTTGCCTGCAAGGACCATAATACATTACTCCCTCTGTGCGGTACATCTATCAGTCCCATACGTGTTGCTGCTGCAGGTCTCCCAGAAACAGATGAACGAAGAGGGAAGAGCTCTCTGACCAAATGGGGTCCTGACCCGACAGGGTCAAGAGAATGTGAACAGCGTTCAAATGACGCTTTGAATGGGTGCAGATTAATCATGCGGGGTTGGCAGTGGGCAGGGAGAGGTGGCCTCGATGGAAGCCATCTTAAATGATAGACGGTCATATGAGTGTCTCAGAGCCCTCTGAAAGTGCTTTGGCCTGGTCGGCATGTTGCAGAAGGACACATAATCTATTGCTGTAATTGGACATCAGCAAAAGGGGAAATCAACAGTGGATTTGTGGATTGGATGTACCATACTGGTAGGAGATATATCACAACTGCTTCTCTGGAACTATATGAAATCAGTAACATGTGGTAGTTATGTGTTTGATACATGCTTTGTAGATATCATGTTGACATTTAAAAAAAATAAAAAATAAAAATCAGTCAAGGAAAGTGGACTCAAATGGGAATTCTTCCAATAAAACTAACTGGATTTGTGGTCGGAGATGTCATTTACCTTGAGGCATGTAAAAGGACCATACTTTGTGATCATTTAGTACATCTCAGCCCATTTACTATACACTGCGTACGGTCCTTTTTATAGCGTCCGATCATCTTCCAAAGCAAGATGTTTGCGTCAATATGGCAGCTTGCCATGAGTGCATGACAATCACACTGTAAACGCATGAATCTTGCTTGAAACAGAAAAGTCATCTTAGTAATCATAGTGATAGGGATGTTTTAGAAAGTGTACTGTATGAACACAGGCAAAGCCAATCTTGGACCTTGTACCAAGGAGAGGAACTGGGCCAGAGGCCTGTACTACGAAGCAAGATCAGCTTGTCCTGGATTTCTTTCAGTAATCCGGCTTCACCTAACCTAACTACCGCGGTCCCACATAACCTGTACTACGACGCTGGTTATCAACTAGTTCAGTCAACTCAGGGTTTGCCAATCCAGCGGCGCGCGCGTTCACATAAAAGAGGCGGTGTTTGCGCACCACGACCAATCGCAAACATCTACCAGAGCCGCATGTTATATATAAGAAGAGCAAATTATAATTCTCCATAAATATGAAGAACACAGACTCTGTTTTCCAGGGAAAACGCAATACAGTCGCTGCTTCCTAAAACAGGAGGAAAGCTGGCAAAAAAAATAAAAAATAGCCGACGCTGTAGATGTTTAAATCACAACGCTTATTAATATCACTTCCTCATCAGTCAGGAAGATCTGACCATAATTACACTTGTGCTTTCCATAAACTGTCGTTGCTTTAGCCTATTATTTCAGTTGCAACCCTGGCAGTGGGAAGCGACCATGAGAGCAAATAAAAAATATGAAAAACATAATTCAAACCGATGTCCGCATTGGCGACACATGGCTCAAGAAGCCGATATGTAATCCCCTCCCATTAAAATGTATAGGCTATATTTCATAAAAATACCCATGTTAATGGGGTTGTTGGTCTCTCAATGTTTTAACTTTTGAGCGCACCCCTTTCTCCCCCTCTCTCTCTCTCTCGCTCTCTGCACCGAGCTCCGCCTGATCTTCTTTAAGAATGGTGACGCCGTTATCAATCGGCCTATTGATTGGTCAGTAGGTGCATTTACACCGGTTGATCTCTGATCTCCAACTTAACCTGCTCCCGACCAGGTTAGGTGTTCAGCATGAGTTACCACTGCGATTAAACCCGATAACAACTGATCCACCTTCGTAGTACAGAAAATCCTGGGCTGAGCCAGAAGTTAGCTCGTTAACGCCAAATCCTGCTTCGTAGTACAGGCCTCAGGTGGTGTCTGTCGTAGTAGCCAGGAAACCAGGGCATTAGGGACACAACTAGGCAACGTCTTGTGTGGTTAAAGCCACACATGGCTGCTCAAAATAAGTGCGTATGGAAGTGCTGAACTTCAGTGGACGCACTAGTGAATGTCCCCTTTTTATTGGGCTCATAGTGGCAGACTTATCTTGGGTTGGCTAGCTGAGCATGCATTAGTGTATGCAAAGTTCAGTGTATGGATCCACTGGATTAAGAGTTTAAACCCCTGAGAACCCTGTTAGTGTGAGATCCAGACTGAAAGAGAACAAAGAGCTGTGGTAAGGTTTGGTTAAATAGGCCAAACACACCAGAATAGTCCTTTAGTGCGCTCTCAAAAATCAGAAGGCCCTCAACACTCAAGCTTTGCCTAATGCCCTGTTATCGTCTCACATCTACCACCCATTGCCACGCTCTCATCTCATTTGCATGTTGGCCCTGTTTCAGTCTGAATGCTGCAAAAATGTCCCAAGGATCTAAACAAGGGGGGAATTGGATAACTGCCCTCAATTATTCATTTATTTGCTCCAATGCGTGTCTAGATTTGTAACCACTTTATCAGCCTGACCTCTCTGTGAGAACACCTGTGCTAGCAGTGTTAAAATGACCCCCCCTCTTAAACTTTAACTCATGACTTGTGTTGCTTTGAATTTAAAAGGGAACAACCTTGGTGTATTATGGCAGCATAAAAAAAGAACAATTCAGTTTTGCTACCCTCAGCCTATTCTCCGGAGAAACAATTATCATTCTTTACTGTGACTTTTAAGAGTTGCTCGAGGGCCAAGCAGAAACAATGACAAGGACGTCTCCCTGTTTATGGAATTTTGTGAATATTATATTTGCTCCCTGCTGAGAAGCTGGACTATCAGACTGATTCGCCTACTATACTCAGCCTTGCTGTGCCAGCCTTTTGTTCCCTGCATCTCCAAACATTTTCTTTGCAGCTGTTTGAGTTAATGCTGTCATTAGACTATTGGATCCTGTAGCCAAATTACAATGTGATCTCCAGCATCATCTATTCTTTTCTTCCCTCTAAGCTGATGAATAGCTTAAGGTCAAACTATCAAATTAGTGGCTGCCATTACTCCCCAGACACTAATGGCATCTTTATGAAAGGAAAGATATGTAATATCTCCAAAAGCCTTTTGTAGACCAAACAGTTTGTCTGTAGATGAAATGTGAGTGCAGTGCTTGGTGAATTGTGAAATGAATTGGGAGGGGTGCATGGTGTGCGCCTGTAAGTGCCAAACCCCTTTCCTTCACATACAGACCAACTATGCAATGTTTTAAATTAATCTAACTCTGCTTGTATGTGTCTATTAATCTGTGTATGTCACTATGCCCTTAATTATGGGATCTAATTTTATAACAAGATATATAGCAAGAACAAATAAAAAACAAGGTCAAATATAGTGCAAAGAATAACAAAGCCACCCCAAATTGTGATCAATAAAATGAGTCAATGACCACATAATTAAAAGTGTTTATTCTACTATGTAAACTCACTGTTATTTGAGTACACATTTGAGTGGAGTCTCACTTAATTATTCCCTGTTTGTATGTGTTGGGCCTGGAGACCAGCCAAGGACAGTTTGAATGGACATTTGAGCCTTGAGGGGTCAGTAAGTGAATCCATTGCAATTAAAAGGATATAGCTGGTAATATTCTATATTTTATTGTATACTGTATTTTATTGTATATGTTATGGTCAACATATCTGATGAAAAGACCAAGACTACAATTAACTGATTGCACAATTGATTGAAGTGTGGCAGGAGCCGGATGTAGCATATTTCCTGCCTAACTGGGGATTTCCACCGAATGCAGAACGTCTGTGGACCGGCTCTGCTGCGTGTCTGCTGCGTGCTCTACCGTCCGTCAATACCCACCGGGTCCAGATTTGTTGCATAACGGCTGCGGCCATGACTGACAGCTGAAGTCACGAGGATCCACGAGCTCTCGCAAAGTCAGGTAGAATAGAACCACAAAAACAACAAGAGTTAGTTTCCATCCAGAGGAGTAGAGGGGAAACAGCTCTGTGCTGTGTTTTCAAGGTGTAGTGCAGGGAAATATGATCCGCCGTGAGCACAGTGTATTTTATTTTGAAAAATAACCGGATGTTTTATTTTGCTTCTGTGCTCGACTTCCTGTGCCGCACTATCTGAATTGTGCTGAATTGCTGCGGAGCTCTCCAGCGTCCGGCAAAAATAGAGGCTCTGCGTATCAGCTCAGGAGGGCTGCGCACCGCCGGAGCTGGGACGGAGTCAGGACGCAGCCGTTCTGCAGTCAGTGGAAATACACATGCTGACTTGAATGGAAACCTAATGACTCCGCCGCCGCTCTGGAGCGGATCCGCAGATGTTCCGCAACCGGTGGAAATTGGGGGTTAGAGCTCCATTGTTATCCAAAAACTATTACAAAACACACAAGTCACACTCATACTGGGCGGCATCTCTTTATTACCATAAACAGGGGCACTGTAGTTTACTTACCTCTACCTTTCTGCCAAAAATACTCAATAGAGATCCAAATGTGTATTAATCCGGGGCGGCCTCTGACTCGCCCGGTGGGAGCGTTTGCCCCATGTTGGCTGGGTGCTGGAGCGGCGTGGGTTCAGGTCCGACCTGCTGCCCTTTGCTACATGTCGTCCCCCATCTCTCTCGCCCTTTCATGACTAGCCACTGTCACTTGTAATAAATAAAAAAAAATATCCACAGCTCAGAAAATATTCCCCAACAATCCTATTTAGTCCTGTTTGACTAACTTTGTTATAAAAACTACAGTGCCAAAATGTTTTAGGCTATTAGGTAGACTATATTGGTCTTTTAATGCCAGCCTTATGTTTTTTAAATTGAGTTTTAATAGTCTATTATCAGAAGTTCGAAGCAGGCCTGTCTAAATGTGTTAAATTTTCATAAAAACAAACTAAACATAAGAGACAAATAACAGATTCAGCTTGTGTTTGATTGTTTTTTTTTGGACCATTTTAGAATCTGACATCCTGCATTGCCCAGGTTTTATTTGAATTCCCCTGCCACCCGAGAGGCCAACACGGGGTGGCTTGATCTGGCAACAGGACTGAAATCAAACAGCTTGGCTTCAGTAAGAGACCCCCCGGACAGCCGCAATGGAAGTCCATCACTGGGTCACAGCCTCAATCTGTCACTGTCTGCTGCTGCTATCAAGAGCAGGGCCAAGGAGAAGACGGGAATGACTCAGGACTGCAGCACTCCAGTTCACGCTTTGGGTCAGACACTTGATAAATGTTGTATTCTTCATATTTTTCTTGTTGAGCGCCCTCATTAAATTTATACCAGCCTCATGCCAGATGATGTAATTAGAAGATGAATCGCTTGGAGACAATCTGAATGTGAATCACAACTCAATTTGAAGTAGAGGTCCCTAATAATTTCATAATATGAATATTTATGTTATTTCTCCTGCAAATATAGTGCCATGTCCTTCCCAAGAGGCTTGTACACCAAGACTGAATCTTCGCCCAGACTTCAATCAAACAGCTTAGTTCACGAAAAGATCCCTTCTCCACCTCCACCAGCTGCAGTGAAGGTCCAGGTTATAACCTCAATCCCTCACTCTGAGGTTGGAGATAGACTGTATTCAGTTTCCATTCAGCCAGCTTCTCTGAATCCAAACTGAAATTGCATACCAGAAACCTTGAGGTTTTTTAATTTAATCCAGACTGAAAATAAACCTTAAAAATGTTATTTTCTCCTGGCATTTGCTCGGTGCTGCATTTTAAATAAATGTATATTTTTTCTTGGCAGGGACTTTTCACATGTTGTACATCAATGTTCCATTTTAACCATCCACTACTGTACACAATTAAGGCTGTGCAATCACAGTGCAAGACTGTATTTCACTTGTGGACATGTCCACTTGTTATTTTGGCTCTTTAATGATGCTTTCCTAGGGGATAAGATTAGCTGTGACAGGGGTGAATCCAGGTACTTCCACAGGGGCAGAAAGGCTCCTGTTGGATTTAGCTGGATACTCTACAGACCTTTCTCTCAGGCCTTACAAGAGGTGAAAGCCTCACAAAAGAATTGTCAGATATTCCTTCATCTGACAAAATTCACAATTCAGCCTATTATTGAATCTCTTGAAAAGGGCATGAGATAACTAGACAGTGTAAGGGTCAATGTGGGCAGGCAACATATTCTCATCAACCTATGCACAGCTGTCAAGTTATCTAGTAAGATATCTTATAAAATTACGAAAACGTATGCACGTTTACATTCTATTTAAAAAATTTGTCTGACGGTTTTTGTACGGTGGCCGACAGGCAAACGCCCTGCAACTCGCTAATGCTTTTTTCTCTTGGATCCTTCTTTTGGAATATGGACCTGGAACCTGAAATGGTGCCTTTTATTCGTAAATTCTCGTTACACAAACGGCTAATATGCTTTACCGACATGTCGCTTGCTTGCTGAGCTAACGAGCTATGCTTTGCCTGCAGCAGCAGGGGCTTGTGGTTGTATTTTCATATGCTTCGTTGATCGGATTGGTTGATTTGGCCCGTCTATCACCAACATAGGTGGTGATAGACAGATGGTTTATCCAATCAGCTAACCAGTATTTTCTTCCCAAAAGTTCTCAAACGGAAAGTTCCCAAATGGATATGCCGAGCAGATCCATCTGGCGGAGTCAGGTAATGTATTTGCAGCCATCCATCCATCCATCCATCTTCGTCCGCTTATCCGGTATCGGGTTGCGGGGGGAGCAGCTCCAGCAGGGGACCCCAAACTTCCCTTTCCCGAGCAACATTAACCAGCTCCGACTGGGGGATCCCGAGGCGTTCCCAGGCCAGGTTGGAGATACAGTATAATCCCTCCACCTAGTCCTCGGTCTTCCCCGAGGCCTCCTCCCAGCTGGACGTGCCTGGAACACCTCCCTAGGGAGGCGCCCAGAGGGCATCCTTACCAAATGCCCAAACCACCTCAACTGGCTCCTTTCGACGCGAAGGAGCAGCAGCTCTACTCCGAGCTCCTCACGGATGCCTGAGCTTCTCACCCAATCTCTAAGGGAGACGCCAGCCACCCTCCTAAGGAAACCCATTTCAGCCGCTTGTACCCTGGATCTCGTTCTTTCGGTCATGACCCAGCCTTCATGACCATAGGTGAGGGTAGGAACGAAAACTGACCGGTAGATCAATAGCTTTGCCTTCTGGCTCAGCTCTCTTTTTGTCACAACGGTGCGATAGATTGAATGTAATACCGCACCCGCTGCACCGATTCTCCGACCAATCTCCAATTGTCTCCTCACTCGCGAACAAAACCCTAGTACAAGTACAAGTTCAAGTACCCAAAAGGTACTTGAACTCCTTCACTTGGGGTAAGGACTCATTCCCTACCTGGAGTAGGCACTCGATCGGTTTCCTGCTGAGAACCATGGCTTCAGATTTAGAGGTGCTGATCCTCATCCCAACTGCTTCACTCTCGGCTGCGAACCGATCCAGTGAGTGCTGAAGGTCGCAGGCCGATGATGCCATCAGGACCACATCATCTGCAAAGAGCAGCGATGAGATCCCCAGCCCACCAAACCGCAACCCCTCCCCACCCCGACTACGCCTCGATATCCTGTCCATAAATGTTACAAACAGGATTGGTGACAAAGCGCAGCCCTGGCAGAGGCCAACCCTCACCTGAAACAAGTCCGACTTACTGCCGAGAACCCGGACACAGCTCTCACTTTGGTCGTACAGAGATTGGATGGCCCTGAGAAGAGACCCCCTCACCCCATACTCCCGCAGCACCTCCCACAGCATCTCCCGGGGGACCCGGTCATACGCTTTTTCCAGATCCACAAAACACATGTAGACCAGTTGGGCATACTCCCAGGTTCCCTCCAGGATCTTTGCGAGAGTGAAGAGCTGGTCCGTTGTTCCACGACCAGGACGGAATCCGCATTGTTCCTCTTCAACCCGAGGTTCGACTATCGGCCGAACCCTCCTTTCCAGCACCTTGGAGTAGACTTTACCAGGGAGGCTGAGAAGTGTGATACCCCTGTAATTGGCACACACCAAAGGGGGACCACCACACCGGTCTTCCACTCCTTTGGCACTGTCCCAGACTTCCACGCAATGTTGAAGAGGCGTGTCAACCAGGACAGCTCCTCCACACCCAGAGCCTTGAGCATTTCTGGACGGATCTCATCAAGTTGTTTGACTACATCAGTGACTTCCACCTGGGAAATTGACAATGATCCCCCATCATCCTCCAGCTCTGCCTCTAACATAGAACATTAGTCGGATTCAGGAGTTCCTCAAAGTGCTCCTTCCACTGCCCTATTACCTCCTCAGTTGAGGTCAACAGTGTCCCATCCTTACACACAGCTTGGATGGTTCCCCGCTTCCCTCTCCTGAGGTGGCGAACAGTTTTCCAGAAACACCTTGGTGCCGACCAAAGGTCCTTCTCCATGTCTTCTCCAAACTTCTCCCACACCTGCTGCTTTGTCTCTTTCACGGCAGAGGCTGCAGCCCTTCGGGCCCTTCGGTACCCTGCAACCGCCTCCGGAGTCCTCTGGGATAATATATCCCGGAAAGACGGACGGCTTCCCTGATCACCGGTGTCCACCACGGTGTTCATGGGTTACCGCCCCTTGAGGCACCTAAGACCCTAAGATCACAGCTCCTCGCCGCAGCTTCAGCAAGGGAAACTTTGAACATTGTCCACTCGGGTTCAATGCCCCCAGCCTCCACAGGGATGCACGAAAAGCTCCGCCGGAGGTGTGAGTTGAAAGTCTGTCGGACAGGGGCCTCCTCCAGACGTTCCCAATTTACCCGCACTACCCGTTTGGGCTTACCAGGTCTGTCCAGAGTCTTCCCCCACCCCCTGACCCAACTCACCACCAGATGGTGATCAGTTGACAGCTCCGCCCCTCTCTTCACCCGAGTGTCCAAAACATACGGCCTCAGATCAGATGAAACGATTATAAAATCAATCATTGACCTTTGGCCTAGGGTGCTCTGGTACCACGTACACTTATGAGCATCCCTATGTTCGAACATGGTGTTTGTTATAGACAATCCATGACTAGCACAGAAGTCCAACAACAAACAACCACTCTGGTTTAGATCAGGGAGGCCGTTCCTCCCAATCACGCCTCTCCATGTGTCTCCATCATTGCCCACGTGCGCGTTGAAGTCCCCCAGCAGAACAATGGATTCCCCCACTGGAGCCCCATGCAGGACTCCAGTCAAGGTCTCCAAGAAGGCCGAATACTCCGAACTCTTGTTTGGTGCATATGCACAAACAACAGTCAGAGTTTTCCCCCCCACAACCCGCAGGCGTAGGGAGGCGACCCTCTCGTCCACCGGGTGAAACTCCAACGTAGCGGCGCTCAGCCGGGGGCTTGTGAGTATCCCCACAACCGCCCGGCGCCTCACACCCTGGGCAACTCCGGAGAAGAAAAGAGTCCAACCCTTATCCAGGAGTATGGTTCCAGAACCGAGACTGTGCGTAGAGGTAAGCCCCACCAGATCTAACCGGTAGCGCTCCACCTCCCGCACCAGGTCTGGTCCGTCGAGGCCCCTGACCTTCACTGCCACCCGTGTAGCAGCGCACCCGTGTAGCAGCGCACCCGACCCCAGCGGTTCCTCCCACAGGTGGTGGGCCCATGGGATAATGTATTTGCAGGACCACATCATCTGCAAAGAGCAGCGATGAGATCCCCAGCCCACGCGTTTGCTAAATGCTGTGCATGTGTTGTCAAATTAATGAAGAGGTTTTCTTAATTTGCTTGTGCTTTGTCTAATTGCATGTGTTTTCTTAAGTTTGTTTGCCCCTGTCGGCCACCATAATTTTGTTCCTGAATCTCTCCAGTTAGACATTTTGATTGCAGTCTTCGTGTAAATGACCCTTCTTCTCCTTCTGATGTTTGTATTATTCCGGTTTGTGGCAGCCGCATGACGTCATAAACATGCCCCATTCGCTGGCTGTGAATTCTTACATGGGCTAAATCAGACATTACACAGGCTTTGTACTAGGGAGCTGGCAGAGTACATTCCGTTTAATGTTCGGTCCAACTGATTCTGACATTTGCCTTCTCACATCTCCTCTGGGTAATGTCTAGATAAGTTCAGGGTTGTGGTGCATATGTGCAAGGGACTGTAGATAGCTTATTTTATGCTGTCATGGCTATTAGTCCTCTGACAAAAAACTTTTTGCACCTTTTCGTTTTGTCCAAAATGACACCGGCAACAACAGGATGAAATACAAAATGCTGGTAATAATATTCCCAGCAGATCCTGCAGGCTTTGGACTAGTGACCATTATTAAATGATAACAGCCAGTTGTAAATAATCAGGGCATCAAATTCTCTGTGAGGCAGTAACTTTCTCAAGGCTGTTGGAAGCCTAAATTCCATTCCCCATTGACCCCCCCTCCTCTTGTCTTCTTGCCCTTAGAGGATGGATGCTGTTAAAGTGTGATGATCTTTGCCAAAGGGAGAAAAAAATACCATTCCAGGCGCAGTTGTGTACTTTGACATGAGCCGAGATACTGGAACAAAGGAGGAGAGTAATGCAGGATTATGACTCATACTAATAGGCATCTCAGCGCTCCAGACATTTGTAATATTAAAGATAAATATTTTCCTATTCCTTGCTGTCTCAAAAGTTTCCAAACCTTTAAATATTATCACTGACTTGACTTGGGAACGTGTCCTCAAATGTGTGTGCTTGTGATATGAAAAATATTGCACTTATCCTGGATCCGTGGAGCTGGACGGATTCCTATTAGGAAACCATTTGGAGTTGGAGTTCAAAATCCAAGGTGTGCCTTTGTGATTTAATTAGGGGATTGCAAACGAGGAGCCAGGTCGGTGTGGAGATGGCAGGCTCATAACTCACCACTTCTGTTGCCCCCCGCTCTCCGGTCCCCAAGACAAAGTAAGTATCATCCTGTATTAAGAAGTTACAGAAACCCCTTTGCAACGGCCATCGTGAATCCATTTCTCTGCAGCTCTTGTGAAATAGGTCACAGTCTATTTCTGTATTTCCAGAACTTCTTATAGCTTCAAATGATGTTCAAGCTGATTGAATTTTACTCCACTGCCCCTTCAACCCTTATTACAGACCCTCAGGATTTCTGATCAACCTAAAATGATTCAGTAACCTTTATATGTGACTCAAACGTTGGGAAAAATAAAGCTCTTCTGGTTTGTCACTTAATTATCTGAATCTCCAGAGGGACTCATTTACTGCATGCTGATGTACTGAAGTCCAAACGCAACAAATGTGTCATATTCCAACAAACACTCTTCATTATTGGCCTCAAAATACAGTAAGAAAAATTGTTTCTTGGTTTGAGACCTGAAGTGCAGAGTTTGGTTTAAGTTCCAACATGATTGATTCCTTCTCAATACTTACAGGATTTGCAGTCCTTAAAGCTTTTCTAGCAGTTACAGAGCCAGACAGATATCTGCCGCTGGAACTTTTTGGGGGTTTTGTGCTCGTTTTGTGCTTCTTTTTTTTTTTGTGTGTACGAGCTGGTTTCTGTATGCAGCGTGAAGGCAGGCTTGTAATGTAGCTCCAATTATATGGTGCGCCTAAAGGGAAGAGCAACGAGGCTTACTTGAGCATCTGCTACTTTTTGATGCAGTTGCTGACCTCATATTGTCTCCCCTTCTGGTGAATTATTTATCACGAAAATATCTAACAAAATAAATACAAAGGGTTCCACTTCGCAACTCTGAAACAATGAGAAAAATGTCTGTATTAGAGATAGATTAACATGTACGATGTAATAAATTCAGTTAATTTCTTTGTGTAGTTATTCAGCAAGACAGTCAAATAAAAGTTGTTGTATCCTGCGAGATAGACAACTTTTTTTCAGTTTATCAGTCCTAATTGGAGCCACGTTGACAGTTCGAACTGAGTGATTAGCATTTTATGCTTTTTATAAATAAGTGTTGTCAATGTTAATGTGTGTGTAATTGATCTTAATAAGTTGCTTATGATCTTAATAAATATGTCATGTGCTTCTAAACAGTATACCGGAACAAGAATGCAGTGACAATTAGTGCACCACCAGGTAAAGTCCAAAAAAAAAATCTATTTGCTTGAATTGAACGAACAATGCTCTTATTAAAACTAATAACTATAGAGATAAAGTAGACGTTTTCTTAAAAACTCTAAGCTCTCCGTCCAACTTTTATAATAAAAAATGGATGAACTGAGAAGTCACAGCCTCGCTTTGCCATTGACTTGTGGACTGAGATAATGATCACTGAATATGGAGGAATTTTTACCCCTTCTCTGTGTCTCTGTGAAGTCAAGGCAGGTATTTCCTCAGAAATTCACTTAAAGAGACACTTGATCCTGAGATGTCAGCAAAACTATCATACTGCTGAAGACAGCTGTAATTCTTTAATTCTACAGCTGAAATGTTTTAGGTCCCCAACTTGTATTGCATTGTGGGATATCCTGGAGTAAGAATAAGTAAGTGTCAACAGCATTCATATTAGGCTTTTACCTTTGTCTTTAGTATTCTGACTTTTAACCCAAATCATTATTTAAATATTGTATATCACATTCACAATCCAAATGAGGTGGACTAACTGTAAGCACATTAGTGAAGGTTTTTTTTTTGTTTTGTTTTTTATGATTCTGCATCTGAATGCCTGAGCTTGAAGAAACCGCTATATGCATGCCTGACCTTAATTTTCACTATGTATACATTATGCAATCAAGTTGAAGTTTTCGGATGATGTTAATGAAGCCAACTGCATTCCAGCGCTGGTCTCCCGCTTGGGCAAACAAACATCTGCTCGTCAGCTAAAAGAGAAAGAAAGGGAGATATTCAGGCTTTTCAGATCTCAGGCCTGAATGCTTTTTTCTTCAGCGCTGTCCTTCTCACTGAATGCATCGTGACTCTGAATCACAAAATAAATCAGCCTTGCATCCAGAGTGGGTATGTGTGTAGATTATTAATGGCTTGAAGACGTGCATTGAGCGGAGGGAACTCCATCACAGTGGCGACAGGGTACATGTTATTCCTTCTGACGTAAATGACCCCATTTACTTGCTAGCACAGAGCATGAGAACATACAGAACAACCTAATTATATACTGTAGACCCACACATGCCTCAGACCTTTTTTTTTCTGTGGAATCTCCAACCGTATCTGAATTGGTAATGCAGAGATAATTGTAGCGTTGGTGTTTTAAAGTAAAGGCCACTGTGCCAGCATGCAAACTTACTCACAATGACAAATGCTAACAAGCTGATGTTAAGCAGGTATACCATTCACTGTGTTCACTTTGTTTAGTGTATAAGCATGCTGTTATTTGCCATCTAACACTGGTGGAAAGTCGTTATTTTTGCAGTTTTTGTTTTTTATAAACTAAAATGCAGTAGATGGAAAGCTAAGGGATCACACAGAGCTTATTTCAAGGCAATCCATCCAATATTTGTTGAAATATTTTAGTGAAAGAGACTCCCTTTCCATGGCAAAAAAAAAAAACAACTCTAGATTTTTTGATGCAAAATTGGCTCATTTTAAAGCCCTAAGTCATAGCAGACCCAGGTGGGCGGGACAATTGTTCTCCGCTGCTCTGGGTTATTTTCTTCCCTCTGTTTTTTATTTCTTTCGACTTTGTCATTTGATCAAGAGGTCCATGCAGTTCTCAAAAAGGACATCAATTTAATTTTCTGCCTGAAAAATTGTCCTCTCAAGAATTGATTATTGCTTGACTACTTTCAAGAGTTGTATTCACCCATCAAAAACAAAACAATTCCAACTGCAGCTTCCCAGGTTAGAGGAGATGATGTGTATCTATGACACAACACATAATTATGGAAAATACTATCAATCAATTGACAGAGAAGCATAGACATTGTGCTGCTTTGTCTTTCCTGCATATTATGCATTTGTAGGATTTCATTATTTAAATCAGGCGTTGATCAGTCAGTTCATTAAAGTATGCCACGTAAATGCTCATAATTATCCTTTAGCTTTGGTTTGCTTTCTGGCACTGAAGTGGGATGAAATTTCTGCTTGTGTCTGAAAGAAGTTGAGTAAAGCCAAGTGAGCTGTAACTGATGGTAATCCTATTCCCTCTTCTTATGAGACATTTCTTTCTCATCTCACCAAAGAGCGGGCGACCTTGGTCAGCTTATGGCTCGACAACATGCGGCACTTTCAAATATCGGCCAAATAAATAACCTTGTACATTAGTTGGCTCAGTGAATAGAGCAAAGGCCTGCAGATGGACTAAAGCAGGCCGACTGTTTTTTTTTTTGTCTCTTAGTGTTTCTTTAAAGTCTGGACATGAAAGCTCTTCCAATGCTTTATTTTAACATCTTGCAGGAGTCACTGGTAGGAGGAACTTGTGAAGAGAAGGTCCGACTCACAGCTAAAGATCAACCCAGCGTTGTATTTATTTCAGTCTGCTGATGGTATTCACCAAAGGGCCTCAACATAAGAGGGAACTTTTCCACCAACTCTGCTAATCTTTTTCCTCCCTGTATAGAACGACAGAAAAGAGATAAAGAGCAGGACGGAATCGGAACAAAAAGTAAAAAAAAAAAAAAAAAAAAACGGACATGTCTAATGATCAAAGGAAGTGGAACATCTAGTGCAGATGCCACTGATCTGTTTTGACACTGATTGGTCCTGATGTAACACAAAAAAATATGAACCCGATGAAACATAAAAAGTGACGATGGGAAGTAATTGGGACATCATTTCTGCAAACTTATTTCTTCTGATGACTTCACTATTTCTTTTTTATTTAAAATTTGCATCAATAATCCCAGTGCCAAAATGAAGAAAGGGATTAACATCAGCAGAATAATTGAAGAAATGGATTTTGGGATTGATGTTACTTGGCAACCCCTTAATTTGAGTTTCTAATGGTAGCTTTAATTTCAGTCAATTGAGTCACTCTGATATCATATGCACGGAAGGCACAATTTTCCCTTCCCACCTTGCTGGTGTTAAATTTGTATGAGTCAGGGGGTAATACACACTTGATGTAACTGTTTAAATAGTGTGTGACAAATTCATACTATCAGCTGCTGCTCCTGGGGTAATTGCTCTAAATGACACCAGGCTGCTTTTGTATCTGTTAGCATCACAAAGTTATTAGATCATAATAGTAATTGTCATTTTCCCACTTTTTTCTGACAGATTCTCAGACATTAGTAACTGCAGCACACAAGAAACCAGTGGGGTAAAAGTAAGTAAGCAATGTCATCATACCTCAGCCATTTAAAGACGTTTCTGCGGTTGTCATGGTGCTGTTGTGTTCAAAGGTGTGTGTTTTAATCCCGTTTTCAATTTGAGCTTCACTTGACCCCTCGGAAATGCAGTGTTCCCGGCAAACAAGCGCAAGGTAAAAGGAAGTGGAAACACGTTTGGCCACAAAATACCCCACTGGAGAAACAATAAAAAAGTTAAATCGTGTGGATTGCATTTGTGTACTCAGGCACCCATTGAAGTACCAGTATAGCTTGAACATGCATATATACGGGGTGTGATTTGTGAAAACAGCAGGGGGGAGAGGGATGTTTTTTTGATCATGCACAACAAAACTAAACATGCAATACTTAAATCCCCCTTTCAGTACCATGGATAGTGCCACTTAGCCAGGCATGCCAAAAAAACGTATTCATAAACTTTACTATTCAATGAAAAATAATCTCAAAATAAAATAGCACAACGTGGTGTCAACATAAAACAGTGCTTTCAAACTGGAGAGCAGATTTCACTTCGTGGCGAAAAGAAAATACTTTCACCCAGGAAAGACTTGTTCATCGAGTGCTTTAATCCAAACCACGATCTTTTTCCTAAACTTAACTAGTCGTTTTGGTGCCTACCCTGGCCCCTTAAAGGACCGTCATCTGGCGGTGCCTGTAGCTGGCTCGCAGTCACCTATTGGCGGCTGGTAGTCGGCGTCCCGGAGCTCTGTAGTGGCTAAATTTAACCGGCATCTGCTGCTCGGATTTTATTCCATGGCACTATTAGACTGTTCACGTTACAGCGCTTTACTCAGTTTAAAATACTTCTATTTTAGGTTTATAATATATGGTCTGTTGGTGAACTAGCATTGATCACTTTGATGGGGGGGGGTACATTTTGATCCCACCGGGGATAACAATAATTCAGCAGAGGCAGGGATATGTAGACCAGAAAAGGGGAAATCCCACGCATCCCCCCCCCCTGGGAAATCGCACCATGCATATGTAATATATGCTTGTAAACATCATCCAAGCAGCAAATATGATTCCTGCAATCATAATGCTGTATAATTACAATGATGAGATAGAAACCTGTAAGAACTAATATATCCTGTGTTTTATTTACTTCCCTCCTCTGCGTCAGTCTCAGTAGGCCTACAGGATGTTATTTCCAGTGCATCACGTCCCCATCCCTTTGAGTCACTCATGTTTTCAAAATGTATTTGATTTCATGGCAGGACAGACAAATACAAAAATCAAAGCAAAACATTTTCATTTTCAATGTGGGCGCGCATGTGTGTCCTCCTTTACGGTTAACCAACACTGATATCAGACTTGTTGTTTGCACAGCTTGAGTGATGTGGCACCAAAGTGACCTACAAAACAGCCGTGGTGGGGCCATAAATCACATTGGGTCTGGAATTAATCACTGTGTAGAGGACATCTTCTGCCACCGCTGTCCTCTCACAATCACTCTCTGCAAAAACGCTTGCTCCCTCCTTCCTCCCATCCATCCTTCCTTCTTTTCCTCCATCGCTCCATCAGCCACCAAAGCGACCGGTCTCGAGAGGAAGAAAGAAAGACAGAGATGTCCTTTCCACCACTCATTTAAAATGCAGGTTAAAGTTTATAGAGTTGCTGGCGTGCCAGCCATCTGAAGGGCTTTTCAACACAAGACAATGAAGAATGTTTTTAAGATTAACCTCAAGACCACTTTTTTTTTTTTTTTTCCCCACAGCCTTCGCCCCCATGGCGCCACCATTATGATAACTGTCGGTTTTATTTCAAGACGCTGACCATAGGGACCAGGGTGAGAGCAAGGGAGGGTGTGGAGGAGGAGAAGGGTGCGCTTGATTTATTAGACAGCAGACACAGTGGGGATCCAATCAACATTACATCAGATGCCAACACCAAGTCGGCGTGAAGCTTTAAGGCACTTCACTTCAAGGGCAGCTGCCATCAGTTCAAAGACAACCAGGCACAGTGGCCGTTGTCTTCACTGTAAAGCTCAATCTGCCACTCTTCAACCCTGTAACCCTCCACTGGAAAATGATAGCGCTTGTAGCAAAGCCATTGTATCTGTCATAACTTGACAATTCATAATAATAATAATAATAATAATAATAATAATAATAATAATAATTAAATATATATATATATAAATATATATATATATATATATATATATATATATATATATATATATATATATAATAATAATAATAATATATATATACGTGGTAGTTTAAAACAGGTTGCTCACACAAACAGCTTTTAAAATGCAAACTGTAGTACAGTGTTGGTGCTTAGCAAAGCTTCCGTGACGGCTTAGCAAAAACAGGAGATGGCCCTTCACATATGAATGCACATTGTAATTCTACATTCCAGTGTTTCTTTTGTTTCTTACAACTGTAATTATTTGGTGCATGGATTTGGATGTGTGAAATTGAAGACCCCCTACATCGTCCCGGTCGTGCAAAGTCAAATATATTTCTATCAGGTTCGAGGAGGAGTAAGAGTGTCGCAGCGGAGTGGATAAATTGTTGACTGGAAGGCTTTTTAATTCCATGCAGTCACAACACCTCACCAAATTGAAGTGGGAAGTCATTTGATCCACAGGTTATTTAACAACTGACTTACTTAATTATCGGTGTGCTATAATACACCATCCAAAGGTTGCCACTGCCTTTTGACTACAGCTGTTTTTTTCTTTTCTTTTTCTGCACATTATCCTCAGTCACTTCACAGATGCCACTGACATTGAACTCCTTTCCCTTGCTTCGTGGTATACAAATGGTTCAAACTGAATGCATACAGCTCAAAAGTGTCTGCCATGCTGTCGCCACTGTAACAAGGTCGCTTCAGGATACTAAGAATAGTTTTTTCACAGCTTCCACTAAACTTAGCATTAGGTTGGTTTCTTGAATCAAGACTGGTCATCATTCATCACCTGCCAAGTGAACTGGCTCCTTTACCCCTTTTTTCTTTGCCTCCATCGCCAAACAACTTACTTCACTTTTGGACTCTACTGTAGTCATGTTTTATGACTGGGTTGCCCAAAGCTTTGTCATTTCTGGTTCAGGAAATTATGATTTTGGATCTTGTTTAATTTTTTCCCCCACCTCGAGAGTCATTTGTCCCCACAGGTGGCCTAATGCATTACAATCTCACACTATAGGAGACAGGGCAGGTTCAGGGTCTAAAAGCCGTCTGTATGTGTCAAACCAAATTTGCAAGTGCTGCTGCAGGGGCTGAGAGACAGATTTGATAGCTAACGTTTATAGCTGACAGCTGCCCAACATATTTTTTCAGAGGTTAGTCAAAGGCCTCAGTGTATGAATAATGTCCAGTTTTCCCTGAACCTACTGTTTTTTTTTTAGGAATCATACAGATATGCCACAACTTCATATAGTTCTTTGGCTAGGCAGTCTGCCAGGTAAAAGAGGGGCCACGAGCACAGGTCAGGAATGGATTTCCCAATTTCCCAAAAGATCTTGATATATGAACACTCTCAGAATACACTCATTCAACATGGGCTTTTTAGTGGCAACTCAAACACATAACAACAAGGTATCGTCACCTTATTTTCATGTTTTCTGACCTTGCACGCAGTGTTCTATGATTCAACCCTCCCACACGCATACACACTACTTGACTGCAATAAGCCACAAGCAATGTAGCAATAAATGAATGCCTAGAATGTATGTTTTACCAAACAAACTGCATACATTTTTTACCCTCCTTGTCAGATATCTGCTATTTCACAGTTGGATGGGTTCACATTTTCCAGGAGTGTGTAACTTAAAAGGTGCAGTAGGTAGGACTTATAAAACTAACTTTTTGTCATATTTGCTGAAACTGACCCTATGTTTGAGTAGAACTAAATGAAGCAGGTCATTAAAAAAAATAATCTGGCTCCTCTGGCACCACCTACAGCCTGTAGTGTGATTTGCAAAAATCCACAGCTCCCTGTTCAGATGCACCAATCAGGGCCAGGGGGGGGCGGTGTCTAACTGTGTGTCAATCACTGCTCATGCACAGGCATTCATTCTCCCTTGTGGGGGGAGGGGTTTAGGAGAACATTTTTGGGCTTTAGAAGAAAGGCGGGAGGGACAGAGAAGTTGTTGATGTTCACATTTTTGGGCTAAGTCCTGGATCTTCCCAATCCTACCTACAGCACTTTTAGGTGGCTGCTGTGAGTGGTTTGCATTTTTTACAAATCCACCCTTAAGTGGTGCACAAGAAGCTCTAGCCCCCAGACTAAATGACACATCACTGTCCAGATGACCAAAAATACAAACTAAACTGCAAGAGCTGTTGCACCAATGCTAGCATAAAAGTCTAAGGATAAAAAGCAGCAAAAGAGCAAGGGTTATTTGATGCCCAGGTCACATCATGTGTAAAATAGGAAAAACTATCACATAAAAATTTATTTTGTTTGAAATAATGTCATTGTATAGACAGGAATAAGCTAAAACAAAAGCGTAAATCACTGTGGCAGCATTGTGCTCTTGTTTGGTTCTTCAATCAGGCAAACAGGTGTGCTGCATTTACCTTTCTTATATGGGCGTTCAGTAGTCACATAACCAGCACAGGTGAAACTAATTGACATGCTTGATCACTTTACATCTTTTAAGATGAAAATAAACCTTCTTTAGCTAGAAAACGCATGTCACCATACACCTGGTAACATCTAAATTTTAGATATGTTAATATGCTTTTTCATCGTCCTAGTTTTCATATTTATTTCTATCTATTTTTTTATTTTTCACGTTTTTATTGAATTTTTTTAATAATAGGCTTTATATTGTTTGCCATCCCCTTGTGGGTTTTCACACAATGTGGTTTCTTTCACACTTGCTTTAGATGGAAAGTAAAAGTTGTTATTTAAATTTTTCGCTGTCATGATTATTCCCTATCGACTACATGTAAATGTGAGCCAACTCAGTATCCTCTTAAATCTCCTCTCACGGCTTACTTGCATAAGAAAGCCTTTGCCATTTTTTTGGATCCTTTCTTTCATTAAATCAGTCTTTATTTTTGATTTAGGTTTCACTTTGTTAATTTTTTTCTATTTTGGCTTTAAATCCTTGGCTTTCTCATCATATGATGGTCCTTTGTGTGCTGTAGAGCATTTTGTAACTTGGCAATAATTTATGATCTACTTTTCTCAAAATAAGATAATGTGCAATAATTTTTTTACAGATCCTTTAAGAATTAATTAATCTGGAAAGGTTACTTTTTCTTGTGTTTGGCTGTATTTCATTTACTTGTGCCTATAGGGTTAGGGTTAGTTTTTTGTCATGAATTTATTGTAACTCCTTTCACCTGTGCTAGTTAGTTTGGGTGTTCATGTGAATACTCATGTGACAACTGACTAGGATTGGGTACCGACACCCAGTGCTAATACGGCACCGGTGCCTTAACAACCCGTATCTACCGGACTGAATAGTAACGCAGATTTTGGTACCTCATTTCGATGCCATTGGTCGTTTTGTGTAGTATCATTTTAGCACTGGTATCAAAAAAAAAACGACGTAATAAACATCACGTACTGTACATAAATGCATACAGTGGATACCAAATTGGCCGCTGCTGTTCATTCATTGAAGTGATCCGTCGACGACCACACCGTCGCCATATTGGGACAGATAAGACGTGCCTCTTAATGGATGTATGTCTATCGAGGCAGAAGGTCTATCCACGATTAAAATCATAATTTCTCGCTGCATTTTCAACTTGGCTTGCTTTGTTTCAAATGCCAGACATGTATATGATACAGGATACTTGGTGCGGGGTTTCTTACCAAAAGACCTTGTCTTGTGTAGCTAGTAACCGTATGTTGCTTTTAATTAACCAGGTTGTAAACATGTTGATTTCTGCTATGAAGTAGGGATTTTTTAACACGGAGGTCAATGGGGGATTGTCACCAACAGAATTACAATGTTGAGTCCTTACAGCGGCATCGAGTTTAAATCCAACCTGCAACCCTTTGCTGTGTGTAATCCCCTCTCTGTCCACTCTTTCCTGCGTATCTAGACTCTTATATATAAAAAAAGCCTAAACATGTAGTCCCACTGCTTTTTAAATTAGCTGCGACTTTTTTGTCTTGCTTTTTTCTGTCTTTACATTCAACCAAATATATATTTTTTTAAATCACCCCAGGGATCAAAATGTGTCAAATCAACTACATCGTTCTGATTTGCCCTGGTCAATCAATCCCCCTCAAAAAACACTTTCCCTGTTGTCACAGCAATTAATCGGAAACATCTAATCTAGATCTATGAAGGGGAATGCTCACCAGGACACAGGAACTGTCTCCTCATTGGTGGCTGGCGAGTAGCAAATGGCTGGTGGAAAATCAATACTTTCCAATTAAGTGACACTTGCTCCCAAGGGATGGTTATGTCCAATCATGTGGTGTTTTTAAGTTATTAAATACATGGGTTGTTCTGACTTTTTCTTTCTTAATTGTCCCTCAGTTTTCACATTCAATTACTATTACGATACAGAAGCAAGGGGAATCCATATAAAAGGCATTTAGGAGGCATGCACACATAGTAAAGCATGCCAAGTGTACATTTCTGGGGTCATTATCCTCAGTTGTAATGGGAAAGAAGCAAATGAAAACAACCTTTGAAAGACTGTACAACCACCTGCCAAATATGCCGTCAGCTGCAATATGAGCTCTGCAAAAACAGCCATGCTATGAGGACGCAATCTGTTTCAAGAGCCCAATTCAACTGGAGTTGACAGCGTTGGTATTTTATCCAGTCAGCTCCAGACACACCACCATCACCACTGCCTCGACCAAGCAAATTGCTAGCAGCTAGCACCACTCCCTGAAGCCCAGTACGCAGAGTCAATTATGTTATTGGGTTAGCAGCCATGCTGGTCCCAGAAGGGCAAGAGAAATTAAGCGCTGCACTTACAGCAAGGTGGGTTGGGACGATCGGTAAATGATTGCAGCATTTGCTTCCCCGCCAACTTTCTCTGCCTTTGGTGTGCCTCATAAAACACGTGGAAAAATGCAATTCAATGAATCAGACTCCACTCCTCAGTAAATGAGAGGACTCTGCACAGTGTCTATTAATGTCAACCCATGACATACATGTCTGAGGCTCGCCTCTGTGGTCTGCACTACAAAAGGCCTTTTGTAAGATTAAGTGGGTAGGGAATTATTTATGAACACAAGGGTTTGTGAACACCCATAAATTATTACCACATTTTACATCAACTAACATACTAAAAAAACTTCTCGCTGATGCTTTTTATACAGCGATCAAGTGCGTACTAGTAAAATACCCTTTTCAAAACCTGTTTTGGGTTATAGAAAAAACATTAAGTCAGAAGGGTGAGGGGGAAGCTTCCCACAGAGTATATCAAAGTGTTTGATATCTGAATGTCTTCAATGCAACGATGATTGTGCTCAGAGGTGTCAAAAGTATTCACATTCATTACTCAAGTAGAAGTATAGATAGTAGGGTTTGAAAATACTTTTGTAGAAGTTGAAGTATCAACTCAAGCTTTTTACTTAAGTAAAAGTGTAAAAGTACTGGTTTCAAAACTACTTAAAGTATAAAAGTAAAAGTAATGTAAGGCAGAGATCTTCAACAAATTATTGTACATTTTTGAGTCTTTAAAAAAAATAAAAATAAAATGCCTTAACATAATTCCAACATATTATTAGCAAACATAAATGATAAGCTTACTGGCCTATAGGTAAGGTAGTCACTAAGATATCAGCCCACAGATACAGTTAATCCTAGATTTACTGTGCCACATACAGTATGTCACATACAGTATGTAACATTAAAATATGATTTATAAAATCATGCCAACAATTAATATTTTAATAGCTTATGAAAAAAGGTATGTAAGAAGGCTTTAGGTTACCCTAACAGTTATTGTAGGCCCAGTTTAATATGCAACTTAATTTCATACAATATGTAGGGGGTCCCTGCTACATCTCACTTTAAGTTAAGGGGTCCTTGGCTTAAAAAAGGTTCAAGACCCCTGATGTAAGGGGGGGAAATGCCATTAAGGACAACAGCTTAACTCTAAAACGTGGGGACAAAATCATATGACTATAATAATGTTACAGTATATTAAAATCATACCTACAAACTCAGAAGGGCTGAAAAAGGTGACACGTAGGCTACATCTCTTCTGTGTTTTTCAGACAACGGCAGCTACAGTCTGGTGTCAGACTCCTCTCCAGTGAAATATAGACACACTTTTACACCGTTTAGCTCTCAGCATTTTATCATGTTTACTCCATCTTCTAGCTAACGCTAGGCTAACCTGCTTCCAACTGTAGTGTTGACTAGCGTCCCGTGCGGCGATGTTCAGTTCCTTCTAACGTCCATTTTCGGAGCATCGCGCAGGCACCTAAGGCACCGAAATCCGTGTTGCTATTCGGTCCGGTAGATAACGGTCGTTAAGGCACCGGTGGCGTATTAGCACCGGGTCTGTACAGGTGTTATGGATCGCGTAAAAACCAATAGGGTGCCGGAATAGCTATGTTTATACTTCTCATCCAACCACAATCAAATTCACTCTCTCCGGATGGAGCGATCTGGATAGGGTTTTTTGTGTGTGTGTTTTTTTTAACGATGACGAGCCGGAATGAAAACAAGCCAAACTGAAATATGAGTAACGAGGCTATTTTTAAAATGTAGGGAGTAGAAAGTACAGATAATTGCGTGAAAATGTAAGGAGTAGAAGTAAAAAGTATGCTGTAAAATAATTACTCCAGTAAAGTATAGATACCCAAAATTTCTACTTAAGTAAGGTAATGAAGTATTTGTACTTCGTTACTTGACACCTCTGATTGTGCTCATGCAAGACTTCAGCTCAGTAATCCAGAGCCTACCGTGTTTCTGCGAGTATGCTGATTTATTTTGAGTTTGTTCATGTCATCAGAGATATAAAAGCAAAACAAAGAAGACTGCCCATTTGGCGTGGCCAAGGACATTTGACAATTTGTAAAAAGCTACATCCATCTTCAAGACTAAGTATTGAACCTTGATGGTACGGGAAATCAGCAAACACATTAATTTCTGTCACTGTGGACAGAAGAGGTACATTGTTTCTATTTGCCAATGATCAATTTTGGATGGGAGCAAAAGGATCATTTTTAGATGGAGGCAAAAATGAATCTACGTAGTGCTGTGTGTTGGTATTAAAGTCAAATGTATAACCCTTTTAGTACTTTTTTTCTATGCTAAATGCAGTGTGCTGCGAAATGGGAACATTTGAGTTATGTAGTTAGATAAAAGGCCTTATACTTTTCCATTTTTGAGATATGGTAAACCATTTCTGCTTTGTCGGAAGGGCATGCAGCAGAGAGGGATAGGGATACAAAAAAAAAGTCTTTTCTAGTATGCAAATTATAAGTGAATACAGGGCATGTGCACAGGCCTGCCAAGTCTTCAGATGTCCCTATCTATCTCTTTTCTTTCTCTCTTTCCCCGTGAAATGAAGCTGTGATGTCGGAAATGTCAAGATCTATAAAGGAACTAATGGAAAACAATAATTGTGAAGTATACTTGTGCTACACAGGTGGGGGGGTCGAAGAACACAACAGGACGTCACACTAATTTGGCCATTTAAGTGACACTCCCACTGCCGCACAACCCTGCGGCGAACTAGTCAGACAGACTGATCTAGTGTGAATGAACCCTAAAGGCTTTTAACATCATACAGGTTCTAATTGTCCATCGACAGCATGAGCCCATTTGCAATGGCGTCAGAGGCTTGACGCCACGGAGCCGAGCAACAGTCCAGAATCAACTAATGCACCTTACTTTGAAAAGACTGAAGGATCTGTTTTTCATGCTGTCGCAGATCAAGCACAGTGACCTCATCCTGGCCGAGTGGTAATTTTGCTTCGCGCAAGTGGGTTCCGTCCCACCTTCACTGGCAATTTCACAGCTTTCCATGACATCACTTGTGTCGAAATAAGCGCAGAGCACACTAGAATGGAGTGACCGTGTTAAATCGGGGGAGTAGTGCAATTTGTGTGCCAAAAATGAGCTTGAGCCTGTTCAAACAAGTTCTTAGCACTGACACATATGTTCAGTGCTATTCTTGTCTTTTCTTTGTGACGTACAAAGGAGCACTGAGTAGACCCTCTCAAATCACATAAAACCATGTTACGCTCACTCGTTTCCCCCCCTCAGAAATACTGTTTGTTTGTTTCGGTTATAAGATGTTTTATACATCATAACACATAATGCACCTTTATGATTTTTTTTTTGTATGGAGTTTGGTGCAACAACAGGACACATATTTGTTCTAATGCAAGTACTCTGATTAACCGAGTTCTTCTAAACACCCAGTGCGAGAATTTACGGACTTTCTGATTTTGTGCATCAGTCAGGTTGGTTTCTGCAACACGGTGCTGATATTCCACTGGATTTGTGTATGGTGTCAATTGAAGTAAACAGTAACAGCCTTAGTAGCTCTGCTGATCTTCTAAGATATGTTCACGTTCAATCTACAGTCTACAGGTCGTGCTCTCAGAGCCAGGCAGGCATTCCCACTGTGTGTTGCCTCAGTCACTGAAGTGAAGGCAGACCATGAGAGGTAGACATACAGTGTGATAGACAGGGCTGCGTTTTCCTTTTCTTTTATAGAAGAAGTAAGATTATTAAGACGCCAGAGTTCTGACATTTCATCCTACCTACCAAATGATCATATCTGAGATATTTGCATATGGGTAAGTTAGTCTTTACAATACTGCAGTATGATTGCAAAGGTTGTCTCTTATACAATACCCTATGTGCCAAAAGGCAAGTAGTGCCTGGCTTTTTTTGGGGATGAGAGCAGTTGATCTGATTGGCTTTGATCAAATCCAGACCTTCTGTTATTTTCTGGTAATGTTTTCCACCTAGTCCAACTCCTTTCACAACTGTACCACCTATGCGCCCCTGCTGGGACAGCACCTCTGGTCACAAAATGACCAGAAAATCTGTTGGTCACACACAAAAGAGCTTGTTCCTTGTCTGCCTGTGTGCCCATTGAAATCTATCTTATACTTGCCACTGATGTGGTGCAGAGCAAAGACACTTTTTTTTTTTTTTGCCACTACCCATTCAACCATGGGTATAGCTAGATGTACGAGCATGCTATTTAAACTTGTTATTTATTTAAATCAGCTTGTTTCAAGTATTAAAAATGTATCCAAACGTTTCATTTCTCTTGACTGGTGCAGTGACTTGCAAGTTGTATATTGCCTTCTGTCCAGGGAGGAAGGTTCTAATGAAAGATTAAATTGATTTGCATCATGGGAAATGTAGGATTCACCATTTCTGACCCATACTAGGGACTAAAAGTCAGTCATTTATTTTAGTCATTCTTTTTCAAAAAATTGTTCTTCTTTTTTGACCATTCAAGGATCTCAAGCTATTCGTTCGAGATTTAATTCACAAGCTAGTTCTGTTATCTCTGCAGCTCTGTCAACACATGTCCTAAGCTAATGTCACACACACCTAAAAAAACAAATTAATGCTTGGCCAGTTTGTGGTCGAAGCAGGGATCCCTTTGCTACCATGCAAGCAAACTCTCTGTCTCTAACACACTCACAAACACACACATCACAGTGGACACCTCCTCGTGATTGATATTCCCGCAGAGATTTCGAAAGCAGCTGATCCGGAAACCCACATTGGCAGGTTAATGACATGACCCCACTGTGACCTCATCCTCTGGGCTGTGTATGCATACCATCAGCCCAGTTAAAGCTGACTCAGGCTGTATATGTGTGTGTGTGTGTGTGTGTGTGTGTGTGTGTGCATGTCTCCATTTGTTTGTTTTGCATGTGCATTTATGGGTTTTTCTTGCACGTACAGTACATGGTGGTGATGTTCTGGACACAGAATTCTGCAAAGCAGAAAAAATGCATTTTAGAGAACTGTTGCTAGCATTTGCTTGTCTGTATGCTTTCAGTTTGCTGCGGGAATAGCTAAATTAGTTTAATTATTGATTTAGTGGATGTCAAGCCAGTTTTTGTCTGTTTCTTGCTTTAGTTGGTTTGACTTGCAGCGGATGAAGACTCCATGTCCTCTGAGTCTGATGCGAAGATAACAGCTCCTCCTCCTGATTCATTTAGATTTATTCATTATATGGACATTAAGCAAAATGGAAAATACATTAAAAAGGCTGATGCAGAAAATCGCCTCAACTGTGGAGGAGTGTTGTGTATGTGTTTGCGTTTGTGTGTTTGGCAGAAATTTGGCACAAGGCCCGATGCGTCATTCCCGCTCTTCCTCGTGGACAGGGAAGCGTGTAACATTTGCCTGCACTCTCGGTCACTAGAGACCTAAGCGATGAGCATTGCATGCCGTTGGCATTACGGGCTGAATTCAAATGTCCGTTTTCATTTCAGCTGTCGACAGTCACAGAAAATGACCGGACAATAAGCTGCATTGATTTGTAGAAGTCTTGTTATTGTCTCTTGGAGTGACACTTTTTATCATGTCAGACAAACCATACCCTCTTGTCAATTACCACTTTTTTTATTTGCTTTTGCATCGAACAAAATGAGGTCTTCATCTCAAATGTCAGCTTTTCTACTTAGATTGACACGTTTGCCACCTGACGTAGGCATGAGACGGCAGCATGACAGGAAGCAACACAAAGTAGATCACGGGAAAAGACAACCCTGTCACGTCTTGTCTCTGTCAAGTCTCTGTGTTTAGTTAGTTTCTTGTTTTCTGTTGGTTTTCCATTTCCTGTTTTATTTTGAAGGTTCTCTGTTCTCCCTTGTGTTGTCTTGTTGTGCTTCCTATCTTGTTTTTCCCTCCTGTTTGATTGTTCTGCCCCGCCCTGATTTGTTCCACCTGTTTGTATCACCGGCCCCTCGTTAGTGTTCATTACCCTGTGTATTTAGTCTCTCTGTTTCCCTTGTCTGTCGTTGGATTCTTGCTTTCTGTTCATGTGGTTCTTGGTGTGATGTATGCTGTCTGAAGTGTTTTCTTGGCTGAAATAAATTTTTGTTTAAACTGCATTTGGTTCCAAACCTTCCCTCCACCTTGACAAACACTCCATTTGTACTTCAATATGTAAACTTTTGAAATTGAATCTACAAAATCTATGCACATAAACTCAGTCTTTGGAATCACTTACTCAGGGCCATTTAGCAGCCCAGGAAGCTGAGATTTAGCCCACCAATTCATGCACTTGCAGTACTGTACCAGTATAATCAGATTTTAAAACGGGGGTAATCAGCACTGAATTAGCCTGACAAGTCAGACCCACATCAAGATGTTGGGTCTGGGAACTCACCACTGACAGGGCTCAATGAGAGGGGTGGGATAAACGGTTGTCTTTGAAATTTCCTCTGCATGCAATAGGATAGCGCTACAACCAGGTAGAGCAACGAAGAAGGTAGCGAAGCTAGTTGATAGATTAAACTTTTGCTGTATCTGGTCGGCAAAACTCCGAACACATCTTCCTTTTTTAAGAATGATTTCTGATTTCAGTGCCATACTTTTCTCGAAGAAAAGTTGAACTCAAAGTCTTCCAGAAGACTGCAGTTCCCAACAGCAGCAGCCATAAGCCCGCCCACCGACTCTATACACGATGTGATTGGCCTGACTAGAGTTTGGTTTTTCCAGCTCGCAAGTCAACGGAGAGTGCCTAGACCCCCCTGGCTGCAAATTAAATTAGCTGCCACTAGGGTGCGTCTAGATTTCTAGGCTAGCACTGAATCACACTGTGAAGAAAACTGCTGCTCTGCTCTTTATGGGTTTCCAGTTTGTTCAGTGCTGGCCATACCCCTACAAGTGATGTCACAACAATTATGTGACAGTAATGTCAACTGTGTCATTACTGATTGGCTTATTTTATAAGCTTTGATCATGGAAATATATGGAAAATACAACCTCTTTAACCTTTTGTATCCCGGAACACGTTGCTAGTAGAGATTGTTCTGTTGGCAGTACTCTGTTTCAGATTCAGTTACACCCCTGAAAGCTGCCTGATTCTCCACAGTCTGTACTGTTGGCCACTGAGCAGCTCCAGTTGAGTAATTGAGGATTGAGAGCTTTGCCCAAGGGTATCTCAATTGGAGTTGTTGATGGAAGGCAGTGTTAGACTCTTCCCCTGATATCCCCAACTACTGTGGGGATTCACTGAATTGATTGCAGTGTAAGGCAGTATAAGGTATGTAGTTTTGTGAGTAATAATGACCTTTATCTCACTTATTAATATGACCGTTATTATATTTTTTGTCATTGTAATTTTGCGTTGCTGCTAAAGAAAAGAGGTACAGTACATGTCAACTAAGAAAAGTTGGTTGTTTCCAGCCATGTGTTTTTGAATTTCTCTTTACAGTTACATTATGCCCTTTTTATTGCTCATCCATAGTATTGTCTGGTTTAAAAGATTCACAATAGGCCTACATATCCCAGAAATATTATTATTTGAAATGAAAAACATTATCTTCTGGGGATAGTAGTATGCCCTGCAGGCTCTAGTTTTTATTTAATTTTTAAATGCATTAAAGTGAGGAAGAGAAAGTATCAGTGCAACTGTTTTACACCCACAAATAATAATTCCCATGGTTAAACCAGTGGTGCATGGGGTTTTCTTCTTTTACAGTGTTGTATTTCTTCTTTTTTTTAATCAAACAAATGCTACAAATGTCCATGGTACAAATGTTGCTGAGTTGTATTGAACCAAAACATTAGACATTTCATTTAGCGCCACGATCAGGACAAAATAACAAAAGGTTGTCCAAAACTCAGGTTACAATAGGTTTATGATCAAATGCCTCACCCATCAGCCTCAGCTGTACTTTGTGTTCAGTGCTAGTTAGTAAATGTTAGCATGGTAACTAAGTTGAACATGGCTAAACATTAGCATATTAGCACTGTCATTGGGAGTATTTTAGCACGCTTACATTCAGATCCTTTACTTAAGTAAAAGTACCAATACCACACTGTTAAAAATACTGTGTTACAAGGAAAAGTCCTGCATTGAAAATGTAATTTAGGTAGAAGTATGTATTGTCAGGAAAATGTCCTTAACGTATTCAAAGTAAAAGTACTCAATGCAGAAAAACCCTCACATTTTAGAAACGAGAAAAAAAAGGGTCAAAAGCATCAACAAAAGCTTCAAATATTCGTTAAAGGTGTCAAAAAAGCACTGAAAGCGTCAAAAGAAGTGTCAAAAGAGGCGACAATAACCAATTCTGTGTTTAATCGGCTAATCATTTCAGCTGGACTTGTAGGCCGTTACATTGTTGGGTAGTTTAATGTATAATAAAACATTGTATTTTATCAACTATGTGCAAAAATCTTAATTTGTAAAGTAACTAGTAACTAAAGCTGTCAGATTAATGTAGCGGTGTAGAAGTAGAAATTGGCATGAAAGAAAAGACTTGAGTTCAGCTCAACTTTGTTACATTCCACCACTGTTAACATTAGCATGTAGCTAATATCTGCATGCAAGCATGGTTGTAGGCTCTCTGAGTACCCATTATGCAGATGCATGTGACATAAAATATGCATAAATACAATGCAACATTAAAGGCATAGAGAAGACATGCAAATGTGTTTAATAAAAGAAGCGACTGCACAACTCTTTTGAACAGTGCATAGAAACCACTGTACTTTGTGTCCAGAGTCCAGCAGACTTTGAGTGCACATGCATGTGGCATGGCCAGGACACTAAGGACTACAGTACATGTACACATCCACAGTACATGAGTCCAAACACATACTTACACTTTGTCTATATCTGTCTCAAACACACTCATGCATCCTGTCCCTGGGTTTTACTCCACAGAAGACCACTCTGGTGTGCTGATGCAGAAAGTCGAAGCAGGCTGTCAGGTACTACGAGCTCTTCATTAGACACAGCACTTTCACAGCCATACCCAGCGCCATGTAATAGAATTTATAGAGTGGTAGTTGAATTACGCTTTTCCCCCTCCAAGAGGCCCCGGCTGAACAGGTGGGGAGAGATACTGGGAGCACTCAAAGCCATTGACTGTACTGGATATTCGTTTCAGGCATTCTGAATTAGCCGGGGAGGCGAGGTGCTGATATTTGGTTTGGGATCTTAAGTTGGAAAACTCATTGAGACTGTCATAAGCTATTAGCGAATGGTTAGGTGAGTGGACTGAAAGCATTCTTTGCAGGTAGCGCTTAGGCTGCCGCTGATTACATTTGCATGCTGTTTTGTATTTCATGTTCATGTCAATGGGACTGGGCCAAAGAATGGACCTATTTTTAGCTTGTATACCCAATAGGTTACAAGCTTGGAGTTAGGAAATATTTCTTGGAAGTGCTGCTCTAGGGGAAGACGTGATCTCATTTATAAATCCTACTCATTTAAATATAAAACTAACTCATTAGTTAAACCTAAATGTGTGGACCACCAATTCTGACCGACCTGACTCAAATACAACAAAATGAAAATGACTGGCACGATCCCATCTATGGTCTTTGAATTTGCTGAATTATACATTGTGTTAAACCTCAGTTTGGCATAGCAAAATAATCAATTTTGTAGGATATGTTCCACCAAAACTTTTTCAGGGCTATTAAGGCCTGCAGGCTAAAAACAAGTCACGTCTCTTCTGATCCAAATAACGTACCATTAATGGATACAATGTACTTGTTTGGCAATATGGCAGTGCTATTATGTCTTGCTTGAGCTTTATAATACTTAACAATGCCACCTTATCGAGTGAAGTGTTGTGGTATCACACTCTTGGACTGGGGTACTAACTTTTTATTCATGGAATATACAAAAGGTCAAGGGTCTAAGTCTTTTATAACAAATGTCATACTATACATACTACAGTCCCTTATACAATTGAACCAATAACACACACATTTAACAAGACAGCATGGTGGATTTAGTCATAGGGATAGATGGCAGTTTGCCTGTAACCAGTGCTTTGAAACTTTTTATGATTATTCAATTTTGCAAATGTCTTGTACCGAAAAAAAAACAAAACAAATAAATCTCATATTTTTACCTTTTTAAACACATTTCAGGGGGAATGGACGTGCATCTTTCCCAGATCATGAACTTCGAAATTTGGCCACTTGCAGAAACCAACTGAATTTACTCAATTAGTATTTGTTAAGGCACATTGGTGGTCTTAGGGTTGAGCACTGTGGGGGGGCTTAGGAGCAAGTGTTCTGCATATTAGGCAGCTGCCATGTGCCAATTTAAAGTTAACATGACTTTCATTACGCCCCTTTCTCTGTGAAGGTGGGACATCCCTTGCTTAATATAGATTTATTTCCACATGTCTCTTGGAAATGTAAGAATCTAATAGATATTTATGGTTGGGCTCTTTTTAATCTAAGAGGAGTCGGAACATCTGCGGCAAATTTTAGTTGAATAAGACTTTCAATTTGTCATATACACATACTCAGTCACATGAGCACAAGCAGTAAAAAAGATCTGTTGCTTGCAGGGTAAGGTAGGATGTACTGTAAATATATGCGTAAGTGCTAGTACTCTATGGTATGCGACAAAACAATATTGATTGCTATTCATCACTCCTCACATATTGGCTTCATGTATTAAGAGTTCAGTAGAAGTTTGCTTCTCACCTTTTGGACACTGATAACATTTTTGCTATTGCAATCCATTTGCCAGCCTGAGTTTGTATCGTTAATGCGAAGGAATATCAAAGTGCAACGTAGTTACAAAAAAAAGTTCCTCACTAAAGAAGACTTTGTAGAATAAGTTATTTATTGTAATATGAACGAGACAACACAAATCCACACAAGGTCTACTCTATACACGTGTTCCCAGTCTTTATTGGAAGCAATTATTGCCGTTTAAATCTACAAGAAGTCACATAAGGTGCATCCAAACTCTCAAAGAAAGGAAGGCCAAGGTCTATCAGGCTCATTATTAAAATACAGATTGCTTCCTTCCCATAATAGCAATCTCACATATCTTTCACTAGCGAAGCATATAAATGTGTATTAGGCTTGGCACCAGGTCAGGAAGAATTAGTTTCATTTGCATTATTCATCGACCTAGCAGGCAGACACATCTTTCATTGCTTGGGTGACTTACTGTTGCAGAATTTTAAATATTACCTGTTAAGATATACACACGGTATTTACTGAGGCAATTTGCTCTGAGGGCGTTTTGTGGAGTGGTCACAACAGTATATATACACCCGGGACCTGGGCCTGCAGACAACAACCTGATGTGCTAATAATTGGTTGATTTCGGAACAGTCAGTGACGTTTCTTTGGGGAGAAAATAAAAGAGCTGAGTCCATTAAAAGAAAGCTTACTTTGCTCTGCTAAGCAACAACATAAACAGCTCTACTAAGAAAGGCAGTCTGCCAATAAATAGACTGGTGTGCTGTGTCAAATGCAGCATAGATGGCTAATCAATGCGGGGCAGTTCACTTTCCGATAAGCCCATCCGTTTTGGTTGATCGCCATCTATGTGCAGTTGGGTTGAGTGTCATCAAACACATACTGTGGTTGATCGGCAATAAGATGAAGCCACTATGGGAATGCAAACAAGCATGTGTAGAATTTGCTGTTTACTCACTCTAAATCTTTACTCAAACATTTTATATTACCAGCATAGTCTCTTGAGTTTGAGATCCTGATTGAAGTTATGCTTTTAAATATTTGCATTTACCCACTTCAGTAATGCCAATACATTTGGATTCATATTAGGCAACAACAGATTCATAATTTTTATTTTATTTTTAAATAAAAGGCTATTTCAGCTTGAAAAGTACCAACAATGCATTTAATTCATCTGGATGTAAAAGCCAACAAAGGTCACATATGTAACTATGGGTCTATGAATTCTGGAAATTTGATTCTTATTTGTATGTGCCCTTCTAGTTTTCATTCTTGAACCAGAACAGAATAATGGATCCAAAAGAACTTTTAAATATTTGTCCATCAGAGATAATCCACATCTCTCGACCTGCGTCAATGGCTAGCCTTGTACTTTGTGGAAGTACAAGTACTCAGAAGAATCTGAGATACTGTCGTCCCCCCGTCCCCCCCATTGTATTTGATTTGGGGCGAGATGCAGCCTTTTTTGTTTATAGGCCGGGCTAAGGCTTGAACACCATGGGTCAGGGCCCGTGTAGGGCTTTGTAGGTATGGCGTACATGGCACTGTCACAATTTGGTCCTTTTTGTTTCTTTCCCTCCATAGAAACAGGCAAATAATTGCTGTTGCATTGACCACTATACTGGGACCAGAACCAATTAATAGTATCATTCTCATCAATCATAATTACAACTTCAATAAAACTAATTAAGTTGCTCATTGATTTCAGACATTTGTTGTGGTCCATTCCAAGCATATTGAGCTGCCAACATGCATGCTCTCTGCCTTTCTTGCACAGACAGTAACTGGCAGAGCTGAAGCCTGAGCTGAACTCTGACAATGATCACATGAATAAATATGAAGTGCAAGATACTGTATAGTGCAAGCTCCTGAAGAACACTCCTCTAAATCAAAGAGCAGCATAGCATTTGGCTACGGGTGGTTAAACATGGCCTGCAGACTTTCTCATATACAAAAATGGTGTATGTAAGACTTGCAGAATCCAGCTAATGCAGTGAAGTGGCAGCAACATGCATGTGCTGCGAAGTACTCTGTCATCTATAAGCGGCGAGAATGTGGCAGCTCCTAACTATTTATTTCCTGTGCTTTATACATGTATGAGATACAAGCCACATTTCTGAAATGAAAAGTTACAGTGTAACTTTTCACGAACTCCCGTGAGACTGTGTTGGGAATAAACAATGAGGTAAATACTGTATATGCATGCAACCTCCTGTTACAGGACTGAATTATTGCCAATTAATGTCTGCTCTGCGATCTTCTGCTTGATGTAACCAATGGTATGTAGACACATATATAAAGCTGCACTTATTTGAACAAAGGGGCTATAATTGCCAGTGAGAGGTAATTTTGATCTTCAGTATTCCACACATTATGCAACTGGACGTCAGCAGACTGTGCACATTATATTCACATTGTCTGAATACAGGAGAGCTGTGCCTCTTTCATAACTTGCAATTATTCAACAAGTGCTGAATACTGAACTTTAAAAAAATCCAACTTCTCGGTCAAGGTTTCCAATTGTTTTATACTTAGTTTTCAGCTCAAAAGCATAATGCATCTCAAGACAGATTGCATGAGAGCCTGCCTATTAGCAGGAAGAACAATAGTGTATAGGGGAGGATGGGATGGTAATGAGTTCTGGATCACCAACCACATAAACAATACTCTTAACAGATGGGCGCCAACAAGTACCAGCTGCGGAGGCAGTGGAGTGAGGAAGGGACTTGTCGTCGGCGAGGACTAAATAAAACCCACTTCTGGAGGGTTTGGTCTGGAAAGGGACAGTAGCAGCAGTGACATCCTTCGAGGGAAGGCAACCTGTGGCTGCTGACGCGAGGGCGGCAGGTGGAATGAGGATGGCAGCAGACAGTGTTGTGCCCCCACGAGGACGATAGCTCCACTTTGATCCAATGCATGATTCATCACAGGCTGACTTGACCAAGGACAACCAAGGAGCTTCCACACAAAAACTTTTCATCACATTTCTTAAAAGTATAACCCTGATTTATACCTGCATAATAAAGGTGGCAGGCTTATGCCGATTTTTAAGGGAAGGTTCATTTGAACGTGTAAAGAGGAAAATAATGTGTCACTGATATGGTTTTGTCAACAATAGACCCCAGTATTGACACCTATAGCTTTCAATAGCTACACTTTCACATCATGACATATTTGCCCATTATGCTGGCATCAATAAAAGTTATTTGGCTTCTACATTCTGACTCATACTTAAATTACTTTTTTTTTGTTTAAATAAAAACATTCACATAAAAGACTACTATCCAGCATTGGACCTTCACAGCATACCAATTGCAATACAAAAGCTGAACAATGTTTGTGCAACACACTCCCTAGGAGGCTGCGGTGCATCAGGATCAAAACCTCACGCCATAAAAACAGCTTCTTCCCATCTGCTGTCGGCCTCACCTAACAAGGCCCCGGACAACTACTGATGCAGACTGACTGACTGACTGACACACACACACACACACACACACACACACACACACACACACACACACACACACACACACACACACACACACACACACACACACACACACACACACAGACAGACAGACAGACAGACAGACAGACAGACAGACAGACACACAGACAGACAGACACACACAGACACGTTCCACTACACCCCACTTGACATTATCGTACATACTGGACTATACCTGTCCATTGCACATGCCATACAGCCTGATCTTTTGCACATCCTTCAACATTTAAACCACTAAACCACTCAGCCTTTTGTTTAAACAGCCATACTGTACATATTTGTTTTTGTATTTATTTATGTTTATGTATGCACCACCCACCAAGGCAGATTCCTTGTAAGTGTTACTTACTTGGCAATAAATCCGATTCTGATTCAGAATCTATCCAAGTGAAAAACCTGCTATGTCACACCTTTTGACACTGTGGTGAATCATTTAGTAGCTGAAAATGTGCTCTTGGCTTTATCTGCTTGATTGTGTCCCATTATCTCGGGCCTCTTGATGACCTTCAGACAAGTCAAGTGCAAAACATTTAGACACAAATAGGTTGTGACTCTGCCATTATGCCAATCAAGGCTCTGTGTGATTGAAAATGCATTTGGCTGATATATGATTTTTAGGCACAACATAAACAGCCAGCAGCATCAACTAAAACAAATGTGCCAGACACACAGATTGCAAAGGTCCCTTTGATTAAGGAAGATTAGTCTTAATAAACAATCATTAAAAATAATACCCACTGGCTTTCAAACACCTCTAGGTAAAAGACTGTGTGCAGAAGTAGCTTGTTTTGATATGTGCCTGTGCCCACCTGCAAGATTCATGATTTGGACTGAGACAAAAGCTCCTTGTGGAACACTTAAAAGTGTGTCTTTGTGTGCAAGTGTTGTGCCATTTGTGTTATGTGTGAATTTGTAGCTTTTCAGCCTCTGACCCTCTGGTTATGAAGTTCACACTTCTCAGCACCTGGTTGAGAAGCCAGCAAAGGAACGAAGCAAATCAGTTCAGAGAAATTACTGGATTTCTAATCAGGTGAGATATGATTTAGGTTATTAGTGGTAGCACTTTGGCAGTATGTTGGTGAAAATAGCCTCTATTCAAATATAGCAAATCAATCAAACTGAAACAAATTGTTTGAATCAAATGCTTAGCTTTGTGAAATCCATTCCAGTGCTGGAGCAATGCATATTTTCACAAAAACAAACATACGAAGAAATGAAGAGCTTAATTGAATTTGCAAAGGCTTTTAATTGTGTTTATATTATCAGGGTGATAGTTGTTAAAATATGAAAGGAAAAGGTAATTATATGAGTGTGTATGTGTGTTTGTGGTGAAAGCGCGACTGAGCTAGCAAGGAGTGAGCATTGGATGCATTCACAATCTCGCACCTGGGAGCTACACCTGCAGCCTTTGGCCACTGACCAGAGAGAAGACAAGTTGAGGAGGTTTGTGTGTGTGAGCATGTGAGGGAGTTTTGTTAGCCCAGCATGCATTCAAACTGCTAAAGCTCCAGCTTGTCCAACCAGACTGGAGCAAGAGCACTGTGTTAATAATTCAATGTAGAATTTAATTAAAATTAATTATTGAAGGTGGTTTGCGTCCCACCTTAAATATTTAAGTAGATCTCATGATCATGGGATCTCTCAGACTCTTTTGAAGGAATTATACTATTGCTTAATATCGATACAAAGATTGTCCATTTTCAAAAGTGAAACATACATGGGATGCTGTTTCCCTCATTGTTTTCCAGTGTGTAAGAATAGCCAATAATGGCTGATATAAAGCCAGCTAAGAGAGAATAACTGAAATGTTCTTGTAAAGTGACAGACTCTCTGCTAAATCTGATCTGACAACTCAGCGTTCACTCAAATCAATTCGCCAGGGTGGTCATGCCCCCTCTGCATATACCATGCATTAACGCTGCAGACAGTTATGACATATTGTAACATAAACTGTCTGAACAAACTAGCTATTCCTTTGCAACTTTTAACAGTGGAGCAATGTGTTGATTCTGCTCCAGTGAATACAACCAAGATACAGCAGTAGTTAAGCTAACAAGCACTAAAAAGTGGAAATGCCATATCTGTACACACACACACACACACACACACACACACACACACCTACCTAGGAGTGAATGTGTTGTCTTAATGCATTACTACAGTCTTGTCCTGTTGGCCACAGAACTTCAACATACTCACTCAATGGAATTCAGCCAGCATCCTCTCAATGTCAAACTCTCTTTAAAGCTACAACATGCCCCGAATATATATTAAGATTGGCCATGAATATTTTTCCAGGATAAAATGTATTCCAATTTTTTGCAACATTTCCGTTACCCATCGCCATCCCCTCTCCAATAAGAACTCTGTCTACGGAGATTTACACCGCTTACAAGTGTGGGTTATGTTTGATTTATTGGTCAGGGCTGCCTGGTGATTTCACCTGAGCCAGCGTTTTAATTCGGCTTTGGGTGAATTAAGGTACAGACCAGGAGTACAAATTGAGCTTGCCCGTCTACGCTTGGTGTGTTTGAGAGCTTCTGCCAACCTCTGTGATGTAGTGTAGGCTACTGTAGTTAGAGAACAACTAATTTGTCAGTTCTGGGTCAGAGAAGGGCTGGTTTATAGCCAGAAATCACAATGTTAGCACATGAGGGCCTCTTACTTTTCCACAATAAGAACATAAGCAGAATATACCCAATATTTAGAATTGGTTAAAAATGATTAATTATACAAACATGGGACGACAGGACTAGGACACCTCTGGATCACCTTGTGACTTGTGGTCCGAATGCTTGTTACATGGCTGAATGGTAAATAGCTGCAGTCTCTGAAGTTACCATTATTTCCAAATGCAAAACTGCTTTTCAAAAGCTTTTGCCTGAGTCAATTAAAAGTGAGTTTACTGAAATCACAAGATACATCTGCCAGCCATTATTCCGCTAGAAAACAATAATTTCATACACTGCTTAGACTCTCAATAAATGTCTATATTTTGTTTCAGCTTCCTTAAAATGTGTGTTAAACAAGAGTAACTTAATCTGTTCCTCTCTACATTTTACAAGTGCATATACCCTAGCCGTTCAAAATGCATTATGTTTCCCATGGTATTATTGAAAAAGGAGAAGAGAGGAAAAGAGAAGGCAAAAGAAAAAGAAGAGTGAAAATGAGGTTGACATGTTGCATGATATCACTGCAGACATGGACAGACTGTTCTTAAGGTGTTTATGTCACACACCAGTATAAGGTTCTTATTTTTACAGCAACAAAAACATGTCCACTGTTAAAACCTTTCAACTTTAAATAATTTATTAAAACCAATAAAGCATAAGAAAATGCTCCTAAGCTAAAATAAATAAGACAGCCACTTAAAACTAACTAAATAGTGTTTTTTTTAACATGTTAGTTTTAAAACGCCACTGTAACTTACTTTCAAGGCCAGTTACCTCAAAAATACCACTCGGTAGCTTACAGCAGCAACTGCAATTACACATTTAATTTTTCTCAACCCATCAGTCGCGGGAGTACAAACACACAGCACGCCGCAGGCGCTGGTGCGCAAGGTCGTCCACAAGCAGCGTGTCAGTGTAGTCTCGGGGCATTTCAACAGTGATAAACTCATTGGTCATCAGAGGCATCAAACCTGTGCCCGTCTGGTTACAGGGTGCTCTCTCTAATTACCAGGGCGTACTGCTCCGCTGACACACCAGTCTGACCCACGGTATCACTTTAGCTGTCCATCATCAGCTGTCACAATGCGAGCACCGAGGTCAGATAACTTATTTTGTCTTCTTTTTTTAAGGACAGGACAGTGTACACTTGAGGGACTGATGCTTGTGGCAGCGTGAAACTGGAAGTACGCCTCACCCAAAACCCATTTTCCCCTGGATGATTTGATGAATAATAATTTCGACAACATACTAGATGATACTGTGCCACTTTGTATTTATTTTTCAATTAAAAATGACATTGAGAATGACGTCCCCCGCTTGTGCTCTGATGTTTTTTTTTTGGCTTCATGACAAATTCAACAAGGTATAGTACCCCTGACAATAACAACAACAACCTTCCCCCTGTGTCCCCTTAATTCCAGATTCGGGAAAGCTGCCAAACTACAACAGCCGCAACCCTGACAGATCAGATAATTCAGGACTCACTCCCTTAACTCCTGCCATCAAAAGTGCCTCGGTATCACCTTTACCCATCAACTCATGTTACAATGCGTTGCTTACCTGCGCTGATCTGATATCTAGTTAAGTCATGAAGGATGCATATCAACTCAATTTGGTATCGATTGCTCTGGTAATTAGGCATAATTTAATTTCCCACAAACCCCAACCTCCCTCTGTGCTATCTTTTTTTCAGACCCGGAGGAAATCAAGAAGGCATCGCCCGCGGAATATGTAATTTCTCTGAATATGTGTTTCCCCCAGTCGGCTCAACCTGATAGAACACAGCTTCATTTTTTGGGGAAGAGTGCTGAGAAGGCATATAGCTTTACACGTGTGGATTAATGACGAGCACATGCTGTGAGCGAATGTCTGTTCTAAGTTTGTTGACTGCAGGCTTGTGTCTGACCTGCAGATGAACTTGTGTGATACTGTACAACATGGCAATACAATAAAGCTAATGTGTGGACAGCAAAACTACTTGTAGTATATTGTTAGGTAAGGTAGCCTGCATTTTATCTTCAATGGAATGGGAAAATATTTAAGTTCAGAATGTGTCTGGAACTTGAACTAGTTTATTTAAAGGTGTAATCTTTACATTAAATAAAACCTTCTTTTTGATGCTAATTTTTATTGTGCATTTTTTCAGGAATAGTCATTCATTGTATTTGCATTCTATAATTACCTCTCTATATAGTAGTTAGTATTGTTAGTGGAGGAGTTAGCCACTCCAGCTGTATGTAAGGATTTTTCCACCAATTTAGCCTTGCACTTCTATAACGTTATTGAGCTCACAATGAACAGTTATTTTTTTTGGTACTAAAATCCTTGCAGCAGAACGGAAGTTTGTCTTTTTTTATTGCATGCATCTTTCTGTTTATGGTTTCAGTATTTTGCCTTGTGTTTTGTGCTATTTCTGTTGCTGCTTTGTAGTTTTCTGTATGTTTCCTGTTTTTGTTGGTTATTCTGAATTGTGTAAGTTTTGGGTGATTCCTGTGCTCTCCGTCCTCACTTGTGTTGTCTAGTATTGTGTCAAGTTTCTGTGTTTAGTTGATTTCATGATTTCTGTCTGTTCCTGTGTTTTCCTGCCTTTGTTGATTGTCCTGCCCCACCCTGATGTGTTTTACCTGTTGTCTCACCTGTTCCTGATTTACTCGTCACCTCATGTATTTAGCCTCTGTGTTCCCTTTGTCTCTTGTCAGATCGTTTTGAGTTTGCGTCCTTGTCCTGCCAGTCTGCGTCAGTTTGTATATGTCTGCATCAGCTCCTGTTAGTTTCAGTGTTTCCTGTTTTTGTAATTCCTTGGTTTTTTGGATTTTTTGGGACTTTGTGTTTTTGCCTGTGGAAGCCTCAGTTCTCCGTTGGTTTGGTTTTTGTGTTGTATTAATAAATCCCTGAGCCCGAACCATCTCCTGCCTGCCTGCCTCATCTCTGCGATTGGGTCCTTTAATTCCCTACCAGTGCAACACTTTCTTCTCTATCAAAACCTGCATTAAATTACCCAAAATGCAACCCAAGTCGCTCAAAGTCTCAGAGATTTGGGTATGTTGTATAATGTGCTATATAAATAAAGCTGCCTATGTTGTGCTAGCACCAAACAGGGTGGCTTTTATTGTGAAGCAGTCGCAGGAAAGACAATGTATTTGTCACTGGGGTTAGCACCGACTGCAAGTGTTCATCAAAAATGCCTTGACAAAACAAAACGTGGTCATTTTAGGCATTTTTTTGACAGCGAGTGAGTGTTAAATAATTTTAATGATTTAATTATATTTTAACATCTTTATATGCTGCTCTTTTTTATCCTTAGTGTATATTATCTAATTAATTAAGATAAAAAGAAATATCTGAATGCCATTCCAAATCCTGCCCATTTATGTACATATGGTAACGATATTTTTAAGAGGCCCAGGCCTGCAGAACATTTGTGAAGCATATTGTGAGTGGGAGTACTGGTCTGAGATCAGCGCTTAGTTTTCCTCACCATATGATATAATACAGCATGACTATCAATCACCCTGTGAGATTGAAACTTTAGGATTCATCTGTTGTGCAGATTTTAGAAATGACTTCTGAAAACCAGCCATGGCTAAACAAACAAGTACAAATCCGAGGATTTTCGTTCACCACTCTGCGAAAATTGATCCAAAATGCCTCACAGCTCTGCTTTGTTAGCTCTTATACATCAGCTCGAACTGATAACAATGTCTGGATCATCACCGCGAGAGTGAGAGATGCAAATTAGGAACATTTGCATACCCTTTCAATCAAATTTACAAGCATATAATATCAGCCTGGATCTCTGACAGAGCTCCAATTGTTGTCAGTATGTGGTGGAGTTCTTAATGTTTGAGCATTACTTTTTCCCTACTCTGACTTTCTGAGCCCAGCGCTTGATTTAAGCTCAAATCAAAAACACATTTTCAGCGTCCCCTTGGTGGCAGTTTCACAACTGATGAGCTTCATAGCGTTGTGCCTTTGTTAAAGAAAGTTAAGCCTCCTCAAGAGAGACGTTTTTGTTGTATAAGCGGAGGATAAAATTGGAGACAGTTTCAGAAGCATTTAATAATAACAAGCAAGTAGTGGTAGGCATGTTTTCTTCATATTTGTTTTCCCTAAAACTCTACTTAACAAGGGGAAAAAGCATTTACCAATTTGTGCTGCCTACCTTGTTAAATATTCCCAAGGTTTCACACCTTTTTGTATAAACTTAAAATATCCAATCTGACACCAAAATGCAAAGCACTGAAAATTGTAGCTGCTCTTTTTCTGTTCTCTCATTGTGCACGTTGTGTGATTGCATCTGCAAATCAGTACTTTTAATATGCAAGCTATTTCTATACTTTCAGACCTCTTTTTAACCCTTGTATTAACACACAAAGACATTATTTTAAAGCAACAATTCATATTTTCATTTCCATCGCAAGACCAATAAATTGTCTTTCATAAGTAGATAATCACAAGGACGATTCAGACTACCCCAATCCAGTGGTTACAAATCCAAATGACAAAATGCCAACACATTTTAGCGCTTTCCTTTCCTACAGCGCAGCCTGAAGCCAATTTCCATCACTACACGCGAGTTCTGACAGCCATTGTGTTCTGCTCTGTTCCTGCCATTTCACTGACATTTTTGAACATGTGAGTCAAAGAGCCTGTAGTCAACTCTTGCAGTCAGAAGTCATGGAAGTTATGTCAAGCCTGGGTCAAGTCATTCCAGGCTCAGCTGGCAAGGTTAAAGTATAGATGGCATACTGTGAGAACCCATAAATGGCTTGAACCATTAGATCACTGAGGAGATTTTGTAAAACGTCCACAAATTCACAGCGTTTCATTTCACTCCAACTAGAATCAGTCTGCTTGACAATTTTTACTGAAGTATTGCATGAACTGGAAATAAAAGGAGTAACTTATTGAGCATTGAAGTTCATTCTTTAAATGCGATCAGTAATATTAATCTCTGAAGTCATGGGTCAAATGCATAACTACCCTGAGTGTAGTCTCGCATTGCCAGACCTTTCTCCACAGCACTGCGGAGGAGGGTCTGGCGAATCCACACAGCATTTTTTTAGTTAAATTACTATATGACTCCAAAAGTGGGGGCGCAATCGCAATCCCAAAAAGTGCGGTGAGCGAATCTGGAGAAAGTAACTTTAAAACCAGGCTTCATGTTCTTTTGTCAGTGTGAAGCATTCCTGCTGATTTGAGATTCACAGTATGGCTTGTAGTCTGGCTGAATCCCATGTTGCTCTTTCTTCAGGCATAATGGTACAAATCCCCCTTTGAAGGAACTTTTGTGTCAGAGTCATTCAGGAGCCGTTATCATTCACAATGCTGGCATTGTAGTCTCACACCCTTCCTTCCTTAGCCCACTTTCTCTGGGTTTCTTTCACCTGTTTAACCTCAGCATGGCACTCCTCTGGAGTATAGTTTTTCATGCACACTCTTGCCAAAAAAAAAATTGTGAGCTGGTTTTGGGCATTCTTGCAGCAAAGGTGGTACAGGATATTTATTTCCCTTTTTACAGATTCTGAAAATGGAGAACAAATATGCACATTACATTGGGGTCAAGTTACTACAAAGGGGGGACACTACTTTAATAATTTTATACACATTTGTAGTTTTTAATAAGGTCAGAAAGTATTTAGGAAGGATTTGGAATGTGGAAAAAAAGACCACGATATGTGGTTGAAACCTCTGAAAAGGCTAGTAAGCATTATTTTCAAAACACAGGAACTTGCACAATATATTGAATCCACCGCTCATAATGGCCACGAGGCTGCTTGGAGCACACAGGGTTTATTATTTGCACTTGGAAGTGTAAGACACAATGGAAGAGACAGAATATGGGCATAAGCACTGACATGATTTTGGCTTTCAGCACCTCCAGAGAATTGTTTGTGTGACTGAAATCCTATTCTGTGGTATATCCAGCAGTCAGTATGTGTGTGCTGTGAAGCAGTGTGACAGTCAGTGACCTCCTGTCGTTCCTGCCCTCCCTCCCCTTCCTTGATAGTGGCCGCGTTCCCTGCAGGAGTACAACTCGGCGAGATGATTGCCTTGGCATCACCAGCCCCCTCACTGCCGCTTTAGCCCATAAGCCTTCAAAGAGCAGCTAGCCATGGAGAGGGGCCTTCTAAGTGTACAAAGCACTCTAAGCCCTGCTTTTCCATAGCACTTAACCACATCTTTATTAACATGGCTGTATCTGTGAGACCCACTCTCTTTGTGCCAGCCTTCCATAGCTGGAACAGGGAGCAATGCCAGTGATGTGTGACTGGCAGGAATATTGGAGAAAAAAAGTTTAGTTTGTCTGTATTTAACTTCTGAAGCAGTGCATGCGCAGATGTAAATTGCGTGTCGAATTTTAACTCACGCATACTGAATGTGTCCTTTTGCACTCTGCATATGCGATAAACAAGCTCCTACTTTCAATCATACTACTCATGGACTATTTTCAAACACACAACTTTAAATACAGCTGCATTAGATCTGTGAAAGGGATGTAGAAAAACTAAACACTTTTCTCTGATATAAAGAACAGAGGAAAAACAAAGATTTTCGTCTCTCTGAACTCCTCAGGAAGAGTGTGGCTAAATTATACAGCAAGTCTGACGAGACGGACTCTTTTTTTTTTTTTTTTTTTTTTCTCCCTCCTTCAGCTTAGATGTTGATGGCAGTTAATTACTGCAACATGTCGGAAAAGGAAAGTTATTACACGAGAAGCTCCTGATTTGCTTTTTTTCCCCACTCTCACACTCTTTATTCGTTACTCCTTATATCGTTATATCGTTCGTCTCTCCCTCTCTCTATACAATGGGCATTTAGTTCTTGACCACATTGTGAGATATACATCTCATTAATTCTTGCCTCCCAGCCTCTTGAGACATGCAGTCATTTGTATTTATATATAAATATATTGTTTTTTTCATTCCATTGCCTTTGTGGTTCATTATTTATTTATACAACAGCAATTATTTCAACAATAACAACAAAACTGAATAGAGCCAAAAATACCAGTTCATTTAAGATGTATATTATTCAATTTACAAACTACTACTACTAATACGTTTACCATTCTTGATACTAATAATGTTTGGTAAGATAAGATAAAATAGGATAAACCTGTATTGATCAACAGATGGGAAATTAAGTTGTTGCAGCGGCACAAAGACAGCAATACTACAGTTATATAGAGAAAGTTTAAAAAAAGAAATAAGAGATATCTAAACTAAAATAATAAAATGAAAATGGAAGAACTATACAAGAGCATATGGAGACCAACTTGCAAGGTAAAGTTAAAATTATAATTTTTGTGCTTTTCTTGGGCAAAAAAGGTCATCAAGTGCACACATTAAAAAAAAAATATCACAAAAGCTGAGGACAAGTGAATACAAAAAGCATTTAGGATTACAAAATAGTGGAAATACATCAAAGAAATACAATGGAAAGACATTTGCACAAACCTTTGGGAATGCTGTCTCGAAGTGCATTACCTACAGAACACAAAGACATCACTAAACTCTTAAATTTGCAAATTCAAACTGGCTATCACTAAATCACTGTGTATAAACACAGACACTATGAAGTAATGACTTCTCTGATCATTTCAAAGTAACAATAAATAACTTGAGTGTGCGTGGCAAATGGAAGGCTTTCAAATAAAGCGTATCGTAGATCATTTTGCTGCATATTCCATACTCATAAACAATACGGATGCATTTACCGGCCTGCCACATGTCCAATCTCCCTCATCAGTGTATAAACACTAATCCAGTTACCACTGCTCATTATCCCGTGTATGCCAATACACACGTTGATTGAAAAATGATAGTCATCTGAGATCGAATTAGTGACAAGGTCACAGCAGTGACCTTCCAACAAATTAGTACAGGAATGCTTTAAATATCACGGCCACGGCTTAGAAGTAAGTCCAGTTAGTCCTGTAATTGCATGTGCGCCGCTTGGAGATGAGCAGTGCAAACATACATTGGTGTTATGTGTCCTTGTTAGTTGTTAAAATCACATTGGTCTTCTGTTCTGCGTCCTTGTTGTAAAGTTCTTTCATCCAGTTAAGAGATACATAATTTAAGTATACTGCAGTGCATGTCCTTCTGGGGCGTTCTGACACCCGGACTCTAAAGCTGTCCTCGAAGTTGACGATTGGTGGAATACAAATGGATTGGAATGGAGTTCAATCCATCCGTTCGTAAACTAGGGCTGTGCCAACACTGTACTGACCCGAATTGAAGATTATCCCCCCCCCCAATATCCATGCTGATCACAACAGCAAGTATGTTTATATGACATATGCATTCTTTAAAAATGGAGAGAGTATGCCTACACCTGAAAAAAACAAGTATGGCTCTCTTCCGTTCCGAAATACACAGAACAATATTTAAGACAATTACTATTGTTTTTCTTTCCCTGTAACTGTGGTTCTCATAACTGCATTGTAATGTACTTTCCATTGTGCCATATGTTTCCAAAAAAATATTTATAAAGAAAAAAAAAAATAAAGAATGGAGAGTAGTGAAGTGTAAGACTAACTTCCATTGAGTCTTGCATTATGAGTTGTTGCCTTACTGGGGATTTCCACCGAATGCAGATCGTCTGTGGGCCGGCTCCGCTGCGTGTCGGCTCCGTGCTCCACCGTCTGTCAATACCCACCAGGTCCAGATTTGTTGCGTAACGGCTGCGGCCATGACTGACAGCCGTAGTCACGAGGACCCACGAGATCTCGCAAATTCACGTAGAATAGAACCACAAAACCAACAACAAGTTTGTTTCCATCCAGAGGAGTAGAGAGGAAACAACTCTGTGCTGTGTTTTCAAGGTGTAGTGCAAAGAAATATGATCCACCGTGAGCACTGTGTATTTTATTTTGAAAATTAACCGGATGTTTTATTTTGTTTCTGTGCTCGACTTCCTGTCCCGCACTATCTGAATTGTGCTGAATTGCTGCGGAGCTCCCCGGCGTCCGGCAAAAATAGAGGCTCTGCGTATCAGCTCCGGAGGGCTGCGCACCGCCGGAGCTGGGACGGAGTCAGGACGCAGCCGTTCTGCAGTCAGTGGAAATACACACGCTGACTTTAATGGAAACCTAATGACTCCGCCGCCGCTCTGGAGCGGATCCACAGACGTTACGCAATTGGTGGAAATTGGGGGTTAGGCTCGCAAGTTCGCTAAGTCTAAGTTTGTTTGGGTAAGTCATCCAAAAAAGCCTACTTTAACCAGAGTTTCTAATGGCTCGTGTAATAACATGCTGTGCTACCAAAAGTCAAATCAATTTCTATTGAATTAAAACCAGTTAAAAGTTCCATACTACAAAAACCAGAGATCAAATCACCTGTCAATCAAATCAACTGTTCATCAACTTCTGCGTTTTAATCCAAGTATTTAATGTTACACTTCTACGAGAGAAAATTCTTAAAAGATGAGGAATCTCTTCTCCTTGGACTAGCAGTATCTAGTTTGTTTATCGCCTTTTTTGGGAAAAGTGGGTGTGTTCTTATATTTAGGCCAATATGGTACTTTAACAATAGTATAAATTTCAGCTTTGGAAAAACATGTTACGTTTCCTCCTACAGCTGAGGCCATTTTCAGACTCCACATCTACATTGCGTTTGTTCATGTTAAGGGGGCCACTGCAGACAGTAATCTATCCATCCATCTGTGCTGTCACACTGAATGACACGGTTGAGTTTGACATTGTAAAAGAAGCACAGATTGGCGTTTAAAGGTATAGATGGTGAAACTACAGAAAGTAGAATAGAATTGTACTCCATTTCCTTCAAGCAGAGTCACATTGTGAGCGTCACCTCAGAAAAACAAACTTTTAAATGGCCATTTATCTGTAAAATCAGGTCAACATGTCAGGAATATGTGATCATTTGTAGAAAACAAACTGATTAGCTAGACTACAGTGCAACATTATACTGAGTTGTAGTAAAATACAGAGAAGTGTCTTCGGTGCTGCCTTGGCAGCGGAACAACAAAAGGCAAATTAAAGCTAATTAACATCTGTTTCTGGCTCTTCAGCGTGATTTAGGCTGTCAGGTTTCCTTCAGACCAACCAGACTCGCAGGCACCCAGAGGAGGCAGGAAGGAAGCTGTCGTAAAAGCATCACACGCACAAATCAACAGTCCATATGTGTATGTACGTACACAAGCAGAGGCGCCGCACAAAACAGATTTGGATTAGAGCAAGTGCACGAACGCACTTGACAAAGACACATACAGTCACCGAACAGGAAGCCGCCACACAGACGCAGATGCACATTTACAGACACGCTGTACTAATAAATGAGCTATTCATTCCCTCTGCCAGACTATTACAGAGTGTGTTGTGCGGGTGCATGATAACAGTAGCCCTGGCTCTTACATCAGTACATCTTTTCTCAGTAAAGATTATTCCAAAAGTAAGGTTGAACTTTGTCGGATAAATGTTCCATTAGTGTTTAAGCTAAAGGAAATTATTCAGATCCAGTATCAAATACAGCACCAAGGCCAAAGCATCCTTTCAGAAGCAAATGAAGATTGATCCTTATTATAACATAACATATTTTTACTCAGGGAAGTCTGTTCTACCTTAAGAGACGACAATACATAATAGTAATTAACTTTCACCTATAGATTAAACACCTTTGACTGTACATAAGCAAATACATACAGCTGACAGTTTGCAATTAAATCAGAAGTAAGTAAGTAAAATGTATTTATATATCGCTTTTCACAGATAAAAAAAAATCACAAAGTGCTTTACATTAAAAACATACAATATGACACATAAGCAACAATTATCTTGAGCATTATTTTACCTTGACAGTGTTTCCAGCTCTGAGATTCACATTTGAAACACAATTTAACATTGAAAATGAAGTTTTCAAATCAGTTTAAGATTTTTACTTATCAACTATTGTGAGTATCAACTCACAATGGAGGTTTCAACAAAGTTTTTGCAGACATTAGAACTGTGTAGCCACAAAGGATATGTTATGTAAAACTGTGACATACTGCCCCTGTTAGCTTAAAAGCTCATTTTCATGCAGACTGTTATATCTTAAAAGGTAAAACTGCTACGTATATATCCTCTCTTTCAAATAGCACTCCATTTCAATAGTTTTAGGATATTTTTTGCAAAAAACTAAAGGTGTATCACCAAACACAGTCTGTTAACCTTTCTCAAAACGATAAATCTACAGATAAATAGACACAGCCCGTATTCAGAAAAGGTGCTTTTAAACTAGTCAGTACTTCATACGATTGTACACAACTATATATATATGTGTGTGTGTGTATATATATATATATATATATATATATATATGTATGTGTGTGTGTGTGTGTGTGTGTGTGTGTGTGTATATGTGTATATATATACTACCGGTCAAAAGTTTGGGGTCACTTAGAAATTTCCATTCCAGACAGAATACCAGCAGAGATCAGTTGCATTGTTTTTTTTAATCAGGGCAGCAGTTTTCAGATTACATTATGTGCTTACATAATTGCAAAATGGTTCTCGACTGTTGTAGAAAGAAGTGGCTGAAGAAACACTTGAAATTCATGCTTTTTGGTCTAAACGTCATACCCAAATTAAAAGTGGTACAGCTCCCATATACTTTGACACTTAGGGGTGTGCCTGATATCATTGGAAAGGAAACACTCAAGTTGTGTCAGGGTGATTCTAGGCCTTACTGACACAGAGTTACAGGGGCTAGAATGGAGATTTTTTATTTCTGTCCAAGTTATAAATCTGTAAAATTATTAAAATACACTGCTGTAAACACATCTGACAGGTGACAGACAACACAGCATTAGCCACGTCTTAGCTTACTACAGAACAAAATCCAGAAGCTAAAAGACTCAAAAATGGATTTTATATGAATTCTTTTCTACAAATATGTCTGTGCGTTTTTTTATTTCTATTTGAAAAGTGCAAATAAAAAAAATACAACACTTCTCAAATACACAAACAAACCCACATCAATCACCTTTCCAATGATATCAGGCACACCCCTGAGTGTCAAAGTATATGGGAGCTGTACCACTTTTAATTTGGGTATGACGTTTAGACCAAAAAGCATGAATTTCAAGTGTTTCTTCAGCCACTTCTGTCTACAACAGTTGAGAACCCTTTTGCAATTATGTAAGCAAATAATGTAATCTGAAAACTGCTGCCCTGGTTAAAAAAAACAATACAACTGATCTCAGCAGGTATTGTGTCTGGAATGGAGTGGAATGGAAATTTCTAAGTGACCCCAACCTTTTGACCGGTAGTATATATATATATGTGTGTATATATATATGTGTGTGTGTAGAATGTGCAGCTAAAGTGCCATTACGGTCATTCCCCCGTTGCAAAGACGGTGCAGCGATGCCAAGAGCGCAGATGCAGAAGCAAAACCAATTACTGCAGACCGGGCTTTTTTAAGACACCCAAAATACAAGTATGAACATGAGCATTATTTGTCTCCTTTAAGAGACAGATTGACAAGGTACAAAATGTTCAAAGAGGCCAAAGCACCTAAAAAATAAAATTATGAATTCCAGAAAATAGGGTTTGTTCTCTTTCTTCTTTTACTCAAGAGGACATTTTAGTAAATTCATCCTGAGTAACAGCTCTCTTTTGAAAATAACCATCTTTTTTGTTGTCGATGCAGGGCGAGTGACTTAGCTGCCCCAGTAACATCAAGCCGTCAGAGAGAAGTGTACTATACAAGAAGGCTTGGTTTAAGGTTTCCATAGTTGAGCGGAGGACAGAGATGGGAGAGAGAGAGATCTCACATTCTCACCGTCATGCAAAAAAACCACACAGGGATGCTAATGCAACTACACAAGCCTGTGATCATGCACGCAGAGAGATGCACAAACAATCTCCAACTCCACTAGCTTATCAGCCGGGAAGACAATACCATTCCACATGTAGTGCAATCTATCATTGTGGGCCAGGGACCGCATTACAAGGCCTTAGATTGCTGACTTGATGGCCCTCTCAGGGGGAAGAAGCAGAGTCTGCCAGAACCGTGGAAGCGGAGCAAAGCTGCATAGCCAAGCAGCGGAAATGAAAGGAGGCTTGGGCCTCTTGGATCACTCTCTTTCCATCCCTCCGCCCCTCTCCGTTTCTCTCTTGCTCCTTCTGCCATAAAGGGAAGATCATGCTTGACTGAAGAGGCGATGTCGGAGGGGCTGGGCTCTGTGGATAGAATGATGGAGGGGAGATTTCTGATAAGGATGAGAAGAGGGGGGAATATAAAAGAAGTCGTTTGTTGTCGCCGTTGACTGCGGCAGCAATAGGTTTGCGTCTAATTAAAAGTTTGCCCTTGGTGGAAGCTCAAAAAAAATTCTCAAGTGAATGCTCAAAGGAAGCATTGCTCGGTGGACTACATACAGCTGTTGTGTATACAAGCAGCGAAGTGCATTTACAAAGGTGCTGATTGCAATGTAGATTAAGGGTATTCATGAAAGAAAATCCACTCTGCAGAGGATAAAATGCACCAAAAGATGGAATGCCCTAGTTTAAATACACTTATAGGTGTGGACTGTGTATACAGACACTTTTAGATGAGTAAGACATAAAATACAACAGTGATTTACACTAAATGATGACAGCAATTGACTGTGACAGCTCCCATACTCAGAGCAAAAACACATTTGCATTGAATTGTTCCAATAGCTTATTCCTCTTATCCTTAACCCTTAACCGTTTCGTTCAGCTCGAGTTCAACATGCATACTTTAATGCAAAGTGACAGTGAGACTCTGCATTTAACCCTCTAGTATTTGGCATCCAGATGCAGAATAATTCCAATTTAAAATGGAACAAATTCCTTTGATTTTTCGATGCTTTGACAGTCAAAAAAAGAGAGTACATTAAGTTATCTGCATATATTTTATTTCTAACCCATTTCTAAATGCTGAGTTATGCAGCAAGAGAGCTCAAAAGACATGCATAAGCAATATCTGCTTGTGAATAATTGAAGATTGTCTGACGGTTGAAACAATATTACACCACTTAGGATACAAGCTTACCTGGTGTTATTACAGAAAACATATTGGATCATTGCAGGAAAAAGACCCGGACTGAATTGATCGCGCTGCTTTTTGTGGTAAGACAGTGTAGTGATGGGAACATTGACTCTGAGTGTGAGTGGATGGATAAGAGCAGGGGGAAAGTTTGTTCGACTGTGATTTATCATGTTTATTCTACTTAGGTGGGATCTATTCTTTCTTATTAGAAAGTTTAACATCTCAAAAGCTGGCAGCTCATGTTCTTATGTTAAGCTAATCCTTGTGAGTGTTGAAGGCATATTGAAAACGACTGCATCCATTTTCAATAGCATTCTCTCATCCAGGTCTGTTGGCTCAGGTCACGGTCTTTTTTTGGACAAGAATCTTAAAACTTCTAATATCAATAAATTAATTAAATTAGCCCCACCTTTACAAGCTGCAAGATTAAAGTGATTAACACATTAACGCAATGCAATAATATACTGTGCATTATTCTGAAAATAAACCATTATAATGCATAATGAGTCTTTTTCTTCCTTTGGTACTAAGTATATTTTGATAGTGATACTTTTGTACTTTTACTTAAGTAAAATGT